>NC_058084.1:82277266-82958006 GCF_014858855.1 Bufo gargarizans
CCTCTACCTCTTGTATGACGTTCTTTGTTTTGGTTTCACTTTGTCATCTCCTTTCCTTCTGCCAGGTGTCACTTATTTAGACTAATCGTCTTCTTTTATATTTCCTCCCATACTGCCTCACTTTGCGGTTTATACTACTTCCTGGATGAAGTGTTCACTGCTGGAGGCTGCTGCTGCTGTTTGCTCAGATAAGTCTTTTCCTTTTTTGTGTTTCCTTGCTGGCTTGATGCTAGGTGACCCTGACTCCGTCCGTATTAAGTGCAGGCATCCGGTGGTCAAATCTTTTGCATGTGCACAGCAGTCAGGGAGAGCTCTTAGGGTTGTATAGGGCTCACCTATATGCTACTTAGTTTTGGACCAAGACAGTCGGTTGTTTATTTATAAGTTCCAGCTATCTGCAAATTCATCCGTGACAATAACACTCATCCACACACTGCCCATGCAACACAACATGTTCTTCAGGGTAGCCAGCAGCTCCCCTGGCAGCCTGATTAATAGATCTTTTCCCCATAAAGAATGTCTGTGACTGGATGGGGAAACGTATCTCCCATGCACAGCAGCCAATAAACACTTTGGCCGAACTACAAGTCCATGTTGAAAGAGCTTGGAATGACATACAGGGGGATATCTAGCATCTGTATGACTGTTTCCATGCCAGAATGGCAGCCTGTATGTGAGCAAGGGGAGAAGGCACCCAGTATTAATGTGACCCTCTGTCTACGTATACCCCACTGCACTGCAGAACCCAAAATAAAGCTTGCACCACCTTGGCTGTTTGATCATTGACCAACCACCACTACCAGTTTATACTTTTTCAATCTCAGCTCAAACGCATTGTTTTCCACAAGTTCTTTTCTCATTTTCGGGTAGTGTATATACGTAGGCTTGGTGAAGTGCAGAGTATAAAGCCACAGTTACACACTTACATGTGGATAACCGTCCCCCATCAATGGATGCCAGTGGTAGCACAAGACTTTACCTGCACAATCATGTAAACATTTGCAGCAACAGATGGGTGGAAGTTGATCTACATGCGGCTAATGGGACATGTAAACATGACCTACCTAAGGCAGCAGTCACATAAACATAAGCTACAGAATGTGTAAAGCAATCAAAACCAAAACAGGCTTAGAAAAAACTTAGAAAACAATGTAACAAGTTTTACAATGTAGTGCACAAGGGGAGATTTATCAAGAGTGGCTGAGGAGGTACCTAATTTATGATGAGGAGGAGGCCTGAAGAGAAGTATTAGACATAGAGTTAAATGAAGTACATTTATTCATGAGAAATATGAATGCCATGTCTATATAGAACCTGTTCCCCTTTTCCCAGCAAAAAAGTCAGGTAAAGTGGGTGACACAGAGTGTGATTCATTTTTTTTAAGTTAAACAATTTGTCAGAAATCTCATGTATGGAGGAGGCCTGACACTCCCTTTTCACATAGATTGTTCCTTATGCCTCTCTCTTACAGACTGCTCCTATACCACCCTCTAATACATACAGCGCACCTCATGGAACAGACTGTTCCCCGAGACTTCTCCCTCAGAGCCCTTTCTCTCGGACACTGCTCCTTCTGGTGTTTCTCTCTCTCTCATATAGACTAGTCTCCTTGTTCCCAGTTTCTCACACAGAATGCACCCCCTGAACCCCTCAGTTTAACATACTGCAAAACTACAAAACAAGTTAGAACCTCCAATCCTCCTTCTCTGTGGTCCCAGGGTGGCAGACCTTTCTCATGTGACTATGATGTCCCCATAAGTCCTGCAGCTTGTCTAGTTGCGACTTTACCACAATTTCTGCAAAACTTGCTGCAATGTATAATTACCTCATCAGAAACAAGGCGGTAAATTTTGTTTGGTTTGCCACAATTTTGCACAAGCAGTAGCTAAAATGCCAACTTATGCCTAAACACAGGTGCTCTGGGACAGGCAGCAGTGGGCTTCCTAGACTGCAATGGGGTATTTTCCCTGGTATGCTGGGTGCTGGTCCCAACCATGGGTGTACTTATCTCTGCAAACACTTGTCATGGGCCTCTGTGCACAGTTTTATATAAATCGATTCCTATGTCCAACTCCAAATTTCAATTAATTGGGACAAAGTTTTCCTCCTTAGTGACATCTTTTTACGGTGGCCTAGTTTAAGCACAGCACAGTAGGCTCAGCTCTCACATGAGAGCTGGCCTCCTGCCCTAAGGGCCTGGGCTGGCAGAAGTGCCAAGCCGGGCTGTTTAATCCCTTAGATGCCATGGACAATAGCGACCATGGCATCTAAGTGGTTTAGAGGGAGATAGCTCCATCTTTCTCCCTTTGGCACCCTGTGAATGACATTGTGGGATGCTGATGTAATGAAGAGCCCAGGTCTGCCTGCAGTGTATGCCTAGCGGCCAGTTTGAGACATTATAGCACTAACCGTACATTATAGCACTAACCGTATAATACATTGTACTGCATAGGCAATACAATGTATTATAGGAGGCATCTCTTAAAGTCCCCTTGTTCAACTAGTAAATGTTTAAAAAAGTTTTATTAAATAAAAGTTAAAAAGACACCATTTTCCATTTAAAATAAAAAAAAGTGCAAAATAAGGCTACTTTCACACTAGCGTTCATCGGTCCGCTCGTGAGCTCCGTTTGAAGGAGCTCACGAGCGGACCCGAACGCCTCCGTCCAGCCCTGATGCAGTCTGAATGGAGCGGATCCGCTCAGACTGCATCAGTCTGGCGGCGTTCAGCCTCCGCTCGCCTCCACACGGCCAGGCGGACAGCTGAATGCTGCTTGCAGCGTTCAGCTGTCCGCCTGGCCGTGCGGAGGCGAGCGGATCCGTTCAGACTTACAATCTAAGTCAATGGGAACGGATCCGCTTGAAGATGACACCATATGGCTCAATCTTCAAGCGGATCCGTCCCCCATTGACTTTACATTGAAAGTCTGAACGGATCCGCTCAGGCATCTTGCGCACTTAGAAATTTTTCTAAGTTATTAATGCAGACGGATCCGTACTGAACGGAGCCTCCGTCTGCATTAATATGATCGGATCCGTTCAGAACGGATCCGATCAAGCGCAAGTGTGAAAGTAGCCTAAAACCCCCTCCTCATGTTTGGTATTGCCATGTCCGTAACAACCCATACTACACATATGTAATTTATCCCATATGGTGAAAAAAAAATAACAATGGCAGAACTGCTGTTTTTTGCTGGCTAATCACCAAAAAATAAATAAATGATCAAGGAGCTGCTAGATCCATCTCATTTATCATTTTCTATGCCTGGTTTAGGCATAGAAAATGTTCTAAATCTATGACAACAAGGAAGCTGACATAGATCTAGACTGGCGGATGGATGTGCTGAAGTTATTCAGAGGCTGGCACCTCTACATAACTTTGGTGGATCCACCGCCAGTGCTGGGGTTATTATGACCTGTGTCTAAAACGCTGATCTTAATAAATGACCCCCCTATATCTATTTGGTATCACTGTAATCATACTGATCTAAAGAGTAGTTATCATGATATTTCTGCTGAAGAATGAATGCCACAAAATCTATTACGTAAACACTCAGTGGCAGTATTGCTGTTTTTACCAATCTCCCAAAAAGAGTTAATAAAACTTAATCAGTAAGTTATGTGTACCCCAACATGATGCCATTAAAAACTGCAACTTGCCCCACAAAAACAAGCCCATATACAGCTACAAAGATGGAAAAATAAAAAAATTATAGCTCTTAGAATTCAACAATATGAAATTCGAAAAGAAAATGAAAATGAAAATAAAAAAAATGAAAAGAAATTGCTTGGTCACTACAGCCCAAGACACACTGGTCACGTAGGGGTTAATATAGATGTATCATGTCTAGAGAAGTCTTCTGGGCAATGAACTACAGTGTGAAATGAGCCCAAAGGTTTTTGGTATGTAGAGGCCTACAGAAAGGACTAATTCTCCTTGAGGAGATCAGCTCACACAGTGTCATTGACAATACTGGCTCTAATAATTGAATGGGAGTCTTCATTGTTTACTTCCAGATAAAACAAAAAATGAGTCTTGATCATGTGAAGAACCCACAGGTATATGGTTTCTTACAGTTACAGTACAGTTCTTAGGCCCCTTTCACACGGGCGAGTTTTCCGTGCGGGTGCGATGCGTGCGGTGAACGCATTGCACCCGCACTGAATCCTGACCCATTCATTTCTATGGGGCTGTGCACACGAGCGGTGATTTTCACGCATCACTTATGCGTTGCGTGAAAATCGCAGCATGCTCCTCTTTGTGCGTTTTTCACGTAATGCAGGCCCTATAGAAATGAATGGGGTTGCGTGAAAATCGCATGCATCCGCAAGCAAGTGCGGATGCGGTGCGATTTTCACGCATGGGTTCTAGGTGACAGTCTATTCACTGTATTATTTTCCCTTATAACATGGTTATAAGGGAAAATAATAGCATTCTGAATACAGAATGCTTAGTATAATAGTGCTGGAAGGGTTAAAAATAATAAAAAAGTTAACTCACCTTCTCCTCCTGTTCGCGTAGAGGCCGGTCTGTTCTTTAGCTGTGGCTGAAGGACCTTTGATGACGTCAGATCACATGCTCCATCACCATGGTGATGGACCATGTGATTGGAGCATGTGATCTGACGTCACCTCAGGTCATTCAGTCCACAGCTAAAGAACAGACCGGCATCTACGCTAACAAGAGGAGAAGGTGAGTTAACTTTTTTTATTATTTTTAACCCTTCCAGCACTATTATACTAAGCATTCTGTATTCAGAATGCTATTATTTTCCCTTATAACCATGTTATAAGGGAAAATAATACAATCTTCAGAACATCAATCCCAAGCCCGAACTTCTGTGAAGAAGTTCGGGTCTGGGTACCAAACATGCGTGATTTTTCTCACGCGAGTGCAAAACGCATGACAATGTTTTGCACTCGCGCGGAAAAATCGCGCATTTTCCCGCAACGCACCCGCCTCTTATCCGGGCAAAAAACATGACGCCCGTGTGAAAGAGGCCTTAGTGTTTTATTTTTATTTTTTTGCAACACTCCATGCAGCTGTGTGATCAGCGGGGGAATTTTCCATTAAGAGTTTTGGCTCACGTTTTATTTTCTTGGGTGAAGTAATTATTTTTATATACAATTTGACAACAAAAATTCACCATTACATTAGTTTTTTATGCTTTTTACTAAATGAGTAATATCATAATGCTAAAAATGTAAGCCATGTCTTTTGTGTGGCTAAGTTTTAATAACTTTTTTTCAAAGTCTGGTTATTAATAATTCTGTTTGATCTCAAATGTCTATATGAGTGGAGCTTCAAACCATTTCATCTTAGAAAGTTATTAATTTCTAATCTGCAGCGTTTGCAATTCAGGCCCCCTTATCCATTATGTATCCAGCGTTACAATTGCGAAAACGGTTTAATTAATCACTAGGAATCAGTTTTGTACAAATCTGCTGATGGATTCTGGGTAACGTCACTTTCTACCATCTAGCAAACAGCAACATTTAACTCTGTTTCAGAACATTAAACTGCTCAGATAAAGCGAATGGATATTAAAAGGAGTTGGCCATCTGCGTTTATTTTCTTTAACTTTTGACGGGAAAAAAAAATCTCTCGAAGGAGATGGGAAAAACTCTGGTGACACTAGATGATCAAAATCCTATCTCAATGCCATTGTGATGAATAGTATGACAAAGCTGCCTTTGAGATGATGTAGGGGGAGTGTGAAGACGAGTAGTGACGTTCAATGATTATTTAATGCTCCTGCATTTGAAGCAGGATTATAGAAGTCTATTCCCACTTAAAGTCTGATGAATAGGCCAAGTGACAACCATTTAACAGCAAACAAAAAAACGGCACCGGCCTGCATGCAAGGAGGCCAGTCTGTAGATTAAGTGTCCTGGAGTAATTCATGAGGTCAGTCCCGTTTAACATCTACCGTAAGGACAGATCTTATTGAGGGTGCCTTAAGCAGCCAAGAGGGTTTACTCTAAATTCACCAGACTGGTATAATACTTGCTTTCAAGAAGTGTCCTGCTTTTTTATGACTCCACTCCAAGGAAACACATCAACATGTCAGAGTGAAGATCGTATAGGGCAGGACCTCATCACTCTATTAAAAGAGATTTTTCACCCTATTGATTTCATGTATTTAAAGCATGGGTGAAGTTCAAAGCAATTTCTCCTTCCATATTATTACTTACCTTCTATGACTTAGCTCGGAAAACATCTGCTGTCAGTTCTTCTCTCGGAAAGGTAAAGAGGACTTTTATTTGGAAGGAGTCAGATTCCTTTCGAGCTGTGGTGTTTTACATCACTCTACAGAGTGGCAGATGGTTGGAAGTATGTCTCTGTGGCTCCAAGTTTATTATTTAGTCAGATTGGGTTTTTTATTAATAATTTATTGTAATACAACTGATACTGATTGGACTGTCCAGGTTTAATTGGTTGTCCAGGTTTTGTTTTCCCTTTAATTCCCTCACTAAGTGGTACCTATACTTACCTGCTTCCTGCTACTCCATTCCAGCTCAGTGGCTCCTAGGCCGCCTTTACTGGATTTCCTGCTTGCCACCATCCATGCAAAAAGGGTTATCTGCACCGCATCAGTCAATGACTGTCCTCAACAGTGATGTGCCCTCACTGCTGGGTCACGTGCCACTCTGGGACTCATCTCCTCTGAGGGTAGGCATTGGCTGTAGCTAGCAACTAGTGATGAGCAGGAGGTGCCATATTCGATTTCGCAATATTTTGCGAATATTCGATTGAATATTCGTCTTATATTCGTCAAAATTGAATATTCGTCATTATTCTATTTATCACGAATAATATGTGATTTAATTATTTGCATATTGCGAATTTTCTTTTAACTGTATAAGGCAACTTTCCTATGGCTATGGCTAATATGTGTATTTTACGAATATTCTCTATATTGCTATAACTTCGTTTTTTAGAATATTCGTAATATTCTAAAAAAAGAAGTTATAGCAATATAGAGAATATTCGTAAAATACACATATACACTGTACTTCAGCTAATATAGTGCTATAATCTTTTTTTTTTTGTCAATTTTTTTTTTGCCTCTTCTGTACTTCAGTTTTGGAAAAAAATTACACTATTAAAAAAAATACTATAGCACTATAGCTAAATTACAGCCTATATGTGTATTTTATGAATATTCGCTATATTGCTATAACTTTGTTTTTTTAAATATTCGTAATATTCTAAAAGACGAAGTTATAGCAATATAGCGAATATATTAGTTATTTAGAATATTCGTCTTTTTTTTTCCAATGTGTACTGTTATTTCACCTTGGCATACTGCTCCCCGACAAGCGTCCATGTCACCATGGGAACGCCTGTGGGTTAGAATATACAATCGGATCAGAGTTTTCACGATCTCAGGGAAAACTCAGATCCGATAGTATTTTCTAACCCACAGGCGTTCCCATGGTGACGGGGACGCTTGTCGGGGGGGGGGGGAGTATGCGAACAACTGTACAGAAAAACTACCACAAGAGGACACAGTTTTAAATTAGAGGGGCAAAGGTTTAAAAGTAATATAAGGAAGTATTACTTTACTGAGAGGGTAGTGGATGCATGGAATAGCATTCCTGCAGAAGTGGTAGCTGCAAATACAGTGAAGGAGTTTAAGCATGCATGGGATAGGCATAAGGCCATCCTTCATATAAGATAGGGCCGGGGCTATTCATAGGATTCAGATATATTGGGCAGACTAGATGGGCCAAATGGTTCTTATCTGCCGACACATTCTATGTTTCTATGTACAGATAGGAAAAATTAATGCAAAAATTAAAAATAACAAATATATTCACTATATTGCTATATATTTGTTTTTTAGAAAATTGGTCCTTTTATTTTCCATATGAAAACATGATTCCCCCCTGCTTAAGTTGCTTGTGGGCCAATGACTTATTGACCCACAAGAAAGAAGCAGGGAGGAATCATGTTTTCAGATGTTAAAAGATTACGAATATTCGATATAACAAATATATAGCACTATATTCGTAATATTTGCGAATTTACGAAGTTGCGATATTCGCAATTAATATTCATTATTTGAATATTTGAGCTCAACACTACTAGCAACGCATGCGACCACATCCATGTGGAAGTTGACAGTCAGGGGCCAGAAATCTAATGAAGACAGCCCAGCAGACACAGCCAAAATATCATGGCGAGGAGGTAAGTATAAATCTCTTCATTGTTATCTCTGGGTGAGTGGGATTTAAAACATATCCTAGACACCCCCTAAAAGAGTCAGCTATATTTGTCTGTATACCTATTAAAAAAAAGTGTCAGTTATCAGCTATAATGAAGGAGTTTCTCAGCCATTTACATTCAGGATCACATAACCACAACTCATTAGATTTTTTTCATCCAGAGAGACAATTACCTTGCGACGCATACCTTGCCACGCACAGCTCCCCGATTACGTAGACTACGAGTCACGTACTACCGCCGCCAAGTCACGTGGGACCGTTGATACCGCGAGACTACACGGGACGCCAGTAGCAGGTTCGACGGTGGAGGGAAGAGAGGAGACACTCGGCAACACAACCCTGTGATAAGACTCTGCACCGGTAGTGCAATAAGGAATTCTGTTACAGACTTGTGATCCGGTGGTTAAGCTTCTAGCCACTCACATGGACATGGTTATACCATACTAACCAGATATCCACTAAGATACACACCCCTCAACGACAGTTTCCTGTCTATGGTCGACCACTTCTATATGGGACATCAGCTTTAGTGTCTGGGCAACCGATAATTATCTTTCCATCTATGTTGTATACGGACACGTACTCGAATACCAACCCTATCATCACACCATTTTTTTTTTTTTTTTATATTTCCTATGTTTTGATATGTATATGTCAGCCATCTGCCAGTTTTTATATATGTGATGTCATATTTTATGATACCCTGTTTTTAGTGTCTAATAAACCATCCACTATATATGTATTTGCGGTCCAAAGTTCCTTGATATTTGAGTGCCCCTCATTCCATTTCATATTGAGTTTCTGGATTTAACTAGATCCATCACAGCCCAAAATGTGACAATTGGTACTATGAGATTTTTTATCTATGCACGTGGTGTAGCATATATACATGCTGCATATGTGCATTTGCCGCAGCTTAAGTCCACTTAGTGGCACTGGTGGGGATGCTGGGCAGTGGACGCACAGAATGCACAACCAACTGGTGACCAGTAGCAGAACTCGGCTGTTCTATCAATTAAGCCCAGCTGACCAGTCATTACAGAGGCTTTGTCAGTGGATCAATCAGGAAGGTGATCGGCTGTCCAATCCCTGCTGTCCAAACTGCTCTCTCATGGCACTTATCGTGTCCTGTAACCTGGTGTGATTTGACAGTAATATTGTCTTCCTTTTTACTGACTTGGCTCCCATTTGACTACTCTCTGTATTAACCCATCCTGATCTTTATTGTTATTGACTCTGGACTGTCTGACTACCTATTTACCTGCCATTGTCTCACTTAGAGTTTTGCCTTGTTTTTGACTCTACCTTTTTCTCTGTTTTTGGATCTCATCTGGCTTTGATGCTTTCTCTGCTGTCCCCCAAATTTGACCGTCAATGTTTAACAGAAGCTACAATGTTGTGATGGACTGGTCACGCGACAGACAGTAGTTGTATACGAAGAATCCCGCTGACTTATGATAGTCCATTGTAGTCTCCTAAAATATGCAGATGTGCTCAGAGCCGGACACCAGATTTATTTAGTAACTGGTCTTTTCTGGCCGTCAGGGTAACGCATTAAAATTAATAAAGATATAAAGAAAAGGAAAAAAATAAATGTCCCCTAAAAATAATTTTCTCCAAATGTTGCTGTAGTAATAACCCTGACCCATTCCTTAGATTAGATATGTACCGGTAATGCAATAGAATTAACATTTTTTATAGAGACTCCCCTTTTTAAAGTTAAAATTCTCTAATTGGACAGAAGTGGATTGTCTTCATGCAAAAACCCTTTAAACTAACATGTACTAAAAATCAGCTGAACTTTGTCTAGTCCTGAAGTATAAAATAATCTATATCTGAACCATTGAAGCATGTCAAAAAGAAATTCCACATTGACATTTGGCTCCTATTGAATATCTATATAGATAACCAGTTAATTAAACCATGCCAACGATGCCTACTCAAGCAGAAGGAGCAGATAGTGGGACGAGCTATATCAACAAAAGTACATCTCATTGGCTTGTTATAAGGCTCCCCGAAAGTTAAGGTCAAGGGATTAAATAGACTACTGGAGTGCGTGTTTTCGACTGTAGATGATGCTTATTATTGTGCTGGGGCAGACAATGGAATAGGATGGTAAAAGAAGGAAAAGAATGGTGAAGGAAAATGTGAGATTAAAAGCAAAGCAAAGGCAAGTGAAGAAGAATACAAAACATTAGATATTTGTTATATCTAGGAGAGTCAAGGTCCGTTAACAATGGCTAATAGACACTGGTTTGTGTCCAACAATTGCCCATCGTTGAGCAGAGGTATACAACAATCAATCGACTTTATGGAAGGATTCACTACTATGATTGCTCATCCCCATAGAGTGATGTGATGGTGGCAAGCAATGATTTTATGTGGCTCATAAAATATGTATTCACCCGATAAACAATGGTTTGCCTGTTCACAAGGTGATCAGCGGCACATTTACATGGGCAAATATTGGAAGCGAAGATTCTTACAAATGCTTATCACTAATAATTACCTTAATCCAAGTTCCTTGTAAAAGGGTCTTTAGTCCACTAGTCTGGATTATGGAGGATCTACAAAGGGGATGTGAACAATCGGTCATGATGACATTAGGTGGTTTTGCACAGCAAGGCCTCTGTCACATATCCATGGTATTGTCTGTATTTCATCTATGACACTGTCAATGATCATTCCATGTTTGATCCGTGGTTGTGTGATTTTCAGATCGTGTGTCCTATATGTTTCATGAACACTGCTGGGCGGAAAATTGCCGTTTCTAGTTTCTAGCAAAGATCTGTGAAAACCATGAACCAAACATGGATATCAATCGTATTGTGTCCGTGGTTTTCACTGATCCATAAACTATTATGTAAATTAGGTATTTGTAAACATAGTCAAAATAAGGCATGCTTTGTGGGGTAACCAGGGTCCATGAAAAACCACAGATGTGTGAATACAGACATTAAAGTCAATGGATACGTGAGCAGTCTATGGAGATCATGGGCAGCACATGTACTGTATGTGAATCACTGGCCTAACAAGCATAGAAGTCATGATGATAAATGACCACCACATGAGGGGAAGAATGCTGATAGGGCCTTAGGGCTATTGACTTAGAAGGGAGAAAAATACCTGAAAAATATACATAACCTATAACTTTTTCTTACTAAAAGGTGATTCTTAAGACGGCTGAGCGGCATGACGTAGCGACGTAGCTACGTGGGCAATGGATCGATACAGAAAGGAGATTCGTCTTTCTTTATGGCCGATGGAACGGCCGAAATTGTTCTGAATCAACTAGCCATGTTTGTATATAGTAGAGAGCGGTGCCCGGTTTTAGTATTTGGGGACTTTAATTGTGTGCTAGACCCCGAATTGGATAGAATATCTAAGGTTGCAAAATATAATCCGGGAAAACATTTAGTATTTCGAGGGTTTTGTGAAGAAACAGGGCTAATGGACATCTGGCGGGCGTTGTATGGTAATGGACAGGTGTTTTCATGTTTTAGTAAGACATACAACGCCGTGTCCAGAATTGACATTGCCCTGGCAAATAGCGAGATGATCGCCCTAACCCAGAAAATGAAATATGAGATCCATGGAGTCTCAGACCACTCACCGATACTACTGTATTGGTCATTAAGATAGGGGGGCAACATGTTAGTACTAGACCCTTCAGATTGAATGAACATTGGCTAACTATTGTACAGGACCAAGATAGGATAACTCGCTCATTTTTGGAGAGATAACATTGGAACAACGCACATCCACTTTGTGTGGGATGCGATGAAGGCAAATCTCCGCGGACTATATTACGGTATAATTAAAGTAAAAAGAGCAGAGTTCTTTAAAGAGGAAAAAAGTTTGGAGGATAATGTAAAACATTTAGAAGTGATGATTAGACTAAATAATGATGCGAATACGCGGGTCAAGCTTAAAACAGCCAAGGATAATTACACAAATTATATGACGAAAAAGGCACAGAACAAACTGTTCTTTCAGGGATGCGATAATTTTTGTGAGGTGAGAACGCCAGGTAAATTGTTAGCTTCCATAATATCTAATCAAAGGGCTCCACAAAAGATTTGAATAATTCAAACATGTGACGGCCGCAAGCTGGACAAAGCAGCTGAAATTGAGGGGGAATTTGTACAATACTTCAATAACTTATATCGATCTGAGTCAGATGATAAAGATGCACTTATAGCAGACTTCTTGCGACAAACTAGCATCCCAGCACTTGCAGAGCCAGACTCGGCACTCCTGAATTCCCCAATATCCTTGGGGGAGTTGCGGGAGGTTGTGGCTGGTATTCAGGGATCCCCAGTCCCCGGGTCGGATGGTCTCCCGTTCGGCATATACAAATGCCATGCGGGGGTCCTCCTGCCTGGGCTACTGCAGGTATTAAATTAATCCTGTACTATAGGGAAACTGCCCCCGTCATTAATGGAGGCAATTATTACACTGATTTTGAAGAAAGGAAAGGACAGAAATAAAGTAGAGGCCTATCGACCTATATCGTTACTCAACTCAGACTACAAGATAGTTGCCAAAGTCCTTGCAAATAGATTTAAAAAGGTCATAAAGGACTTAGTACACATAGACCAGACGGGGTTTATTCTGGGGCGACAGATCCAGATGAATATACGTAGGACCTTTTTGAATATCCAGATGGGCGGAGGGGAGGACCGCTCCATCCTGTCCTTGGATGCCGCTAAGGCTTTTGACAGGGTGGAGTGAGCCTTTCTCTGGCAGACTATGTATAAGATGAATTTGGGGAAAAGTTTTATTGAATGGGTCAAAATGTTATATAATGGTCCAGTGTCTAGAGTTAATATCAAAGGGAGGATTTCCCCTGCTATCTGCTTGCAGCGTGGCACTCGGCAGGGCTGCCCACTATCTCCATTACTTTTCGCAATTTTCATGGAACCCCTTGCCTGTAGGATTAGAGCTGATGAGGGAATAGTGGGATTCGGAGGGAGGGGGGCAGGGGACAAGATCAGTTTGTATGCGGACGATGTACTGCTCTACTTAAATGACGGGTGGAGAAACGTTCCACGTGTAATGCATATAATAGATGAGTTCGGCCAGGTGGCCGGGTATGAGATAAACTGGTCTAAATCTGTCCTCCCTCTGAATCGCGCACCCCCAAAAAGTGAGTTAAAGGTAAAAGTAATATCTCCACTGGATCATTTGGAATACTTAGGGATAAAAATAGGTAGCTTAGTAAGGGATAATAATAAATTAAAGGGCTTCTGTCACCCCACTAAACTCATATTTTTTTTTTGTGTACTTATAATCTCTATCCTGCGATATTGCTATACATTATATTATTAATAATTTTCGTTCAGTAGATTTGGCAAAAAAACTTACTTTTATGATATGCTAGTTACCTGTCTACCAGCAAGAAGGGCGTCTACTTGCTGGTAGCAGCCGCAGAAAACCGTCCCCTCCTCCTGTTGATTGACAGGGCCAGCCGCGATCTCCTCCTCCGGCTGGCCCTGACAGTATTTCCAAAATCACGCCCCTGTGTTGATTTGGCGCAGGCGCTCTGAGATAAGGAGGCTCGCCTCCTCAGCACTCCCTCAGTGCACCTGCACCAATGACGTCACCGAAAGAGAAGACGTCATCGGCGCAGGTGCACTGAGGGAGTGCTGACGAGGAGAGCCTCCTTATCTCAGAGCGCCTGCGCCGAATCAACACAGGCACGCGATTTTTGAAATGCTGACAGGGCCAGCCGGAGGAGGAGATCGCGGCTGGCCCTGTCAATCAACAGGAGGAGGGGCGGTTTTCTTGCTGGTAGTGAAGTCATTAGCATATTTTAAAAGCTCGATTTTTAATGAAACGAAGCCACAGAACAAGGTAAGAACTCTATATAGGGAATAGTCGTACAATAAGGATTTTAATATGCCCAAAAATGAAAAAAGAGTTTTGGAGGGTGACAGAAGCCCTTTAAGCAGTTTTAACAGTTCTTTGGCCCAATAGAAGCAATAAACAGTTGGGGCTCATTCACAATAGGCAGTCTACAATAAAGCAGGGTTTTGCAAGTCTTGTTCACACAGCGCCAATTTTAATTATTGCAGTGCACAAAAATGCAACAATGCACAAGTCCAGTTATTAATTAGGCACAGAGGAATTTATCATAAATCCTGTTCGTAGTGACACCAATTTTAATTATGCGGTATGCCAGACCTAGCAGGGGAATTATGGAATTATGCGTGAGGTCAAGGAGCGAGCAATAGGTGGGCCGAGGTAAATACAGTTCTGGTTACTCACGGTTATGTCGTCCCTGGGCAGGCTCGCATAAGTGAAGAGGAGAACGGCACAAGGATTCTCTGGGGCACACTCTGGTGTAAGGGACACAGGCCAGATGGTGATTCGAAGTGCCCTTAATGGTCTGTATTAATGTGCCTATGACAAGGTCCCTTGTAGTCGTGACGCCAGTACCTTTTGTATGGAGGTACAACCACTTACTGTAGTGTTAATTAAGGAACTTGAAACTGAGACAAGAAGAATGAAATCTAGGAATGTACTCCTGATAACAGTACATCCAAAGTATTAAACAGTCTCTTGATACAGCCTGGCATTAAGCACAATGTCCCATACATATGGGGAAAGGGAAATGCTAGTCCTCAGTGAAAAAAAGGCTCTTGGTAATGAATAAGAAAGCTACTGCTCAGAATAGGCTTGTAAAATATGAAAGTCTTAGGCCCCTTTCACACAGGCGAGTATTCCGCGCGGGTGCAATGTGTGATGTGAACGCATTGTGCCCGCACTGAATCTGAAGCAATTTATTTCTATGGGACTGTGCACACGAGCGGTGATTTTCACACATCACTTATGTGTTGTGTGAAAATCGCAGCAAGCTCCTATATTGTGCGTTGCGGTGCGGTGCGATAATCCACGCCACGCAGGCCCCATGCAAGTGAATGGGGTTGCGTGAAAATCGCAAGCATCCGCAAGCAAGTGCGGATGCGGTGCGATTTTCACACACGGTTGCTAGGAGACTATCGGGATGGAGACCCGATCATTATTATTTTCCCTTGTAACATGGTTATAAGGGAAAATGATAGCATTCTGAATATAGAATGCATAGTACAATAGCGCTGGAGGGGTTAAAAAAAATAAAAAAAATAGTTTAACTCACCTTAGATCACTTGATCGCGCTGCCCGGCATCTCGTCTGTCTCCTTTGCTGAACAGGACCTGTGGTGACGTCACTCCGGTCATCACATGTTCCATCACATGATCTTTTACCATGGTGATGGATCATGTGATGGATCATGTGATGACCGGAGTGACATTACCACAGGTCCTGTTCCTGCAATGAATGCTCACCACAGGTCCTGTTCAGCAAAGGAGACAGAAGAGATGCCGGGCTACGCGATCAAGTGGACTAAGGTGAGTTAAATTTTTTTATTTATTTTTTAACCCCTCCAGTGCTATTTTACAATGCATTCTGTATTCAGAATGCTATTATTTTCCCTTATAACCATGTTATAAGGGAAAATAATACAATCTACAGAACACCGATCCCAGACCCGAACGTCTGTGAAGAAGTTCTGGTTTGGGTACCAAACATGCGTGATTTTTCTCACGCGAGTGCAAAACGCATTACAATGTTTTGCACTCGCGCTGAAAAATCGCGGGTGTTCCCGCAACGCACCTGCACATTTTCCCCGTCTGAAAGAGGCCTTACACTGGTCAAAACCCCGGCCTTATTCTAACCTTGATTGAAGGTGCTTTTCTAAATCCTGAGACTTCTATTCCAATGTTGTTCTGACAGTTAGCCTAACTGTCCTCAGAGTTTGAACTGGTGGTGTGGATGCCTGACGCTGTCTCCTACACCTACTACAAAGGTGCCTAATAAGCCTTTAGGTAATGGCTGTCTTGCTAATCCTTTGTCTTGAATAAAAGGTGATAATTCATTAGATACTCGGTTGCATGCAGTTTGGACATTGGTCACCCCAGAAGAGCGATCTATAGGAGTGGATTGCTCACCTCTAGGTAGAATAGTTGTAGGCCTTAACCCTGGGCTGTGGAGCCGACAGGGACAGAGCAGAGAGACTGTGAATAGGCCTCCCTCCAGGTATTCATCTACATAGCTGTTGCTTTCTGACTAAGCTCATGAGTGAACTGGACTGCACTGAACTCTCAACTGGATTGACCTGAGCTCAACTGATCTGATCTCAACTCAACTGATCTTCCTAAACTAGGTCTGAGCTGAGCTATATATAAACTGACACTGCCCCATCTTGTGGAGAGACAAGTGTAGCGCACCCTGACTAGGCCTGTGTAAAGGAGCTTACATGTAGAATCACATTGTGACATGGGAGAATATGACAGGAGATGAAGTACAAAATGCAGGCAATATTACATGACATTACAACATAATAAAAACACGTTTGCGGTGCCCACGGTCACGTAGTGGGACAATGCATAGTGGGCATGAATGTTTGACATAATGTGAAGGGTCAACATGTTAAAAATGGCTGAGAGTTGCTTTTCTTATGAGCCATCTGAGAAATTGTCCAGATTGGAAAGAGTCCTGGCTTCATGAAAGAGTAATTATCCACCAAGGAAGTGCAGATTGTGAAGTCCTGAGATGTAACCTGCTCCATAGTAGTAGCTGGCAGACACAACTGTAAATTACTCGTTTAAGCTAAGCTAGATGATTCCTTAAAGACATGAGCCAAGTGTCTGACTGATAGATCTAACAGCAGATTGTAATTACTGGTCTGTAAAAGTTACAAGTTCTACACCTGGAATGTATTCTGTAATTTATATGGGTAGAGGAAAATATCTCTTCTCTGCACTGGAAGAAAATACAGCTTGTGAAAGGTAGCGGGAATGCCATTATTGAGCTCTTAGTCTCATCTTGTCTTTGGCTGAGCAGCTGCTTTGCCACTTGCTCAAGAGCTTCCAGGTTTTCAACTTCTTGTTTGTTTTAGTGGTTTATGAACAAGTCTTAGGCAATGTGCCATGTGTCAGCGGGTATGCCTACAAGTTCCTCTTCTCACAGGTCATTATAACGCTCATCAGAAAAACAAAGAACTAACTCAAGCAACTTTACTACAACTCATTAATGAATTGTATCATTAGTGGGGGTCCAGAGTGAGATTAAGGAACTTGATTAACTTTTTGGATGCTTACTATTCTTAAAATAGTGTTAAATTTTGTACATGACAATTTAATTTGAGGCTGAGAATCTAACTTTAGTATCCTTTTAGTAGTATTCAGGAATTCAAGTACTATTGAATATTGGAATAACAAAAATTAGATAGACTTTTTTTATTTTCATCTTTTACATTTTCAAAATAACAAAAAAGGAAAAGGCCCCAAACCAAAACTTTGGGCACCCTCTATGGTTAGTATCTAGTAGCACCCCTTAGGCAAGTATCACAGCTTGTAAATTCCTTTTCTAGCCAGCCAAAAGTCTTTCAACTCTTGTTTGAGAGATTGTCATCTATTCTTCCTTGCAAAAGTCTATCCACAGATTTTCAATGATGTTCAGATCAGGGGACTGTGAAGGCCATGGTAAAACCTTCACCTTGCCCCTTTTGAGGTAGTTGATTGTGGATTTTGAAGCCATCCTCTTTTAAAATTTCAGCTTTTTTTTTTATAGTTACTGTAATGTTTGCTTCCAGATTTTGTTAGAATTTCATTGCATCCATTCTTCCCTCTACCCATGAAATGTTCCCCTTGCCATTGGCTGCGACACAACAACAAATTGATCCACCCCCATGTTTATAGGTTGGAGAGGTGTTCATGTCATGAAACTCAGTGTCCTTTTTTCTCCAAACATACCTTTGCTCAATGTGGCCAAAGAGTTCTGTTTTACCCTCATCGGTCCACAGGACTTGTTTCCAAAATGCATCAGGCTTGTTAAGATGTTTTATTTGCAAACTTTTGATGTTGAATTCTGTGGTGAGGACATAGACGTTTTCTTGTGATAACTCTTCCATGAAGGCCACATTTGTGCAGGTGTCTCCAAAGTCTGCTAAATTTTACTGAGCCCTTTTGCAGTCAAGTGGGGGTTCTGATTTGCCTTTCTAGCAATCCACCAAGCAGCTGTCTTTTAAATTTTTCTTGGTCTTCCAGACCTTCTCTTGACCTCCACTGTTCCTGCCATTTCTTAATCACTGAAAATTAATCTGAGAATACTTTGCTATCTATTTATAGCCTTTACCTGCTTTGTGGGCTTCAACCATTTTCATATTCAAAGTGTTAGGCAGCTGCTTAGAAGAATCCATGGCTGCAGTTTTTTCTGGCAAGCTTTATAAAGCTTTGAAATTTGCCTCACCTGGCCTTTTCTAACAATGACTGTGAGCAAGCCTTAACCCTAGCAGGCTATTTAAGGTCTGAGACCTCAGGTAAAGTTATCTGAGTGCTTAAATCTCCTTGGGTTCCCATACTTTTGCAAGGTACTCCTTTCCCTTTTTCACTCTAAAATTGTACAAAACCAAAATAATACACTGATAATGCTTAAAATTTTGAAAAGTGTGTCTTATTTTTAACTTTTGCCTTTTGGAGAATATTTCTTCTTCAACATGCGTAAATGTTCACAGTAACAGATAAAAATGTATGAGATAGATAGGTGGAAAGATAGATAGATATATTGATAGACACAATGCAGAGCCAATACAAAACCCTCCTCAGAAGGAAAAAGCAAGAATATACCTCAACCAAACTTACACAGCTTCAAGATGCCCTCCAAGATAACTCCTTCTGGGAAATATGGAACCACCTGGGCACAAATGAGAAGAAAAACAATCTCTATATTCAAAACGGCAACATCTGGCCCCAGTATTTCAGAGACCTCTACAGAGACATCCCAAAAGAAGAATGTAACTGAGACCAAGAACAAATAAGGTCAAAACTGAAGAGCATGGAAGAAATACTTAAAGATTTCCAATACCCGATAGCAGCAATCTGGGGAAACTATTTAACAGTATCCTGAACCAGAGAATCCTCGGCTTTCTCACCCAGCACAATGTACTCAGTAAAAGCCAAGCAAGGTTCATGCCAAACCACCGCACCATAGACCACGTCTACACATATAGACATACAACATCTTTAAAAGCTCCTACACTGAGAACCAATGCAGCGTGAAGGTAAATGGGAAAATAATGGCTTACTTCCAGCAGAGCCAAGGAGTCAGACGGGGCTGCAGCCTCAGTCCAACTCTCTTTAACATTTACATCAATGAGCTGGCAGCTGCTCTGGAGTCCTCCTCAACACCATGTCTCATCCTCCATGACACTGAGGTGAAATTTCTCCTGTATGCAGATGACCTTCTCCTACTATCACCAACTGAGAAAGGTCTCCAAGACCAGCTAGTCATTCTGGAGAAATTCAGCACTACATGGGCCCTTCCCATCAATTTAAAAAAGACCAACACTATGGTGTTCCAGAGAAGGAAAACAAAGTTAGCCAGGCTTCCTACCTTCACGCTATGCAACCGTGCTCTTACAGCCACCAACAGGTACACCTACCTGGGCCTAATAGTTGACCAAACCTGGAGCTTCAAATCAGCCATTCATGAGCTGAAAGACAAAGCATGCAAGACCTTCTACAACATCAGAAGACGACTGTACCACCTCAAAGCACCCATGAGGTTCTGACTTAAAATCTTTGACTCAGTCATTGCACTAATCCTCCTGTATGGCAGTGAAGTCTGGGGCCCTCACACGTACCCTGACTGGTCAAGATGGGATTCCAGCCCAACAGAAATACGGTATTCCACCTGGAATTCTGTAAGCATCTCCTCCAGGTCCATCGGAGCACCTCTAACAGATTGGCCCCCCTCCCCCCGTCATGATACGCCATGGACTCCTATACACCGTCCCCGGGTGAGTCCCCATTTCTCAACCCCCTATTTCCCACATGCTTTGGCAATACTAATGTATACTTTTTAGACCTGTCAATAAAGCTTTTTTTTATTTTATGTCATTTGATACATACAGTAGATAGACAGACAGATAAACATATATGAGGTAGCTATATATGTGAGAGAGAGCGATAGATAGATATATAGATAGATAAACAGATATGAGAGAGATAGATGTATAAACGGACGGATGTATAAATGGATGAATAGATAGATAGATAGATAGATAGATAGATAGATAGATAGATCTAAAGACAGATAGATAGATAGACAGACAGATAAACATATATGAAGTAGCTAGATAACAGATAGATAGATACAATAGATAGATAATAGATAAGCAGATATGGGATATATAGATGTATAGACAGACATTTGATAGAGAGAGAGAGAGATACATTAGATTAGATAGATATGAGATTGATAGATGGATAGAGATATAGGTAGATAGATAGATAGATGGATAGATAGATAGATAGATAGATAGATAGATAGATAGATAGATAGATAGATAGATAATAGATAGATAGATAGATAGATAGATGGATAGATAGATAATAGATAAATATGAGATTGATATATTGGTAGATGGATAGAGAGGTAGATAGATAGATACATTGGACTAGATAGATAGACAAACAGATAGATAGATAGATAGATAGATAGATACATAGATACATTGGATTAGATAGAAATATAGACACATTAAATTAGATAGAACTGTTCATATGCTTTTTCCAGGAAATGAATCCACATAACTATAAATAGCAGATATTTAATTTTCACAGCGACATTGATCTCGCTGTTTTCCAGCTACTGCAAATCATTTTCCTCCAGGCTCAGTCCAATAGATCTCCATTTACATTTTTTATGTATTTAGTATTTACTGTTTCACCAAAAGAGAATTTAATGAGTAAAATTAAAAGCCGCCACGTAAACGACTTATTTCAGCCCATATTGCCATAGACTCTGCTTATAAGCACCCCTCCCCCCCCTTCTACAGCTGTACATTTATACATTAGCAAAATGATCTTAATTGGCCTTCTTTAACAAAGCCGAGAAAAACATTGGAAATATTTTACTGACATCCTCAATTAATAGAACTTTTGCCATTTTCGATGCTTGCTACATCAGACTGACAAATCCAGTTATCCTGCTCCAGCCCATTATCTTGTATAAAGAGTCTATTCAGCCGGTGTCAGGCCCCGTGTATAACACTGACAATCAAAGGCCATTTCATTGGGACTGGTATAGAAATGTGATGTGTCTGTGCCGCTTGCCATGTCTGAAATCTCAGAACCTGTTCTGTATTATGGAATGCAATGCTTACTAACAAGATTAGTCAACAAGGATTAGTAACACTGCTTTTGTCGACGCCTGCGCCTCGTTGGTTTTTTTCCTGGGCGCTGTGATCGTTCGCAGGTGTCTCCTGAATAGTAAGATAATCGGGCGCCTTTAGAAAGAGCCGTAACAATGTGTCTATGGAAGATGTTTTTTTTTATGAGAATGATTGAGACTGAATTACAACGGGATGAGGAATGTTAATTTTTCAAAATTAAAGGGTCTTTTTGTTGGCATCAAATCCGTTCTTCATTAAAAGGAAACGTAGCAACTGGAGAGAGATGGAAATCTTAAACAGTTTTCCTCGCTTCTTATCATTATAAGGGGGAGGGGGGGGATATAAAGGCGTACAAATACACTTTGTGATTTTAGTTGAGATTTGACGTGAATAAAGTTTCATGGAGCAGCATTGTTTAACAGGTGGTGCAGCTATGGAGTCCCCTTCGAAGCTGCAGATGTTCACAGATAAAGGATTAAGCACGTCCCCTTTTGGGTTTCCGTTTTTTTTTTTTTTTTCTTTTACAGAAATTGAATCCTTCTGTAGAACATTGATCAAACTTATATTATCCCTTATATTGTATGGACACCATTTATTATGTGTTCTTGCATAGCAAGACCACATACTATTATCTCACATATATATTCTTATTCTTATTATTATAGCCAAATTTGCCACCCTAACTCCTCCCACAGTTTTTACACTACATAGACAAAAATTTACCAAAACATGCAGATTGTACCCGATCGGATTGCTATTACTTTGTGGAGCGATCCCACCCCCGGGGCCCCCGTGGCGGGCCCCGGAAGCCCCCTTTTTTCCCATAGACTTTGACAGGGTAAATTTTCAAATCGCTCCCACTCGCCAGGCTTTGAGGCTAAAGTCACCAAACTTGGGTCACTTAGTCATGGGCTCAACCCGAAAATTTTTGGCACATTTTGGGGACCCCAAAATGTAGGCGGGGCCACACAGAACCAATCAAAATCTCCCCATTGACTATAATGAGACCTTCAAATCGCTACTCCTCCCACATTTTTAGGAGTACAAATTCCAAACTTTGCAGACTTGGTCGGCACCCACCCGAGTACCTTGCTTGTGCTTTGTTACCCGATCCCACCCTCCGGGCCCCTGGGACAGGGCCCCCAAAATCCAAGTTTTTCCCATTGACTTTGACAGGGAAAATTTTCAAATCGCTCCCAGTCGCACAGATTTTAAACTAAAGTCACCAAACTTGGGTCACTTAGTCATGGGGTCAACGCGCAATTTGTTAGCACATTTCGGAGACCCGAAAATTTGGGCGGGGCCACACAGAACCAATCAAATTCTCCCCATTGACTACAATGAGACGTTCAAATTGCTACTCCTCCCACAGATTTAGGAGTATAAATACCGAACTTTGCACTCTTGGTCGGCACATACCCGAGTATCTTGCTTGTGCTTTGTTAACCGATCCCACCCTCCGGGCCCCTGGGGCGGGCCCCCGAAAACCTCTTTTTTTCTCCCATAGAGTTTTATTGGAAAAATGCAAATGTTTGTCACTCATACAGCTTCGGAGTGAAACTCACCAAACTTGGGTCACTCAGTCATGGGGTCAACCTGGAAATTTCTGTCACATTTTGGGGACATTAAAAAGTGGGCGGAGCTACAAACAACCAATCAGATTTTCCCTATTGACTTCAATAAGAAACCTTTAAATTGCTGTCATTCTCACAGTATTTAAGCCAGAATACCCAAACTTGGCACCGTAGGTCATTGGGTGACTGGATTCAAAAAATAATGAAAAAGTGGGCGGAGTCTACAACGGCCAATCAAATTTCAGCCATTTGTTTAAATGGGAAAAATTCAAACTGCCGCTGCTCTTAGACTGTTAATGGCAGGTTTCCCAAACTTGGTACAGTTGGACAATTTAGGATTAGGATTAAAATTTTGAAAAGTGGGCGGGGCCAAAAACAACCAATCAGATTTCTTTCATTGATTTCAATATGGAAAAAAAAAAATTCAGAAAATTGAAAAATGCTGCCATGATTGATGTCAGGGGCTTCAAATCGCTGAAATCAGGTGATAGATTACTTTGGATTCAAAAATTTAAAAAGTGGGCGGAGCCAACAACAACAAATCAGATTTTCCCTATTGACTTCAATGAGAAACTTTTAAATTGCTGTCATTCTCACAGTATTTAAGCCAGAATACCCAAACTTGGCACCGTAGGTCATTGGGTGACTGGATTCAAAAAATAATGAAAAAGTGGGCGGAGTCTACAACGGCCAATCAAATTTCAGCCATTTGTTTAAATGGGAAAAATTCAAACTGCCGCTGCTCTTAGACTGTTAATGGCAGGTTTCCCAAACTTGGTACAGTTGGACAATTTAGGATTAGGATTAAAATTTTGAAAAGTGGGCGGGCCAAAAACAACCAATCAGATTTCTTTCATTGATTTCAATATGGAAAAAAAAAATTTCAGAAAATTGAAAAATGCTGCCATGATTGATGTCAGGGGCTTCAGATCGCTGAGATCAGGTCATAGATTACTTTGGATTCAAAAAATTTAAAAGTGGGCGGAGCCAACAACAACAAATCAGATTTTCCCTATTAACTTTAATGAGAAACCTTTAAATTGCTGTCATTCTCACAGTATTTAAGCCAGAATACCCAAACTTGGCACCGTAGGTCATTGGGTGACTGGATTCAAAATTTATTAAAAAGTGGGCGGAGTCTACAACGGCCAATCAAATTTCAGCCATTTATTTCAATGGGGAAATTTAAAACTGCCGCTGATCTTACACTGTTAATGGCAGGATCCCCAAACTTGGTACAGTTGGACAATTTAGGATTAGGATTAAAATTCTGAAAAGTGGGCGGGGCCAAAAACAACCAATAAGATTTTCCCTATTGACTTCAATAAGAAACCTTTAAACAGCTGTCATTCTCACAGCACCCAAACTCGGCAGGGTGGGTCAGTGTGAGACAAAGGTCAAAATTTATAAAAGTGGGCGGAGTCTACACTCCACCCAGTTACTCCGCCCACTCCAGTTGTAAGCTACTGGTGGAGGCAAGAACACATCACACAATTTCCCCAGAAATTGTACCTTTTCTAGTTATTATTATTATTATAGCCAAATTTGCCACCCTAACTCCTCCCACAGTTTTTACACTACATAGACAAAAATTTACCAAAACGTGCAGATTGTACCCGATCGGATTGCTATTACTTTGTGGAGCGATCCCACCCCCGGGGCCCCCGTGGCGGGCCCCGGAAGCCCCCTTTTTTCCCATAGACTTTGACAGGGTAAATTTTCAAATCGCTCCCACTCGCCAGGCTTTGACGCTAAAGTCACCAAACTTGGGTCACTTAGTCATGGAGTCAACCCGAAAATTTTGGGCACATTTCGGGGACCCCAAAAAGTGGGCGGGGCCATACAGAACCAATCAAAATCTCCCCATTGACTTTAATGAGAACTTCAAATTGCTACTCCTCCCACATTTTTAGGAGTACAAATTCCAGACTTTGCAGACTTGGTCGGCACCCACCCGAGTACCTTGCTTTTGCTTTGTTACCCGATCCCACCCTCCGGGCCCCTGGGACAGGGCCCCCAAAATCCATGTTTTTCCCATTGACTTTGACAGGGACAATTTTCAAATCGCTCCCAGTCGCACAGATTTTAAACTAAAGTCACCAAACTTGGGTCACTTAGTCATGGGGTCAACGCGCAATTTGTTAGCACATTTCGGAGACCCGAAAATGTGGGCGGGGCCACACAGAACCAATCAAATTCTCCCCATTGACTACAATGAGACGTTCAAATTGCTACTCCTCCCACAGATTTAGGAGTATAAATACCGAACTTTGCACTCTTGGTCGGCACATACCCGAGTATCTTGCTTGTGCTTTGTTAACCGATCCCACCCTCCGGGCCCCTGGGGCGGGCCCCCGAAAACCTCTTTTTTTCTCCCATAGAGTTTTATTGGAAAAATGCAAATGTTTGTCACTCATACAGCTTCGGAGTGAAACTCACCAAACTTGGGTCACTCAGTCATGGGGTCAACCTGAAAATTTCTGTCACATTTTGGGGACATTAAAAAGTGGGCGGAGCTACAAACAACCAATCAGATTTTCCCTATTGACTTCAATAAGAAACCTTTAAATTGCTGTCATTCTCACAGTATTTAAGCCAGAATACCCAAACTTGGCACCGTAGGTCATTGGGTGACTGGATTCAAAAAATAATGAAAAAGTGGGCGGAGTCTACAACGGCCAATCAAATTTCAGCCATTTGTTTAAATGGGAAAAATTCAAACTGCCGCTGCTCTTAGACTGTTAATGGCAGGTTTCCCAAACTTGGTACAGTTGGACAATTTAGGATTAGGATTAAAATTTTGAAAAGTGGGCGGGGCCAAAAACAACCAATCAGATTTCTTTCATTGATTTCAATATGGAAAAAAAAAATTTCAGAAAATTGAAAAATGCTGCCATGATTGATGTCAGGGGCTTCAAATCGCTGAAATCAGGTGATAGATTACTTTGGATTCAAAAATTTAAAAAGTGGGCGGAGCCAACAACAACAAATCAGATTTTCCCTATTGACTTCAATGAGAAACCTTTAAATTGCTGTCATTCTCACAGTATTTAAGCCAGAATACCCAAACTTGGCACCGTAGGTCATTGGGTGACTGGATTCAAAAATTAATGAAAAAGTGGGCGGAGTCTACAACGGCCAATCAAATTTCAGCCATTTGTTTAAATGGGAAAAATTCAAACTGCCGCTGCTCTTAGACTGTTAATGGCAGGTTTCCCAAACTTGGTACAGTTGGACAATTTAGGATTAGGATTAAAATTTTGAAAAGTGGGCGGGGCCAAAAACAACCAATCAGATTTCTTTCATTGATTTCAATATGGAAAAAAAAAAATCAGAAAATTGAAAAATGCTGCCATGATTGATGTCAGGGGCTTCAAATCGCTGAGATCAGGTCATAGATTACTTTGGATTCAAAAAATTTAAAAGTGGGCGGAGCCAACAACAACAAATCAGATTTTCCCTATTGTCTTCAATGAGAAAATTTTAAATTGCTGCCATTTCAACATTGTTAATGGCAGGGTTGTTAAACTTAATATATTCGGTTAATAGGTGACTAGAATTCAAATGTTTTAAAGTGGGCGGGGTCTACAACGGCCAATCAAATTTCAGCTATATGTTTTAATGGGAAAATTTAAAACTGCCGCTGCTCTTAGACTGTTAATGGCAGGATCCCCAAACTTGGTACAGTTGGACAATTTAGGATTAGGATTAAAATTCAGAAAAGTGGGCGGGGCCAAAAACAACCAATCAGATTTTCCCTATTGACTTCAATAAGAAACCTTTAAACAGCTGTCATTCTCACAGCACCCAAACTCGGCAAGGTGGGTCAGTGTGAGACAAAGGTCAAAATTTATAAAAGTGGGCGGAGTCTACACTCCACCCAGTTACTCCGCCCACTCCAGTTGTAAGCTACTGGTGGAGGCAAGAACACATCACACAATTTCCCCAGAAATTGTACCTTTTCTAGTTCTTCTTATTCTTATTATAGCCAAATTTGCCACCCTAACTCCTCCCACAGTTTTTACACTACATAGACAAAAATTTACCAAAACGTGCAGATTGTACCCGATCGGATTGCTATTACTTTGTGGAGCGATCCCACCCCCGGGGCCCCCGTGGCGGGCCCCGGAAGCCCCCTTTTTTCCCATAGACTTTGACAGGGTAAATTTTCAAATCGCTCCCAGTCGCACAGATTTTAAACTAAAGTCACCAAACTTGGGTCACTTAGTCATGGAGTCAACCCGAAAACTTTGGGCACATTTCGGGGACCCCAAAAAGTGGGCGGGGCCACACAGAACCAATCAAAATCTCCCCATTGACTTTAATGAGACCTTCAAATTGCTACTTCTCCCACATTTTTAGGAGTACAAATTCCAAACTTTGCAGACTTGGTCGGCACCCACCCGAGTACCTTGCTTTTGCTTTGTTACCCGATCCCACCCTCCGGGCCCCTGGGACAGGGCCCCCAAAATCCACGTTTTTCCCATTGACTTTGACAGGGACAATTTTCAAATCTCTCCCAGTCGCACAGATTTTAAACTAAAGTCACCAAACTTGGGTCACTTAGTCATGGGGTCAACCTGAAAATTTCTGTCACATTTTGGGGGACATTAAAAAGTGGGCGGAGCTACAAACCACCAATCAGATTTTCCCTATTGACTTCAATGAGAAACTTTTAAATTGCTGTCATTCTCACAGTATTTAAGCCAGAATACCCAAACTAGGCACCGTAGGTCATTGGGTGACTGGGGTCAAAAAAAATTAAAAAGTGGGCGGGGTCTACAACGGCCAATCAAATTTCAGCCATTTGTTTAAATGGGAAAAATTCAAACTGCCGCTGCTCTTAGACTGTTAATGGCAGGGTTCCCGAAACTTGGCACAGTTGGTCACTGGAGGACTGTGCCAATGTATATCTCATTTTGGGGATGCTAAAAAGTGGGCGGAGCCACAAACAACCAATCAGATTTTCCCTATTGACTTCAATAAGAAACCTTTAAACAGCTGTCATTCTCACAGCACCCAAACTCGGCAGGGTGGGTCAGTGTGAGACAAAGGTCAAAATTTATAAAAGTGGGCGGAGTCTACACTCCACCCAGTTACTCCGCCCACTCCAGTTGTAAGCTACTGGTGGAGGCAAGAACACATCACACAATTTCCCCAGAAATTGTACCTTTTCTAGTTATCTTATTCTTATTCTTATTATAGCCAAATTTGCCACCCTAACTCCTCCCACAGTTTTTACACTACATAGACAAAAATTTACCAAAACGTGCAGATTGTGCCCGATCGGATTGCTATTACTTTGTGGAGCGATCCCACCCCCGGGGCCCCCGTGGCGGGCCCCGGAAGCCCCCTTTTTTCCCATAGACTTTGACAGGGTAAATTTTCAAATCGCTCCCACTCGCCAGGCTTTGACGCTAAAGTCACCAAACTTGGGTCACTTAGTCATGGAGTCAACCCGAAAACTTTGGGCACATTTCGGGGACCCCAAAAAGTGGGCGGGGCCACACAGAACCAATCAAAATCTCCCCATTGACTTTAATGAGACCTTCAAATTGCTACTTCTCCCACATTTTTAGGAGTACAAATTCCAAACTTTGCAGACTTGGTCGGCACCCACCCAAGTACCTTGCTTTTGCTTTGTTACCCGATCCCACCCTCCGGGCCCCTGGGACAGGGCCCCCAAAATCCACGTTTTTCCCATTGACTTTGACAGGGACAATTTTCAAATCTCTCCCAGTCGCACAGATTTTAAACTAAAGTCACCAAACTTGGGTCACTTAGTCATGGGGTCAACCTGAAAATTTCTGTCACATTTTGGGGGACATTAAAAAGTGGGCGGAGCTACAAACCACCAATCAGATTTTCCCTATTGACTTCAATGAGAAACTTTTAAATTGCTGTCATTCTCACAGTATTTAAGCCAGAATACCCAAACTAGGCACCGTAGGTCATTGGGTGACTGGGGTCAAAAAAAATTAAAAAGTGGGCGGGGTCTACAACGGCCAATCAAATTTCAGCCATTTGTTTAAATGGGAAAAATTCAAACTGCCGCTGCTCTTAGACTGTTAATGGCAGGGTTCCCGAAACTTGGCACAGTTGGTCACTGGAGGACTGTGCCAATGTATATCTCATTTTGGGGATGCTAAAAAGTGGGCGGAGCCACAAACAACCAATCAGATTTTCCCTATTGACTTCAATAAGAAACCTTTAAACAGCTGTCATTCTCACAGCACCCAAACTCGGCAGGGTGGGTCAGTGTGAGACAAAGGTCAAAATTTATAAAAGTGGGCGGAGTCTACACTCCACCCAGTTACTCCGCCCACTCCAGTTGTAAGCTACTGGTGGAGGCAAGAACACATCACACAATTTCCCCAGAAATTGTACCTTTTCTAGTTCTTATTCTTATTCTTATTATAGCCAAATTTGCCACCCTAACTCCTCCCACAGTTTTTACACTACATAGACAAAAATTTACCAAAACGTGCAGATTGTTCCCGATCGGATTGCTATTACTTTGTGGAGCGATCCCACCCCCGGGGCCCCCGTGGCGGGCCCCGGAAGCCCCCTTTTTTCCCATAGACTTTGACAGGGTAAATTTTCAAATCGCTCCCACTCGCCAGGCTTTGACGCTAAAGTCACCAAACTTGGGTCACTTAGTCATGGAGTCAACCCGAAAATTTTGGGCACATTTCGGGGACCCCAAAAAGTGGGCGGGGCCACACAGAACCAATCAAAATCTCCCCATTGACTATAATGAGACTTTCAAATTGCTACTCCTCCCACATTTTTAGGAGTACAAATTCCAAACTTTGCAGACTTGGTCGGCACCCACCCGAGTACCTTGCTTGTGCTTTGTTACCCGATCCCACCCTCCGGGCCCCTGGGAAAGGGCCCCCAAAATCCATGTTTTTCCCATTGACTTTGACAGGGAAAATTTTCAAATCTCTCCCAGTCACACAGATTTGAAACTAAAGTCACCAAACTTGGGTCACTTAGTCATGGGGTCAACGCGCAATTTGTTAGAACATTTCGGAGACCCGAAAAAGTGGGCGGGGCCACACAGAACCAATCAAATTCTCCCCATTGACTACAATGAGACGTTCAAATTGCTACTCCTCCCACAGATTTAGGAGTATCAATACCGAACTTTGCACTCTTGGTCGGCACATACCCGAGGATCTTGCTTGTGCTTTGTTAACCGATCCCACCCTCCGGGCCCCTGGGGCGGGCCCCCGAAAACCTCTTTTTTTCTCCCATAGAGTTTTATTGGAAAAATGCAAATGTTTGTCACTCATACAGCTTCGGAGTGAAACTCACCAAACTTGGGTCACTTAGTCATGGGGTCAACCTGAAAATTCCTGTCACATTTTGGGGACATTAAAAAGTGGGCGGAGCTACAAACAACCAATCAGATTTTCCCCATTGTCTTCAATGAGAAATTTTTAAATTGCTGCCATTTCAACATTGTTAATGGCAGGGTTGTTAAACTTAATATATTCGGTTAATAGGGGGACTAGAATTCAAATGTTTAAAAGTGGGAGGAGTCTACAACGGCCAATCAAATTTCAGCTATATGTTTTAATGGGAAAAATTCAAACTGCCGCTGCTCTTAGACTGTTAATGGCAGGATCCCCAAACTTGGTACAGTTGGACAATTTAGGATTAGGATTAAAATTCTGAAAAGTGGGCGGGGCCAAAAACAACCATTCAGATTTCTTTGATTGATTTCAATGGGAAAATTGAAAAATGCAGAAAATTGAAAAATGCTGCCATTATTGATGTCAGGGGCTTCAAATCTCTGAAATCAGGTGATAGATTAATTTGGATTCAAAAATTTAAAAAGTGGGCGGAGCCAACAACGACAAATCAGATTTTTCCTATTGACTTCAATGATAAACCTTTAAATTGTTGTCATTCTCACAATATTAAAGCCAGAATACCCAAACTTGGCACCGTAGGTCATTGGGTGACTGGGGTCAAAAAAATTTAAAAAGTGGGTGGGGTCTACAACGGCCAATCAAATTTCATCCATTTGTTTAAATGGGAAAAATTCAAACTGCCGCTGCTCTTAGACTGTTAATGGCAGGGTTCTGAAACTTGGCACAGTTGGTCACTGGAGGACTGTGCCAATGTATATCTCATTTTGGGGACGCTAAAAAGTGGGCGGAGCCACAAACAACCAATCAGATTTTCCCTATTGACTTCAATAAGAAACCTTTAAACAGCTGTCATTCTCACAGCACCCAAACTCGGCAGGGTGGGTCAGTGTGAGACAAAGGTCAAAATTTATAAAAGTGGGCGGAGTCTACACTCCACCCAGTTACTCCGCCCACTCCAGTTGTAAGCTACTGGTGGAGGCAAGAACACATCACACAATTTCCCCAGAAATTGTACCTTTTCTAGTTCTTATTCTTATTATTATAGCCAAATTTGCCACCCTAACTCCTCCCACAGTTTTTACACTACATAGACAAAAATTTACCAAAACGTGCAGATTGTACCCGATCGGATTGCTATTACTTTGTGGAGCGATCCCACCCCCGGGGCCCCCGTGGCGGGCCCCGGAAGCCCCCTTTTTTCCCATAGACTTTGACAGGGTAAATTTTCAAATCGCTCCCAGTCGCACAGATTTTAAACTAAAGTCACCAAACTTGGGTCACTTAGTCATGGAGTCAACCCGAAAACTTTGGGCACATTTCGGGGACCCCAAAAAGTGGGCGGGGCCACACAGAACCAATCAAAATCTCCCCATTGACTTTAATGAGACCTTCAAATTGCTACTTCTCCCACATTTTTAGGAGTACAAATTCCAAACTTTGCAGACTTGGTCGGCACCCACCCAAGTACCTTGCTTTTGCTTTGTTACCCGATCCCACCCTCCGGGCCCCTGGGACAGGGCCCCCAAAATCCACGTTTTTCCCATTGACTTTGACAGGGACAATTTTCAAATCTCTCCCAGTCGCACAGATTTTAAACTAAAGTCACCAAACTTGGGTCACTTAGTCATGGGGTCAACCTGAAAATTTCTGTCACATTTTGGGGGACATTAAAAAGTGGGCGGAGCTACAAACCACCAATCAGATTTTCCCTATTGACTTCAATGAGAAACTTTTAAATTGCTGTCATTCTCACAGTATTTAAGCCAGAATACCCAAACTAGGCACCGTAGGTCATTGGGTGACTGGGGTCAAAAAAAATTAAAAAGTGGGCGGGGTCTACAACGGCCAATCAAATTTCAGCCATTTGTTTAAATGGGAAAAATTCAAACTGCCGCTGCTCTTAGACTGTTAATGGCAGGGTTCCCGAAACTTGGCACAGTTGGTCACTGGAGGACTGTGCCAATGTATATCTCATTTTGGGGATGCTAAAAAGTGGGCGGAGCCACAAACAACCAATCAGATTTTCCCTATTGACTTCTATAAGAAACCTTTAAACAGCTGTCATTCTCACAGCACCCAAACTCGGCAGGGTGGGTCAGTGTGAGACAAAGGTCAAAATTTATAAAAGTGGGCGGAGTCTACACTCCACCCAGTTACTCCGCCCACTCCAGTTGTAAGCTACTGGTGGAGGCAAGAACACATCACACAATTTCCCCAGAAATTGTACCTTTTCTAGTTCTTCTTATTCTTATTATAGCCAAATTTGCCACCCTAACTCCTCCCACAGTTTTTACACTACATAGACAAAAATTTACCAAAACGTGCAGATTGTTCCCGATCGGATTGCTATTACTTTGTGGAGCGATCCCACCCCCGGGGCCCCCGTGGCGGGCCCCGGAAGCCCCCTTTTTTCCCATAGACTTTGACAGGGTAAATTTTCAAATCGCTCCCACTCGCCAGGCTTTGACGCTAAAGTCACCAAACTTGGGTCACTTAGTCATGGAGTCAACCCGAAAATTTTGGGCACATTTCGGGGACCCCAAAAAGTGGGCGGGGCCATACAGAACCAATCAAAATCTCCCCATTGACTTTAATGAGAACTTCAAATTGCTACTCCTCCCACATTTTTAGGAGTACAAATTCCAGACTTTGCAGACTTGGTCGGCACCCACCCGAGTACCTTGCTTTTGCTTTGTTACCCGATCCCACCCTCCGGGCCCCTGGGACAGGGCCCCCAAAATCCATGTTTTTCCCATTGACTTTGACAGGGACAATTTTCAAATCGCTCCCAGTCGCACAGATTTTAAACTAAAGTCACCAAACTTGGGTCACTTAGTCATGGGGTCAACGCGCAATTTGTTAGCACATTTCGGAGACCCGAAAATGTGGGCGGGGCCACACAGAACCAATCAAATTCTCCCCATTGACTACAATGAGACGTTCAAATTGCTACTCCTCCCACAGATTTAGGAGTATAAATACCGAACTTTGCACTCTTGGTCGGCACATACCCGAGTATCTTGCTTGTGCTTTGTTAACCGATCCCACCCTCCGGGCCCCTGGGGCGGGCCCCCGAAAACCTCTTTTTTTCTCCCATAGAGTTTTATTGGAAAAATGCAAATGTTTGTCACTCATACAGCTTCGGAGTGAAACTCACCAAACTTGGGTCACTCAGTCATGGGGTCAACCTGAAAATTTCTGTCACATTTTGGGGACATTAAAAAGTGGGCGGAGCTACAAACAACCAATCAGATTTTCCCTATTGACTTCAATAAGAAACCTTTAAATTGCTGTCATTCTCACAGTATTTAAGCCAGAATACCCAAACTTGGCACCGTAGGTCATTGGGTGACTGGATTCAAAAAATAATGAAAAAGTGGGCGGAGTCTACAACGGCCAATCAAATTTCAGCCATTTGTTTAAATGGGAAAAATTCAAACTGCCGCTGCTCTTAGACTGTTAATGGCAGGTTTCCCAAACTTGGTACAGTTGGACAATTTAGGATTAGGATTAACATTTTGAAAAGTGGGCGGGGCCAAAAACAACCAATCAGATTTCTTTCATTGATTTCAATATGGAAAAAGAAAAATTCAGAAAATTGAAAAATGCTGCCATGATTGATGTCAGGGGCTTCAGATCGCTGAAATCAGGTGATAGATTACTTTGGATTCAAAAATTTAAAAAGTGGGCGGAGCCAACAACAACAAATCAGATTTTCCCTATTGACTTCAATGAGAAACTTTTAAATTGCTGGCATTCTCACAGTATTTAAGCCAGAATACCCAAACTAGGCACCGTAGGTCATTGGGTGACTGGATTCAAAAAATAATGAAAAAGTGGGCGGAGTCTACAACGGCCAATCAAATTTCAGCCATTTGTTTAAATGGGAAAAATTCAAACTGCCGCTGCTCTTAGACTGTTAATGGCAGGTTTCCCAAACTTGGTACAGTTGGACAATTTAGGATTAGGATTAAAATTTTGAAAAGTGGGCGGGGCCAAAAACAACCAATCAGATTTCTTTCATTGATTTCAATATGGAAAAAAAAAAATTCAGAAAATTGAAAAATGCTGCCATGATTGATGTCAGGGGCTTCAAATCGCTGAAATCAGGTGATAGATTACTTTGGATTCAAAAATTTAAAAAGTGGGCGGAGCCAACAACAACAAATCAGATTTTTCCTATTGACTTCAATGAGAAACTTTTAAATTGCTGTCATTCTCACAGTATTTAAGCCAGAATACCCAAACTTGGCACCGTAGGTCATTGGGTGACTGGATTAAAAAATAATGAAAAAGTGGGCGGAGTCTACAACGGCCAATCAAATTTCAGCCATTTGTTTAAATGGGAAAAATTCAAACTGCCGCTGCTCTTAGACTGTTAATGGCAGGTTTCCCAAACTTGGTACAGTTGGACAATTTAGGATTAGGATTAAAATTTTGAAAAGTGGGCGGGCCCAAAAACAACCAATCAGATTTCTTTCATTGATTTCAATATGGAAAAAAAAAATTTCAGAAAATTGAAAAATGCTGCCATGATTGATGTCAGGGGCTTCAGATCGCTGAGATCAGGTCATAGATTACTTTGGATTCAAAAAATTTAAAAGTGGGCGGAGCCAACAACAACAAATCAGATTTTCCCTATTAACTTTAATGAGAAACCTTTAAATTGCTGACATTCTCACAGTATTTAAGCCAGAATACCCAAACTTGGCACCGTAGGTCATTGGGTGACTGGATTCAAAAATTTATTAAAAAGTGGGCGGAGTCTACAACGGCCAATCAAATTTCAGCCATTTATTTCAATGGGGAAATTTAAAACTGCCGCTGATCTTACACTGTTAATGGCAGGATCCCCAAACTTGGTACAGTTGGACAATTTAGGATTAGGATTAAAATTCTGAAAAGTGGGCGGGGCCAAAAACAACCAATAAGATTTTCCCTATTGACTTCAATAAGAAACCTTTAAACAGCTGTCATTCTCACAGCACCCAAACTCGGCAGGGTGGGTCAGTGTGAGACAAAGGTCAAAATTTATAAAAGTGGGCGGAGTCTACACTCCACCCAGTTACTCCGCCCACTCCAGTTGTAAGCTACTGGTGGAGGCAAGAACACATCACACAATTTCCCCAGAAATTGTACCTTTTCTAGTTATTATTATTATTATTATAGCCAAATTTGCCACCCTAACTCCTCCCACAGTTTTTACACTACATAGACAAAAATTTACCAAAACGTGCAGATTGTACCCGATCGGATTGCTATTACTTTGTGGAGCGATCCCACCCCCGGGGCCCCCGTGGCGGGCCCCGGAAGCCCCCTTTTTTCCCATAGACTTTGACAGGGTAAATTTTCAAATCGCTCCCACTCGCCAGGCTTTGACGCTAAAGTCACCAAACTTGGGTCACTTAGTCATGGAGTCAACCCGAAAATTTTGGGCACATTTCGGGGACCCCAAAAAGTGGGCGGGGCCATACAGAACCAATCAAAATCTCCCCATTGACTTTAATGAGAACTTCAAATTGCTACTCCTCCCACATTTTTAGGAGTACAAATTCCAGACTTTGCAGACTTGGTCGGCACCCACCCGAGTACCTTGCTTTTGCTTTGTTACCCGATCCCACCCTCCGGGCCCCTGGGACAGGGCCCCCAAAATCCATGTTTTTCCCATTGACTTTGACAGGGACAATTTTCAAATCGCTCCCAGTCGCACAGATTTTAAACTAAAGTCACCAAACTTGGGTCACTTAGTCATGGGGTCAACGCGCAATTTGTTAGCACATTTCGGAGACCCGAAAATGTGGGCGGGGCCACACAGAACCAATCAAATTCTCCCCATTGACTACAATGAGACGTTCAAATTGCTACTCCTCCCACAGATTTAGGAGTATAAATACCGAACTTTGCACTCTTGGTCGGCACATACCCGAGTATCTTGCTTGTGCTTTGTTAACCGATCCCACCCTCCGGGCCCCTGGGGCGGGCCCCCGAAAACCTCTTTTTTTCTCCCATAGAGTTTTATTGGAAAAATGCAAATGTTTGTCACTCATACAGCTTCGGAGTGAAACTCACCAAACTTGGGTCACTCAGTCATGGGGTCAACCTGAAAATTTCTGTCACATTTTGGGGACATTAAAAAGTGGGCGGAGCTACAAACAACCAATCAGATTTTCCCTATTGACTTCAATAAGAAACCTTTAAATTGCTGTCATTCTCACAGTATTTAAGCCAGAATACCCAAACTTGGCACCGTAGGTCATTGGGTGACTGGATTCAAAAAATAATGAAAAAGTGGGCGGAGTCTACAACGGCCAATCAAATTTCAGCCATTTGTTTAAATGGGAAAAATTCAAACTGCCGCTGCTCTTAGACTGTTAATGGCAGGTTTCCCAAACTTGGTACAGTTGGACAATTTAGGATTAGGATTAACATTTTGAAAAGTGGGCGGGGCCAAAAACAACCAATCAGATTTCTTTCATTGATTTCAATATGGAAAAAAAAAAATTCAGAAAATTGAAAAATGCTGCCATGATTGATGTCAGGGGCTTCAGATCGCTGAAATCAGGTGATAGATTACTTTGGATTCAAAAATTTAAAAAGTGGGCGGAGCCAACAACAACAAATCAGATTTTCCCTATTGACTTCAATGAGAAACTTTTAAATTGCTGTCATTCTCACAGTATTTAAGCCAGAATACCCAAACTAGGCACCGTAGGTCATTGGGTGACTGGATTCAAAAAATAATGAAAAAGTGGGCGGAGTCTACAACGGCCAATCAAATTTCAGCCATTTGTTTAAATGGGAAAAATTCAAACTGCCGCTGCTCTTAGACTGTTAATGGCAGGTTTCCCAAACTTGGTACAGTTGGACAATTTAGGATTAGGATTAAAATTTTGAAAAGTGGGCGGGGCCAAAAACAACCAATCAGATTTCTTTCATTGATTTCAATATGGAAAAAAAAAAATTCAGAAAATTGAAAAATGCTGCCATGATTGATGTCAGGGGCTTCAAATCGCTGAAATCAGGTGATAGATTACTTTGGATTCAAAAATTTAAAAAGTGGGCGGAAGCCAACAACAACAAATCAGATTTTTCCTATTGACTTCAATGAGAAACTTTTAAATTGCTGTCATTCTCACAGTATTTAAGCCAGAATACCCAAACTTGGCACCGTAGGTCATTGGGTGACTGGATTAAAAAAATAATGAAAAAGTGGGCGGAGTCTACAACGGCCAATCAAATTTCAGCCATTTGTTTAAATGGGAAAAATTCAAACTGCCGCTGCTCTTAGACTGTTAATGGCAGGTTTCCCAAACTTGGTACAGTTGGACAATTTAGGATTAGGATTAAAATTTTGAAAAGTGGGCGGGCCCAAAAACAACCAATCAGATTTCTTTCATTGATTTCAATATGGAAAAAAAAAATTTCAGAAAATTGAAAAATGCTGCCATGATTGATGTCAGGGGCTTCAGATCGCTGAGATCAGGTCATAGATTACTTTGGATTCAAAAAATTTAAAAGTGGGCGGAGCCAACAACAACAAATCAGATTTTCCCTATTAACTTTAATGAGAAACCTTTAAATTGCTGTACATTCTCACAGTATTTAAGCCAGAATACCCAAACTTGGCACCGTAGGTCATTGGGTGACTGGATTCAAAAATTTATTAAAAAGTGGGCGGAGTCTACAACGGCCAATCAAATTTCAGCCATTTATTTCAATGGGGAAATTTAAAACTGCCGCTGATCTTACACTGTTAATGGCAGGATCCCCAAACTTGGTACAGTTGGACAATTTAGGATTAGGATTAAAATTCTGAAAAGTGGGCGGGGCCAAAAACAACCAATAAGATTTTCCCTATTGACTTCAATAAGAAACCTTTAAACAGCTGTCATTCTCACAGCACCCAAACTCGGCAGGGTGGGTCAGTGTGAGACAAAGGTCAAAATTTATAAAAGTGGGCGGAGTCTACACTCCACCCAGTTACTCCGCCCACTCCAGTTGTAAGCTACTGGTGGAGGCAAGAACACATCACACAATTTCCCCAGAAATTGTACCTTTTCTAGTTCTTATTATTGTTTTATCCAAAACTAAAAGGTTTTATAATGTATCGGTTTAAACTCTTTTTTTTTCCTGATCCCAAGCCCCAAATTAAAGAATTAAATGATGTAATTCTGGCTGCCGGCACTATAGAATAGAGAGGGACCGCACACCGTTATTCCATTTCCAAGATATTGTCATCCGTCATATATTAAATAATACCGCAGCGCTCAATTTTTTATGTAAAAAGTTGAACTAGACTTGATTTATTCCATGTACACATATAAACATCGTCCATTGTACATATTAGAAATGTGTTTGCGTGGGTTTCCTCCGGGTTCTCTGGTTTCCTCCCACACTCCAAAGACATAAGGACCTTAGATTGTGAGCCCCATTGGGGACAGTGTGATGCCAATGCCTGTAAAGCGCTGCAGAATATAGTAGCGCTGTATAAGGGCGTAAAATAAATAAATATATATTTGTAATGCACCACGAATCGTCCCAGACTGGACCTTTTTCAAGTTGTATCTGACTGTGTTGGAAGAGCAGGATCAGGCCTAGTTCACACGAACGTATGGCTTTCATAGTTTTTTTTTCGGTCAGTTTTTCACTGATCCATTGTTTAGTTTTTTGTTTCCGTTTCTGTTCCGTTTTACCGTTCCGTTTTTCCGTATGGCATATACAGTATACAGTAATTACATAGAAAAAATTGGGCTGGGCATAACATTTTCAATAGATGGTTCCGCAAAAACAGTTTTTTTGCGGACCCATTGACTTGAATGGAGCCACGGAACGGGATTTGCGGGCAATAATAAGACATGTTCTATCTTTCAACGGAACGGAAAAACAGAAATACGGAAACGGAATGCATACGGAGTACATTCCGTTTTTTTTGCAGAACCATTTAAATTAATGGTTCCGTATATGGACCGTATACGGAACACAAAAAAAGGCCCGTACACTCGCCAATAAAACGATTGTGTGAACTAGGCCTCAGGCAGTACACGCTGCCTCCTCAGCTTGTGCTTTCACATCCATTGGTCATATGGCCTTTGTACAGCTCCGCTCCATTACCAAGCAAAGCCTCTAATCAATGTGTGGACTGTGCTGCATATGCAATGAGCAGAACAGCACTGAAGCCTCTTCAAACAGCTGATGGGGGTGCTGGGAGTTGGACCCCAAACGTTCAGATATGGATCACCTATCCTGAGGATAGGCCATTAGTAACCTCTTTGTTGTGCAAGAATGAGGACAGAGTGGGGGGGGGTTGTGATGGGGGTTGAATGGCGTGGTAGTGAGCATGCATGACTATCACTCCACCATTCTCTGTCAAGTCCAGTACTTGGCTATTTCAGTGAGGCCTCGTGCATCCGTGGCCGTTGTGCCGTTTTCCGTTTTTTTTCACGGACCCTATGACTTTCAATGGGTCCGTGGAAAAATCGGAAAATGCACAGTTTGGCAGCCGCATCCGTGATCCATGTTTCCTGGCCGTGAAAAAAATATGACCTGTCCTTTTTTTTTCACTGCCAACGGTTCACGGACCCATTCAAGTCAATGGGTCCGTGAAAAATCACAGATGCACACAAGATTGTCATCCGCGTCCGTGATCCGTGTCCGATTTTTCCTATCATTTCAATGGCAAACTTGACTTACCGATAGATTTTTATTTTTATTTTTCATGTCCGTGGATCCTCCAAAAAACAAGGAAGACCCACGGACGAAAAAACGGTAATGGATCACGGACCTACAGACCACGTTTTTGCGGACCTTAAAAAAAACAAACGGTTGTGTGCATAAGACCTAATTCCCATAGAAAGTGGTCACCCATACACTGACTCAGGGGGCTCTCGTGATCGCTGACTACCTCAGTGAACAGACCACAAATGATCATAAATTTATCATCTGACCAATCCCTTTTTATGCAATTAAGTAAAACTTCTCCAGTTGTATTTTATTGCACTTTTCAAATGAAGTGAAGCAAGCCATCCACTAATATTTTAAAGTGTTTTTTTGTCACAAAACATTTTCAACATTTTTCAAACCAGCCCCTGGATCTGAATGCTTTTGTAATTGCATGTAATTTATAATTCAGTATAGTCCGCGAGCTATTCGATAAATGTATCTGTATATCGCCACCTGCTGTTTGCTTTTTTCCTTATTTTTTTCCTTATTTTATTTTTTGACATCAGTCTTTAATGAGTGCTCTAACTGACTAGTCGGCTGTGATTTGGTCATAGGTCCTCTAGAGCCTGAATCTGACTGTACTGCTGAACGATACTAATCCAATGTACTGTGATGCAGAATGTCTAATGAACCAGTGTCCATAATAACATTATTAATAATAATGGGTTTATTACTTTCCCCTGGAGGGTTGAACTTTACTTGGACAATGAAACTCTGGTCGCTCAAGGCCATCTCTATTATTGATGTGTTGTCTATGAAGTTAGAACGCCCGCCCGCAATTTGTTGAAACAAATCCAATAATCCCCTGAAGGTGTGATTACATAGATGATGACTGTGATCAATTACACCAGATGGTTCTCCCTAATTCAATAAGTAAGAGTTTATTAGAATTATAGTCTAGATATTGAGTAGAATGCTCTCAATAGGATAGTTGTACACAACCAATATGGAGTCATTTTGTGCTAATGACCAGCTGAATGTAGCCGCCTAATGCAATGGGAAAATACACTGGTATTTATCACTTGGAACACTAAAATACATACATACATACATAAAAATATTAAAATATTAAAAATCTCTGCAACTCCTCCTCATAATTTCCCTTATTAACCCATATTTGTCTCACATTATTATTAAAACTAAAAAATATAAAGAATTCTTAATTCCTGGAGATCAGCCAGTGCTGTAAGACAACTGGCTGCAGCAGACGCCTCCCGTGCTGCTCTGTAAGCAATGGGAAAGAAAAGATGTCGAGCTCAACCCTTTTGCTAAATCCACCTTGCCAACCTAAAATAGAAAGGATTAGGAGGAAATGGACAATTGTGTTCTCTACAACATTTCTAGAAGTCATTTCAGTCCGTAGCACTATTCCATATAGACATATCTTGCCTCCAGAAATAGTATAGTGCAGTATATGTTCCTTAAAGGGATTCTAGGACGTCTGAGAATGTGAGCAGGACTGGATGGCTCCACTAGGGGGAGGGGGCGCACTGCTCTACAATAGATGGTAATGATGTGATCCTGCCTACGATATACCATCATGTCTGAGCAGCCTGACAGGAAAACTCCCCAATATGCAGTATATGCAAGAGCCAGAGTATAGTGTGTCCCCGTGTTCTAACCCAGTCCTTCTCACATTCTAGAACAGGTTGCTGGTGGCCATTTTAATTCATTTCCAAAGAAATGAGAACCCTTTTAATATGGGAACTTATAGGCAACTCCATTGAATGTGTACTGCATATTGTACATTGTATCAGTAAAAACTGCAACAATGGGAAAGGAGATGGATAAATGGATCGAGAGATGGGTAGATGGATAGATATTGACATAGATCAGTGATTCCCAATGACAGGGCTGTGGCCCAGTACCGGGCCCTAGGTGGTTTGATTAAGGGCCGGGAAAGGTGGGCAGAGAGATGCTTCCTAAGAAGTGGTTCCTAAGAGTTGGTGCCCTATGAGCTGTTTCCCTACTCCAGAGTTGGTGTTATATGAGCTGCTTCCCAACCCCCCTCCACTATCAGGACAGGACCTCTCACGTCCCCTCTCCACCTAACTCTGACCATAGATTCCAGAACTACTCTAGACTTCACCCTCTTGGCAGGAAGTCAGACGAGCCCACTGTCCCAGAAGGGGTGGAACAGGATGGATAAGCCCGGTTATAGCCAGCCGTTGCCCACCAATACCACCCCTGCTGGATAAAATGACATAATACAGATGACATATATAACATTACAAAGAATTGCATATAAAACATATAAAATGTTCTAATTAAAGAACACATTAGTAATATCCCCAAGTCTGGGGCGCTACACATGATTAGGTTACTTACTATTAATATAAGGCACATGAAGATCCAAATTCATAAAACAATGAACCATTAATTAATTGATCACATTAATAGCAAGTTACTCCATCGTAAACCTCATTCATTAACCCCATGTTGTCCATTATGTTAAGTGGGGTACTCGATGAGGTTGCTATTAACATAAGGCACATGGTTCATTTTAGACTCCATGTGCCCCACATTAATAGCAAGTATCCTCATTATTATACTGTACACAAAACCAACGCACACATTAACCCCAAATTGTCCAATGTCCATTATGTCAGGAGGTACTTACTGGGATTACTATTATTATGAGGCACATGGCTTTATCAATATACACCCCCATGTGCCTCACTTTAATGGTAATTAACCCCATCAAGTACCTCTTCACATAACTGATACTTTGCAAAAGAAATATATGCACACATTAACCCCAAGCAACATGGGGTTAACGTATATTTTTATTTCTTTGCATGGTATCGAATTGGAATTGAGTGTTGCAATACTTTTCTTGGTATCAAAATCCATCTCAAAATTCGGGAAGTGTCTTGGCTGGCTATGACGACGTCCAAATGCTGCGGACAGCTTCACAACCAGGGAGAAGATGAGCTGTTCTTAAAAGAATGACCTAATTTTGCAAGAACAGCTCATTATCTCCCTGGCTGTGAAGAGGTCTGCAGCAATGTGACAGCATCTCAGCCAGGGCGAAGACAATGATGTTTCCTTCTCCCTGTACCTAGAATACTGGATATTTATGTACACGCCACTGTCTATAACACGCTACACTACATGCCAATCACAGCTTGATAAGGTGTGTATCAATATTGCCCAAACGTAACAGGAGTTTGTAAATATCCAATAAAATAAACTCTTAGGGGCACATTCATAAAGACCCATAGCTGGCGGAGGATCCGTCAAAGTTATGAAGAGGCGCCTCTTCATAACTTTGGAGCATCTAGCGACAGTTCTAAATGCAAGACAGCTTCCTAGCTGTCTTACATTTAGACCATCATGATGAATGAGACTGGTATGCCGGCCCATCCCCTTCCCCGCCCATGCCACGGCCACAAAATTAGACCTGGCGTGAGCGGGACAAAGTCGCAGATAGTGCCGTAACTAACCACTGGGCTGCTATCTGCGCCTGAAATATGCCTAATTTAGGTGTATTTCAGAATTCAGAAGGGGGTAATTTATTAAGACCAGCGTTTTAGACACCGGTCTTAATAAAGCCCCTGCTCTGGTGGTGGCCGAAGTTATGAAGAGCGCATCCAGCACCGGTCTAAATGTAATACAGCTTCCTCGCTGTCTTACATTTAGTCAATTTTCTATGCCTTAGGCCCTTTGACACTTGCGTTGTCCGGATCCGGCGTGTACTCCACTTGCCGGAATTACACGCCGGATCCGGAAAAACGCAAGTGTACTGAAAGCATTTGAAGACGGATCCGTCTTCAAAATGCTTTCAGTGTTACTATGGCAGCCAGGACGCTCCTAAAGTCCTGGTTGCCATAGTAGGAGCGGGGAGCGGGGGAGCGGTATACTTACAGTCCGCACGGCTCCCGGGGTGCTCCAGAGTGACGTCAGAGCGCCCCATGCGCATGGATGACGTGCCATGCGATCACTCTGGAGCGCCCCGGGAGCCGCACGGACGGTAAGTATACTGCTCCCCGCTCCCCACTACACTTTACCATGGCTGCCAGGACTTTAGCGTCCCGGCAGCCATGGTAACCATTCAGAGAAAGCTAAACGTCGGATCCGGCAATGCGCCAAAACGACGTTTAGCTTAAGGCCGGATCATAAGGAACACACTTCGGGTGGCACTGTCTCCCATAACCCCTAGATCAAACCGTCTCATTGCAGGGAAACAAGCCCAGTGCGCCCACTGATTCTGCATTATGGCGAGTTGAGCCACATTTAAATTATAAATGTAATAATTATACAGTGTTAGATAATGTGCACTTTATTGTGTTTTGTTATACCCCAATCCAGCCGTTCCCTGGGAAAATTGTCTTGCAGGAAACTGCTCCTTGGGGCAAAAAAAGGTTGGGAACCACTGACCTAGATGGATAGAAGATAGATGATAGATAGGACTGACTATGACATATTCTCGTGCAGTCCCTGCACACTTGCACTGCTGACAGATGTCAATTTCCAAGATGAATAATCTCTGACATACAATGCATTTAGCAATTTATTAGGCAAAGTGCGCAGCAGCAGCAGCAGCGTAAACAATTCTCTAATCTCCTGAGAAAGCATGTACACCCTCTATTTTTTAAGGCTGTCAGTTCAGGAATGGTTCTCTGCCACTAGACAGCAGCTGGTAGGTTTATGCCAGCTCAGCTCTTTCAAGACTGCAGACTCCAGAGACTATTATAATCTTGTCACCCTATTGAGGCTATAATGGCTTTGATACTGTGTCTTCCTGAACTCAGCATGCATGAGAAGTCATTACACAGACAGAAAGCAATTGCTTCATTATATGAGTTGCAACAAATGCTGTAACAGCAACCTTGATGAAAATTCATTGCATTCACTGCTGTTATTTGTCCCATTCAGTGTTCAGGACACAATCTGCGCCGCGGTCACTGTGTGCTTCATGCAATCTGCTTTCCGCTAAAGTAACTTGCTCTGTGAATGTATTAGCGCTGGCTGCAGAGTACATACGAGAATTGATATTTAAGAAAAGATTCTTCCCAACAAATTTTTCTTATACTAATTTACAAAATTGGCTTTCTGAAAATCCCTTAACCCATTAAGGGCCATGCATATTTTTCCATTTATGCCACACCAAGCCATAACTATTTCCTTTTTTTGTTGCGGATGTTTCTGAGTGATTTATTGTTCTTTTCCATTTCCTGAAAAAAAAATTGGTAAAATGTTTTCAGTACATAAAAATTTGCATTTCATTTATAATACATTTTTTTTTTTATCGAATTGCCCCAAATATTCAAATTAGAGATGAGCGAATCGAAGCTGACGAAGTGCAATTCGATCCGAATTTCAGGAAAAATGATTTGCGCTTCATGGTAACGAATCGCAATTTTCCTAAAATGGCAGCTACACGTGTGAGGACTGGCAAGGAACTCTGGGAAGGCAGGATCACCCAGATTGACATGCCTGCATGCAGCCAATCAGCCAGCCCTGTGATGTCACAGCCCTAAAAATACGGCAGCCATTTTAGAATCTTCAATTTTCCAGCGTTCAGAGTGCAGGACGTGTGAAGGTGCTAGGGACAGCAAGTGGAAAAACGATTGTGGGAAAAAAAGACAGAAAAAACTATTTATAAGTGCAGGGAAAGGATAGGAATCATTTCACAGCATCTTAGTGCAGGGAGACAAGTCAGAAGGCGCTATGGACATTGATAGGAAAGTGACTTACAAGTGCAGGGAACAATTATTTGGGGATCCAAATAGTCATTAGACAACTTTGTCATTCCAGATGTTTGTTATTGGGCTGCAAGTCTTATGTTGAAAAGCCTTTATTTGCTTATAGCTTAGTATCTTATTCAGTACGACAAGAAAAATATATACACATTTCACTTCTGCAGTTATTTCTGTTAAAAGCGTATAGGGCGTATTTCAGAACAACAAGAAAAATATATATGCACTGCACTGTTGCAGTTATTTCTGTTGAAAGTGTTAAGGGGCGTATTTCAGTACAACAAAAAAAATATATATGTACTACACTGTTGCAGTTATTTCTGGTGAAAGCGTAAAGGGGCGTATTTCAGTAAAAAAAAAATATATATATATACGCATTGCACTGTTGCAGTTATTTCTGGTGAAAGCGTATAGGGGCGAAGTTCAGTACAACAAGAAAAATATATTCTCATTTCACTTCTGCAGTTAGTTCTTTTGAAAGCGTATAGGGGCATTTTTCAGTACAACAAGAAAAATATATACGCACTGCACTGTTGCAGTTATTTCTTGTGAAAGCGTATAGGGACGAAGTTCAGTACAACAATAAAAATATATTCTCAGTTCACTTCTGCAGTTATTTCTGGTGAAAGCATATAGGGGCGTATTTCAGTAAAAATAAAAAAATATATATATTGTCATGGAACCATGAACCAGACGTACAACAAGAGATAAGTGGAAATAAGAAGGCTTTATTGAAAATAAAGCTGTAAGCAAAAGTCCAAACGGATGGCTAAACCGAAGCAGGGTCTTGCGTAGACAGAGGTCAGGAACCAGAAGGGTAGTCAGACGAAGCCTGGATCAGGAACCAGCAGGGTAGTCAGACGAAGCCAGGATCAGGAACCAACGGGGTAGTCAGACGAGGCCAGGATCAGGAACCAGAAGCAGCAGCAGTCTTAGAAGCATGTGAACACAGGAGGACCAAGCAAGGAACTGAAGCCACAGACCTCCTATATATATGAGCTAGGCATCCAGCTCCTCCCAGTGGGAAGGAGAAGCCGCAGGGTGGGAGGCTACAAGAAACCCAGAAACCAAGATGGCCACCAGCACATGTCAAACGAAGGAGAACAGTGAGAAGGTAAGACCATGACATATATATCATTTTCCCATACACATTTGTTTACAGAGCACTTGCCATTCTCTTAAACACATTTTGCTGCCATTTGCAGCCCTCTAGCCCTTTCCATGACTTTTTTAGAGCCATTTTAGTGCTCAAAAGTTCAGGTCCCCATTGACTGGATCAGGTTCGGGGTCAAGCTCGGGTCAAGTTCGAAGTACACACACTTCCTGAGCTCCACTGTCAGACTGAGGTAATCCCCCTCACCTGGCAGTGCTGGCTGCTTATTAAGCCTGGATAAACCCGGCCTGGAACATGGGGAGTAGTCACCCACCCAGCACTTTGACTACTCCCAGTAAGAGCTGTCCCAGATCAGCTATACAGCCATACTAAAATAGCAAAGTGTCAATCAGCATTAGCTGCCGCTGACACCTGAAAATACCGGCTCTTACTTCACTGAGGCCAGGAACCTCGGTGACACATATCTTCTGTCAACGACGGACCCTTGCTCCTTCCTACATACCTTCCTCTTTGTTCAACCCTGAGGGGGTAAACACTTGCCAGACAGTGTACCCGGGTGTCATGGAACCATGAACCAGACGTACAACAAGAGATAAGTGGAAATAAGAAGGCTTTATTGCAAATCAAGCTGTAAGCAAAAGTCCAAACGGATGGCTAAACCGAAGCAGGGTCTTGCGTAGACAGGGGTCAGGAACTAGAAGGGTAGTCAGACGAAGCCTGGATCAGGAACCAGCAGGGTAGTCAGACGAAGCCAGGATCAGGAACCAACGGGGTAGTCAGACGAAGCCAGGATCAGGAACCAACGGGGTAGTCAGACGAGGCCAGGATCAGGAACCAGAAGCAGCAGCAGTCTTAGAAGCATGTGAACACAGGAGGACCAAGCAAGGAACTGAAGCCACAGACCTCCTATATATATGAGCTAGGCATCCAGCTCCTCCCAGTGGGAAGGAGAAGCCGCAGGGTGGGAGGCTACAAGAAACCCAGAAACCAAGATGGCCGCCAGCACATGTCAAACGAAGGAGAACAGTGAGAAGGTAAGACCATGACAGTACCTCCCCCTCAAGGGCCCCTCCTCCGCGGAGTAAGGAACGGTTTCTGAGGGAAGCGTGCGTGGAAGGCTCGGAGCAAAGCAGGAGCATGGACATCTGCGGAGGGAACCCAGGAACGCTCCTCTGGACCATAACCACGCCAATGGACCAAAAACTGCAACCGACCGCGGACCAGGCGTGAGTCCAGGATATTGCTCACCTCATATTCCTCACGATTGCCCACTTGGACCGGACGGGGCCGAGGAACCGAGGAAGTGAAACGATTACACACCAATGGCTTCAACAGGGAGACATGAAACACGTTGGAGATCCGCATGCCAGGAGGAAGCGCAAGGGCATAGGCTACCGGGTTTACCCTGCGAAGCACTCGGAAGGGACCAACAAAGCGAGGCGCCAGCTTGGGAGTGGGCACTCGAAGGTTGAGGTTGCGGGTGGACAACCATACACGGTCTCCGACCTGGTAGGAAGGAGCGGGCGCTCGTCTGCGATCAGCCTGGAGTCTCTGGCGCTGCGCAGAGACCTCAAGGGACCTCTGGATCTGTACCCAAGAAGCACGTAGGACGGAAAGGTGATCCTCCACAGCCGGAATATCCTGGGGAGAGAATACCTCCGGTAACACGGCAGGTTGGAACCCATAATTGGCCATGAAGGGAGACGTCCCAGAGGAAGAGTTCACCGCCGTGTTCCTGGCAAACTCAGCCCAAGGCAGGAGGTCAACCCAATTGTCTTGGTGATCGGAGACATAGCAACGAAGGAATTGCTCCAAGGCCTGATTGGATCGTTCTGCGGCCCCATTGGACTGAGGGTGGTAGGCCGAGGAGAAAGAGAGATGAATCCCCAACTGGGAGCAAAAGGCGCGCCAGAACCTGGACACAAACTGACTCCCCCGATCCGACACAATCTCCTTGGGCAAACCGTGCAACCGGAAGACCTCCCTGGCGAAAATCGTGGCCAACTCTTGTGCAGAGGGTAACTTCTTGAGAGGAACACAGTGGCACATTTTGGAAAACCGATCCACAATCATGAGAATGACCGTATGGCCTCGGGATGCAGGGAGGTCCACAATGAAATCCATCCCCAGGTGTGACCATGGGCGCTCCCCGGTGGCTATGGGTTGCAAAAGGCCCAACGGAAGGTGCCGAGGGGACTTACTCTGGGCACAAACGGAGCATGCCGCTACATATGCGGCGATGTCGGAACGTAGAGAAGGCCACCAGAACAGACGTGAAACAGCCCAGGACAGCTGATTCTTACCAGGATGCCCTGCGGCCTTGGAGTTATGGTAGGTTCGCAACAACCGAGTGCGCAACTCCTCAGGCACAAAACACCTGCCGTTGGGTCTCCCAGAGGGAGCACCAGATTGAGCCGCCAAAATCTGCTCACCCAGGGGAGAGGTCAGGCTGGTGCGAATGGCGGCCAGGATCTGATTCGGAGGTATGACCGAAGTCGGAATCGACTCCTCCCCGGACAGCTCGGAGTACTGCCGTGATAAGGCATCCGCTCTGATGTTCTTGGAACCGGGTAGGTAGGAGACCATGTAATTAAAACGTGACAAGAACAGAGCCCATCTGGCCTGACGTGGTGTCAATCTCTTGGCCTCAGAAAGGTAGGTCAGATTCTTGTGGTCCGTCAGGATGAGAACCGGAACCACCGAACCCTCGAGCAAGTGCCTCCATTCTTTAAGGGCCTGCACGATGGCCAATAACTCCCTGTCACCAATCTGATAGTTGCACTCCGCGGAAGACAGTTTCCGGGAGTAAAACCCACAGGGAAGCAGAGGACCCTCTGGTGTTCTACGCTGAGACAGAAGGGCGCCTACTCCCGTCTCAGACGCGTCCACCTCGAGGACAAAGGGCAACCCAGGGTTGGGATGCGACAGAATCGGAGCCGACACAAAGGCGGACTTTAGAGCCTCAAAAGCTTGGATGGCCTCGAGCGGCCAGACCTGGAAATTACTGCCCTTCCTGGTCAGATCCATGAGAGGCTTGGCTAGCATAGAAAAGTTCCTGATGAACTTCCGATAATAATTGGCGAAGCCCAAAAAGCGCTGCTGGGCACGGAGACCACTGGGCTGGGGCCACTGTAAGACAGCCGAAACCTTCTCAGGATCCATGGAGAACCCCTCAGCGGAAATGATGTAACCTAAGAAGGTTACCTGGGATCGGTGAAATTCGCATTTCTCAAGCTTACCGAACAGCCTGTTCTCTCGTAACCGTTGCAACACTCGTCTGACATCCATAATGTGGGCCTCCATGGATTCAGAATATACCAAGATGTCATCCAAATAGACCACCACACACTGCTGCAACAGGTCACGGAAAACATCGTTGATGAATTCCTGGAAGACTGCGGGCGCATTGCACAACCCAAAGGGCATAACCAAGGATTCATAATGACCGGTTCTGGTGTTAAACGCGGTCTTCCACTCATCGCCCGCCTTGATCCTTACCAGGTTATATGCCGCCCTCAGGTCGAGTTTGGTAAAGACCGTGGCCCCTTTGAGGCGATCGAACAGCTCGGAAATCAAGGGTATCGGGTAAGCGTTCTTGATCGTGATGCGATTGAGACCCCTGTAATCGATGCAAGGCCTCAACTCACAGCCCTTCTTTTTCACAAAGAAAAATCCAGCCCCTGCCGGGGACGAGGATTTGCGAATGTGTCCACGTGAAAGCGCCTCCCTCACGTACTCCTCCATGGCCTCATTCTCCGCTACCGACAGTGGATAGACTTTGCCACGAGGAGGAACGGCACCAGATTGTAACTCTATGGCACAATCGTATGGGCGGTGCGGAGGTAGGGCAACCGCGCGCACCTTATCGAATACATCCCGGTACTCTTCGTATTCAGGAGGCAACAGAGAGTCCGAGGAAGTACACAGCAACTTGACAGGCCCATGGATGCAACTAGCCCCACACTGCGGTGACCACGAGAGGATCTTGGCCGATCTCCAATCGAAAGTCGGATTATGCTTCTGGAGCCAGGGGTACCCCAAGACCACCGGGTAGTGTGGAGACGAAATCACCTGGAGACAGACCGACTCTCTGTGAACGGCACCAATGGCTATCCCCACTGGAAGGGTCTCATGAGTCACGTGTGGCGGCAGAAGGGGTCTGCCGTCTATCGCCTCAAGAGCCAGTGGGGAACCTCGAGGCTGCAGAGGAATAGAATTGGCAGCAGCGAACACACTATCAATGAACAAACCACCAGCACCAGAGTCCACCAACGCCTGGGTCGTCACCGAGCCCCCGACCCAGGAGAGGACAACAGTGATCAGTGGTTTGTCAACACGGGAAACTGGGGACGAGGAGACTCCACCCAAGATCTGCCCCCGACAGGATCTCAGGTGCGAGCGTTTCCCGGACGGTTCGGACATGCCAACCGAAAATGCCCACCGAGACCACAGTACATGCATCGGCCCTCGCGTCTCCGGAGTACCCTCTCCCCCTCGGACAGGCGAGCAAACCCCAGCTGCATGGGTTCACCCCCAGACAAGTCATCCCCAGGAGGCGTGGGAGGAGAGGGAGGCACGGGTGGGACAGCAAACGTAGGCGCCAATCTGTTAGAAGACCTCCGCAGGCTCTCCTTAAAGGAAGGCCTCTCCCTGAGTCTGGTGTCAATCAAAATCAGGAAAGAAATAAGAGACTCGAGCTCCACTGGTAGGTCCTTAGCTGCAACCTCATCCTTCAAGGCATCCGAGAGACCATGAGAGAAAGCAGCGACCAGAGCCTCATTATTCCAGCCCACCTCTGCTGCCAGGGTACGAAACTCAATGGCGTATTCAGCTACGGATCGTGAACCCTGTCTGATGGACATAAGGAGCTTCGCAGCAGAGGCAGCACGAGCCGGCACATCGAATACCTTCCGAAGAGAAGCAACAAAACCGGAAAACTCGGCAACCACCGGATTGTTGTTCTCCCATAAAGGGCTGGCCCAGGCCAAGGCCTTGTCCGAGAGCAGCGAGATCAAGAAGCCCACCTTTGATCTCTCAGTAGGAAAGGCATGTGGCAGCAACTCGAAATAAATGCCCACCTGGTTAAGGAAACCTCGGCACTGAGTTGGCTCTCCCCCAAAGCGCTGTGGAAGGGAGGCAGAACCGGTCATACCCCGAGACACCGCAGGCGCAGCAACCGGTGTCGGGGTAGACTCTTGCGCAACAACCGGAGCGGCAGTAGGAGCGGGCCCAGGAGCGACAACCGACCCATCGGCAACGGAAGCGAAATGAGCCGTGCGTTCAAGCAGGGTTTGCAACGCCACAGCGAACCGACCCAACAGGTGATCCTGCTGATCAAGTCTGGCAACCAGCGTAGGTAGCGAGGATGGCCCTGTACCGTCAAAATTCATGGCTTGGTCCTAATGTCATGGAACCATGAACCAGACGTACAACAAGAGATAAGTGGAAATAAGAAGGCTTTATTGCAAATCAAGCTGTAAGCAAAAGTCCAAACGGATGGCTAAACCGAAGCAGGGTCTTGCGTAGACAGGGGTCAGGAACTAGAAGGGTAGTCAGACGAAGCCTGGATCAGGAACCAGCAGGGTAGTCAGACGAAGCCAGGATCAGGAACCAACGGGGTAGTCAGACGAAGCCAGGATCAGGAGCCAACGGGGTAGTCAGACGAGGCCAGGATCAGGAACCAGAAGCAGCAGCAGTCTTAGAAGCATGTGAACACAGGAGGACCAAGCAAGGAACTGAAGCCACAGACCTCCTATATATATGAGCTAGGCATCCAGCTCCTCCCAGTGGGAAGGAGAAGCCGCAGGGTGGGAGGCTACAAGAAACCCAGAAACCAAGATGGCCGCCAGCACATGTCAAACGAAGGAGAACAGTGAGAAGGTAAGACCATGACACCGGGACAGGGCATCCGCATTTCCCTGTAAGCGGCCTGCCCTGTGTTCCACTGAGAACTTGAATTCTGTAATGACAAGAACCATCTGGTGACCCGAGCATTTCTCTCTTTGGCCTGGCTCATCCACTTGAGAGGGGAGTGGTCGGTCACCAGACTAAACTTTCTCCCCAAAAGATAATAGCGGAGCGACTTGAGTGCCCACTTGATGGCCAGACACTCTCTCTCCACTATACTGTACCTGGTCTCAGCTGGGGTGAGTTTGCGGCTCCATTGATTCCTCTCCATTGATTCCCTGAGATAGTACAGCTCCGAGGCCTACTTTAGAGGCTTTGGTCTGTACCACAAACTCCCTCTTGAACCAACTTCAACACAGAAAAAGCCTCTTCCGCCTGGTCATTCCAGCGGACCATCACGGACTTCCGTCCCTTCAAGAGCCCTGTCAACGGAGCCGCTAAAGTTGCAAAATGGGGAACGGACCTCATATAATAGCCCATCATTCCCAGGAATGACTTTACTTGCCTCGTGGTGACAGGGGCCAATTCCGAATCACCTCTATTTTATTCACTTGGAGTTTGATAACTCCACGTCCAATGATGTACCCCAGGTACTTAGTCTCCTCTAACCCCATTTCTTTAGGTTAGCGGTCAGTCCAGCCTTCCTAAGGGAGTCCACTACAGCCTGCACTTTGGGTAGATGACTTTCCCAGTCGGTACTGTGGATGACAATATCGTCCAGGTAAGCCGACGCATACCAATGATGTGGACGCAGCACAAAAAAGTGGTGGGGGCACCATGCAGACCAAAGGGTAGCACCTTGTACTGATATAGCCCTTCAGGTATGATGAAGGCAGTTTTCTCTTTGGCAGCCTCCGTTAAGGGCACCTGCCAGTACCCTTTCGTGAGGTCCAAAGCAGAAAAATACCGGGCTTGTCCTAACCTCTCGATAAGCTCATCAACCCGGGGCATGGTATACACATCGAATTAGGAAAACTCGTTCAGTTTACGAAAATCGTTACAGAACCGGAGTGTCCCATCCGGCTTGGATATTAGCGCTATAGGACTAGCCCACTCAACTTTAGACTCCTAAATGATGTCTATGCAGTCATACTAGCTATTTAGGTGTCAAACAGCAATTGCTGCTGGCACATAAAAGCCGGCTCTTACTCCACCGAGGCCAGGAACCTCGGTTACACGTACCTATCATCCACAATGATTCCTTGTACCTTCTTACAATACGCACTTCACTCTTTAAGTTTTTTTGTTGAAACCGTATAGGGGTGTATTTCAGTACTACAGGAAAAATATATACGCACTTCACTCTTTTTTCTGCTCAAAGAGTATAGTGGCCTATTTCAGTCCAACAAGATAAATATATTCTCAGTTCACTTCTGCAGTTATAGCGGAGTATTACAGTAAAAAAGAAAAATATACGCACTTCACTGGTGCACTTATTTGTGGCAAAAGCATTCAGTGGCCTATTTCATTATAAAAAGAAGAAAATATATGCACTTCACTGGTGCAGTTATTTGTGGCAAAAGTGTTTAGTGGCCTATTTCAGTACAGAAAGAAAAATATATTCTCAGTTCACTTCTGCAGTGACCTAACACGGGGTCCGTGTTCCGCAAGGGGTGGCCTCATCCGGAACATTACCCTGATCAAAGATCAATACAAGGCCCGACACAGAAGTGTCGAGAGGTTAAACTGGATACCTGATCAGGGTAATGGAATGGTCCATATAATAAATTGCCCCGTGTTAGGTCACTAGGGCTGAATAGGTCAAGTAGGCTGCAACAGGGACAGATTTCTCTCCCCGAGGCTTCCCTACGTTCAAGACTGGTGACCTGAGGACTTGATGCCTGTGTTACCATTCGGACATCTGGTATATAAAGCCCGCAAGCCTGTAGTGACCATCTCCTCTACCAACATTCCACACTTTGGGATTAGTGAGGTTTCTCAACCAAAACCAGCAAGACCATTCCGTGTTTTGATATAGCATCCTGCTCGTCCCAGCATTTGTTTACGGGACTCGGACTCAGGGACCCTACGCCTTGTGTTGTATGTGATCCTGCTTTATCACTGTGGTTCATACCTAGAGTATTGTTTCTTGTTAGACCCAGTATCACGGTTTGGGTCCCTCTCCCATGTTAGAACCTATCTTAGTGTGTTGCCGACCCTTATCGTGTGGCACATTTGTTTAGGTCCTGCACTTGTTTGTCTGTTTATGTTTGTAAGGGATTTTTATTCTCCCGGTTATGGGAGTTCTTATCAAGTATAATAAAAGTTAAGTTTTACTATGTTACTGCTCCCCTTTTCCTGATTTTTTCCATGATCCTAGGTCCAACTTTGAAAGCTGGATTAAAGAAGTTTTCAGCACTGAGGTACTTTCCCCACTATATGCAGTGGAACGGGCACATCGAGTCCCAACCAGACCGCTGCCGGGATCGCCTCCACGACCCGTTCTGATTAAGTTATTTCATTACAGAGACCAGGATGCCATTTTACAGGCAGCCAGAAACCGCCCTGACATTACCATTAATGGGCAAACAATTGCGTTCTTTCAGGACTTTTCCTCAGAGGTCCAAAAAAAGCAGAGCGAGTTCTTGGATGTCAAGCGACGACTTCGTTCCTTGCAAGTGTCTTATTCTATGATGTACCCAGCACGTCTACGGGTGGCTGCTCTGCAATCTGTTCATTTCTTCAGTACACCGAAAGATGCGACCAGAATGAACGTCAGCTGCGACAGGAGGAGAAATGATGGACGTCCGTTTATTTCAAGTTTGTACCCTCGGTTATCACTGAGCGACCTGTTGGGACGTTACCCCTCTAATGTTCTACTACTGAACTGCCCACGGAGCACGTGTATGCTTTTATAGCGGGGGACAATTTCACTCAGCAGCAGTAGAGAGTTTGAAACTTTGCTTATATGTCCGGTTTCAAGGAGGACTTGTGCCTCGCCCTGTTGGATGATGTAATGCAGGCACAATTTTCTGGTTCTGTTTTTTGTTTTTGTTGCTCTCTTTTTCTGGGGACTTTTTATAGCATGTCTCTATTGATGCTCTGTATCTGTGATATCATGCCTGCTTATTGGTACTGCACTGCCATTGTATTGCTTCCATCTACAATGCTCCTATTATGGTCAGTTATCAGCTGGGTCATAGTTCTGATGTCCAAGTATGGCTAATGTATTTAATATTGTGAGCTGGAATGTGCATGGCTTGGGTGACCCATTAAAACGATTTGTCGTGATGGATCTGTGCCCATATTTCCCCGCTATTATATGTTTGCAAGAAACCCATTTTACGAAGGAGGGGGCACAGGCATTTCATAGGTCATAGATGGGTCATACGTTCCACTCAGCGTTATCTAGCTATTCCAGAGGGGCTAGCGTCCTGGTCCATAAATCAATTCCCTTCCAGATTCAGTCTTCCAGTATCGACCCTGAAGGTTGCTTTATTTGCATACACTGTACTATCTTTACGCAGGAATATCCGTTAGTATGGATATATATACCTCCACTTTATAGCAGTGTGGCACGTGCCTTGACATTTCTTAATGGTAACCCTGATATACCTATTATTATGATGGGAGACTTTAACAATACTATTCACTCCTACTGGGATAAATATGGGGGGGGGCACGGGTGGATGCCGAAGGTCCTGTATCAACCGTTAGCCTTTGGTAGATTGTTGGAGGAGGTGGCTCTGATAGATTTGTGGCATACCCGACATCCTAATGTACGCCAGTTCTCTTGCTATACCAGATCGTACGAGGCTTTATCACGTATTGATCTGGCACTGGGATCTGAGTTGGTGAGCAGACAGGTGGTGGAAGTGAGGTACTTGGCTAGGGCTTTGTTTGATTATTCCCCTTTGCTTCTGCGACTGTCCGCCTCACCAGTGGTTCCCATTTATCTACGGTTATGGACATTTAATTCCTTCTGGTTACAGGTAACCTTCCTTATTCAAGGAATTAGTAGAGCCAAACTTAAAAGTCGACAGTTTGGAGAATTTTTGAGAGAACGGGTTGGGGTGACAGAGGCGAACTTTGTGGAGAAGGGCGGTCAGCTGTCTTTATCTGTCTGGAAAGAGGCACATGATGCATATAATTCGCATGTTGTGGAACTTGCCCGCACAAAGCAATTCTTTCAGCAACAAAAGTATTATGATGAGGGGAAGAAGGCAGGCCACCTACTAGCCCTTGTGGCTAGGGCACAGTCCACGTTGGCATATGTCACTGCTTAACAGGGGGTGGATGGAACGGAAATTGTGGATAGCCAGGCAATAGTGTCTGTCTTTAGCTCCTTTTATGCCGATTTGTATCATTCACGTATAGGTTGTAATAGGGATGACATAGCATCATATTTACGTGGGTTAACCTTGCCTAGGCTGTCAGATTCAGATAGAGCGTATCTTAATGGTCCGCTACAACTGCTAGAAATTGAGGAAGCAGTATCCTCCATGGCTAATAATAAATCACCGGGTACTGATGGGCTGCCGGTAGAAATGTATAAGCCGGGAGAAAACACTCTTCTCCCTAATTCATACCGACCTATATCATTGTTGCCCACAGACATAAAGATATTGGCTAAGGTGCTTGCTATGCGCCTCTCTAAGGTCATGTCCTCCATTATACATATGGATCAGTCTGGATTTTTGCCAGATAGGTCCACGGTGGTTAATATCAGACGTCTATATCTTAATATGGAGATTCCAGTGGACAACCCAGGGGATACGGTCATCTGTTCCCTGGATGCCGCTAAGGCATTTGATAGCATTAAGTGGGAGTATCTGTGGGAGGTACTAGAGAGGTTTGGGTTGGGGGATAGTTTCATAGCTTGGGTGCTGATGTTATATGGTAGGCCTACAGCGCGGGTACGGGTTTACGACTATACAGGGGAACCAGACAAGGTTGCCCTTTATCTCCGTAATGTCCGTTATCTCCGATGCCTTGGTCATTGAGGCATTGGCGGCTATTATTAGGAGTCATGACTGGATTACTGGGTTTAGCCGAGGCGGGTCACAGGAGAAAATTGCATTATATGCGGACGATGCCTTGCTGTTCCTGGCCGATGCTAGGGAGTCCCTACCGGTGGTTATGGAGGTGATTGGTGCTTTTGGGCGCTACGCCGGCTTGGTTATAAATTGGAGCAAATCGTCCCTCCTTCCTATGGATAATGTGGATGATTCTGTGGGTTATACTCAGACAGGACTGCAAGTAGTGAGTGAACTAAAGTATTTGGGGGTGGTGGTGTCTAGGAGACTCACGGATTATGAAAGGCTGAATTTATCCCCCCTCATAGGCAGATTTAAACAGAAAATGCATGTATGGTCCAAGCTACCGCTGTCAGTATTAGGACGGATTAATCTTATTAGGGTGATCTGGATGTCACAGCTACTTTATCTGCTCCATAATTCCCCCATATGGTTGCCTCTCAGTTTTTTTCACTCAATAAATAAATTGTTTAGGGAGCTCATATGGAAAGGGGGCTCGGCGTGGTTAAGGCTGGAGACACTGCAAAGAAGTAAAACTGAATGGGGATTGGCTCTTTCGAATCCGTGGGTGTACTTCCTAGCCGCTCAACTTCAGCATATGTGGGGTTGGGAAAGGGGGAGGGAGATACCCAGAATAGGTTACTGAGAGGATTCCTGGGGGTACCAAACCTATACGAAGCGTTAGAGGCAGATAAGCTGAAAATGTCATTTCTGAGATGTCCGTATAGTGCGGGGGGAATCCAAACACCCTCTCCATCTCTGTTATATGCGGTAAAATCTTTTGTGACTTATTTTGGTGTAAAAATACATTTTATTCAGCGTTCAGCGCTGCTGTTCTATGCGGTAAAATCTTTAGTGACGTATTTCAGTGGAAAAACAAATCTTATTCAGCGTTCAGCGCTGTAGCAATATGCGGTAAAATCTTTTGTGATGTATTTCGGTGGAAAAACTAATTTTATTCAGCGTTCAGCGCTGTGGTAATAGCTGGTAAAATTTTGAAGTATTAAAGTATGTCGGTCGAAAAACAAAATGAATTCAGTGGTCAGCGCTGCGGTTATATGCGGTAAAATTTTTATTGTAGTATTTCGGTCAAAAAAATAAATTTATTCTGCGGTCAGCGCTGCGGTTATATGCAGTAAAATCTTCAGTGACGTATCTTGATAAACTTTGCGACTCTTCCGGGCTCAAAGCTATCTTGACACTTTGTCTTGTCATTGTCTGTAGCTACTAGAGGCCTGTTCATGCCAGGCAGGTTCCCCCAGAAGTATCTTGGTCGATTGACACTCTGTCATTGTGCCACTCTGTGGCCTCCTTATTCTGCTGCCACCTCCAGACTCTGTCATTGTGCTGCTCTGTGGTCTCCTCCTGATGCTGCTGCCACCTCCAGACTCTGTCGTTGGCCACTCTGTGGCCTACTCATGCTGCTGCCACCTCCAGACTCTGGCATTGTGCCACTCTGTAGCCTACTCATGCTGCTGCCACCTCCAGAATCTGTCGTGCCACTCTGTGGCCTACTCATGCTGCTGCCACCTCCAGACTCTGTCGTTGTGCCACTCTGTAGCCTACTCATGCTGGAGCCACCTCCAGACTCTGTCGTTGTGCCACTCTGTGGCCTACACATGCTGCTGCCACCTCCAGACTCTGTCGTTGTGCCACTCTGTGGCCTCCTCCTGATGCTGCTGCTGTCACCTCCAGACTCTGTCATTGTGCCACTCTGTGGACTACTCATGCTGCTGCCACCTTCAGACTCGGTCATTGTGCCACTCCTCATACTGCTTTCACCTCCAGACCCTGTCATTGGTCCACTCTGTGGACTTCTCATGCTGTTCCCACCCTTCCCCACTTCATGACTGGCCCACTATTTTCATCTCTGTCCAGGGGGCTCTACCTGTATAAGCGTTTAATAGAACAGGCTCTGTAGACATCTATGTGAGATCAGCTGACGACGGTGTAAAGGGATTTCGCTTCTTGTTGACGCTAACATCTACCTGTAAGGCTGAGTTTATACTTGAGTTATTTGGTCAGTTTTGGCCCCGTGACTGCCCAAATAAGTGAAGTGTGCAGTGATTCTAAGAGCGACGCCTGACTCACACTATTGTTTCACTACCACAGCAGACTCCCTATGCGTGCTACTGCAAGGCACAGTGTTCTACACTCCTATAAAGGCTCTCTGCAACCCAGAAACAATGTTGGACATAATAATGTGTTGTCTAGATTGTCAAATTTGTCTCTATGTGCCTTTTTGATGACAACTTGTATAGTGTTGTTTCTTACGAATATCAATAAAAAATGTTTTAAAAACGGAAATAGTCGTTTTTTTATGTGATTCGCCGGGAATAAATTCGGATCAAAGCAAATTTTTCTGAAAAATTTGACGAACTAGCCGAATCAAATGTTTTAAAAATTCGCTCATCTCTAGTTCAAATCCTTATTGTCCCAATTTGAAAATACCTTATATGTATGGTACTTGACTTTAATTTAATGGTGTTTCCCACATTTGATATCACCAAAGGATAGGTAATACAAGCTTGATCTTAGGGAGCCTTACCACTGCAACCCCACAGATTACTAAAATGTGGGCCTGAGTCCCCATTCTTCCCTGCTGCATGGCTGTAGTTTGGAGGAGTTGGACTGGAGCCAGAGTTACACATGAATACTGCCGCTCCATTGAAACTCTTCCTCGCTGCAGTCTTGAAGGGGGGAAGAACAAGTGCTTAGAACATCCATTGTAGTGATGAAGCCCCCAGTGGTGGGGCTGCCATTGATCAGTTACCATCTAATATAAAATAAAATAAAAATGTTTTTATCAAAAATTATATTTATTAGTCACTTATTCTTATTACCTTATCTTAATATTTGTTGAGGACAGAATAGAGTGGAGATATCTGTGACCAGGTCAGATTGTGTTATGTTATATAGGCCTCCTTAAAGAAGTGAGTTTTCAAAGCAAATTTAATTTGTTCAGAATCAATTCACTCATCTCTATACATTATCCATTGACTTCCATTGCAAAATAAAACATATACTGCATTCAATGTCGGACTGTAGTTCTTTTGGCCCACCAGAGGAAATGATTCTGAGGACCAGTCCTCTGTGTATATAGGACTTTAAGGTCCCCTTTCTATTAGGGGTCCATTATTGTCAGAGCTTGGACCCATTAGAGGATCCTTTGGTACTCTGTTGGGCCTGTCCAACCCTGACTGCATGGTATAGGACCCCTTTGTATTAAAAACTATACGCTATACTTTCCAATACAGTAAATGACAATTGAATAGGTAGGTTCAGCACTCCATAAAATCCATAAAGTTTTTATTCAATATTGGAACGCATACAAATATATAATCTCATATGGCTTACGCGTTTCAGGTGATCAAACAGCCTTAATCATAGTATCCTATGAGCCAGCCCTGAGTTCATGCACTTGTGTTCTGCAGGTGAGCTGTTCCTACCTTGTCTACATCACAGTAAGTGACCCTCTTCTGGCAAACATCAGGCCCATACTATGCTATGGACACAATTTCACACACATTGATATATTTTGTTTGCTTAGGAAAGCCTGCAGGTCACAGCTTTCAGAATGAGCCCATAAGTAGACCCACAGCTGTATCTATCGTAAGTACACTAGTACACTGGCTCAGCTATTACACCGTCAGCCCCATAGAAGTGAAAGAAGCAGTGGCCTCGCTTGCACAGTGCGCTTCCCATTCATTTCTATGGGACTTCTGATAAAAATTAATGGAGGGTGGCCACACAGTCCGCTCTCTCACTTTAAGGGCTCCTAGCGATATGCCACCAATGTTTTTGATGACACAACCCCTTTAAGCCTAACAGGTCGCCATCCAACTGAACTGTGTTGCCGTGTATACTTCTATTGTAAAAATTTAAGGGTGCCTCCTCATGTGCTCTGCTGCTTAGAGCATGAGGTACCCTATATAAATCATCAGTGTGCTTCATTCTGTGCCAGTTATTAGGTGTTTGTTTCTGGACTTTCATCTGTGTGCCAATCTAGCTGGTACTCAGTGTGCTTTCTTGACTCAGTATACTGCTCAGCTGACTCTTGACTTATGCTGCCCGTACACAATGTGGCCTGGCACCAGAATGTGCTGTTGGATGACAGCAAATTTCTGGGCCAGCATCTGTACCTGCATTTGAAACAAGTACAAGTCGACAGGTACAGGTGATGGCCAGCAACAAGCTATGATTGTGTACAGGCAGCTTTACTTTGCTCTGTTGGATCTTAGTTTTGACCTCAGCTCTGTTCCTGGACTTTTCACTAGCCCTTTGAATTTTTCTGTCTAGGCCCCATAGTACTGCCCTGATGTCTGGTCATTCCTGACTTCTGCTGAGCCCCTTTAGACACCATGTCTGGATACAGGGGTGGATTAGCCATAGACCTTACAGGGAAATTTCCCAGTGGGCCGATGCACATGGGGCCACCCAAGTCCTCCTCTTTGCCACTGGCCAGGTACATAATGAGCTCTCAGCGGTAATTAAAGCTGTGAGAACCGGGTACTCATGTACCCGGCCAGCGACCACACATGCCCTCCTAAATGCAATTGCTGTGGCCCGCACCTCACCTCCTAAGAGCCCACTGCTCCATATCTTAAGCAGACACAACTGACAGAAGGACAGAAAATGGCATCTAATGATGGCCACAACAGAAGGACAGTTTTTGTGGCAGTATATTGTGCTGCTCTGTGATATGCGTTTCTGCTGGGACAGTATTTTGTATGTTATTGCTGGCCCTGCCTATTTGTATTTCCCTGCCTTCGGTCAATTTGGACCCACCTACAACATGGGGCCACTTTAAGTTCACAGTCCACCCTGTCTGAATATTGGTGTTCTATATCTCGTTTTGTTCCCTGGACTAATATTACTACACTACTCCACCCTAGATTTAGTGATTGCTCCATCTTTTCTGCACTCCTAGTCAGCCACTATTTCGGGAACTCACTGGCAGCAGCCAAATCAAACCCTGCTGGTGGGAGTGGGGGTGCACGGGTAAGAGTGACTACAGGGAATAGCTTAAGGCCCTTTCACACAGACCAATCGTCGGGAATTAATATTCTTACGGACAGGGGCGGATTGGCCATAGACCCTACAAGGGAAATTTCCTGGAGGGCCCAAGCCTAGGAGGGCCACCCAAGCCCTCCTCATGGTCTCAAGCTGGGTACATAATTATATGATTCTCTACTACTCACCTGGCCAGCAGCCCTCCTGAATTCAGCTCTATTGACGTCCTCAAGACAACTATACAGTTGAATACTGTGCCGCTGGTGGCAGTAGTTTGTGCTGCACTGTGGTATTTGGTTCAGCTGGGGAGGTATATTGCTCTGCACTATGGTATTGCTGGCCCTGTCTACTTCTGTTGTCACTGCCTAATTATGTTGCATTCTTTCAATTTGGACTCGCCTGCCACATGGGGCCACTTTTAAGTTTTTTATAGGGCCAGTTTGAAGTTCCCAGTCCGCCCCTGCTTATGGATGCTCAATCCTGATATTAAATCCTCACAGATGTGTCACTGATCACCCGACAAACAGGAGAATACTCGTTTGCTGACTGATCCAATTGTTCATGTGGCATAAAATATCAAGAATTAAACTGTATCCATTATAACAATTATCCCCAGCGATCATTGGTAAGTGTAAATGCAGCGTCAAGTAGGCAATGATCATTGTCCCCCATGTAAAAGGGACCTTTAGACTCAGTGCTCCTGTCTAGCTTGTGTCAAACCGACTCTGGTTTCCAGTCATTTCAGATAAAAAATCTGGGATTTACACAATGATATCACATTAATCAGACTACATTGCAGTAAGCACACATTCACTGATGGCAATCTGTACAGACTGGGAAGGAAGAGGAAGCCTGAGGAGCCTGTCTGGATCCTGGAGGAGAAAGTAGAGCTCTAGCACTGTCACCGGACCATGAATGGTACAACTTCTCATAAATAATTACTGGATAATCCATTTTTTTTTATTCCCTTTAAAGTGTCATCTAAACTTCTACTATATATTTATTAATAGTAAGTAACACAAATAAAGAAATATAGACTGTGACTGCAGTGAATATGCCTTTGGAGACTTGTTAATCCGCTCTGTATATAAACCGAAGACAGTTCATCAATGAAAGATCATCGCTAGATAGAGACATTCATCATACTCACCGGACCAGGAGTAAAAGAAAATAACAGAAAGGTACTTTTAACAAAATATGACGTCCCTGAAACGTCCAATTATAAGGAGACTGAACTATTCTCGGGAGGGAAGATCTCGAAGATATAGTACAGCAGAATGTGATCAATGACATGCAAAGCAAGTATATCATGTCTACAGTATGATCTTTATTCATAATAAACTCGTTTTTTTTCCATAGGCCTGCATTATAATACATCAAATGTTACATTGCTCTAATATAGTTTTTTTTATTGGCAAGTTTCTTAACTTTAAAAGATAATATATTGTTATTAAAATCACATTTCATTCTCTGAGCAAATTTGTCTCCCATGCAGGGGCGTAACAAGGACCTACGGGGCCTCATTGCAAAACTTAGACTGGGGCCCCACACCACTATAACCACCTTCGTGTTACGCAAACTTCTTGAAATTAATTTTGTGTCCGATTTGTTGAATAAAAAAAAAAAATTACATTTGTAGCCGAATCAATTCTACACAAATCACAAGTGCTCTAATGTGCCTGAAACTTGGTATATGAGACTCTTTGGTTTTTTCAAATGCCACTACCAGGTATGAAAAGAGACGTCGGATAATTTTTATGCAATCACTAAATTTTATAATACTGTACCCCATGGGCAAGAATATCTGAATTTCTATGACCAGCTATAGACCAGCTGTCATTATATCCATTCTTTCAACCAGAGCAGCACATATCCTTTTTTCATAATCAGTTTTTATTTTCTAATTGCACATTTTTTTATAATATTTCCTGATCATGATTATGGAGGCGAAACCTTAACAGCATTTAGAAAGCATTAAGAAAATTGTTTTATGGCAGCCTCATGGGCCATAAACGGAATAGACAGGAGGGGGCCTCATTGACTTCCATGGGTTTTCTAGGCAGGCTTTGTGACCTGTACAGAGGTCATTGTACAGGGAGGGAATAGATAAGCTTTGATAATCACCTATTGTGAATGGAGGATCCTGTCTTATCTATACACAGAGGTGATATCATTACAGGCAGGATTAGAATGACAGATACGCAGATAACTGCAGTAAAGTGATTTGTACAAACCAAGAAATGGCGACTATTATTAGGCTTAGTGGCCAGTGTGAAAAATATTGATATGTAAAAATAACATTAAAAATTATTTAAAGAATGTTAAATATAACAACATGATTTAAATAATTGTGTAAAATATAAGAGTGAAACTGGATCGCACATCCTCAATACTATGCTTTTATCTAATAACTGCTTCTCAGCATAATTAACATCGCTTCTAAGCGCAATTTATCATATACCGACCCCTATGTTGCATGCTGTACATGAGGCATCAGTATACAATTTGATCAAAAAACATAGGCCCACTCACCACAACAAGGTTACCTCCTTGAATGGGAACCTACTCTAAATTTGGCACAGCGCTGCATAGTGTCCACCAGAATCGCAGAACCGCACCAGCAGGCAGTGGAACCCAGCAGTCAAACAGCGCCCCCGCTGTCTGGCAAAGCCACCCTGGCACTGTGCCCCACCAACCCACCAGCACAGCACCAAAGCAACAATGACCGCCACACAGCACTGCACCATGTGAACAGGTGGGAAACTCACTTGATCACATACTCTGAGGAACTCCAAATGAGAGGAGGTAGGAATTTATGCACCATTATGCAGACTCCTGATAATTAAAAACACCTGGAATGAATAGGGAGGAGTGCTGATACCAGAGGGGAAAAAAGCAAAGATTCTACAAAACGTGTAAAATTTAAGAGTGAAACTGAATCGCACATCCTCAATACTATGCTTTTATCTAATAACTGCTTCTCAGCATAATTAACATCGCTTCTCAGCACAATGTATCTTATACCTACCCCTCTGTTGCATGCTGTACATGAGGCATTAGTATACAATTTGATCAAAAAGCATAGGCCCACTCACCACCACAAGGTTCAAGGTTACCTCCTTGAATGGGAACCTATTCTAAAGTCCACCTGCGCTGCAGCACCGCCCCAGCAGGCAGACGGACCCAGCAGTCAAACAGTTGTCTGGCAAAGCCACCCTGGCACTGGGCCCCACCAACCCACCAGCACAGCACCAAACAACAATGACCAAGGTGTTTTTAATTAGCAGGAGTCTGCATAAGGGTATAAATTCCTATCTCCTCTCAGTTGGAGTTCCTCAGAGTATGTGATAAGGTGAGTTTCCCACCTGTTCACACGGTGCAGTGCTGCATGGCGGCCATTGCTGATTTGGTGCTGTGCTGATGAGTTGGTGGGGCCCAGAGCCAGGGTGGCTTTGCCAGACAGCGGGGGCGCTGTTTGGCTACTGGGTCCTGCTGCCTGCTGGGGCGGTGCTGCGGCGTTGGTGGTCGCCGTGCAGCGATGCGCCAAATTTAGAGTAGGTTCCCATTCAAAGAGGCAACCTTGTCGCGGTCAGTGGGCCTATGCTTTTTCATCAAATTGTATACTGATGCTTCATGTACAGCATGCAGCATAGGGGTAGGTATACGATAAATTGCGCTGGGAAGCGATGTTAATTATGCTGAGAAGCAGTTATTAGATAAAAGCATAGTATTGAGAATGTGCGATCCAGTTTCACTCTTTTATTTTACATGATTTAAATAATTACCCATTTTCTGATGACACATTCTCTTCAAATTACTGCATTCATAATTAATCAAGCCGAAAAGAGTAAATGAAGCAATTTTGCCTTTAGCACCTTTTTATTTATTTTTTGGGGGGAGAGGGGTGTTTTTGGGTGGTGGGGGCTGAAGATGCTTAAAAAATACTTGACAATCAGCATTTTTGAGTTGTTTTTTTTACCCATATACTGTGTTTTAGGCATTTTTAAATGTTATTAACGGTACACACTCAGATTGGGTCACTGTCACTAGTGGAGTACCTCAGGGGTCAGTATTGGGCCCTATTCTCTTCAATATATTTATTAATGATCTTGTAGAAGGCTTGCACAGTAAAATAGCAATTTTCGCAGATGACACTAAACTGTAAATTAATTAACACGGAAGAGGACAGTATACTACTACAGAGGGATCTGGATAGATTGGAGGCTTGGGCAGAGAAGTGGCAGATGAGGTTTAACACTAACAAATGTAAGGTTATGCACATGGGAAGTGTCAGAATTATTGAGCATAAAAATATACCTATTGAAAAGGCCTGCCTAAATATGTAAAAATTAACATTGGGGGTCCATTTTGTCTAGTTTTAAAAGGTTAAGGTGAGGTGAAGCTCTCAAAGACTAACTGAGAGATTAGTGATCTGTGCAAAAGTATTTACACAATCTGTTTTTGTGAGAAGAAGGTTTTACCGCTATAATAAAATGCATTTACTCGGATAAGGGAAGATGCTGAATTTTGTTTTATTCCCAGTAAGTAAAAAGAATATAATTTAGTATTCATTGTAATGTTTATATTAATCCTCATATGAATGAATTTTGGGTTTTTATATGATATATAAAACACCTTGTAAATAGGGCAAGAGAGAACCCGTCATCGGAAGCAGATAATCAGATGAGCAATATCGACCGTAAATTAGCGGGTATACTGGAGGCAGTCGGAACAACCAATCAATCACTAAGTACACTGACAACCACAGTAGCAGCAGTGCAGACTGATATATCATTAATTCGAGACGAACTAAACAAAATGAGGCAACGTGTCAAAGAGTATGAAACGCTAACCACAGAACTGCCAAAAGAATCTAGGCAGATGAAAAAAAGGTTAGAAACAGTAGAAAGTGATAATAAAGCACTAAAAGAAAAAATGGCAGACCTGGAAGACAGATCCCAGAGAGATAATCTCAAATTAGTGGGCTTCCCGGAAGGAGCAGAAAAAGACGACCCCATAGGCTTTATCCAAAAATGGCTGACAAACAACGTTAAAATTGCAGAGGCAGTTACAACACCTATAGTGGAGAGAGCGCACCGTATTCCAACAAGAAAACCTCCACCGGGGTCAGCACCAAGGCCAATGTTAATTAAAATGACTTCCTCAAGAGATCGGGACTATATTCTTAGATGGAAAAGAGAGATACAAACTGTGAAATACAATGACGTTAATATTGAGATATACCCGGACTTTTCTAAAGTTACGCAAGATAAAAGGAGAGAATATAAGGACGTAAAAAAGAGACTGATACAAGCACAACTAAAATACTCCATGATGTACCCTGCGAAATTACGGGTTATATATAAAGAAACTGTCCAATTTTTCTCTAATCCAAAGGATGCGGCTGATTGGTTGGACTCTAGGGGCATTTAGTAATTTGCCCGTGGCGCTGCCAGGCGGAGCCGGGGGGGGGGTCGACGATGGAGGGGAAGGGGGAGGATAGTCTACAGTTAGAGACCTATGAGTCACAATTTGCGACTCGCAGGTCATGAGGGGAATGGGAGCTTTGGGAGGGCGGGAGGGAGGTTTTTTTTTTTTTTTTTTTTTCCTTTTTTTCTCTCCACGGGGAACTGTCGAGGTATGGAGGGTGCATTACTGGGGGTGCCCCTGCCCTTCCGCCCAGTGCTGCCTTAAAGGTATTGAGGACCAATCACACCAAAAAAAAATAAAAAAAAAATAAATAAATAATAATAATAATGGATGTCTAGAATATTGACCTGGAATATCCGCGGCTTTGCGGATAAAATAAAGAGGTGTGTAGTGTTTGACCTGGTCTCTAGACATCTTCCAGCAATAGTGGCCCTGTTAGAAACACATCTTACAGATGAGAAAGTGGCAGCGCTCGGCGGAAGGAGATGGGCCTCCCATGAATATCATTCTTGCTATTCCACATATTCTCGTGGAATTAGCGTTTATGTGCACAGACAGGTAGATTATGATCCAATAGAACAGCTAATTGATCAAGAGGGCCGGTACATTTTTCTTCATTGCTATTGGCAGGGGCAAAGGAGAATAATTGCCTTTATATATATACCACCTCCCTTTACGACAACGGTACTATGTAAATTGATGAACTACATCTCGGTACGAGAGGAGTGCCCGGTGCTGGTGATGGGCGACTTCAACTCGGTCATGGATACTAGAAAGGACCGGACCTCTACCATAATTAATTATGAGTTGAGTTCCGGCTCAAGTACTTTACTCTCTAGAATGTGTAAAGAAATGGCATTGGTCGATATATGGCGGTCTCTCTATGGAGACAAGCAAGTATTTTCATGTTTTAGCAATACATATAGGTCCATGTCACGAGTTGATCTGGCCCTCGCCAGCCCCGGGCTCATTAATAAGGTTAAAAAAATGAACTACGAACGCCATGGCGTCTCTGATCATAGCCCCGTCATGGTAATACTGCAGAACCAGAGTAAAATAAATCAAAATAAAATGTTTAAACTTAATCCGCACTGGATGACATTAATAAAGGACCTGGACCAGATTGATGAAGAAATAAAGCTCTTTTGGAGCGATAACGTTAACTCAACCCACATCCATATGGTCTGGGACTCGCTTAAGGCATTCCTTCGAGGTACATATTCATATCAAATTAGAAAACAGAAAAAGGCCTTTGCAGAAACGCAAAAAGAAATAGAAGACCTGCTTGGTCAGGCAATGAAAGAGATCATCCATGTTAATACCCTAGAAAAACAACATCAATTAAAAAAATTACAAGATGAATATAAACAATTTTTATATAAAAAAGCGCAGAACAAAATGTTCTTCTCGGGGTTGAGAACTTTTAGTGAGTCCGGGAAACCAAGTAGACTGGTATCTATGATAGTAGAAAATCAAAGGGGGAGTAATAATATAACGGGAATTAAAACGGAGGTTGGGACCATTCTACGAGACCCCGACGATATTCTAAAGGAGTTTACCCGATATTTCTCGAAGCTATATGAAGCTGGGTCCCAAAATCAGAGAGGGAAAATAGATCAATATTTAGATAATATCAAGATCCCTGAATTTGAACAACAAGATATCGATTGGCTGAATAGACCCATTCAACTGACCGAGTTACAAACAACATTGCAATCCATTATGGGCAATACCTCCCCGGGGGTGGACGGCTTCCCATTCGAAATATACCGAAAACATGGGGGAACTATCTTGCCCCAAATGTTGGAGGTACTTAATCAATCTTGGATAATGGGTTCTCTTCCCCCCTCATGGATGGAAGCAACCATTACATTAATTCTCAAAAAAAGGGAAAGATCCGTTGTCAGTCACATTTTATCGCCCCATCTCTCTGCTGAACACAGATTATAAAATCTTGGCCAAACTGCTAGCGAACATATTAAAAACAGTTATCCACAAAGTTGTCCATGTGGACCAAACCGGGTTCATCCCGAAAAGGAATATACAGGACAATATAAGGAGGGCCTTCCTCAATGTTCAGATTGGGGATGGGGAGGACTGCTCCATCCTGTCTTTAGATGCCGCTAAGGCCTTTGACAGGGTGGAGTGGCCCTTCCTTTGGGGAGTGATGTCTCGGGTCAAAATTGGTGAATACTTCTCTAGATGGGTGCGCATTTTGTATCAAAATCCAGTATCTAGGGTTCGAATTAACGGTGTACACTCTGCCCCTTTCCCCTTGACACGCGGAACACGCCAGGGCTGCCCCCTTTCACCCTTGCTCTTCTCGCTGTTCCTGGAGCCAATGGCGTGTAAGACTCGAGCAGATGGGGAAATATCGGGATTTGGGTGTGAGGGAGAGGATGATAAAATCAGTCTCTATGCGGACGATATGTTACTATTCCTGGGGAGAGGATATATGAACCTGCCCAGGGTTATGGATAGTCTGGATGAATTTGGGTGCCTTTCTGGATATGAGATCAACTGGGAGAAATCTAAATTCCTTCCATTAAAACGTCCGGTTCCGCCCGGTCATAATCTCCGAGTCAGTATACTGACCCCAGCCGACTCCCTAACATATCTGGGTATCCAGATAGGGACTAAATTGGAATACTATACGAAACTGAACATACTCCCAATAATAGATAGAGTTAAGGAAACACCCAATTTTAGAACATAACTAGACGTTTGATAAAGGGATATTCATTTAGTGTTAGAATTGAGGTGGAAATTCCAATATAGTTTCAGAGTGCTATGTCAGAGACAGTTTCTCTGAAGATCTCTGAAAAGGGGATTGTAAATGCAGATGTCCATAAGCAAACAATGTCTTCCTTAAGACAAATTGCAAAGTATCACCTGAATCCTGTTTTATCACAATGACTAGGAAAGGTGTTTAGTCATGTCTAGGAGTTGTGTACCTACAAATCCTTGAAAATAGAGGTCTAATCCTGGATACACCTTTATATTTATATTCTATTGTTCTAGAAGTTCTGTCTAAAATCCCAGTTAAAGATTACCCCTTCTTCAAATTAAAAAGGAAAATATAGAAAATAGCTATAATTGTCAAAACTTTTTACATAGAGCCCTAGTGCCATCTAGTGATTGAGTAAAAATTAAGATATGTATTACGAAATAGTTGAGGGAATAAACATTTGTGACGTCACTAGTTAATAATCAAAACAGACCAATCCCATTTTTGAATGGGATAAAAAAAATGTGGCATCAGCTGACAGAGGGATCCCATCTGATACACCTGCCTGAGGAAATCATCAGATCCATCCAATGAACTATGACCACCTATCCAGTCATCCAGGGGGATCCACCTATTCCTTGAGAACATCATTCCATTCCTCAATGTTTTCAAGGAGGATACAACCGTCCAGGAACAAAATAGGACCAGACCAGTCTATAAGTCCTGAATCTTGAAACTGATTTCTGCTAGCCGATACACTGATATAGTATAAACTTTCCCATATTTTAAAGGAGAACGAAAATAATACATTTGCATATATATATATATATATATATATATATACATACACTCACCTAAAGAATTATTAGGAACACCATACTAATACGGTGTTGGACCCCCTTTTGCCTTCAGAACTGCCTTAATTCTATGTGGCATTGATTCAACAAGGTGCTGATAGCATTCTTTAGAAATGTTGGCCTATATTGATAGGATAGCATCTTGCAGTTGATGGAGATTTGAGGGATGCACATCCAGGGCACGAAGCTCCCGTTCCACCACATCCCAAAGATGCTCTATTGGGTTGAGATCTGGTGACTGTGAGGGCCATTTTAGTACAGTGAACTCATTGTCATGTTCAAGAAACCAATTTGAAATGATTCGAGCTTCGTGACATGGTGCATTATCCTGCTGGAAGTAGCCATCAGAGGATGGGTACATGGTGGTCATGAAGGGATGGACATGGTCAGAAACAATGCTCAGGTAGCCCGTGGCATTTAAACGATGGCCAATTGGCACTAAGGGGCCTAAAGTGTGCCCAGAAAACCTCCCCCACACCATTACACCACCACCACCAGCCTGCACAGTGGTAACAAGGCATGATGGATACATGTTCTTATTCTGTTTACGCCAAATTCGGACTCTATCATTTGAATGTCTAAACAGAAATCGAGACTCATCAGACCAGGCAACATTTTTCCAGTCTTCAACAGTCCAATTTTGGTGAGCTTGTGCAAATTGTAGCCTCGTTTTCCTATTTGTACTGGAGATGAGTGGTACCCGGTGGGGTCTTCTGCTGTTGTAGCCCATCCGCCTCAAGGTTGTGCGTGTTGTGGCTTTACAAATGCTTTGCTGCATACCTCGGTTGTAACAAGTAGTTATTTCAGTCAACGTTGCTCTTCTATCAGCTTGAATCAGTCGGCCCATTCTCCTCTGACCTCCAGCATCAACAAGGCATTTTTGCCCACAGGACTGCCGCATACTGGATGTTTTTCCCTTTTCACACCATTCTTTGTAAACCCTAGAAATGGTTGTGCATGAAAATCCCAGTAACTGAGCAGATTGTGAAATACTCAGACCGGCCCATCTGGCACCAACAACCATGCCACGCTCAAAATAGCTTAAATCACCTTTCTTTCCAATTCTGACATTCAGTTTGGAGTTCAGGAGATTGTCTTGACCAGGACCACAACCCTACATGCATTGAAGCAACTGCCATGTGATTGGTTGACTAGATAATTGCATTAATGAGAAATAGAACAGGTGTTCCTAATAATTCTTTAGGTGAGTGTATATACAGTATATATATTCAATTAACCATATTTTGGGTGTAGAATCTGGTTTGGAATAAGGTTAGTCTGTAACTGCAGAATCATTCTGATATTTTGTTTCCAATCCAGGGAGATTTATACATACTGTTGAAAATAATTCTTATATCACGGTATCATCTCAAAGAAACTGAGGTCAGTTCTATGAATGTATGGTTGATTTCATATACAGTCAGGTCCATAAATATTGGGACATCGACACAATTCTAAAATTTTTGGCTCTATACACCACCACAATGGATTTGAAATGAAACTAACAAGATGTGCTTTAACTGCAGACTGTCAGCTTTAAAGTATAACTGTCATATATATATATATATTTTGGAGTATTGGATTGTGGTGATTAATATCTCCTTGGTGGCCCTATCTCAACTTTTCACTGTGTACTCAATTACCCCTTAATTCCACAGTTTTGTTCCCTGTACTGCCTGTTTTTACCTGTGCTTAAAATCAGGTTGCTATGCAGGGTCCGTCTACGTGTTGAAGGACGGAGGACGCAGAAGCACGCTGCCTGCAAGGTCAGATTACTGCCTGCAAGGGACTGTAAGTAAATGATTACAGCCAGGTCCTCCCCAGCAGCTGATAACAGTGCCTGGGCTGTGTGCACTTCTCCCTGTCCCTGCGCTTGGCAGACGCTCCCTCACTCAGCAGACTGGGACAATGCAGAGCCGAAGCAGCGCAGAGCAGGGAAGGGATGTCTGCCGTCTGCTCAGTGTATAAATGACAGCAACATGTGGTAAGAGGACCCCATTGTGCTGCAGGAGATTAACCCTTTAGGGGGAGGGCTCTGGTTACTGACACTTTTGGGGGGCTATTGTTACTGGCTAGTGAGGGCGGGTGGGATTAGCCTCAGGGGGAGGGCAGTGGCGGCCATCTTAACTGAATAGTGAAATTGCAGTTTTATGCAGACTGGTTGCTAAGGGCTTAATCTTATTAAATATGGGGTGAGTCAGTCTAATAGTAACTGATTCTGGAATATCATGTTATTAGTAACTACGTATATGAAAATTGAAATTAGGGTCTAAGTGTGACAGTTATCCTTTAATTTGAGGGTATTTACATCCAAATCAGGTGAACGGTGTAGGAATTACTACAGTTTGCATATGTGCCTCCCACTTGTTAAGGGACCAAAGGTAATGGGACATAATAATAATCATAAATTAAACATTCACTTTTAAATACTTGGTTGCAAATCCTTTGCGGTCAATTACAGCCTGAAGTCTGGAACGCATAGACATCACCAGACGCTGGGTTTCTTCCCTGGTGTCTTCAGTTCCTGTTTAATCTTGGGGCATTTTCCCTTCAGTTTTGTCTTCAGCAAGTAAAATGCATGCTCAATTGGATTCAGGTCCGGTGATTGACTTGGCCATTGCATAATGGTCCATTTATTTCCCTTAAAAAACTATTTGGTTGCTTTTGCAGTATGCTTTGGGTCATTGTCCATCTGCAATGTGAAGCACGTTCAATGAGTTCTGAAGCATTTGGCTGAATATCAGCAGATAATATTGCCTGAAACACTTCAGAATTCATCCTGCTGCTTTTGTCAGCAGTCACATCATCAATAAATACAAGAGAACCAGTTCCATTAGCAGCCATACATGCCCACGCCATGACACTACCACCACCATGCTTCACTGATGAGGTGGTATGCTTAGGATCATGAGCAGTTCCTTTCCTTCTCCATGCTCTTCTCTTCCCATCACTCTGGTACAAGTCGATCTTGGTCTCATCTGTCCATAGAATGTTGTTCCAAAACTGTGAAGGCTTTTTTAGATTTCGTTTGGCAAACTCTAATCTGGCCTTCCTGTTTTTGAGGCTCACCAATGGTTTACATCTTGTGGTGAACCCTCTGTATTCACTCTGGTGAAGTCTGCTCTTGATTGTTGACTTTGACACACATACCCCTACCTCCTGGAGAGTGTTCTTGATCTGGCCAACTCTTGTGAAGAGTGCTTTCTTCACCAGGGAAAGAATTATTTAGTCATCCACCACAGTTGTTTTCCGTGGTCTTCCGGGTCTTTTGGTGTTGCTGACTTCACCGGTGCGTTCCTTCTTTTTAAGAATGTTCCAAACAGTTGTTTTGGCCACTCCTAATGTTTTTGCTATCTCTCTGATGGGTTTGTTTTGTTTTTTCAGCCTAATGATGGCTTCCTTTACTGATAGTAACAGCTCTTTGGATCTCATCTTGAGAGTTGACAGCAACAGATTCCAAATGCAAATAGCACACTTGAAATGAACTCTGGACCTTTTATCTGCTCATTGTAATTGGGATAATGAGGGAATAATACATCTGGCCATGGAACAGCTGAGAAGCCAATTGTCCCATTACTTTTGGTTCCTTATACATATGCAAACTGTTGTAATTCCTACACCGTTCACCTTTGTCAAGTATACCGGGAAGTATTCCGGGGGTGGTATAGGTTGTGGTCAATACTATATCTAGTCCTCAATAAAATATAGGTATAATGATTTTATAACTTAGGCTGGTGTCATTACAATGTTTTTACTGTTGCCTTTAGTGAATACAGCGCTTGGATGTGTGGATCTAATATAGATAATGTTAGGTGACACGGAGGTGTTGCGTGATGTAATACTGGCAATTGACCAGTATTACATCTTGGCTGTGAGTTAGATCTTAGCACCTTTCAGACCATGTTCACACACCATAGGTAGTCTAGTGGTAGGACCCATGCCACACAGATACCTTGACGGTGGTGCAAGAGTGCTCCGTTGTGTTCCTGACTGGAATACATTGGCTAAAGTCTCCGTTTTTAACATCAGCCTGAGGGATTAGCCAGTGTTGTCAGTTGCATATCATTGTGGTGAACCTTTTGCAGTGATTTATGTATTTGTATATTTTCATCCACACACTACTCCATCTTGTGTAGGACCACATGCAGAGGAATTGCTCCCCCGGTTATAAACACGCTACAGTGTTTAGGGTTATTGAGCATTTCCTCCCATTTAGGCCACTTTATTTTAGTGATTATTCACTTTCGAAAAAAGACGACTAAGGGACGATCTAATAACTATGTAGAGATATATCAGGGGTCAGTACAGAGATCTCTCCCATCATCTATTTTTTACCAGGGGAAAGAAGGTTTTTACACAACCATAGAAGATGATTCTTTATGGTAAGAGCAGTGAGACTATGGAATTCTCTGCCTGATGAGGTGGTGACTACATGATTATATGGGCAACCACCTTGATTGTTGTTGTTAATAGCATTTACAGCAGTCATCATAGGCTATAGACACAATAGACAGGAGATGACTCATTGACTTATTGGAAGAGTTTTCTAGGCACGCTCTGTGACCTTGGCAAAGAGGGAGTATATAAGCTTGATAATAAGATGACTGCTGAAACATGATCTCCGCCGAACAATAATTATCAGCCTAATATTAGCCTTAGTGGGCAGTGCAAAAGCTGCAGGGTTTTTATTATTAAATATAGATAGTGACATGGAAAATGAAAAATAACATCACCAAAATTCTTTAAAAATCTGCAAGACTACTTTCGCACATGCAGTGTGAATTCCGTCAGACTGTTCCGGCAGAGAACAGCCTGCTGGAATTCACCCCAAGTATAATGGGGTGCGTCGGAGATCTGGCTGCATTCCAGCAGACAGTGCGGAGAATTGGTCAGACACAAACCACTGCTGCTACTCTTTTCAGTTTGATTAAATATAAATGTGATGGTGGCACAACCCCTTTAAAAATGTATATGTTGTTAGGGCTGAACTGTCACTCTATCAAACCCAAGCATAAAATCATAAAAACTCCTATGCATGCCATTCACCTACCTAGGATAACTAGGTTTTTCGGTAAATTTGCAGTATCCCAGAGTAAGGAGGTATCTGTAAATTTTTTGTTTCTTATGTAATGTTATGTATTGAACGTTATGCCATGTTATATACCCAGCATAGTCATCTATGGATGGCACAGTTGGGATTATTATAATTAACAATTCTGGCTCAGGTCTGGTAGGAGGTTAGGAGTAGGCTGGCCTCACCCCTAACGTTGGTCAGTCTAGACTGGAGTTGAAGTAATGCTCCTACTTCTTAGGCCTCAAGCTACACAGACTCACCGATCTCTGCATGATCAACAGGAAGACAGAGGCGAGAACTGGAGAATTTAGAATCTGCATGGTCAAGTATAGGAGTCAGCAAAGTAACCTGCTACTTCAGCTATTCAGACTTTGCAGCTGTGAGGAACAAAATTAAGACACCCTTCACACCTAGACACGACTTGGCCAGTGGACATTACAACTACCATTATAAAAAGTACAATTATCAGCCATATATTCTGCAAGAAAAGACATGAGAAAGATAGAGAGTAAAAAGGGCCATAACTCTCAACCTTGCAAAAAATCCATACATGGTTATCTTGGAGAGAATTGCACTGTACACAGTTGGAATCATGCCTGCTATATTGCATGCACCACAACATCCATTTTGCACTCAAGTAGACATTTGTTCTGCTATATCTGGCCTGGTTACTGACTCCTGCGCTATACGCTGGCCATTTCACTCCACACACCCTGCCTTACACCCATACAAACACCTAACATCACGGGCACCCCAGCTACCATCAGGCAGGAGCCCGAGAACCAGGGTATGCTGCGAGGAAGAAAGGGTGACCCCCTCATTTGCTGCACCGACCCTAGGGAGCAATGGTCTGAGGGAAGCCACTGTAAAAGCCAGGGCCACTAACACTCCCACACTCTGTTCTGGCTCCTCAGGGGCTTGCTGCAAATTCAGTAAGAATATGACCTGTTAAGTTGTGTGTTGAACTGATACCAGTGGATCCTCTGGTGGGCCCTGCCTCTGAATCATTAATGGGCCCCTAATAAAACATAACTCCTAAGGGAAGGAAACAGACAAAAATAGTTCTATGTTCTATATCTGGCGGAACGGCCACGCGGATGCGGACAGCACACAGATGAAATCCATGTGCTTTCTGCATTTCTTGCGGACCAATCAAAATGAATGTGTTAACATGCGATCCGCAAAAAATGCTCATTGCACGTGGACCCAAACTATGGTTATGTGCATCAGGCCAAACTCCCATAGAGCAAGTCATAATTGCAGATGAGTGAAGCAGAGTTTCCTCGCCATCTTACCGGCGCCATCTTGATTGAAGACCTCAGCTGAAATCCTGTGAGTGGTGACGTATGGAGGCGGTAAGTATGAGGCGGTAAGTATGATTACAATTTTTTTTTCTGTTAATTTTAAACTGGATTATTACGCTCAGATGCCACGATCATATATGAACGTGGCATATGAGAGGTACAATGATAGGGAACAGCGCTATAGCAGCTCCCTGTCATTGCACCCGCTACTTACAAAAAAAAAATGCACTTCGTGACAAAGTAATTTGTCACAAAGCAAATATTTTTTTTTCATTCTGCAAAGTAGCCGAATAGAATTTTCCAAAAGTTCGCTCATCTCTAGTCATAATGTATGCATATTCAAAGGGAACACACATCCTCTTGCTCTACACATAGATTTAGTGACCATGGGGCACAATAGTTTTATTTGGCTAGTGGAACCTAGTGAAACCTCAATGGCACCTACAAGAAAAGGAGCCCCTTTTTGTAGTTTTTTTTGTTATTGGCTACCCTCATTGGTTTCTCTGAAACCTCTGTAGTTTGGCCACAAGCACAGATCCAAAAGTGGACCAACTACACCAGACTGACCACAAAGTAGTATACCGTGTAATATGACAGACAGGCACCATATCTCCATTCTCCTGTTGATCTAACCTAAATTTGTATTTTAAAAAATAAAATGAGCCAAATCAATTAAATCTAAATATAAGAAATAAGAATGTGAAATATAGATATGGCAGGTAGTCGGTGAGGAAAGTCAGTGATCAGAACTGACACCTGACAACTGCTGCTCTGCGGGGTCTGCAGGTGAGGCTATACCTCCACCATTAGGAAGGCGTGGGTGCTCTGGGCCTATTCAGCTGTTTACAGAAGTCATGCTCAACCTATTCCCAGTTTAATGAACTGGTAAGTGTGCCCCCGGCAGGCCCTTGTACTCTCTATTAATGACCTATTAATGATATTCGAACAGATGTCGGCATGTCGCTTCCTATTTTAAAGAGACAGTAGTGAAATAACAGATTGATTAACATCAATTAATATGCTGTGCGGCGATGTATTGAGAATACATTAGTTATACTTGAAAGGGTCACTATACTTAATATGCAAATTGATTTTTATATAAAGAAGCATTTACTATTAGATTGCAAGCTCTCCTGGGACAGGAGCATTATGAGTGGTTAAATTCTCCGTAGAGCGCCATGACACATACCTTCAAAATAACTACGGCAAATATTATTTTATTCTATAGTACACAAACTCTTTAGCTAAAGACATATGAGAAGACAAGCAGCTTATTTTACGTAAACACCTTCGCAGTACCCTTTAAGGGGGTTTTCCGGTTTTGCTTAACAATCACTAAAATGCCATACACTGAAAAATTCCAAAGAAGACGCAAATACCAGCAGCAGAATCTCCTGTCTCTGCACCTGCGATGGACACTTCCCATGCATCTGTGCATTAGAGGGTGCAGCAAGGAGGGGGTCCCATGAGTAAATCACATGACCATCGCCATCTTGGACACTATGGATGCAGTGGCCTGTTTACACGCAGACTGATCAGCAGCTGAGGGGCTTCTACCGAGTGATGGCAAACAATTGCAAGTTTGAAATTATTTGTATGCCATTACACAAAAATTGTGGCCGGGCACCCCTTTAACCAGTTTATATCTTGTGTGCCAATAATTTGTTCTTTGTATCTTCTGATAAGGCATTATCCACATTTCCGTTTTTCACTGACGCATGCTGTCCGCATTTTCCCACGGACAGCACACGTACCCATCAATTTAAATGTGTCTGTTTACATTTCAGTACATGCGCTACTTTGATAGTATATGGGTCCGTAAAAAATCTGTGGTGTGTCCGTTTTTCACTGAAGACTAATAGGAGATTCTTTGGAAATTAATTTTCAGCTGAGCAACGTCAGTGAATTATGGATGACACACGGATGGTTAAAAACAGACACATGGATCAACCACTTATCTGCATGGACATGTTCACGGATGAAACAAGTACGCTTTTTTTTTTCCATACGTGTCACTGACATGGAAATGTGGACGAGGCTGAACAGTGTAAGCTCTGCCGCACTAGCAGAGGAGATGTAAAGCCAAGTTAAAGGGCTCACAAAGACAACCTAGTCCAATTCCTCTTATCCCTGGCAATCAGTTACCATGTCTGGGGGAAGTCATGGTCAGTCAGACATTTCCTGTGCATTGGCCACCGCCGGGGACTTTTAGCCTCATATTATAAAATTAATGGCATCCCTGTGTAATGTGACTCAGCAGGACTTTGATGCCACAATAAGGGATGGAAGCAGAGGCACAAGGTGGAGTGCAAAGTTCAACTTTACTTGATCCACAAGAAGATATGGTTGGTGGTTACAGATGTGTAGACAATTCAATGCTTAGCGGTTTCAAATGTATACATGGTTCAGTTCTTGGTGGTTACAGTCTCTGAGATCAGGGCACACACCTAGTTCCAACAGAGACAAGATGGTGGAGTGTAATGGTGGTTACTAAAACTTGTGCAGTCTATTATTTTCTACTGCTCTGAATGCTCTGAGACCCTTGCAGGGTAAGCCTCCCCCCCACCAATACTTCCTCCCAGTGTCAGGTGATTCACCATTTGCTTGGCTTTCCCCATCAATATTCATAGTAAGATGGCACTGGGTGCCGTTTTTACATGATTCATCCAAAACAAATCAAAACTACATATTGATAGAGAAGTTAGATTGTGAGCTCCAGTGGAGACAGTGTGATGCTAATGTCTGTAAAGCGCTGCAGAATATAGTAGCGCTATATAAGTGCATAAAATAAATGATTAATTGTGAAATTTGTAACAAACTCTGATTAGCTTAGAATCAATTTGCTCATCTGCATACATAATATATATTAAAAAGTTGTATAACTTTTCAGCAGGGGTTTACCCAGAATGGGAATTATCTGGGAATTATCTGAGATAAGCAAATTAATCAAATTCATTCAGAATTTTCCTAAACATTAGAATTTTTTTGAATCTGAAAGTTTTGTGATTCCTCCTGAATGAATAACTCTAAATGGTGGCCACCATTTTACCGAACAGAAGACAGAGAAGTAGGCATCTTCCACCAAAAAGGATAATTTTTGGATCGTTTTTTAAAATGTCAAAAAATTTCATGATTTTCCTATTCCATGACGTAAAGTCATGATTTTATTAAAGAAACGGAGGCGAGTATTGCTTTAACTCTCTTTACTCTTATCATAGCAGCAAAGAATGAACATGTCAATCACAAAAGAAAAAAACATAGTAACTGACTCCTCCCCACCATCCCAGTATATAATGGCTCCACACTCTGGGATCATCCTCTTTCTTTGAGCAGCTACTCCAACTGCAGACTTCTCCGGAAACTGGACATTCCTGAACGAAACCAACATTCCTGAACCCTAGAACCAACTCGTCAACCGACAGGGAAAAGGACCTTCACTGTAACCGCAAACACCAACAGCGTACTCTGAACCAGAACTGTTGAGAAAGCGACCTCTCAACCTGCAGGATGAAAAACAAACACGAGGTAGAACCACAAGGCCACGGCATGAAAATAAATCCATACATTTGAAGTCAAAACATAATAGTACAGACCCAAAGGCATAAACAAAGGCAATAGTAATAAATCCAATTAAAACAAACCAATCAGGGTGGGAAGGGAGGGCAATACTCGCCTCCATGTCTTTAATAAAATCATGACTTTACGTCATGGAATAGGAAAATCATTAAATTTTATCACAAGACACGGAGGCTCCTATTGCAAGTTTAAAGCTGAGAAATGACAGAATTAAAAGCATGCTACTCGGGACGAAAGTAAAATTCACGGAAAGTGGAAACCCTGGACCAATCTGCCAAACGCATAACGTCCTCCAGACGGGCCCCAGAGACCGACATAGAGGTAGCGGAAGCACTGCGGACGGAATGAGCCGTAAAGATATTGGTGTCGATACCTGCCTGACTCATAATCTCCTTAACCCAGCGAGAAAGGGTCACACTGGAGACGGGAGCATAGGGTCTCCTAAAAGAGATAAACAGATTAGGAAATGTAGAGACACGCAAGGGAGCAGTACGAGATTCATACTCCTGTAAGCATGCGACCGGACAAAGACTGCCGGAAAGCAGGGTAAGAAACTGAGCGGATGCTCGTCTTAGTGCGTCTGGAAATGTTAAATAAAACCCCCTCTGGAGTAAAAAAACGCGCATCATAGTCCAGAGCCCGGATGTCGGAAACCCTCTTGCAAGAAATGAGGCATAATAGCGTAACCAACTTTGCTGATAACTGGCATAGGGGCAACTGGTTATTAGAAGACCAAGAAGCCAGAAAGTTCAAAACCAATCCCACATCCCAAGTCGCAGAGAAACGAGGTCTGGGAGGACGAGACAGACGAGAGCCTTTTAACAAGCGACACACTAGAGGATATTGACCCGCAGGACAACCCTCAAAACCCTCGTGCCGAGATGATATGGCCGACCTGTAAAGGTTAATTGTACGATAGGCCTTACCTGAATCATATAAGGAGGACAAAAACGACAAAACCGACATTACAGGGGCTCGAAGGGGATCCAGATCCCGCTCTCCGCACCAACGAGCCCAAGCGTCCCAGGCGGCTCGATAATCCCGTCTGGTTCCGGGAGCCCATGCGTTTTCCAATAGGAAAACAGTCGTGTCCGAAACTCCAGACAGCGAGCTGGAACACCCGAGATCCTGCAAGGGAGAAGGCGAAGTAAACCTGCTCGAATGAGGGGGTGGGACTCCCCCAACGGGTCCCGCAAGAGACAGGGGAGATCTGGAAGGAGGAGTGGGAGGTCCACTAACAGGTCCAGGATTAGCGGGAACCAAGGTTGAGACCGCCACAGAGGTATGACCAAGACCAGTTCCGCCCGTTGGCGTTGAACTTGAAGGAGAACCCGGGGAATCAAAGCAAATGGAGGGAACGCGTACATCAGCGTTCCCCCCCACTGCTGTAGAAACGCGTCTACCGCCTCCGCCAGCGGATCCGGACGCCAGCTGAAGAACCTGGGAGTCTGGGCGTTCAAACGGTTCGCGAATAAATCCACCGACGGAGGACCCCATCAAGATGATAAAGCTAGAGATACCTCCTCGTCTAACTTCCAATCGTTGGAATCCGAAAAGTAACGTGAATTCCAGTCTGCCACCACATTGCGGAGTCCGGGAAGATGCTCCGCTATCACCACGATACCCTTGGCGAGACAGAACTCCCAAAAGTCCTGCGCCAGGTATGTCAGAACCGAAGAACGCGTTCCGCCCATCCCGTTAACGTATCGGACCGCGGAAACGTTGTCCATCTGCAGTCTGATACAGGTCGTGACCGTGCCATTGGCGAAACTGCGAATCGCCAAAGACCCTGCCAGTAATTCCAGGCCGTTGATATGGAGGCGGGACTCCTCGGGGGACCAGGGGCCTCCGGTGGATATCCCATTGCAGTGCGCTCCCCATCCGTGCAAGCTGGCGTCCGATTCTATTATCAAGTCCGGTAGTGGACCGAATAAGGCCTTGCCATTCCAGACAGATAGATTCTGGATCCACCATTGTAGCTCATCCCTCGTCTCTGAGTCCAGCGTGACCATGTCCGAGTACATGGCCCCGGCTCGTAGATGGGCAATCTTGAGCCTCTGGAGATCCCGGTAGTGTAAGGGGGCCAGAAAAAAAGGCCTGGCTAGACGATGCCAGAAGACCTATTAGGCGTGCCAAGTGTCGCAGAGACAGTTGTGGCCGAAGAAGTGCATGTCGCAGTTCCTTGCGAATTGAATGGACATTGGACAGAGGGAGGTGAAGGGTCAGGGAAGAGGAATCTATTCTGAAACCCAGGAACTCCATTGAAGTTGCCGGAGTGAGACATGACTTTTCCCGGTTTATGATAAAACCCAACCTTGAGAGGAGACTGGTGGTCATGGAAAGATGTAAGCGGAGAAGGGACGGACTCCGTGCCATGAAAAGAATATCGTCGAGATAAATTATCATGCGTACCCCTCTGCTGCGGAGCCAAGACACTACAGGCTTTATTACCTTGGTGAAGCAACAAGGGGCGGACGAGAGACCGAACGGAAGGCAAGTGAAGCGCCAAAGCTGGTCTCCCCAAGGAAGACAAAGCAGGTCTCTGGAGGCAGTAGCCACCGGGACCGTGAGATACGCATTCTTGAGGTCCAGCTTGACCATCCAATCGCCTGGAAGAAGCATGTCTCTCAAAAGATGGATGCCTTCCATCTTGAAGTGACGATATTGGACCAGCGAGTTGAGGGATTTCAGATTGATAACTGGGTGCATCTGACCGCCTTTTTTCCGTACCAGAAACATATTGCTGATCACCCCCGCGGAGTGAGGTGTGGTGCGCTCTATCGCCTGTTTGTGGACTAAGTCCTTCAGTTCCCTGTGTAAGTGTTGCTGAAGCGAGCCGGTCAAGTGGATGGGGCGGTGGGTGGGCAGCAGGCTTGGGGAGGCTACCAAGTCTATTGTGAAACCCCTGATGGTGTCCAGCACCCACCGATCTGAGGTGATCTCGGACCAGGCATTGAAAAAGAGACGGAGTCTGCCCCCGACACAACCTGTTGATGGATTACCAAGGCTTATGGCCTTTCAAGGTCCGTTGCCGGGTCCTGGATGGACCTAGTGGGCTGCGAACACAGGGCCTGGGAGATTGATTGCGACAGTGCTGAGGACATAGAGCCCATAGCTGCCATGATCGCATTAGAAATGGACTGCTGCAGCGCAGCGTTTTGCACCTCCTGTGAGGAATCATCATTGCGGCTGAGAACATTAGAGGGGTTAGGAGGGGTTGTAGTAACATCCTGCCTAGGGGTAGAGGAGGTACTACGGCGAGACATTGTGAGTGATGGTAGGAGTTAGTCACCCCAGACCATCAAAGAAAGGACGGAAGACCTAAAAGGAAAAGAAAAAACACTAATGAGGGCCTGAGATAGAGACAACTAGCAAAGTGGGCACAGGGGCACACACTCACCTAAGATGCCGGCACAGGGGAAGCGAGGAGCGTGGTGAGGGCACGAAAGCTCCGGTGCAAGATGCCGAGATCCCGCGAGATCTCGGGCGGACGCAGCCAGAGGATGGAGAGAAAACCCCGCGAGATTGTAGGATAGGAGCGGGGAGGCAAGATGGCGGCCGAAGTCTCGCAAATCGCGAGACCTCGGCCGGAACGGACAGACGCAAGGGAGGCCCAAGATGGCGGCCGAAATCTCGTGGATCGCGAGACTTCGGCCGGGATGGACGGATGCAGATTAGACAGAGCACCGGAGAACGGTAAGGGCCTAAAGGAAAAAATAGGGTAGATGAAAAACCAAGCAGGGCCTAACTCGGGTGATCACACCCGCGGAAATGGTAGTGGAGGTCCTGGCCGACAAATGGGGACAAAAGGCAAGGAAAAAACAGACGGGGTACAATAAATAAAACAAACGAGGGTACGGGGAAAGAAAAAACCAGGAAGGAAAACCTGGGCCAGCAAAAGCAGTCAAGAAAAAACTCAAAAGAAGCAAACAATCACAAGATAAAATTCTAACATAGAGGATACTTATCTGCCATGGCAGCAGCAAAGAAAGAGGATGATCCCAGAGTGTGGAGCCATTATATACTGGGATGGTGGGGAGGAGTCAGTTACTATGGTTTTTTCTTTTGCTTGTGTTATTAAACCCATAGCCATATACGGTGTGTCACCTTCACATTACTAATGCTGTCTTGAAAAGGGATGGATACAGTCCTAGGAGTCATACATGACTTTTCAGGGCAACTGGGGCTCTTTCAATTCAGGTCCAATTTATTTGTAACCGAATCACATCTGATGGCAAATTTTACTAAATCGGACATGAAACAAATTTTGGAAAATTCACTCATTTCTATTCAAAAGGGTCATCTGTGCATGGCCGTATGGTATATATATATTATAAGGAGTGATGTGATCGCAAATCATGACCTGATCATGACTGTACATTTGTTGTATGCAGCAGGAGAGGAGTCTCAGTCTCATCTCCGGTAATTTATCATTTCTTTTACCAGACAATATAGAATGGATAGATTTGATATGGACAGCTTTGGAACGCTAAACCCCAGTTGCATAACCATGCTGCTGGTTTAGCTTAATGGGGTTCTGCCATGATTGATGTAAAAAATGAAAGTCAGACATCATATAGTACATGACAATAGATAATGTAGTAAGGCAGCTCTCACCTGCGTTGGTTGTAAACACCCCTTGTGCACGGATGCCGCACCTGGATGCGGTAAAGTCCAGAGATTTGAAAAAAAGAGTATCCAGCTCAATTCAGGTGAAATTAAGAATGACCTTTATTCCAGCATTAAAATCCGTAATGCAAGTATACATCTACATATTTCAGACCTCTTAGATATATGGGTCCTTCCTCATGACAAGCATGAATATGAAATGGAAGCAGCTCCCTAAATATCGTAGACTAACCCCAGGTTGATAGCTATCACCTGGGAGGAGGAGACATAGGGAGGCGGTTCCATGCAATTTAATTTGGTTAAAAAAACCTACAAGCCAAAACATGACAATACCTTTCTAACAAAACTAGAACCAGCCCTGTACCTCACATAGATCTAAAGATCTCCACATTCACTGCTCCAGTTGCTCTGCTAGATCATCCTCAGCCCGGCAGCTCATGGGGTGTGTCATTTCTGATGCAGCTCTCTCCATGTAACTGCCACAGCCTCTAACATATGGCCTGTGGCAGCTGAAGAGTTAAACTGAGCACTTTTGACCAGCTCAGTGAGACGGACAAAAAAAATAAGGAAAAGAACAAACAACAGGTGGCGCTATACAGATACAGTTTATTGAAAAGCTCAGTAGCTATACAACATTTTTAATTACATGCAGTTACTAAAACATTCAGATCCAGGGGCTGGTTTGAAACGCGTAGAATATGTTTTGTCAAACAACCCCTTTAAATCATAGTGAAAGGTTGCAGTTAGAGGGTATGTGCACTTTTGCAACCACTATTGCTCTCATACATTTAAATTGGTCAACGTTGCCAATAGTCTTGATTAAAACCATCAGACCTATGTGTGTCCAAGTGATGTCCTTTGTGTGGCCAGGTGATGTCTAGTTCATTCGGATACACTGAAAAAAAAGTGTCCATAACCTGATACAACGCACCATACATTGTCCTCTCATGGAGCCATATCTAGTTCCAAGGAACAAATATTCAGTCTGAGTAAAGTTTTATACTCGCCACACTAAGGCATCCATGTCTCCTTGAAAACGGTATTGATCGCACTAGACACGCTTCAGTAAGCCTTGTTGCCTTTCGTTTACTATACTTAGGAGCATAAGAGAAGGAAATCATTGATTGCAAGGTTATCCTAGGTATTACTTTGATGTTAGATTGGTCTCACAGGTACTTTTGCGAGATAATGCCAAACCTAATTAAGGAAACTCCTGTCTTCGGCAGTCTTTAATTATGATAGCCTGTCTCCCCATGTCATCTATTACTGCATGAGAGCACAGAAGATTTCAAATTACTAATGAGAGGGGAAAATATTAATCTCTTTACAGCCAGAAAACACTACCGGAATATGAAATGGCAAATGCAGAATTAATGATCACAGAATCGTAACATATTAGATTTTGCTTCCTATGCATTTTATAGATATACATACACCAATTAAATGTCCGAATCTCCCAACAAAGTAAAATAATTCTACATTCAGCAAATGACACCAAAAAACTAAACGATATTGTCTGACTTTCTACTCCACAGGAATATTAATGAGAGGCTTCAGTAAGCCTCTGATCACGTTACCGTCTTCAATCCCCTATAGAAATATACAGTATGGTTTTTGCTAACACCAGTGGTTTAGAAAAGGACAAATTTCTATATTTTTTTTTATTCACTTTATTAATTTATCTGAATTAATTACCGTATATACTCGAGTATAAGACAAGTTTTTTGGCAAATATTTTTGTGCTCAAAAAGCCCCCTCGTCTTATACTCGAGTCTAGGTCTTGATTGCGAAAATTCGCAAAAAAACGCATTTAAACTTTCGCATAAAAATTCGCATTAACTGGTATTTTCCCAAAAATCGAATATTCGCTTTAGTTGGTTTTTGTACTGTTAAAGTTATTGTTGATACCATATTGTTTTTCTTTGAAATAAATTTTCAAAAACCTTTAACCTAATGATGCCTCAATTAATGTAATTTTATTGGTACGGTATCTATTTTTATTTTTGAAATTTACCAGTAGCTGCTGCATTTCCCACCCTAGTCTTATACTCGCGTCAATAATTTTTCCCATTTTTTGGGGGTAAAATTAGGGGCCTCGGCTTATATTCGGGTCGGCTTATACTCGCGTATATACGGTAACACTTTTTTCAAATATAGCAGGCACTCCTCACCTGGTTATGTAAGTAATCAAGGGTTGATTTAATAATAATATTTATTATCACAGAATTTCAATAACAATGGTTTAAAATAACAATTTAAACAATAATAATAAAAAATCTAAAAGCGTGTATAAAAATAGTAGTTATTGATAGCAGCAAAATTGACAATATTTATAGCAGCAGTAATTAATAATTATAACAGCGGATATTTGTAGCAGCAATATTGTATTGGTAACTGCAGATGTCATTAATACTTGTACTTATCGGTTATAAGGATAGAAGCAATATTGAAGCAGCGGTTGTTGGTTGCAGCAGTTAATATCAAAGGCAACAGTCATCAATACCAGTCTATAAGTAATTAATTGTTTTCCAGTTTCAGGATGCAGCTATCCCTGCCACCCTCACTTTAAAAATATGGATGTTGGTGATCACAACGGTTTTGCAACAGCGTTTCTTTCAGCATATATCAATAGTGTGTCATTCACTGTTGTTTTTGTTCAACTCCCGATATTGCTAGGGATTTAATTTAATGATGCATCCATGTCTAATACATTGGTGAGAAGTATGGTATATTTGTTACTCACAGTTTTGTTCTGCAGAGTTGTGGTATTGCACTGATTAGAGTGGCGTCCCACTCTATATACAGTGCACTCACTCTCCTTGATCACGGTGCCTTTAGCTGTTACCTCCATTGGTGTTCACCTGTGTGCTTGCCGTAACTCGGCGTCCCACGTGGTAGTTGTGAGTCCCGTTTTATAATCTCGCGAGATTTAGGGGAGCTGCTTGAATGTTTGTTATTGGCGAAAATTCGATTTGTATTCGCTTTTGCCAGAAGTAATTCGAAATCTTGTAATCGCTTGTCAATAGAGTCTGGAGGATTTTCGATTGCTTGTTCGCAATTAGTTGAGTGGGTCTTTTCGGAATGTCCTGCTAATTAACACTTACCTACACAAACATTGTCACAAACCCTCAGAATAAGTATGCACAAAGTTCCCGTGGCTCTTTATAATGGAGCAGTAGGCACTTCGCATGGTGGCGCATGGTGTTTTATAGACCCCTATGGGTACCATATTTGGCTCTATACAATTGTGTTGCATCAGCAGCCCTTGCCCGTTGCTGCCCTGCTACTTCTATTACGAATATTTTTCATTGAACTACTACTACTCCCATTGTTGACTTTTTCACCACTTTCCTCCACTCCTTGCTATGTGTGCAGTTTCACAGCTGCTTCTTTTTGTTAATCAGATTCTGCTATAAATGTTGCACTGCCCTCTCATTCCTTGCCTGAGCTTAGGTTCCCAGTTTACCAGTGAAGGTGTGCTATTCTGCTTGTCTGCCCGTGTACCGAACTTCTGCCTATCATAGCATCTCTGATTCTCTGCTGCCTGTCCTGTCCATACTAACCCTATGCTGCCTGCCTTGACCTTGGATTGTTTCATGTAATTGCACGAACTGTGCCTGCCCTACTTCTGCCTGTTTACTGACTACAAGTATTGCCTGACCCCTTGATGCTTCACAGTGGTATCTCTGACACCCATGGATCAGCTGCCAACTACACCAGAAGTATTACAAGCAGCCAGGTGGGTCCCCTGCAGTGAAGACCAAATTCTTGTGTAGGGTTTAAAAGGTGAAAACCAGGGGACTGCCAGGATAACGCATTTAGGACCAAAGTCAAACCAGTAAGTTTGCACAGTGGGTCCACACCTGCTGCCCAGTACAGTAAGCTCAGGTCCTGAATCCTGCTGCCCCACCCAAAATTGGCCTACCTGAAGTATTTCAAGAGCTGGCTCAGTAGAGTGAACATCAGAAGCAAATACTGTCATATTTGCACAATGTGTCTGCCTGCCTTAAAACTCAGATATCTACCACAGTGGTACCAGAACCATAAGCAGAAGCACATGTACCACCTCATCAAGCTATGAGGTGTCCTCATCTATCACCTCCTCCACACTTTAATGGTGACACCAAGCTGCAGTATGCTGTGAATTTATTAACCAATGCACAATCCACCTTGAGTTGCTACCCCATCAGTTTCCCACTGACTATATCAAGGTGGCATTTTTTTTATCCCACATTTGCATGGGAGAGAGGTGATCCAGTCACAAGTAATTTGAAAGAGTTTCTAGAGACTTTCCGTAAAGTATTTAAAGAATATGGATGAACTTCTCTTGTGACTTCCTCTCTACTGCAAGAATCACAAATAATCTGGCAGGTTGTGACATACCATCCATTTTGAAGGCCTTGATATACCTTGCCACCTGTATTGACTTATGGTTCCAGGAATGTGCCAAGTAGAAACTTCCACATCATATGCTTAAACAATAGAGAGATATGGACTGGAAAACTTTGTAAGGTTCGATACTTCTTGGTGCGAAATCTCTACCTCAATGTATTGTCGAAAATTATTTGTTATTGAGATGTAGATGACAACGCATTTCGGAGTAAAGGCACTCCTTTTTCAAGTCTAAAAAATGGTGACCATATTTCATAAGATAAATAAAATAATAACAAATACTGATATAATAATAATAAAGATAAAAATAATAATAGTAATAACAATGATAATAATCATGGTAATGATAGTATTTTGCAAGATAGATAATGATAAAAAAAATGACATGATTCTCATAATTCATAATAAAATTATAATATATGTATTTGGATGTCAGACGATAGATTTGGTGTCATAAAGGAGAGGAGAAATAAAAATGGACCACTATAATAATGGATATTTAAATAAAAATTAAGATACAAGGTCAGAAATATACTGAAAAGATGGGGACTGTAGGAGACATTTGTATGAGAGGGATAAAAAAAATCACAGTGGCTAGATGTTAAAGTGAGAAATGGATGTATGTGCATAATTCATACTACAAGGTTAAAACAGGACAATATATCTCAAAACAGCTGTAGGTTTTATATACATTGACGTAAGTCAACAACAACTACAATGGACTATTGCCACCGAAGATTACAACAGCAAGCCAAATTGGTCACAATTTGGACGGCAGTGCAGGAGAAAAACGAGAAGGATATAACTCAGTCATCAGAATTTCGAGGAGATACTCCATATGTTCTTTGGTCTGGAAAGACTACTGAAAGAGGAACATCATATGAACTGGTTGCTTCTAGACGTATACCTAAAGGAAAATCTGGTACCTAGGGGATTAAGACTTAGGTTTGAAAGTGCCTTCAAAAATGTTATTTTTACAAAAGAATAGGATCATTATATGTTACTGTGTCCATGGTATGCTTGATTGTTTATGCTTAGTGCATAATCTATTATGCAGTATATTAAAGGAACAGATTGATAAGCAAGTAGCCACTCTATCACAATACAGAACACATAGCGATTTTATCAAATTTGACCGTATGGTCACCACCAGAAAAAGAAACAGTGGAGGCCAAATCCACCAAGCTCAATAGGGATAGGATCGATTTCTGTACCAATAACATCAAATTCTGGCTAAATAAATCTAATGCTAACCGTAATTTGTGCAATCATCCCCCCAGGTCATCCACACATGGTATGAATTTGGTCAGTTCTAATTTGCACTCTGCATGCACATATTCAGATGTAGTCCCACAACAACACAGACATGGGCCTACAATATCCCATACATCAGCCGAATCCCACGCCAGAAAATCCACCAGCAGTAAACATCATCACAAGAATGTCTTTTTCAACAGTGACAGAAGAAAAACTAACAAAACACCCGGTAACACCAACACTAGCAGATATCTTGGCCCCACGAGCAAAACACATACAAAACCACCTGGTGTCTTTAAACCATCCATTAACCATTCTGCTAACACCTCTGCTCCAATCTGTCCCACATTTATAGTTCCAAACACACCGCCAATCATCATCTCAATTTTCCACCTACCACTTTTGGAACTGCAGCCACTATCATGTCGCATCCATTTTTACCAACTCATAACCCAGTTACTAGATAATATCAACATACCTTGTAATAACAACAATTCTGCCCTATCAAAGGATTCACTCATCACTATTTACAACACTAGCACTCATAATATTCCGGAACCATGTGTAAACCAATCAGTGTATTTTCTACCCCTACCCGGGGCCCTGACCCCGGAAGCCACCTATGCCTTACGGCAAACCTTCAGGGTCTGCTATGATAATGGATTTTTCTGACCCACCCAAGCAAGAGGCCCTAAAAGAAGAATAAGTCTCAGACAGGACGACGAGGAGAAAAAACAAGACACACCGAGCTCAAAAGAAATTAAGCCACTTACAACCAAGAACATGGATGTCAACACTCTGACTCCAAAAAGGAACAAGACAGCTCACTAGTATGTATATTGAGAAACGCAGAAACTAGCCTCTTACAAAAAGGCCTTTCATTTTGCTCAACAGGGTAATTTAACGAGTTTGAATTGTTTGTGGATTCAAACACATTCATTTGTAAACTAACACTACAGAGACAATTGGAAATTCAAGCTCTGAAACCCAAAGTCATACCACAAACTGCGTTAAAAATTCCCTTAACATCTGTGGATAAGACACCAAAAGCAATTAATACAGGACTCAAACCCAAATCCACATACAATCCAGTTCACCATAAAGGTAGTCAAATTAAAACCTTCTCTGCCTTGGTTTCTAGACAACCTTAATAAGGTTGAGAAAGAGGCTCACAAGAGCCTCATATCAAATGAGACTATAATAATTAGAAATGCGGACAAAGGAGGGGGCATTGTGATCCAAGATAGGGAAGACTATCTGACTGAAGCATACACAATTCTGAAAGAAGAAGAGTACTATCAGATTCAGACAGAAAATCTGTTAAAAGAGGACACCAAAAAATTAACACTTCTATTGGAAGATGCCAAAAAACAACAGATTCTAACAAAAAAAAAAGAAAAAGAATATATTATGGTCGATCACCCAAACCTGGCTCTGTTTTATCATTTACCAAAAGTACTTATTATTTCCAGCATCTCCTCTCTAACATGTAACTTATCATACTATGTTGACATCCTACTACAAAATATGTGATTGAATTACCATCATATTTGAAGGACTCATCAAGTTTAATATCCCTCCTTAAGGAAGTTTAATGGCAAGAGTCGTACATCTGGATGACACTGGACGTCTCTGCCCTTTACTCTGACATTCCACATGGAGCAGGCATAAAAGCTATACAACACTTTCTCCAACAAGATGCAACACTACCTCTGGCACAAGGCCGCTTTGCACTGGATGCCATAGATTTCATCTTAAACCATAACTCATTTATGTTTGAAAATAAAATATACAGACAGACCAAGGGTACCGCGATGGGTACGCACTTCATGCCAAGCATCGCAAATTTGTACATGGGACGGTTTGAAGAATAATATATTTATGGCAAACACCCTTGGTCTGACAAGATAATATTCCACAAGTGCTATATTGATGACCTTCTACTGGTTTGGAGTGGGAACATGAATGACGCTACTGATTTCACCTGTCACGGATGTAGTAGGGGAGAACACCAAAAGACAACAAGAAGGAAGGGAAAAGACACTAGGCCTCACCGCTAGGGAAGGAAAAGGGTCACCACCTATAGAACCCTGCTCCTGGCCCTAACTCCTATCTGTATGGGCACCTCTCGATGGTAGAGATGCCCATACACAGGAACCTAGAAAACCCTGGTGGCCCTCGGATGCCCTAATGTTAATGACAGGGCAGAGACTATCTGCTCCTTGCCTGGTGAAGGAACCAGCATCTCGCTGAGGCCTAGTAACAACAAATGTAGGGGGGAATAGAAAATACAACAAACGGAACACTTAACTTCTGAGACTGATGGATGATGGATGAACAGGACTTCAACTAGAACCACACTCCAGCTCTTCCAAAAACCAAATGAAGCTATCCAGAGCAAGGAGTGATGGGTAGAGTCAGACTAAATAGGGGGAGGTGAAGGTCACATCATCCACACCTGAACAGGAGGTGTGGACATACAAGCAACACACAGACAAAGTGAAACCAAAACCAAAAGAGGCTGTCAGATCACTAATATGCAGATAATCTTTCAGACCTTCTAAAACCTGTCACCAGTGTGACATCACCTCACACCTGAACAATGACACGTTTAATCTTAATTTTACAGCTAATTATTCCACTACAGCCATTGAATTCCTAGATCTGATTCTCTTCTCTAAAGGAAAGTCAATAGAGACAAAGACTTAAAGGGACACTGACAGGCCCAAAAAGCATATTAAGGGTTATATATGACAGTATAGGTCTTATAAAGGGTATTAGAATCATCTAAGTATCGCCCCTGTCCACCTCATAAATACAATAATATGAAGTTTTATAACCTGCTTTCCTCTTGTTCAATCTGCCCAAGGGGCGGTGCTTCATATCAACTTGCGCCCAGCCAGCCTCGCCACAACTGGGCGGCGCTTCAAACGGCAGTTGTGGAGAGGCTGGCTGGGCGCAAGTTGATATGAAGCACCGCCCCTTGGGCAGATTGAACAAGAGGAAAGCAGGTTATAAAACTTCATATTATTGTATTTATTAGGTGGACAGGGGCGATACTTAGATGATTCTAATACCCTTTATAGGACCTATACTGTCATATATAACCCATAATATGCTTTTTGGGCCTGTCAGTGTCCCTTTAAAAAAAAAAAAAGTTGATGGCAACAGCTATTTAGAAAGCTCACACCATAAAAAAATTTAAAAACAAAATTCCCTTTAGTCAGTTCAAGCACATACGCCGGAACTGTACGAATGATGAAGATTTTTATGACCCAGAACCATACCATCAGATGTAGATTTCAAAACAAAGGGTACCCCAATAAAGTAGTAGAAGCGGCCTACCAGTGAGCAAAAAAAATCACACCCAACAAGAGTGCCTAATATCCCGAAAAATTAAACAATATAATCTAAAGCTATCAGAAAATTTCAAATCCACTTTTATAACTACATAGAAAATCAATCATAATATATTTTGCAATATCCTTACAAAACACTGGTCAATATTACGAGCAGATCCTTTTCAAAAGAAACATATCAAACCAAAACCCAGAAAACCATTAGAAGAGCCCAGACTCTCAAGAATCTCATTGCTAGAGATGGCCTTGCGGTTCGCCTGGCGGTCGTTTCGCGCCGAACATGCGAACATATGGAGATATTCGCACCCGCCATATTCGTTTACATTGTGCAGAACTTTGACCCATGACACATCCATCAGGTGGTACAGGACAGCCAATTGAGACGTTTCAGCACATGGACATACCCTCTACCTTATAAATAAAACTGATCGTCCGCCATTTTACATTCAGTGTTTTGCCAGTGTAGGGAAAGGTTGCTGTTTGGAGCAGGGACAGGCCGTTAGGGACAACAAACACTAGCTAATAGGGCAACAAAAGTCCTATTAGGGACTGGTATAGGTGTGCTATCGATAGGTGTGATACACAGAGGGGTGCGATATACTTATAATATACTTTTATAATGGGTCAAAAACACATAAGTCTATATAGTGATTGTAACAGATCTCCTGGCACCCCGACCGGGTACCTCCGTCGATAGATGCTCCTAGTGCTTCCCGAGGACTCCAAGCACTCCAATTGACACCGTTAGCGCTGCAGACCCCACGAACCGCCGAAGCTTGGTTGAGGTCTCGCCGTCTCCTACCCACAACAAGGCTCCAGGCTCCAGTGGGTGAACCTCTCCTAAAACCAGAGAGCAGGAACAGCTCTTACAAGAGCTAGTAGTTATGCCAGGGGAGTATAGCAACTCTTCAGCGTATAGCAATCCCCTGTGTCGATCAGTTACCCAACACCAGCCTCAACATGGTAAAGGGTAAAAACAGGAACTCTTTATTTGAACACACAAGCATTGATTTATACACCTCTTCCAACAAGGTTACCACCCACAGGTTTTTGTAAAAACAGCCAATAACCACGTACAATACACTCAGACACTCCCACACAAAATCCTCCCCTCTGCCTGTGATACAATTACCTCACACTGGGTTGATGTAATCATCACAGGCAGGAGATTACACAATTATCTCTCAGGACAAAGGGACATCGCCAATACACACAGAGAGACAATGGAACAGACCTCACTACTCAATGTATACAATGTCCCACCCTTTACAATACACATAGACATTTAACATCCTAAAATGGCACAAATTAGACCAGGGGTTCAAGTTAGTACAAGTCCTTTGTGAACAAAGGAGGCCTGGCTGATGAGGGCCCATAATCCTGGGGCAAGAGGCTGGTAAACAGGCCCCTCCAAAACCCAGTGGCGAGGTTGGTTTCGCCACAGTGATCACCTGGAAGTCAGGGGGCTAGGGGCTTACTAGGGCCATTTTTATAAAGGGTAAGGTTCCGGACGGGGTCATTCTTATCAGGGCGGGTGGTCTGTGGTCAGGCTATCAGGGCCAGAATAGCACCCCCCTGTAGGGCAATATCAGGGACAGTTCTTTGCCCACCCTGTCCTTCAATACCACCTCATCATCTAGCCCAGGAATAGATGTTTTTTGCTTTCCCTCCGGGATTCATGAATGTGCACTGGAACCCCCCGGATTGTGGTAGGACATATGTTTTCTGATCTGGTGCCGCTGAGCACTTGTTATTGCCTACCACATCTATTAAAGAGGACCTTTCACTAGTTAGAAAAATAAAAACTAACTATATCTGTGGGCAGAGCGGTGCCCAGGGGTCCCCCTGCACTTACTAGTATGTCTGGGCACCGCTCCGTTCGCCCGGTATAGGCTCTCGTGTCTGCAGCTCCCTCTGTTGTACTGGGGGACCCCTGGGCGCCGCTCTGCCCACTGAGTTTTTAGTTTATAAACTAGTGAAAGGTCCTCTTTAACTTTAATAATTTAATTTATTTTGCGGAACGGGTGCAGACCCATTAATTTTCAATGGGGCCAGAATGTGCTGTCCGCATTCGCATTTGCGCACGCGGACTTCCGCATCCTTGCTTCAATTTCCACCAAAAAATAGAACATGTTCTATTCTTGTCCATAATTGCAGACAAGATTAGGCATTTTCTATTATAGTGCCGGCGATGTGCGGTCCGCAAATTGCGGAATTTACATTGCCGGTGTCCGTGTTTTGCGGATCCGCAAAACACTTACAGACGTGTGAATGGACCCTCATAGTAACTTTATTAAAGGTTACGTTTTATCTTTATGTATAATCTAATGGTTGCCTTCCTTGTACAATGTTATAATATACTTTCTATGTTAGAAAGTATATTATAGTGCATTTGTATTGTGCGGCAGTTGTGTGCGGTTCTGCTGCAATACTGCAGGTATATAGAGGGACAAGCGTTATTGGAACAAATAATTTCTACTGGTGTCATATACCAGTCGCCCCCCCAAAAAAACTGATTGAAGCAGGGGTGTTATATACTAATAGTATACTTCTATATAGTGCATATGGGTAGTGCAGCATTGATTTGCGGTTTGCTGCTTTACCTCAGCTACAGATAGGGACAAGCGTTATTCGAACAAATAATTTCTACTGGTGTGATATACCAGTCACCCCCCAAAAAAATGATTGAAGCGTGGTGTTATATACCAATATACTTTCTTTATAGTGCATTTAGGTACTGTATAGTGCATTTGCGCATGCGCGTTCGCGAAAATTATATTGCCGATATTTTGCATTGAAAAAAATTATGAATGGAGATTACAAATTCGAAAATTACATCTGGTATGTCACTGTCCATGTTGTGGGACTATTTGTTCACTTCTAGTAATTATTTCTTGGCTGCAAATATGAGCTGAAGGTTTTTCAGGTTTGCCTGCCATTAAAATGAATGGGACCCGCAGCGTACTTGCGGTTCGCAACCATTTGGTCGTGTTTGTGCGATCGCATTCGCGAACCGTCCCGGCAGATGTTCGTCCATCACTACTCATTACCCCAGTCGCATATTGGACAGGAAGAAAAATAGACCGCAACCAACTACTCTATTTCCTCGACTTTCCGGAAGTTATAAATGTGGGCACCGACGTTGTAAGTGCTGTCTGAAATTCTCCATGCGCACCTCCTTGTTTACTAGTAATGTTACTGGAGAACATTTTGAAATCCAACACTTTCTAAATTGCTCTTCTACATATATTGTGTATCTATTGGAATGTATTTTGTGAACTCCAATACATAGGCCACACCACACTCATCCTGAGATAAGGAACAAATAAACATTGTTGGAATATAGTCAACAGGTTCACTAAACATGGAGTCTCCAGACATTTCTTACAAATCCATAATAAGAATCCAACCAAGTTAACACATTTTCTTTAATTTCTTTCTTTTTTATCATTTTATTTACATTATTCATTGATATTTTCAGCTTGTACTGGAGCCTTAGTTAAGCTAGAGGGAATTATGAACAGTTCCAAATACCTGTCAATATTGCCACAAAACCTTCAGGCTTCTGCTAGAAAGCTGAGCATGAAGAGGAACTTTATCTTTCAGCATGACAACGACCCAAAGCATACATCCAAATCCCCAAAGGAATGGCTTCACCAGAAGAAGATTAAAGTTTTGGAATGGCCCACCCAGAGCCCAGACCTGAATCTGATTGAAAATCTGTAGGGTGATCTGAAGAGAGCTGTGCACAGGAAATGCCCTCACAATCTGACAGATTTGGAGTGTTTTTGCAAAGAACAATGTGCCATGCTGATAGACTGTCACTGTCATATTGGTGTTTGACCGTGACATGGTTGCCATGCAGACTCATTGCTTGTTGCAACTTGTAGTTTGCGGTTTGCACGTGCACTTCCCCTTTAAGTTGTGTCTCCCTGCTGTGTGGTGTGCATGGGGTTAATATCCTGACTTGGTTAGGTCCGGGTGTGGTCTCTTCTAGCTATTTAGCCTTTGCTTGTAGCTTCGAGGTTTGTTGTGCTTTAGCCTTGCTGTTGGCTGGAAGCTGTGCTCCATTCTGTGGCTATTCCATCTGCCCAGTCATTGAGGGCCACCTTGTTGGACATTGAAGTTTCTTAGCAATGTCATTCCTTTGTCTCCCTTGTATCCCCTATGTACCCAACCTCACTTGTTGTATGTTTGGTGTGGGTTTATTGTACGTCTTTCCCGGAGGGGTGAACCATTTTCCTAGGATGTGCAGTTGCTGGAGTCCTGGTTCCTGTGTGTCAGTACGGACTGCATCCGGAAGGTTTTTAGATGGCACCGCGTCTGTTTGGGTTCCAGATTACTTCAGCTGTGTTCTTCTTTGCTGTCTTTCAGCAGCTGCAGCAGGTAAGTGACCAGATTTACTGTTGTTGTTGGTTCAGTTGTCTCAGGCCACTGGTTGCTTACCTGTCATTTCCTTAGTGTTGTTGTCCTTTGTTGCTAAGCCTGTGGGAGACTCTGGTTCATCCGTGTCGTGGATGAACCAGTTTGTCTCTGGTCCCTTTCTCCTTACCTCAGGGTTATTCAGGTTTTTCAGGGTTCTGAGGTTACGGCGTATGGGCCCTCCTACCATCAGGGTCGGCTCATACAGATAGGAGATTAGGGCCAGATTTAGGGATGCTTTAGGAGGTGACTTGCTCCCTGATCCCAGCATCTAGGCATAGTTGCTACCTTATATCTATGACATTGTACGATGGAGGGTTTTCCCCACTCCCCGCCGTGACAGACTAATACCCAAAAAGACTGAGTGCTGTAATAAAATCAAAAGGTCCTTCAACAAAGTATTAGTTTAAGGATGCTCACACTTATGCAACCATATTATTTTATTTTTATATTTTTTCTTCCCTCTACCTAAAAGATTTCAGTTTGTTTTTCAATTGAGTTGTACAGTTTTTAGGTCACATTAAAGGTGGAAAAAGTTCTGAAATGAATTATCTTTGAATCATTTTTTTACATTACAGAAACCTGACATTTTAACAGGGGTGTGTAGACTTTTGATATCCACTGTATGTATGCATAGTCATATATATATATATATATATATATATATATACACATATATTTTTTTATCACTGTCTATATTAAAACTCTCCTGTTTCCTATAGCACAAATATCCCTCCTTGTCTCAGGAGCACAGACTTGCAGTTAAAACTACACTGCCCGTCCAAAAAAAAAGTAGTCACCAAAAATATTTTGTTGGACCGCCTTTAGCTTTGATTAAAGCATACATTCGCTGTGGCATTGTTTCGATAAGCTTCTGCAATGTCACAAGATTTATTTCCATCCAGTGTTGCATTCATTTTTCACCAAGATCTTGCACTGCTGCGCAAAGCCTTCTCTAGCACACCCCAAAGATTCTCAATGGTGTTAAGGTCTGGACTCTGTGGTGGCCAATCCATGTGTGAAAATGATGTCTCATGCTCAGTGAACCACTCTTTTACAATTTGAGCCTGATGAATCCTGGCATTTTCATCTTGGAATATGCCCGTGCCATCAGGGAAGAACAAATCCATTGATGGATTAACCTGGTCAGTCAGTATTTTCAGGTAGTCAGCTGACCTCATTCTTGGAGCACATACTGTTGCTGAACCTAGACCTGACCAACTGCAGCAACCCCAGATCATAGCACTGCTCCCACAGGCTTGTACAGTAGGCACTAGGCATGATGGGTGCATCACTTCATCTGCCTCTCTTCTTACCCTGATGCACCCATCACTCTGGAACAGGATAAATCTGAACTCATCAGACCAAATGACCTTTTCCATTACTCCAGAGTCCAATCTTTATGCTTTCTAGCAAATTGAAGCCTTTTGTTCTGGTTTGCCTCACTGATTAGTGGTTTTCTTACGGCTACACAGCTGTTCAGTCCCAATCACTTGAGTTCCCTTCGCATTGTGCGTGTGGAAATGTTCTTACTTTCACTAATAAACATAGCCCTGAGTTCTACTGTTGTTTTTCTTCGATTTGATTTCATCAAACCTTTAAGTGATCGCCGATCACGATCATTCAGGATTTTTTTCCTTCCACATTTCTTCCTTGAATATGATGGGTCCCCACTATCCTTCCAGTTTTTTATAATGCGTTGGACAGTTCTTAACCCAATTTTAGTAGTTTCTGCAATCTCCTTAGATGTTTTCTCTGCTTGATGCATGCCAATGATTTGACCCTTATCAAACTTATCTTTTCCACGACCACGAGATGTGTCTTTTCATATGGTTAAGAAATACGAAACAACTCATTGCAAAAGTTGGGTATAAATAACTTATTGCCAGCTGAAAGATAATCGCCCATGCAGTAATTATCCAATAGGAGGCTGATAACTGTTTGCTTAGTTAAATCCAGGTGGCGACTTTGCTTAGTTAAATCCAGGTGGCGACTTTTTTTTGGGACAGGCAGTGTATAATGGAGCACTTTATGTGTAATATATATATAAATATATATATATATATACACTTACACATAGATCTTCAGTTTTCAGTCTTGAGGCATTCAGTTTAGGCTGTAAGAGACTAAATGTTCATACAGCTGTTTTGACATATATTGTCCTGTTTCAACCTTGTAGTATGAATTATGCACATACATCCATTTCTCACTTTAAAATCTAGTCACTGGGATTTGTTTTATCCCTCTCATACAAATATCTCCTACAGTCCCCATCTTTTCAGTATATTTCTGATCTTGTATCTTACTTTTTATTAAAATATCCATCATTATAGTGGTGCATTTTTATTTTAATTATAATATTTATTAGTAGGATGTTGGGCAAGTAATTTTAGGCTTCATTTAAATGGAAAAACAAAAAACACACAGATGCCGCATCAAAAACGCAGAGTGCACAGATGCGTTTTTTGTTTTAAGAAATGCAGAATCTTTTGATATAAGATCCAATGAAATTATAGAAATATGAAAGATTGCTAGGGGTGTGAATAGCACTCTTTAGTTTCTTGACTATAACACCATGTTTCTGATTGAATTACAATGGAGAACACCTGAATAAATCGACGAACAGGATATGACGTTAGAATTGGGATTAATGAGACCATGAAACATTCAGTATAAAAGAGGGGTTTTGAGAGGGGTGAAGCAGACCACTGAGGAAGGGGTTGGACCCCGAAACGCGTCTGGTGCTACACCCCATCTTTGTACCGAAAGACCGACTATACCTACAAATCGACCATAAACCGAAGAAAGAGCCGTTTTAATCACCCGATTGAATAGTGCTGCAATATCAAAGGCATATCCGGGGAGTGAGAACATCTTAAGGTTCTGATGACAATTTCGGAAAAGACTTTGGTCGATTATAAGGTAAAGAAATATTCGAACTTGCAAGTCATTCAGTAGCGGGACGCCGCTACCTACGCTACTGCAGCGGGAGGCCGCTGTGATTAATTGTGGGACATTCGTTCTTAGTCTCGATTATAAGTGGCCAGTTTTATCGACACTTAGCGATTTTTCCGGATGTTCATAACCATTGGACCGATTATATGGTGTTAGATCGGAATATCGAACATTTGCTCTTTTAAACATATTGTATATTAGTTTATATGGTGTTAGATCGAAATATCGAATATTTGCTCTTTTAAACACATTGTATACCATATTGTTATCTGCTACCCATTGTTATTTTATTTATTAGTTAATGACCTGTTTAGGAATAAATATATACTTACCTGCAATACGTGGTCACGGTTATCTAGAGTGCCCTGTTCATTTATATTTTACGTTTTCTTGTATTGAGTGAGTGGTCTCAATTTACAGGAGCACCGGCTGGTGTGTAGTGCTCTTAGTGCGACATTCAATCTTTTATCCATTTTTATTTCTCCTCTCCTTTATGACACCAAAACTATCGGCTTATATCCAAATACATATCTTATGAGTTCCTTATGAATTATGTAAATCATGTCATTTAATCATTGAATAGAATACAATTGAACACACCATATATTATGAATTTTTTTATGAATTATGAGAATCATATCATTTTTTGGTCATTATCTATCTTGCAAAATACTATCATTACCATGATTATTATCATTATTACTATTATTATTTTTTATCTTTTTTATTATGATTATTATTATATCAGTATTTGTTATTATTTTATCTTATGAAATATGGTCACCATTATTTAGACTTGAAAAAGGAGTGCCTTTACTCCGAAACGCATTGTCATCTACATCTCAATAAAAAATAATTATCGACAATACATTGAGGTAAAATTTCCGCACCAAGAAGTATCGAACCTTACATGCTTTTCCAGTTCATATCTCTCTATTGTTTACCTTATCATTCCTCTGGAGGACTGGCAGCCCCACAAGCGAGGAGTGAACGATACTGGCAGCACCAACCTTTGCCCTCACAAGTGTTGTGCCTGCGTACGCACAACACTTAAAGGTGAGCCTAACTATTTATTGCCTTTAAACCAATTTTTTTTAAACCTACTACCCTATGAGCGCCTGTCCCCCTTTTTCTGCCACATATACATCACATGCTTATCCACACGACAGCACGCTGCTGATTGCCCTTCAGATTCTAATATTACAGAAATCCTTGATAACGAAAGAAAGTGTTGACATGACAATATCTGTTCTCCTGAATGTCAGTATAAACTTACACTTATTTAAGCATCAACTATTGAACAACTGCGTCATGGCCGAATTTTTGCAATCCATGCAATAGGACCTATTCTCATTATGAAATACTGAGGTCTCACAGTGGTGAATTTTACAGCAACCAGTGAACAACTCAAGTTTCCCATGATGATGTAGGCTTGTTGATTATTGACTATTAATATTGACTTCTGATTAAACATTATCATATATAATATAATAATAATATTGGTCCAGACTTACTTTGGTAATGAGTTGAATTGATGACCTTGTAATAAGTTGTTTTGTGCCACGTCTTGAAATTAAACCTTTGATAGGATCTAGTGCCCTGATACAATCCTTTCTCATTCTTCTACCTCTTATCAGAAGATCACTTTGGACAGATGCACTGGGATTTTACGTGTCATTAAAGGCCTTGTATCTTTTATTCTCTTCCTCACTTGTTTTACAAAACATAGAGCCTTCTCTCCAGCCGTCACTTTCAATTTTCGTCTGTTGCTTATTTTGAGCAAATAAAAAAAATGAAAAAGTAATGAAGAGATTTCCCAACTGCACTTGAGAAGGCACCACATATGTGCTAATTAGTCATTCCTTCTGAAAATATCAATTTATGTACGGGTGACACAGCCTGGCATAAATAATAAAAAAGTCCCATGGCTCAACCACAGAAAAAAACTGAATAGTTTGGGCTGATAACTGAACATCAAAAAAGTTGATAAAAGTAATGGCTTTGCAATGATGCTTGCAGAGATCACTGACCGAAACTACAGACCACACATTCAAAAAAGCTACCTGTTGTCATATACCACTCCGGATAGCAGAAACCAAGGCTACCCCTAGGTATTCACCAGAGCCTGCTGCCAGACAGGATGAGCTTTGCTACTACGGACCAAGGTATCTGTGGAGTGAGGTGACAGAAAACAGATGCAAACTTGCAGGTCGCAGACCTAAACAGATAATTAAAGGAAAGCAAAAAAAAATTATAATAAAAAAAGCCAAAGTCAAAACCAAGATAGTACAGATATAGCCAAATCAGTAGACAAGAAGTTAATCAGTGGAACAAGCCAAGATCAGTACACAGATGGTAAATAAGCAGGTATAGAGTTCAGGCGCAAGGCACGGAAACACAAACGAGAGACAGTAAATGATAAAAAAAATCACAGTCATTGACCTAGTGTCACTGTCTGGTTTAAATTACTCATGTACACCCCTGATTGGATGGCAAGCCAGAGCCCTATATGGCTGTCCCAAGTCGACCAAAATAAAAAACAATGATAGATGTGAACAGCACTTCAAGCAAAATGTATAGAAAAACATAGATAGGTGGGTGTTCACCCCTGGGAGGTTTGGTCCAACTCACCCGAAAAAAGACAATGTCAAAAATAAATAAGTAGAGGCAGCTCCCCTAGGTTTGCAAAAATTGGTGTATAGTTTACTGCACATATACCAGATGCAACATTTCGGCTGTAGAGCCTTTCTCAAGCATGTGTAAACTAAAAAAGAGGTGTATTTATCAGATCACACTGAGGACAAGACCGTACTGGAGACTGATTCTTCGAAACACATGAGACGCCAAACCCCAACCATGTGGGACGCCAGTCACTGCTCTTGGACTATTGTATTCAGCAAAGCCGGGTCGGAACGGTTGGAACGGTCTCGGTTGAATATGATAATATCACCTAAGATTCAAAGGGATATGTCATATATATATATATATATATATATATATATATATATATCTCCATGAAAAATAAACGCAGCACTCTTCTTCTGAAAAAAACGCAAATGCCCTTGGCTTGAGAAGGATCCCGGAAAGGGATTGAAACGTTGCCTATTTTGTGTCACATGTGTGAATAAAGAAGAGTGCTGCGTTGATTTTTCATGGATATACACCTGATAAACCATAAAAGCGAGTGCTGCCGGAATTAATATACTATATATATATATATGTATATATATATATATATATATACATAAGTTAATATATCTTAGGGACCGGGCTCATTTTCACCTTAAGGACCAGGTAATTTTTTACAAATCCGACCAGTGTCACTTTTTCTGGGGATAACTTTAAAACGCTTTGACTTATCCAGGCCATTCTGAGATAGTTTTTTCGTCACATATTGTACTTCATGACACTGGTAAAATGGAGTAAAAAAGATTTAGAATTTCCAAATTTCCAAGTTTCAATTTCTCTACTTCTATAATACATAGTAATACCTACAAAAATAGTTATTACTTTACATTCCCCATATGTCTACTTCATGTTTGGATCATTTTGGGAATGACATTACATTTTTTGGGATGTTATAAGGCTTAGAAGTTTTAAAGGAAATCTTGAAATTTTTCAGAAATTTTAAAAAAACCCACTTTTTAAGGACCAGTTCAGGTCTGAAGTCACTTTGTGAGGCTTACATAATAGAAACCACCCAAAGATAACCCCCCTTCGAGAAACTACACCCCTCAAAGTATTTAAAACTGATTTTACAAACTTTGTTAACCCTTTAGGTGTTCCACAAGAATTAATGGAAAATAGATACAATTTCAAAATTTCACTTTTTTGGCAGATTTTCCATTTTAATAATTTTTTTCCAGTTACAAAGTAAGGGTTAACAGCCAAACAAAACTCAAAATGTATGGCTCTGATTCTGTAGTTTACAGGAACACCCCATATGTGGTCATAAACCGCTGTACTGGCACACGGCAGGGCGCAGAAGGAAAGGAATGCCATACGGTTTTTGGAAGGCAGATTTTGCTGGACTGTTTTTTTGACACCATGTCCCATTTGAAGCTCCCCTGATGCACCCCTAGAGTAGAAACTTCAAAAAAGTGACCCCATTTTAGACACTACGGGATAGGGTGGCAGTTTTGTTGGTACTATTTAAGGGTACATATGATTTTTGGTTGCTCTATATTACACTTTTTGTGAGGCAAGGTAACAAGAAATAGCTGTTTTGGCACAGTTTTTATTTTTTGTTATTTACAACATTCGTCTGACAGGTTAGATCATGTGGTGTTTATATAGACCAGGTTGTCACAGACGCGGCGATATCTAATATGTATACTATTTTTTTATTTATGTAAGTTTTACACAATGATTTCATTTTTTAAACCAAAAAAATCATGTTTTACTGTCTCCATAGTCTGAGAGTCATAGTTTTTTTAGTTTTTGGGTGATTATCTTGGGTAGGGTATGATTTTTTTGGGATGAGATCACGGTTTGATTGGCATTATATTGGGGTGCGTATGACTTTTTGATCGCTTGCTATTACACTTTTTGTGATGTAAGGCGACCAAAAAGAGCTTTTTTTGAACCGTTTATAATTTTTTTTCTGTATTCACCTGAGGGGTTAGGTCATGTGATATTTTTATAGAGCAAGTTATTATGGACACGCCGATACCTAATATGCGTATTTTTCTTTTATTTATGTAAGTTTTACACAATGATTTCATTTTTGAAACAAAAATAATCATATATTAGTGTCTCCATGGTCTGAGAGCCACAGTTTTTTTTAGTTTTAGGGCGATTATCTTAGATAGGGTCTTATTTTTTGTGGGATGAAATTACGCTTTGATTGGCACTATTTTGGGGTGCATATGACTTTTTGACCGCTTGCTATTAAACTTTTTGTGATGTAAAGTGATTAAAAAAATGGCTTTTTTTTACACATTTTTTTTACGGTGTTCACCTGAGGGGTTAGATCATGTGATATTTTTATAGAGCAGGTTATTACGGAGGCGGTACCTAATATGTATACTTTTTTTAATTTACTTAAGTTTTACACAATAACAGTTTTAGTGTCTCCATATTCTGAGCCATAATTTATTTATTTTTTGGTCGATTGTCTTAGGTAGGGGCTCATTTTGTGCGGGATGAGGTGACTGTTAGATTGGTACTATTTTGGTGGGCATACGCCTTTTTGATTGCTTGCTGTTGAACTTTTTGTGATGTAAGGTGACAATATTTTTTTTATTTGGCACAGTTTTTATTTTTTATGATGTTTATCTGAGGGATTAGCGCATGTGATATGTTTATAGAGCCGGTCGATACGGACGCGGCGATACCTAATATGTCTACTTTTCTTTTTTTTCCTAATTTTTATCCATTTTTTTTAACTTTATTTGGGGAAAATGACGTTTTTGTTTATTTTTCTTTGAAACTTTTAATTTTTTAGGGGGGAAAACTTTCTTTTTTTCAACTTTTCTTCACTTTATCTTTTGTCCCACTTTGGGACTTCAACTTTTGGGGGTCTAATCCCCTTAACAATGCATTTCAGTACTTCTGTATTAAAATGCATTAGCTGTATGAGTAATACAGTGTGTATTACTCATACAGCTTCCGGCCTGTGAGATCCAGGGGGCTGGATCTCACAGGCTCTTCACTGGAAGGCAGACCAGACATGGAAGACCAAATGACATACAAGAAACACCCTGTACATCACACATCATACTCAAAACAGAAAGTTAGGATAGGTAAAGGAATAGAAACAAAGGTAAGACAAGGGGATGACATCGCAGATGACATCAATGTCAAACTAGGATGGCCTTAACCCTGTGCACACCAGAAAGGGAGGGCAACAGCCTAAAAGGGAAAGCACACACGCATGCAATATAACAACATGTTGCCACGGCAACCAGCATGCGCAGCAAAAGTGTCACAGCAAACTACCTCCAAGTCATGAAACTACTCAAACGGCCACATGATGGATGTCAGTGTAGCTCCTGATCTTCCCCAGCACTGTAGCATGGATCTGAGCAGTAGCTACTGGATGGAGAGACAGACACTGCCAGATTGAGGTAAGGTAAGTTTATAATACCTTGCTTTGGTGGCTGAAAGAATCAGTAAAGCACTGAGTGCAAATCTCAGTATTATCATATGGTTTATTTACAACAATTTACATAATAGTAAAAAATGTACAGTAACTTTAAATTCAGTGTGATCAAATATATTCCCAAGAATCAAACTATAAAGGTTGTCCTATCAGGACAACTCATGTCTAGGGATGAGCGAACTCGAACTGTATAGTTCGGGTTCGTACCGAATTTTGGGGTGTCCGTGACACGGACCCGAACCCGGACATTTTCGTAAAAGTCCGGGTTCGGGTTCGGTGTTCGTCGCTTTCTTCGCGCTTTTGTGACGCTTTCTTGGCGCTTTTTGAAAGGCTGCAAAGCAGCCAATCAACAAGCGTCATACTACTTGCCCCAAGAGGCCATCACAGCCATGCCTACTATTGGCATGGCTGTGATTGGCCAGAGCACCATGTGACCCAGCCTCTATTTAAGCTGGAGTCACATAGCGCCGCCCGTCACTCTGCTCTGATTAGCGTAGGGAGAGGTTGCGGCTGCGACAGTAGGGCGAGATTAGGCAGATTAACTCCTCCAAAGGACTTGATTAACTGATCGATCTGCAGCTGTGGATCATTGAGCTGCTGATCCTCAATTGCTCACTGTTTTTAGGCTGCACAGACCGTTTGTCAGTCTCATTTTTCTGGGGTGATCGGCGGCCATTTTGTGTCTTGTGGTGCGCCAGCACAAGCTGCGACCAAGTGCATTTAACCCTCAATGGTGTGGTTGTTTTTTGGCTAAAGCCTACATCAGGGTGAAGCTGTCACACCAAGTGCATTTAACCAGCAATAGTCTGTTCATTTTTTGGCCATATCCCAGTCTAATTCTGTCACTAAATCCATACCGGTCACCCAGCGCCTAAATACTAGGCCTCAAATTTATATCCAGCTAAATCTGTCCCTAGTGCTGTAGCTGGGCGAGTTATTTAGTGTCCGTTCAAGCACATTTCTTGTTCTGGGTTGAAATACAATTCCCAATTTAGCAATTTCATAATTTAGTGGTTCCTGCTATATCAGAGCTCTTTGAAATCTATCCCAAAAAGGGTATATAATATTGAAGGTGCACATAGGGTCATTCAGAGTAACTTCACACACACCCGCTACTGTGTATTTCCAAGTCTAATTCTGTCACTAAATCCATACCGGTGACCCAGCGCCTAAATACTAGGCCTCAAATTTAATTCCCTCTAAATCTCTCGTTACCCACCGCTGTACTGTTGTTGCTGGGCAAGATATTTAGTGTCCGTCAAAGCACATTTTTTGTTCTGGGTTGAAGTACAATTCCCAATTTAGCAATTTCATAATTTAGTGGTTTCTGCTATATCAGAGCTATTTGAAATCTATCCCAAAAAGGGTATATAATATTGAAGGTGCACATAGGGTCATTCAGAATAACTTCACACACACCCGCTACTGTGTATTTCCAAGTCTAATTCTGTCACTAAACCCATACCTGTCACCCAGCGCCTAAATACTAGGCCTCAAATTTAAATCCCTCTAAATCTCTCGTTACCGTTGTCCTGTTGTAGCTGGGAAAGTTATTTAGTGCCCGTCAAAGCACATTTTTTGTTCTGGGTTGAAGTACAATTCCCAATTTAGCAATTTCATAATTTAGTGGTTCCTGCTATATCAGAGCTATTTGAAATCTATCCCAAAAAGGGTATATAATATTGAAGGTGCACATAGGGTCATTCAGAATAACTTCACACACACCCGCTACTGTGTATTTCCAAGTCTAATTCTGTCACTAAATCCATACCGGTGACCCAGCGCCTAAATACTAGGCCTCAAATTTAATTCCCTCTAAATCTCTCGTTACCCACCGCTGTACTGTTGTTGCTGGGCAAGATATTTAGTGTCCGTCAAAGCACATTTTTTGTTCTGGGTTGAAGTACAATTCCCAATTTAGCAATTTCATAATTTAGTGGTTTCTGCTATATCAGAGCTATTTGAAATCTATCCCTAAAAGGGTATATAATATTGAAGGTGCACATAGGGTCATTCAGAATAACTTCACACACACCCGCTACTGTGTATTTCCAAGTCTAATTCTGTCACTAAACCCATACCTGTCACCCAGCGCCTAAATACTAGGCCTCAAATTTATATCCAGCTAAATCTCGTCCCTAGTGCTGTTAGCTGGGCAGAGTTATTTAGTGTCCGTTCAAGCACATTTCTTGTTCTGGGTTGAAAGTACAATTCCCAATTTAGCAATTTCATAATTTAGTGGTTCCTGCTATATCAGAGCTATTTGAAATCTATCCCAAAAAGGGTATATAATATTGAAGGTGCACATAGGGTCATTCAGAGTAACTTCACACACACCCGCTACTGTGTATTTCCAAGTCTAATTCTGTCACTAAATCCATACCGGTGACCCAGCGCCTAAATACTAGGCCTCAAATTTAATTCCCTCTAAATCTCTCGTTACCCACCGCTGTACTGTTGTTGCTGGGCAAGATATTTAGTGTCCGTCAAAGCACATTTTTTGTTCTGGGTTGAAGTACAATTCCCAATTTAGCAATTTCATAATTTAGTGGTTTCTGCTATATCAGAGCTATTTGAAATCTATCCCTAAAAGGGTATATAATATTGAAGGTGCACATAGGGTCATTCAGAATAACTTCACACACACCCGCTACTGTGTATTTCCAAGTCTAATTCTGTCACTAAATCCATACCGGTGACCCAGCGCCTAAATACTAGGCCTCAAATTTAAATCCCTCTAAATCTCTCGTTACCCACCGCTGTACTGTTGTTGCTGGGCAAGATATTTAGTGTCCGTCAAAGCACATTTTTTGTTCTGGGTTGAAGTACAATTCCCAATTTAGCAATTTCATAATTTAGTGGTTTCTGCTATATCAGAGCTATTTGAAATCTATCCCTAAAAGGGTATATAATATTGAAGGTGCACATAGGGTCATTCAGAATAACTTCACACACACGCTTACTGTGCATTTCCAAGTCTAATTCTGTCACTAAATCCATACCGGTGACCCAGCGCCTAAATACTAGGCCTCAAATTTAAATCCCTCTAAATCTCTCGTTACCCACCGCTGTACTGTTGTTGCTGGGCAAGATATTTAGTGTCCGTCAAAGCACATTTTTTGTTCTGGGTTGAAGTACAATTCCCAATTTAGCAATTTCATAATTTAGTGGTTTCTGCTATATCAGAGCTATTTGAAATCTATCCCTAAAAGGGTATATAATATTGAAGGTGCACATAGGGTCATTCAGAATAACTTCACACACACGCTTCTGTGCATTTCCAAGTCTAATTCTGTCACTAAATCCATACCGGTGACCCAGCGCCTAAATACTAGGCCTCAAATTTAAATCCCTCTAAATCTCTCGTTACCCACCGCTGTACTGTTGTTGCTGGGCAAGATATTTAGTGTCCGTCAAAGCACATTTTTTGTTCTGGGTTGAAGTACAATTCCCAATTTAGCAATTTCATAATTTAGTGGTTTCTGCTATATCAGAGCTATTTGAAATCTATCCCTAAAAGGGTATATAATATTGAAGGTGCACATAGGGTCATTCAGAATAACTTCACACACACGCTTCTGTGCATTTCCAAGTCTAATTCTGTCACTAAATCCATACCGGTGACCCAGCGCCTAAATACTAGGCCTCAAATTTAAATCCCTCTAAATCTCTCGTTACCCACCGCTGTACTGTTGTTGCTGGGCAAGATATTTAGTGTCCGTCAAAGCACATTTTTTGTTCTGGGTTGAAGTACAATTCCCAATTTAGCAATTTCATAATTTAGTGGTTTCTGCTATATCAGAGCTATTTGAAATCTATCCCTAAAAGGGTATATAATATTGAAGGTGCACATAGGGTCATTCAGAATAACTTCACACACACGCTTCTGTGCATTTCCAAGTCTAATTCTGTCACTAAATCCATACCGGTGACCCAGCGCCTAAATACTAGGCCTCAAATTTAAATCCCTCTAAATCTCTCGTTACCCACCGCTGTACTGTTGTTGCTGGGCAAGATATTTAGTGTCCGTCAAAGCACATTTTTTGTTCTGGGTTGAAGTACAATTCCCAATTTAGCAATTTCATAATTTAGTGGTTTCTGCTATATCAGAGCTATTTGAAATCTATCCCTAAAAGGGTATATAATATTGAAGGTGCACATAGGGTCATTCAGAATAACTTCACACACACCGCTTCTGTGCATTTCCAAGTCTAATTCTGTCACTAAATCCATACCGGTGACCCAGCGCCTAAATACTAGGCCTCAAATTTAAATCCCTCTAAATCTCTCGTTACCCACCGCTGTACTGTTGTTGCTGGGCAAGATATTTAGTGTCCGTCAAAGCACATTTTTTGTTCTGGGTTGAAGTACAATTCCCAATTTAGCAATTTCATAATTTAGTGGTTTCTGCTATATCAGAGCTATTTGAAATCTATCCCTAAAAGGGTATATAATATTGAAGGTGCACATAGGGTCATTCAGAATAACTTCACACACACCGCTACTGTGTATTTCCAAGTCTAATTCTGTCACTAAATCCATACCGGTGACCCAGCGCCTAAATACTAGGCCTCAAATTTAAATCCCTCTAAATCTCTCGTTACCCACCGCTGTACTGTTGTTGCTGGGCAAGATATTTAGTGTCCGTCAAAGCACATTTTTTGTTCTGGGTTGAAGTACAATTCCCAATTTAGCAATTTCATAATTTAGTGGTTTCTGCTATATCAGAGCTATTTGAAATCTATCCCTAAAAGGGTATATAATATTGAAGGTGCACATAGGGTCATTCAGAATAACTTCACACACACCCGCTACTGTGTATTTCCAAGTCTAATTCTGTCACTAAATCCATACCGGTGACCCAGCGCCTAAATACTAGGCCTCAAATTTAAATCCCTCTAAATCTCTCGTTACCCACCGCTGTACTGTTGTTGCTGGGCAAGATATTTAGTGTCCGTCAAAGCACATTTTTTGTTCTGGGTTGAAGTACAATTCCCAATTTAGCAATTTCATAATTTAGTGGTTTCTGCTATATCAGAGCTATTTGAAATCTATCCCTAAAAGGGTATATAATATTGAAGGTGCACATAGGGTCATTCAGAATAACTTCACACACACCGCTTCTGTGCATTTCCAAGTCTAATTCTGTCACTAAATCCATACCGGTGACCCAGCGCCTAAATACTAGGCCTCAAATTTAAATCCCTCTAAATCTCTCGTTACCCACCGCTGTACTGTTGTTGCTGGGCAAGATATTTAGTGTCCGTCAAAGCACATTTTTTGTTCTGGGTTGAAGTACAATTCCCAATTTAGCAATTTCATAATTTAGTGGTTTCTGCTATATCAGAGCTATTTGAAATCTATCCCTAAAAGGGTATATAATATTGAAGGTGCACATAGGGTCATTCAGAATAACTTCACACACACGCTTCTGTGCATTTCCAAGTCTAATTCTGTCACTAAATCCATACCGGTGACCCAGCGCCTAAATACTAGGCCTCAAATTTAAATCCCTCTAAATCTCTCGTTACCCACCGCTGTACTGTTGTTGCTGGGCAAGATATTTAGTGTCCGTCAAAGCACATTTTTTGTTCTGGGTTGAAGTACAATTCCCAATTTAGCAATTTCATAATTTAGTGGTTTCTGCTATATCAGAGCTATTTGAAATCTATCCCTAAAAGGGTATATAATATTGAAGGTGCACATAGGGTCATTCAGAATAACTTCACACACACCCGCTACTGTGTATTTCCAAGTCTAATTCTGTCACTAAATCCATACCGGTGACCCAGCGCCTAAATACTAGGCCTCAAATTTAAATCCCTCTAAATCTCTCGTTACCCACCGCTGTACTGTTGTTGCTGGGCAAGATATTTAGTGTCCGTCAAAGCACATTTTTTGTTCTGGGTTGAAGTACAATTCCCAATTTAGCAATTTCATAATTTAGTGGTTTCTGCTATATCAGAGCTATTTGAAATCTATCCCTAAAAGGGTATATAATATTGAAGGTGCACATAGGGTCATTCAGAATAACTTCACACACACCGCTACTGTGTATTTCCAAGTCTAATTCTGTCACTAAATCCATACCGGTGACCCAGCGCCTAAATACTAGGCCTCAAATTTAAATCCCTCTAAATCTCTCGTTACCCACCGCTGTACTGTTGTTGCTGGGCAAGATATTTAGTGTCCGTCAAAGCACATTTTTTGTTCTGGGTTGAAGTACAATTCCCAATTTAGCAATTTCATAATTTAGTGGTTTCTGCTATATCAGAGCTATTTGAAATCTATCCCTAAAAGGGTATATAATATTGAAGGTGCACATAGGGTCATTCAGAATAACTTCACACACACCGCTTCTGTGCATTTCCAAGTCTAATTCTGTCACTAAATCCATACCGGTGACCCAGCGCCTAAATACTAGGCCTCAAATTTAAATCCCTCTAAATCTCTCGTTACCCACCGCTGTACTGTTGTTGCTGGGCAAGATATTTAGTGTCCGTCAAAGCACATTTTTTGTTCTGGGTTGAAGTACAATTCCCAATTTAGCAATTTCATAATTTAGTGGTTTCTGCTATATCAGAGCTATTTGAAATCTATCCCTAAAAGGGTATATAATATTGAAGGTGCACATAGGGTCATTCAGAATAACTTCACACACACCGCTTCTGTGCATTTCCAAGTCTAATTCTGTCACTAAATCCATACCGGTGACCCAGCGCCTAAATACTAGGCCTCAAATTTAAATCCCTCTAAATCTCTCGTTACCCACCGCTGTACTGTTGTTGCTGGGCAAGATATTTAGTGTCCGTCAAAGCACATTTTTTGTTCTGGGTTGAAGTACAATTCCCAATTTAGCAATTTCATAATTTAGTGGTTTCTGCTATATCAGAGCTATTTGAAATCTATCCCTAAAAGGGTATATAATATTGAAGGTGCACATAGGGTCATTCAGAATAACTTCACACACACCGCTTCTGTGCATTTCCAAGTCTAATTCTGTCACTAAATCCATACCGGTGACCCAGCGCCTAAATACTAGGCCTCAAATTTAAATCCCTCTAAATCTCTCGTTACCCACCGCTGTACTGTTGTTGCTGGGCAAGATATTTAGTGTCCGTCAAAGCACATTTTTTGTTCTGGGTTGAAGTACAATTCCCAATTTAGCAATTTCATAATTTAGTGGTTTCTGCTATATCAGAGCTATTTGAAATCTATCCCTAAAAGGGTATATAATATTGAAGGTGCACATAGGGTCATTCAGAATAACTTCACACACACCCGCTACTGTGTATTTCCAAGTCTAATTCTGTCACTAAATCCATACCGGTGACCCAGCGCCTAAATACTAGGCCTCAAATTTAAATCCCTCTAAATCTCTCGTTACCCACCGCTGTACTGTTGTTGCTGGGCAAGATATTTAGTGTCCGTCAAAGCACATTTTTTGTTCTGGGTTGAAGTACAATTCCCAATTTAGCAATTTCATAATTTAGTGGTTTCTGCTATATCAGAGCTATTTGAAATCTATCCCTAAAAGGGTATATAATATTGAAGGTGCACATAGGGTCATTCAGAATAACTTCACACACACCCGCTACTGTGTATTTCCAAGTCTAATTCTGTCACTAAATCCATACCGGTGACCCAGCGCCTAAATACTAGGCCTCAAATTTAAATCCCTCTAAATCTCTCGTTACCCACCGCTGTACTGTTGTTGCTGGGCAAGATATTTAGTGTCCGTCAAAGCACATTTTTTGTTCTGGGTTGAAGTACAATTCCCAATTTAGCAATTTCATAATTTAGTGGTTTCTGCTATATCAGAGCTATTTGAAATCTATCCCTAAAAGGGTATATAATATTGAAGGTGCACATAGGGTCATTCAGAATAACTTCACACACACGCTTCTGTGCATTTCCAAGTCTAATTCTGTCACTAAATCCATACCGGTGACCCAGCGCCTAAATACTAGGCCTCAAATTTAAATCCCTCTAAATCTCTCGTTACCCACCGCTGTACTGTTGTTGCTGGGCAAGATATTTAGTGTCCGTCAAAGCACATTTTTTGTTCTGGGTTGAAGTACAATTCCCAATTTAGCAATTTCATAATTTAGTGGTTTCTGCTATATCAGAGCTATTTGAAATCTATCCCTAAAAGGGTATATAATATTGAAGGTGCACATAGGGTCATTCAGAATAACTTCACACACACGCTTCTGTGCATTTCCAAGTCTAATTCTGTCACTAAATCCATACCGGTGACCCAGCGCCTAAATACTAGGCCTCAAATTTAAATCCCTCTAAATCTCTCGTTACCCACCGCTGTACTGTTGTTGCTGGGCAAGATATTTAGTGTCCGTCAAAGCACATTTTTTGTTCTGGGTTGAAGTACAATTCCCAATTTAGCAATTTCATAATTTAGTGGTTTCTGCTATATCAGAGCTATTTGAAATCTATCCCTAAAAGGGTATATAATATTGAAGGTGCACATAGGGTCATTCAGAATAACTTCACACACACCCGCTACTGTGTATTTCCAAGTCTAATTCTGTCACTAAATCCATACCGGTGACCCAGCGCCTAAATACTAGGCCTCAAATTTAAATCCCTCTAAATCTCTCGTTACCCACCGCTGTACTGTTGTTGCTGGGCAAGATATTTAGTGTCCGTCAAAGCACATTTTTTGTTCTGGGTTGAAGTACAATTCCCAATTTAGCAATTTCATAATTTAGTGGTTTCTGCTATATCAGAGCTATTTGAAATCTATCCCTAAAAGGGTATATAATATTGAAGGTGCACATAGGGTCATTCAGAATAACTTCACACACACCGCTTCTGTGCATTTCCAAGTCTAATTCTGTCACTAAATCCATACCGGTGACCCAGCGCCTAAATACTAGGCCTCAAATTTAAATCCCTCTAAATCTCTCGTTACCCACCGCTGTACTGTTGTTGCTGGGCAAGATATTTAGTGTCCGTCAAAGCACATTTTTTGTTCTGGGTTGAAGTACAATTCCCAATTTAGCAATTTCATAATTTAGTGGTTTCTGCTATATCAGAGCTATTTGAAATCTATCCCTAAAAGGGTATATAATATTGAAGGTGCACATAGGGTCATTCAGAATAACTTCACACACACGCTTCTGTGCATTTCCAAGTCTAATTCTGTCACTAAATCCATACCGGTGACCCAGCGCCTAAATACTAGGCCTCAAATTTAAATCCCTCTAAATCTCTCGTTACCCACCGCTGTACTGTTGTTGCTGGGCAAGATATTTAGTGTCCGTCAAAGCACATTTTTTGTTCTGGGTTGAAGTACAATTCCCAATTTAGCAATTTCATAATTTAGTGGTTTCTGCTATATCAGAGCTATTTGAAATCTATCCCTAAAAGGGTATATAATATTGAAGGTGCACATAGGGTCATTCAGAATAACTTCACACACACGCTTCTGTGCATTTCCAAGTCTAATTCTGTCACTAAATCCATACCGGTCACCCAGCGCCTAAATACTAGGCCTCAAATTTATATCCCGCTGAATTTGAATACAATACATTGGGCCAAATAATATATTTGTTGTTGTGGTGAACCATAACAATGAGAAAAACATCTAGTAAGGGACGCGGACGTGGACATGGTCGTGGTGGTGTTAGTGGACCCTCTGGTGCTGGGAGAGGACGTGGCCGTTCTGCCACATCCACACGTCCTAGTGTACCAACTACCTCAGGTCCCAGTAGCCGCCAGAATTTACAGCGATATATGGTGGGGCCCAATGCCGTTCTAAGGATGGTAAGGCCTGAGCAGGTACAGGCATTAGTCAATTGGGTGGCCGACAGTGGATCCAGCACGTTCACATTATCTCCCACCCAGTCTTCTGCAGAAAGCGCACAGATGGCGCCTGAAAACCAACCCCATCAGTCTGTCACATCACCCCCATGCATACCAGGGAAACTGTCTCAGCCTCAAGTTATGCAGCAGTCTCTTATGCTGTTTGAAGACTCCGCTGGCAGGGTTTCCCAAGGGCATCCACCTAGCCCTTCCCCAGCGGTGAAAGACATAGAATGCACTGACGCACAACCACTTATGTTTCCTGATGATGAGGACATGGGAATACCACCTCAGCATGTCTCTGATGATGACGAAACACAGGTGCCAACTGCTGCGTCTTTCTGCAGTGTGCAGACTGAACAGGAGGTCAGGGATCAAGACTGGGTGGAAGACGATGCAGGGGACGATGAGGTCCTAGACCCCACATGGAATGAAGGTCGTGCCACTGACTTTCACAGTTCGGAGGAAGAGGCAGTGGTGAGACCGAGCCAACAGCGTAGCAAAAGAGGGAGCAGTGGGCAAAAGCAGAACACCCGCCGCCAAGAGACTCCGCCTGCTACTGACCGCCGCCATCTGGGACCGAGCACCCCAAAGGCAGCTTCAAGGAGTTCCCTGGCATGGCACTTCTTCAAACAATGTGCTGACGACAAGACCCGAGTGGTTTGCACGCTGTGCCATCAGAGCCTGAAGCGAGGCATTAACGTTCTGAACCTGAGCACAACCTGCATGACCAGGCACCTGCATGCAAAGCATGAACTGCAGTGGAGTAAACACCTTAAAACCAAGGAAGTCACTCAGGCTCCCCCTGCTACCTCTTCTGCTGCTGCCGCCTCGGCCTATTCTGCTGCTGCCGCCTCGGCCTCTTCCTCCGCCTCTGGAGGAACGTTGGCACCTGCCGCCCAGCAAACAGGGGATGTACCACCAACACCACCACCACCACCTCCGTCACCAAGCGTCTCAACCATGTCACACGCCAGCGTTCAGCTCTCCATCTCACAAACATTTGATAGAAAGCGTAAATTCCCACCTAGCCACCCTCGATCCCTGGCCCTGAATGCCAGCATTTCTAAACTACTGGCCTATGAAATGCTGTCATTTAGGCTGGTGGACACAGACAGCTTCAAACAGCTCATGTCGCTTGCTGTCCCACAGTATGTTGTTCCCAGCCGGCACTACTTCTCCAAGAGAGCCGTGCCTTCCCTGCACAACCAAGTATCCGATAAAATCAAGTGTGCACTGCGCAACGCCATCTGTAGCAAGGTCCACCTAACCACAGATACGTGGACCAGTAAGCACGGCCAGGGACGCTATATCTCCCTAACTGCACACTGGGTAAATGTAGTGGCAGCTGGGCCCCAGGCGGAGAGCTGTTTGGCGCACGTCCTGCCGCCGCCAAGGATCGCAGGGCAACATTCTTTGCCTCCTGTTGCCACCTCCTCCTTCTCGGCTTCCTCCTCCTCTTCTTCCACCTGCTCATCCAGTCAGCCACACACCTTCACCACCAACTTCAGCACAGCCCGGGGTAAACGTCAGCAGGCCATTCTGAAACTCATATGTTTGGGGGACAGGCCCCACACCGCACAGGAGTTGTGGCGGGGTATTGAACAACAGACCGACGAGTGGTTGCTGCCGGTGAGCCTCAAGCCCGGCCTGGTGGTGTGTGATAATGGGCGAAATCTCGTTGCAGCTCTGGGACTAGCCAATTTGACGCACATCCCTTGCTTGGCGCATGTGCTGAATTTGGTGGTGCAGAAGTTCATTCACAACTACCCCGACATGTCAGAGCTGCTGCATAAAGTGCGGGCCGTCTGTTCGCGCTTCCGGCGTTCACATCCTGCCGCTGCTCGCCTGTCTGCGCTACAGCGTAACTTCGGCCTTCCCGCTCACCGCCTCATATGCGACGTGCCCACCAGGTGGAACTCCACCTTGCACATGCTGGACAGACTGTGCGAGCAGCAGCAGGCCATAGTGGAGTTTCAGCTGCAGCACGCACGGGTCAGTCGCACTACAGAACAGCACCACTTCACCACCAATGACTGGGCCTCCATGCGAGACCTGTGTGCCCTGTTGCGCTGTTTCGAGTACTCCACCAACATGGCCAGTGGCGATGACACCGTTATCAGCGTTACAATACCACTTCTATGTCTCCTTGAGAAAACACTTAGGGCGATGATGGAACAGGAGGTGGCCCAGGAGGAGGAGGAGGAGGATGAGGAAGAGGGGTCATTTTTAGCACTTTCAGGCCAGTCTCTTCGAAGTGACTCAGAGGGAGGTTTTTTGCAACAGCAGAGGCCAGGTACAAATGTGGCCAGCCAGGGCCCACTACTGGAGGACGAGGAGGACGAGGATGAGGAGGAGGTGGAGGAGGATGAGGATGAAGCATGGTCACAGCGGGGTGGCACCCAACGCAGCTCGGGTCCATCACTGGTGCGTGGCTGGGGGGAAAGGCAGGACGATGACGATACGCCTCCCACAGAGGACAGCTTGTCCTTACCCCTGGGCAGCCTGGCACACATGAGCGACTACATGCTGCAGTGCCTGCGCAACGACAGCAGAGTTGCCCACATTTTAACCTGTGCGGACTACTGGGTTGCCACCCTGCTGGATCCACGCTACAAAGACAATGTGCCCACCTTACTTCCTGCACTGGAGCGTGATAGGAAGATGCGCGAGTACAAGCGCACGTTGGTAGACGCGCTACTGAGAGCATTCCCAAATGTCACAGGGGAACAAGTGGAAGCCCAAGGCCAAGGCAGAGGAGGAGCAAGAGGTCGCCAAGGCAGCTGTGTCACGGCCAGCTCCTCTGAGGGCAGGGTTAGCATGGCAGAGATGTGGAAAACTTTTGTCAACACGCCACAGCTAACTGCACCACCACCTGATACGCAACGTGTTAGCAGGAGGCAACATTTCACTAACATGGTGGAACAGTACGTGTGCACACCCCTCCACGTACTGACTGATGGTTCGGCCCCATTCAACTTCTGGGTCTCTAAATTGTCCACGTGGCCAGAGCTAGCCTTTTATGCCTTGGAGGTGCTGGCCTGCCCGGCAGCCAGCGTTTTGTCTGAACGTGTATTCAGCACGGCAGGGGGCGTCATTACAGACAAACGCAGCCGCCTGTCTACAGCCAATGTGGACAAGCTGACGTTCATAAAAATGAACCAGGCATGGATCCCACAGGACCTGTCCGTCCCTTGTCCAGATTAGACATTAACTACCTCCCCATAACCATATATTATTGGACTCCAGGGCACTTCCTCATTCAATCCTATTTTTATTTTCATTTTACCATTATATTGCGATGCTACCCAAAGTTGAATGAACCTCTCCTCTGCCTGTGTGCTAGGCCTAAATATATGCCAATGGACTGTTGCAGTGGTGGCTGACATGAAGCCTGATTCTCTGCTATGACATGCAGACTAATTCTCTGCTGACATGAAGCCAGATTGTCTGTTACGGGACCTCTCTCCTCTGCCTGGGTGCTGGGCCTAAATTTATGACCATGGACTGTTGCAGTGGTGGCTGACGTGAAGCCTGATTCTCTGCTATGACATGCAGACTGATTCTCTGCTGACATGAAGCCAGATCGTCTGTTACGGGACCTCTCTGCTCTGCCTGTGTGCTAGGCCTAAATATATGCCAATGGACTGTTGCAGTGGTGGGTGACGTGAAGCCTCATTCTCTGCTATGACATGCAGACTGATTCTCTGCTGACATGAAGCCAGATTGTCTGTTACGGGACCTCTCTGCTCTGCCTGTGTGCTAGGCCTAAATATATGCCAATGGACTGTTGCAGTGGTGGGTGACGTGAAGCCTCATTCTCTGCTATGACATGCAGACTGATTCTCTGCTGTCATGAAGCCAGATTGTCTGTTACGGGACCTCTCTGCTCTGCCTGTGTGCTAGGCCTAAATATATGCCAATGGACTGTTGCAGTGGTGGGTGACGTGAAGCCTCATTCTCTGCTATGACATGCAGACTGATTCTCTGCTGACATGAAGCCAGATTGTCTGTTACGGGACCTCTCTGCTCTGCCTGTGTGCTAGGCCTAAATATATGCCAATGGACTGTTGCAGTGGTGGGTGACGTGAAGCCTCATTCTCTGCTATGACATGCAGACTGATTCTCTGCTGACATGAAGCCAGATCCTCTGTTACGGGAGCTCTCTCCTCTGCCTGGGTGCTGGGCCTAAATTTATGACAATTGACTGTTGCAGTGGTGGGTGACGTGAAGCCTGATTCTCTGCTATGATATGAAGACTGATTCTCTGCTGACATGAAGCCAGATTGTCTGTTACGGGACCTTTCTCCTCTGCCTGGGTTCTGGGCCTAAATTTATGAAAATTGACTCTTACAGTGGTGGGTGACGTGAAGCCTGATTCTAGGCTATGATATGAAGACTGATTCTCTGCTGACATGAAGCCAGATTGTCTGTTACGGGACCTTTCTCCTCTGCCTGGGTTCTGGGCCTAAATTTATGAAAATTGACTCTTACAGTGGTGGGTGACGTGAAGCCTGATTCTCTGCTATGATATGAAGACTGATTCTCTGCTGACATGAAGCCAGATTCTCTGTTACGGGACCTCTCTCCTCTGCCTGGGTGCTGGGCCTAAATTTATGACAATGGACTGTTGCAGTGGTGGCTGACGTGAAGCCTGATTCTCTGCTATGACATGCAGACTGATTCTCTGCTGTCATGAAGCCAGATTGTCTGTTACGGGACCTCTCTGCTCTGCCTGTGTGCTAGGCCTAAATATATGCCAATGGACTGTTGCAGTGGTGGCTGACGTGAAGCCTCATTCTCTGCTATGACATGCAGACTGATTCTCTGCTGTCATGAAGCCAGATTGTCTGTTACGGGACCTCTCTGCTCTGCCTGTGTGCTAGGCCTAAATCTATGCCAATGGACTGTTGCAGTGGTGGGTGACGTGAAGCCTCATTCTCTGCTATGACATGCAGACTGATTCTCTGCTGACATGAAGCCAGATTGTCTGTTACGGGACCTCTCTGCTCTGCCTGTGTGCTAGGCCTAAATATATGCCAATGGACTGTTGCAGTGGTGGGTGACGTGAAGCCTCATTCTCTGCTATGACATGCAGACTGATTCTCTGCTGACATGAAGCCAGATCCTCTGTTACGGGAGCTCTCTCCTCTGCCTGGGTGCTGGGCCTAAATTTATGACAATTGACTGTTGCAGTGGTGGGTGACGTGAAGCCTGATTCTCTGCTATGATATGAAGACTGATTCTCTGCTGACATGAAGCCAGATTGTCTGTTACGGGACCTTTCTCCTCTGCCTGGGTTCTGGGCCTAAATTTATGAAAATTGACTCTTACAGTGGTGGGTGACGTGAAGCCTGATTCTAGGCTATGATATGAAGACTGATTCTCTGCTGACATGAAGCCAGATTGTCTGTTACGGGACCTTTCTCCTCTGCCTGGGTTCTGGGCCTAAATTTATGAAAATTGACTCTTACAGTGGTGGGTGACGTGAAGCCTGATTCTCTGCTATGATATGAAGACTGATTCTCTGCTGACATGAAGCCAGATTCTCTGTTACGGGACCTCTCTCCTCTGCCTGGGTGCTGGGCCTAAATTTATGACAATGGACTGTTGCAGTGGTGGCTGACGTGAAGCCTGATTCTCTGCTATGACATGCAGACTGATTCTCTGCTGTCATGAAGCCAGATTGTCTGTTACGGGACCTCTCTGCTCTGCCTGTGTGCTAGGCCTAAATATATGCCAATGGACTGTTGCAGTGGTGGCTGACGTGAAGCCTCATTCTCTGCTATGACATGCAGACTAATTCTCTGCTGACATGAAGCCAGATTGTCTGTTACGGGACCTCTCTCCTCTGCCTGGGTGCTGGGCCTAAATTTATGACAATGGACTGTTGCAGTGGTGGCTGACGTGAAGCCTGATTCTCTGCTATGACATGCAGACTAATTCTCTGCTGACATGAAGCCAGATTGTCTGTTACGGGACCTCTCTCCTCTGCCTGGGTGCTGGGCCTAAATATATGCCAATGGACTGTTGCAGTGGTGGCTGACGTGAAGCCTCATTCTCTGCTATGACATGCAGACTAATTCTCTGCTGTCATGAAGCTAGATTGTCTGTTACGGGACCTCTCTGCTCTGCCTGTGTGCTAGGCCTAAATCTATGCCAATGGACTGTTGCAGTGGTGGGTGACGTGAAGCCTCATTCTCTGCTATGACATGCAGACTGATTCTCTGCTGACATGAAGCCAGATTGTCTGTTACGGGACCTCTCTGCTCTGCCTGTGTGCTAGGCCTAAATATATGCCAATGGACTGTTGCAGTGGTGGGTGACGTGAAGCCTCATTCTCTGCTATGACATGCAGACTGATTCTCTGCTGACATGAAGCCAGATTCTCTGTTACGGGACCTCTCTCCTCTGCCTGTGTGTGTGCTGGGCCTAAATATATGCCAATGGACTGTTGCAGTGGTGGCTGACGTGAAGCCTCATTCTCTGCTATGACATGCAGACTAATTCTCTGCTGACATGAAGACAGATTCTCTGTTACGGGACCTCCCTCCTCTGCCTGGGTGCTGGGCCTAAATATATGCCAATGGACTGTTGCAGTGGTGGCTGACGTGAAGCCTCATTCTCTGCTATGACATGCAGACTAATTCTCTGCTGACATGAAGACAGATTCTCTGTTACGGGACCTCTCTCCTCTGCCTGGGTGCCGGGGCCTAAATATCTGAGAATGGACTGTTCCAGTGGTGGGTGACGGGAAGCCAGATTCTCTGCTATGGAACCTCTCTCCAATTGATTTTGGTTAATTTTTATTTATTTAATTTTTATTTTAATTCATTTCCCTATCCACATTTGTTTGCAGGGGATTTACCTACATGTTGCTGCCTTTTGCAGCCCTCTAGCTCTTTCCTGGGCTGTTTTACAGCCTTTTTAGTGCCGAAAAGTTCGGGTCCCCATTGACTTCAATGGGGTTCGGGTTCGGGACGAAGTTCGGATCGGGTTCGGATCCCGAACCCGAACATTTCCGGGATGTTCGGCCGAACTTCTCGAACCCGAACATCCAGGTGTTCGCTCAACTCTACTCATGTCCATATGGGAGAATAAAGTACATGGAAGATATGGAGAGAGCACAAGAGCCAGAGCAGAGGGTTACTGGTGAGCAATGGCTCCGACTCTGGTCGGACTCTTATCTATTATTTGGTGGATTTTCATTCATCTGAATGGCCACCATGTTATATTATATTGCCAGTACTACAAATTAGCCAATTTTTCTGGGTTTATCAGAACAACCATTGGATTAAAGGGAAGGAGATTACAATGGGACAGATTAATACTGTCTCATATTTAGATAGTATCAATTTACATATAGACTAGATAGGCTAAAAAATGAGAAAATTATCACAGTGGCTGATGCTGGATGATAAACTTGGTGCATCTTTTTTTGGCTTAGTCTAAGGGGGTAATGTATGAAAGGCTTTGTACCAGAAAAAATTGAGTCTTATTTGTGGTGTGAGCTCTGCTACAAATTTAAAGGGAATCTATCGTCCAAAAATGACCTATTGTTTAAAATCAAATTTTATGTTAAACATATTTTTTAAGAATTTTTGGAATGTTTTTTATTTTCTGTTTCTATCTATATATTTTTTAAAGTATACAATCCTGCAACTTTCCCACTAGCCACTAGGCCTAGTAATATGTTGAGACTTGGTTCTGTACAGGTTACTTTTCAGTAGCCATCACATTATCATCATAGGCAGGATTACAATGACAGATATCACCTATATGATATATAGAAAACACATGATCCACCATTCACAATAGGTGATATCAAAGCTTATCTACTCCCTCCTGACCTCTGCGCAGGTCACAGAGTATGTCTTAAATACATTTCCTATAGAAGTAAATGAGTTCCCCTCTGGTCCATTGTATCTATGGCCCATTTGGCTGCTCTCAAAAGAAAGAACGTATTGTGGGAGTGGAGCTGCCAGAGGGCCACATGACAGCCATTGAAAGGGTGTATCTCACCCAGAGGAGCCTGGGTGAGAACAGAAAAGTCCCGGCAAAGCATGGAAACGAGGTGTTGTTTGCACCAGGAGTGTGTTACCAAGGGGCCCGGCCTTGGTGGAGTAAAGGCCCTAGATATAGGTGGCCACTAAGCTAGTTGGTGGACACTAAGCTACTTAGCTTAGCTGGCTCCAGCTAGTCCAGAGCAGGCTTTTACTGGGAACAGGCAATGTGTTGGGTGGGTTCCTGTTCCCCATGCTCCAATCCGGGATTTAAAAATATGCCCATGTCCAGGGATGCTATTTAATCCTGTTGCTGGACTTGGGTGGGGCTCTCAGTCTGAGGAAGGAGCAGGCTGTGCTAAAACCTGTGGGAGCTGGGACCCTCTGACCCTGTGTGGGGTAAGCACTGTGGTGTTTTGGGGAGCTGGGTGGTAGACCCGGATCCTGCTACAGAGGGACTATACTGTTTAGTCAGTGGCCAGACGGCTGAGGATTTGTTTGGATTTATGTTTTGGTTGCTGTTTGTGCATGAAGACTGCCAAATAAATGCACTGTTTGGACAATAAACCCTTTGTCTGAAAGAAGTCTGTGAGAATGACCCCGAATAAAAAGGCGATCCCTTACAGTATTAAAATATTTTAGGTCTAGTGGCCAGTGTGAAAACTGTACAAGTTTATGATTGTTTTTTAAACATAGAAAAATGAAAAAGAAAATCCCCAAATATTCTAAAAAAAAAATATGTTTAACATAAAAACATGGTTTGAAAAATAGGTCATTTTCTGATGAAATATGCCTGGAGTTTTGTATTTACTAAGAGGGGTACAGATGTTTTTTGGAGTCTCAATTTTAATCAGATTTATCACTTGCGTCTTTTTAAGAAGTCACAAATAAAGATACAAGTGTGATCCAGTCCCCTGGGGGAGTAAAAACTGACACCACCTTTATAATAGCATTACACTGAAGACTGGGAATTATTGTGTCCAATTTAACACATTAACAAATTTAACATTTCATACATTTATCATAAAAGCAAAAATTTTCAAAAACAGAGACTCCAAAAAAGTGACTTGAAATATTACTCCCTGCCACACATTATTTGCATACTTTGGGGGAGAATTATCATGAGGGTCATTTTTAAGTCAGTTTTTCAGGAGTCTGCATTGCCATAATTTGCGCCAAAATTATCTAATCTCACATAAAGTTTGATAGATTTGGTGCATCTTTGATTATAAAACCTCTGTCTTGAGATGTTAGCCCACTTTCTATGCCACCCCTTTCCTAGGGAAGATTTTTGTGACATTTTAAAAAGAAGCAATATTAAAGGGGTTGTCCACCTTTTCTTAAGTGATAGCCTATCCTCAGGATAGGCTATCACTAGGTGATCAGTGGGGGCCCAATATTAATGGGAGCAGAGCAGCAGTGTGGAGCTCAGTCCACTACAAAATAGATGGAGCTGTCTGCCTCCGGCTCCGCAGCTATTTCCGAACAGCTAAACTGGTGGGGGATTGGGATGTGGGACCCCAGAGATCAGCTAGTGATGGCCTACCCTGAGGATATGTCATCAGAATCATCACTTAAAGGGGCTATCTAACCCCTATAATGCCCCCCCCCCCCCCCCAAAGCCTGGGTCCCGACGCTAGGGAGATGCAGCGGCAACCCTGCAGGCATCAGGAGCGACGCAGGTTCCTGGGGAGCGGAGTAAGTAAAACTTATATGAGGGGCCCGGGCATTGGTTGGGTTATTATAGGGGTTGGATAGCCTCTTTAATTAAAGGTGAAAAAACCCTTTAAATACCAAAGGGTGTAAAGAGACAACCCCTATAAAAGTGTGTGTATGTAAGAGAGAATTGAGACAAAATAATTTATAGAAGGGGTGATTTTAACTATTATGTAAGATAATATAATACTATATATAATATATTAAGAGTGAGGCACATTGCAAAAAAATCTATAGCAAACCCGGAGCACCAGTCATTCTGAATAAATTGTCCCGAACCTGCACAAACTATTCAAAGAGCAAATGAAGAGCATAAATTATCTTGCCGGTAAAGCGAAACTTTATTGGCAGCAAAGTGACATTGAAAACTCAAGGGGATATTTCTGATGTTTTGGAAGCTGCAAGCAGGAAAGAAACATCCAGTGATCTCAGAGGTACAATTATGCAGTACTGAGCCTTTGTCTTGATGTTCTTTATACCATCACCTCTGGGTACAAAGGTCGATACATTAAATATAGATCTCTCTTCTTCAAAAATAAGATTTTTTTCAGAAACACACAACAAAGATGCAGGAATATCTCAATGAGGCGTCAGTCTAAAATGTAACCCTAGCATTCTAGTAGATAATTGTTTGCTGGCTCTTGGTACAGATATGTGAAATATGCATGCATAGATAAAATATGAGCACATATAGTGATTACCCTTGGAAGACAATGATGATATCTGGCATGCTTTAGGCTCCGTTCACATCTCTGCTAAAGGGATTCTGTCAGCCAGATTTTCGATACAGAGCTGTTCATATCATCATATCAGTCTCCTTTATCTAAATAAAAATATACTAGTTTTACCCCCACCTGTCCTTTTATTTTTGATAAAAATCCCTTTTATTTATATGCTAATTACCTTCATAAGGTGACCAAGGGGCTGTCCCTCTGGTCGTTGGAGCCCAGCTGCGCCCCTTATTTTGGAGCCAAGCGCCACCCCGCTGTTAGTTTATTCACTCCTCTCCTTGTTTTTTTTCCCCGCAGTGTGCTGTAATCTCGCGCCTGCGCCAATGTTACATACGTCCGAGCCTGCGCGGTTCCCTGGCAACAGCCTCATCCAGGGGAATCGCGCATGCACCAGCTTTCTGCAGAAAGCCCGGAAGTGTGTAACATTGGCACATGCGCAATATTCCGGCGCGCTGTAGGAAAAAAAAGCAGAGGAGTGAATAATTAACAGCAGGGCGACTCTGGGCTCCAAGATAAGGGGCGCGGCTGGAGGGGGCTGGGGGTGTGATCCGCCCCGGGTGCCGGTCCTTAGGGGGGTGCCAGAAGCAGTGAGTTCTTCCATCAGTACAGATGGAAGCGCTTATTGCTGGAGCGCTGACGCCCACATACTGCGGCTGGGCACGGGAGCGTATAGTTCCCTGCCCTGCCGCTGATCACCGCCTTAGGCTTGAGGCCTATGCAGTAGTGAAATCCCGGGGCAGGCAGGCGTGCGTGATGACGTAATCGCGCGCGCCTGTGTCAAGACGCAGCAGCACAGTGAAGTGTGCGCGCCTTCCTTTGCGATCCAGCACCTGGACATAGGTGAGTATTTAGCTTTTTTTTTTTTATGTGACAACTTTGGAGGACACGGGGGTGGACAGGAGGACATGTGGGGGGAAAATATTATGGTGGAATACTGTGTGGGGGCAAATAATTATGTGAGGGATTACTATGTGGGGCAATAATTATGGGAGGAGTTACTATGTGGGGGAAAATTACTATATGGGGCAATGTAAGGGGAAACTACTGTGTGGGGGAAGTGTGTGGGAAACTACTGTATGGTGACAGTGTGGGGGACACTACTGTGGGGGGCAGTGTGTGGGAAACTACTGTAAGGGGAAAATTACTGTGTGGGGGACATTACTGTGTGGGAGAAATTACTGTGGGGGCAGTGTGGGGGAAATTACTGTGGGGGCAGTGTGGGGGAAATTACTGTATGGGGGCAGTGTGGGAAAATTTACTGTGTGGTGCAAATTACTATATGGGGCAGTGTGGGGGAAATTACTGTGTGGGGGGCAAATTACTAAGGGGGATTACTAAGTGCAGGCAGTGTGAGGGAAATTACTATATGGGGCAGTGTGGGGGGCGTTGCTATTGGGGAGGCACTGTAGGGGCAATTCTATTATTTCTGGGGACACTATACAGGGATTAACATCTGGAGCACAATATAGGGTGTTATTATTACTGGGGGCACTGTAGGGGACATTATAGCTGGGGGAATGGAATGGGGGGACTACAGTACCCTGAAAGATTATAAAAATTTGGGTTATTCACTTTAGAAAAAAGACAACTGAGGGTAGATCTAATAACTATGCATAAATATATCAGGGGTCAGTACAGAGATCTATCCCATCATCTATTTATCCCCAGGACTGTGACTGTGACGAGGGGACATCCTCTGTGTCTGGAGGGAAGAAGTTTTGTACACAAACATAGAAGGGGATTCTTTACGGTAAGAGCAGTGAGACTATGGAGCTCTCTGCCTGAGGAGGTGGTGACGGTGAATACACCAAAAGAGTTCAAGAGGGGGTTGGATGTATTTCTGGAGTTTAATAATATTAAAAGCTATAGCTACTAGACATCTGTCATTGATCCAGGGAGTTATCCTGATTGCCTGTGTAAGCCATGTAACGGTGTGGGCTCCCCAGGATACAGCGAAGTCACAAACGAGGAAAGCAACTCCAGCTTTTGCCAAAACAGTATTTTACTTAAACGTGGTAATGAACACAACCACAAATGCTGGGAACACACAATAAATTTACATACACCCAGCCCAAAGGCTAAGACCCTTGTGCTGCACAGTACGGCGCTCTCCGATGGAAGCCAGAGGAAAGTGCAGTTATTTACCTACTGGCGGGCACAACTAAACAGCCATGCCTTACCTGGTATTACCCTAAAAATCAACAATTGTTTGGATGTGTGGTACGGCTAGCCTGCGGTACAGCACAACAGCTTACAAACTTACAATTCTCTACAGTATTCCTCCTCCCATAACTGGTCTTGTAGCACGTGCCTGAGTATTCCTTCTGAGCAAAACACCAGCCTGGCTTGAGTTTGTGGGGAAGTTTATCAGCTCTCCAGTGTGAAATGTCACTTTAAATTGTGGAGTCCTTGCAATGAACAGCTGGCAACACTTGTGGCCTGACACAAACAGGAATCCTATCTAACTATAGGCCTGGTCTCAGTCTCAAGGATTCTAGGCGCCAACTGTAATGAGGTGTGTGCACAATCTTACCGACCTGGATCTGCTCTGAATCCGCTGGTGACTGTGAACCGAACAAATGCCTCTCCAACAAGCATGCGGTACCGCAGTGTATGTTTCTTTGCTCCTCAGCTCTCATCAGCATTCCTGTAAGCAATCCTCGTTCCTCTGGACAGGATCAGGGTCTTGGATATGATCAGCTTCACTTGATCAGCTTCTGGTCACTGAGGGATGCCCCCACACCTGGATGTCAACGGATCCTCTGTTCACACAGTTCCTCAGTCTCAGCTTCATCTAAGATGGCTGCTCCCATTCTTCTTCTCCAGGCTCTTGTATCTCCACCTCTCATGAATATGGAAAATATGCAGTCTGTAGCTTTGTTTAGGAAACAGCGACATCTTGAGGCCAAACAGCAGAATGTCAGTCCAGATCATTTAACTTGATTTACACAGTGTTCAGACAATGTCCATCCTACACCCCAAAAAGAGGAAAATTGGCTTCTACCTCACAGTTTTTTTTTTTGCCTTCCTCTGGATGGACAGATGTCTTTTTTCGGCCCTATAAACTATGTTACTACGTTACAAACTGGGTTATTTCTGGCTACTGTTCCAATATACCTGCCAAAAAGTGCATAGTGTCAGGGAATAAGGTATGTGCCACGGCACATAGAAAACTAGACAATAAAAAAAATAAATTTGGGTTAAGGCTTCGAACTGCTCAACATATTGAAAATTAGACAATGTTTACAGACAGCTTACCAGAAGTACTATTGCCATGGAAAATAATTACATTTGGGTAAAGACGTGGAACTGCACGACATTTCTGAACAGAGATAATTTTTACAGACAGCTGACCAGAAGTACTACTTCCATAGAAAAAAATAAAATTTGGGTGAAGGCGTGGAACTGTGTGACATTTCTAAAAGGAGACAATTTTTACAGACAGCTGGCAAGATGTAATACTGCCATGGAGAAGAATTAAATTTGAGTGACAATGCCACCTGCGTGTTTTGCATTCAATAACCTGGGTATAATATTTGCTTTATGGCAATAAAATGTGCATGCTATAAAACTGAACACTATATTGCAGAAATATACAATACATTTAAAGGGCTTCTGTCACCCCCCAAAAGTCATATTTTTTTTTAGGCTAATTAAAATCCTTATACTGCGATTTTTCAATATATAGTGCTCTTACCCTTTTCTGTTGGCTAGTTTCTTTAAAAACCGCACTTTTATAATATGTAAATTACGTTTCTACCAGCAAGTAGGGCGGTTACTTGCTGGTAGCCGCCGCATCCTCCTTTAAAAAAAAACGCCCCTCCTCATGCTGATTGACAGGGCCAGCGAGTGCTCTCCTCCTCCGGCTGGCCCTGTCTGCAATTTAAATCCCGCGCCTGCACCTCATTCGGCGCAGGCGCTCTGAGAGAAGGACGCTTGCTTCCTCAGCACTCCCTCAGTGCGCCTGTGCCGATGACGTCTTCTATTTTGGGTTTAGAGGTGACGTCATCGGCACAGGCGCACTGAGGGAGTGCTGATGAAGCGAGCGTCCTTCTCTCAGAGCGCCTGTGCCGAATGAGGTGCAGGCGCGGGATTTGAATTGCAGACAGGGCCAGCCGGAGGAGGAGAGCGGCCCTGTCAATCAGCAGGAGGAGGGGGCATTTTTTTTAAAGGAGGATACGGAGGCTACCAGCAAGTAACCGCCCTACTTGCTGGTAGAGAGGTAATTCAGATATTATAAAAGTGAGGTTTTTAAAGAAACTAGCCAACAGAAAAGAGTAAGAGCCCTATATATTGAAAAATCGCAGTATAAGGATTTTAATTAGCCTAAAAAAAAAATATTACTTTTGGGGGGTGATAGAAGCCCTTTAATGACAAAGGTATAATAATGACATTTTAGCAGTATTGCTTTTGCTATAACACAAAAAATGTATCACAGTAATATACAACATGTTCAAAAACATGGGTATAATAATAGCGTTATTGCAGTTTTCCTATAACACTTACAGGTATCTTGCAGTAATATACAACACATTCTATAACAGGGGTATGATAATGGTGTTATTGCAGTATTGCTTTCGCTATAACACTGGTATCTTGCAGTAATATACAACACATTCAATAATATAGGTATAATAATGGCATTATTGCAGCAAAATGTTTTTGCTTTAACATTGAAAGGTATCTTGCAGTACTATATAAATTGTTCAATAAAACAGGTACAATAATAGAGTCTTTGCAGTACTGATTTTGCTATAACACTGAACTGTATCTTGCAGTAATATACAACGCATTAAATAGCACAGATATAATAATGGCATAATTGTAAAACTGCTGTTGCTATAACAATGAAAGGTATCTTGCAGTAATATAATATGCATACAATAACACAGGTAAAATGCACTGAAATGCCCAATTACAAACAGTACATAGAAACAGTTTTTCAGGGGAAAAAAATGGGCAATTGCTCAGCATTTACAGTAGAATGTATGTTATTGGTGATTGGGGTGCTGGCAATAAGCCTATGAACTGTACAAACTTTTTTACAAAAAAAAAGCCGGCTGGTTGTTTGTACGGAAAAATATGATTTTCCATGCTGCATTCTATAATGCAGAACTTGCTAGCAAGCTGTATGAAACAACTGAGACAGTGACCAGTCCCTCACAAACTTTAAATGCTAAGAATTCCCGGATAAAACTCTAAAATTTACCCATATTTATCTCAAATTATCTCCCTATAATGCCCCTGTAGTGTCCCTAGTAACCAGCTTGTGTCTGCAATTGTTTTTTGGCAGCCACAGCACATCCTATCACATCCACAAATGAAATGGCATTTGGTTCATTCTCAGCAGAAGCACCTGGCTGAATTCTGCCCCCTGATTGGCTGATCACGCTTTCTGTCACCCTCTGAGCCAATTAGTGTGATCTTCGTCAAATTCCTCTCAGTGTCATGTGATCAGTCATCTTCTTCCTCCCTCCTGTTTACCGCTAATTCACACAGTAAAATGGCACAGGTTGATATTTGTCTGAAACGAATGGTCAAAACTTAATTTGGCAGATGAATTTTTATGAAATTTGGAATTAATCTGTTTAGTTTTGAATTGACTCACTAATCAGCTTTTTCTCATTTATAAGATACTGTATATATATATATATATATATATATATATATATATATACAGCATATATATATATATTTATATACAGTGGGATGCGAAAGTTTGGGCAACCTTGTTAATCGTCATGATTTTCCTGTATAAATCGTTGGTTGTTACGATAAAAAATGTCTGTTAAATATATCATATAGGAGACAAGGAGGAAAAATAACACAGCATTCCAAGAAAAACACCTGCTACCTACAGTAAAATATGGTGGTGGTTCCATCATGCTGTGGGGCTGTGTGGCCAGTGCAGGGACTGGGAATCTTGTCAAAGTTGAGGGACGCATGGATTCCACTCAGTATCAGCAGATTCTGGAGACCAATGTCCAGGAATCAGTGACAAAGCTGAAGCTGCGCCGGGGCTGGATCTTTCAACAAGACAACGACCCTAAACACTGCTCAAAATCCACTAAGGTATTTATGCAGAGGAACAAGTACAACATTCTGGAATGGCCATCTCAGTCCCCAGACCTGAATATAATTGAAAATCTGTGGTGTGACTTAAAGAGAGCTGTCCATGCTCGGAAGCCATCAAACCTGAATGAACTAAAGATGTTTTGTAAAGAGGAATGGTCCAAAATACCTTCAACCAGAATCCAGACTCTCATTGGAACCTACAGGAAGCGTTTAGAGGCTGTAATTTCTGCAAAAGGAGAATATACTAAATATTGATTTCATTTCTTTTTTGTGGTGCCCAAATTTATGCACCTGCTTAATTTTGTTTAAACAATTATAGCACACTTTCTGCAAATCCAATAAACTTCATTTCACTTCTCAAATATCACTGTGTGTGTCTCCTATATGATATATTTAACTGACATTTTTTATCGTAACAACCAACGATTTATACAGGAAAATCATGACGATTAACAAGGTTGCCCAAACTTTCACATCCCACTGTATATATATATATATCTTTATAGAGCTTAAAGAGGCTATCCAACCCATTACAAGTGATAGCCTAATCTCAAGATAGGAAATCACTATTTAATCGGTTAGGGTCTGACACCCCACAACCTCAGCAATCATCAATTATGCAGTACACAGCTCCGTACATTATGCAGTGGACTGTACTGGTTACTGCAGCACTACTTCCCAATAGGATCAGCATTGTAGTAACCAGCTCCATCCACTGCACAATGGACAGCACTGTGTAGTTCTAGTGCAGGCCTTTGGAGCTACTGCAGAACAGCTGATGTGCGAGGACCTTCACTGACGTCCACTGATGAGATAGGTCATCACTTGTCAAAAGTTGGACAACTCCTTCAATAACAATATAGCACTAATTACATAGATAAACCTACATGGTTTTACTTCTCAGGTCTTCACGGTCTTAAGGAGAGGATTGTGGAACATCTAAAATCCCATGGATTGAAAGATGAAAGATGAAAAACAGCATGGGTTTACTTCAGGGAGATCATGTCAAACTAATCTTATAGATTTTTTTGATAGGGTGACTAAAATAATAGATGGCAGAGGTGCAGTAGACATCGCTTATCTAGACTTTAGTAAGGCTTTTGATACTGTCCCACATAGAAGGCTTATAAAAAAATTGCAGTCTTTGAGTTTGGACTCCAATATTGTTAAATGGATTAGGCAGTGGCTGAGGGACAGACAACAGAGGGTTGTAGTCAAGACACGGTCTTGTTACCAGTGGGGTACCTCAGGGATCTGTTCTGGGGCCCATATTCTTTAATATCTTTATCAGCGAAATTGCAGAAGGCCTCAATGGTAAGGTGTGTCTTTTTGCTGATGACACAAAGATTTGTAACAGGGTTGATGTTTCTAGAGGGATACACCAAATGGAAAAGGATTTAGGAAAACTAGAGGAATGGTCAAAAATCTGGCAACTAAACTTTAATGTTGATAAGTGCAAGATAATGCACCTGGGACGTAAAAACCCAAGAGCAGAATATAAAATCAGTGATACAGTCCTAACCTCAGTATCTGAGGAAAGGGATTTAGGGGTTATTATTTCAGAAGACTTAAAGGTAGGCAGACAATGTCATAGAGCAGCAGGAAATGCTAGCAGAATGCTTGGGTGTATAGGGAGAGGCATTACCAGTAGAAAGAGGGAGGTGCTCATGCCGCTCTACAGAGCACTAGTGAGACCTCATTTGGAGTATTGTGCTCAGTACTGGAGACCATATCTCCAGAAGGATATTGATACTTTGGAGAGAGTTCAGAGAAGAGCCATCCTTCATATAAGATAGGGCCAAGGGCTATTCATAGTATTCAGTATATTGGGCAGACTAGATGGGCCAAATGGTTCTTATCTGCCGACACATTATATGTTTCTATGTTTGTATGTCTCCTGATCCACACCAATGGCTTCCTACCTGTTCTGATGGCAGTCCGTTATTGCTGCTGCCCGCCCCATTGAGCGGGCATGGTAGCCGCATCACTTATCTCGCTCCACAATCTCCTTTACCGGTGGTCTAGATCTAAATGCTCTCCTTTACCACCCACAGTGGGTCCAGCCGCGTGTGTTCCATGTTCCCCTGCTACCCCACTCCTCTGTTGCAGGCCACAGCCTGCACTCTCCTCACAGGTCTTCTGCCAGTGTGCACACACCTTTAGTCCCCATCCTATCACAGGGAACTTCTGGGTATTTAGGTGCCCTCCCCTAGGGGAGGGTGCCTGTGTTTTTTATTTTTTTTAGTTTCCCAGTTATCAGTAAAGTTGTGCTTTTCTGACCGTCTTCTTGTGTATCTTACCTTATCAGTTTTACTGACTCTGATCTCAAGAGGTAGCGGCCTGGTGACTCTCCTGCAGAGAAGACCAGATCCCTGTATAGGGATAGTCCAAAGCAAAACAGGTTTGTTACTCCGCTGTTCTTGTTCTCCGACATGTTCTGTTGCTGTCCAGATATCTGTGCCCGTCCATGTCCAGTTACCACTGCAAATGGTGCAGCCAGATGACATCCACTCTGTAAGCATATTTAAAGGGACACGGCCCTCAAGACCTCGTCTAAACTTCAGGTTAGTGACTCTTGATTACTTGCAGCATTGCTTTGGTTCTGTCTTGATTCTCAATTTTAGCTGTTTGGATTAATATCTTTCAGGGCCAGAATCATAACACTGGGCCCTCACTAGCGGTGAGACTGTAATGTAATGTGTGATTGGAGTCAGAAGATTTAGAACAGTGTGGGGTAGATTCATCAATGTATTTGCGCCAGTTGTATGGTGTAAATACATAGAGAAACATGGGCCTATATTTACTAATCCTGTATATGGCATACATTTAATTTGTCTAGACATGTACCAGATCTTCTCATAGTGCCTCATAATGGATAATACATGTGGTTCAAGGATAAATACGTTTGTCTAATTGTATACCAACTACTAGCTGGTTTACTTTGAGACAGAATTTTACACTATAATTGTGATACAAAATGGCTACACCTTCTGTCCTACAAAGTTAAATAAAACATGACTTCAAGCCTGTACTAAGGAGGTACGGGCATATGCATACTTCCATAATTCATGTTTTATCATACAGATCGTATAGACACTAAATATGAGACATGTAGGCTCTGCAGGAGGTGAGATCCTTGTTACATGGGGGGAACGCACTAACGTATGGGGTGCTTGAGGTTTATGCAAAGTCCATGATGTACCAAACGCAATTATGAAAATGAACACGTAGGTCTTAGCAGGAATGATTTACAGCCTACGATATATTCACTCAGTCCTATTTAGAGTAATGCATGCCTCTAGGCCTCCTGCTGTGAGTGGAGCCTCAATGCCTGGGCCCTTTATGAATTTTCATGGCATCGAATGATTTGCGTATGTGAGAAACTCTGCATACTTAATTGAACAGTTCAAATGGTGTTGGCATCTGATAGGCAGATGTTATTTGGATCACAAAGGAAAATGTTTATCCAAGCACAAGGTAATGCAAACCTCATGGAGGCGAAGGGGCCTCCATTACCATATACATAAAAATCTGTACAATATGGAATATAGCGCCTAAACTCACATAACATATAAGGTATGCTAAAAGATAAGCCGGCAGAATTCTGAGCTTACCAGAGGATCAATGTCTGTACCTCTCGGGACAGGGACTTTCACATCAAGGTGACAGAGAATATAGACAAGGATTTTCTGAGCCAGCATACTATTTCCTAGGAAGAGTGGGTAACATAGTAACATAGTATATAAGGCCAAAAAGATACATTTGTCCATCCAGTTCGGCCTGTTATCCTACAAGTTGATCCAGAGGAAGGGAAAAAAGAAACTGTGAAGTAGAAGGCAATTTTTCCCACTTAAGGGGAAAAGAATTCCTTCCCGACTCCATTCAGGCAATCAGAATAACTTCCTGGATCAACAACCCATTTCTAGTCGCTATAGCCTGTAATATTATTACACTCCAGAATTATATCCAGGTCCCTCTTGAACTCTTTTAGTGAATTTGTCACCTCCTCAGGCAGAGCGTTCTATAGTCTCACTGCTCTTACCGTAAAGATTCCTCTTCTATGTTTGTGTAGAAAACTTCTTTCCTCCAGACACAGAGGATGTCCCCTCATCACAGTCACAGTCCTGGGGATAAATAGATGATGGGAGAGATCTCTGTACTGAACCCTGATATATTTATACATAGTTATTAGATCTCCCCTCAGTCATCTTTTTCTAAAGTGAATAACCCTAATTTTGATAATCTTTCAGGGAACTGTAATTCCCTAATTCCCGTAATTACTTTAGTTGCCCTCCTCTGAACCCTCTCCAGCTCTGCTATGTCTGCCTTGTTCACAGGAGCCCAGAACTGTACACAGTACTCCATGTGTGGTCTGACTAGTGATTTGTAAAGTGGTAGGACTATGTTCTCATCACGGGCATCTATGCCCCTTTTGATGCAACCCATTATCTTATTGGCCTTGGCAGCAGCTGCCTAACACTGGTTTTTACAGTGTTAGAATAATCAATTTTTAGCAAAATAGTGGATCTCTGGGGTTTGCTTGTAATAGACCTCTGCAAGCTGCTATCTTAATTGCTCCATTCTCTGTGGCCTTAGGACGCATGCTCACCTGTAGTGCATTTGGAACTCCTTCCTTAGCCAATTGCTGAGGTTCCCTTGGTACATAAGGCAGTCTACCCAAGGAGAGGGTGCCTGAGCTTAGTGTTTTCTAGTGTCTAGTAACCAGCAAAGGTGTAATTCTCGTCTGACTATCCATGCACTTTACCTTGTCTTACCTCCGATTCTGCTCCTTGTTGTCCGCCCTGACTTTGGATTTGCTATTTGGAATATGAACATACTCAGCCTACCCTGATCTTGGACTGTGTTTAGACTATGCTTTTCTTGATCTCTCGCTGTTTCAGCTATTCTCTTGCGTCTTGCCTGTGTTATATCTGCATTATTCCTCACCTGTGTTCCTGTATGTTCTCCAATGGGTCCACACTTGCTGATCATTAACAGAAATCTGTCAACCCCATGTTTTCCATCTGACTGCATGTAATTTGAGAGGGAGTTGCTGTCTAGGAAGTTCTCTAATACACTACTCACAAAAAGTTAAGGATATTTGGCTTGTGGGTGAAATTTCAGGAGGAACCTTAAATGCACTTTAATCTATACAGGTGAACTTAATGTGACCTTCTCTAAAATGTTAAATGCAAATGTCCAACTGTTCAATGTTTCAGTACTTTTTGCACAACTTGCTGTTCTATAACAAAAAGCTTAATGGCAAAATTTACAACAGGTATTTGATCCATGAATCCCTCAATAAATGTCCTGGTTCAATTAGAATTGGTATTTAAACAGTCTTCCTCATCATGCTGTTCACATTTTGACATCATGAGACCAAGACGACACCTAACAATTGATCAACAGTACCTCGCCATTGCGAGGCTTCATGCTGAATGTTCTGAGATGTAAGTGGTAACTGACCTTATAATGTCACAGAGTGTCATCAGCAGGTTGCAACAGATATACAGCAAGACTGGAAGAGTCATAGAAAGGCATAGAAGTGGACGTTCTTTGGCCACATCCCACACTGATGACCACTTCATTGTGAAAAATGCCCCGCGGAACCGGATGACGAATTCCACAAAACTCCAGGCACATTTAAGGGAGGTGAGAGGCACCCAAGTGTCATGTCAGACCATTTGAAACCATACACATTAGCATTGTCTCCGTGCTAGACAACCTGCAAGGGTACCTCACCACACCACCAGGTACAGGCATCATCATCTTGCATGGGCCAGGGAGCATCTATGCTGGAGGAGGGACCAGTGGGCCCCAGTGCTGTTCACTGATGAAAGTCGTGCTGAGCAGAAATTATGGCTGCCAACGATGTTGGAGAGCGCTATGCATTAGCCACTGTTGTCACACAGATGAGCCTTTTGGTGGTGGTGTTACAGTGTAGGCAGGTGTGTGCAGTCAATACAGAACTGCCCTACACTTTGTCAATTGTACAGTGATAGGCCCATACTACTTAAATAACATCATTAATCCAGTCATTGTGCCTCTGCATTAACAACACAGGCCTAATTTAATTTTCATGCATGACAATGCGCCAGCTCATCGAGGTTGCATCATTAGTGAATGGCTGCTGGAGACTGGGGTACTTCAAATGGAGTGGACTGCACTTTCTCCAGACCTGAATCCCATTGAAAACCCATGAGATCAGCTGTGTCACCACGTAGAGGCTGGTAACTCTGCACCCCAGAACCTCAATGATCACCTGAGGGCTGCCCTTCAAGAACAATGGGGGTCTTATTCGAGCAGGGCTGCAGCTACAGTACCTCCTGAATAGAAAGGGTGTCTGCCTCTATTGAAGATGTTTGCAAGGCTACCACTTGCTCTTCTTCAATCTTTTTTAAGCACTATAGACTGGTTCTTAATTCTACATCTGATCTATCCTTTGGTAAGAAGGTTTTTCAGGCAGCTTTTGAAATTTTTTGCTTTGCCCCACCCTAGGTTATTGTCTTGTTTCCTCTGTGAATCGCTGGGTGAAGAGAATAATGAAGAGTAGTTTTACTAGTAATTAGATTTTCCAAAACCAAAAACAGCACTCTATTCCATCCCTTGGTCTCTGGGCTGTTGGTATTCGCTTCACAGGTGTAGCGGGGGGGGAATATATACAGTCAGGTCCATAAATATTGGGACATTGACACAATTTTAAAATGTTTGGCTCTATACACCACCACAATGGATTTGAAATGAAATGAACAAGATGTGCTTTAACGGCAGACTGTCAGCTTTAATTTGAGGGTATTTACACCCAAATCAGGTGAACGGTTTGCATATTTGCCTCCCACTTGCTAAGGGATCAAAAGTAATGGGACAGAATAATAATCATAAATCAAACTTTCACTTTTTAATACTTGGTTGCAAATCCTTTGCAGTCAATTACAGCCTGAAGTCTGGAACGCATAGACATCACCAGATGCTGGGTTTCATCCCTGGTGATGCTCTGCCAGGCCTCTACTGCAACTGTCTTCAGTTCCTGCTTGTTCATGGGGCATTTTCCCTTCAGTTTTGTCTTCAGCAAGTGAAATGCATGCTCAATCGGATTCAGGTCAGGAGATTGACTTGGCCATTGCATAACATTCCACTTCTTTCCCTTAAAAAACTCTTTGGTTGCTTTTGCAGTATGCTTTGGGTCATTGTCCATCTGCACTGTGAAGCGCCGTCCAATAAGTTCTGAAGCATTTGGCTGAATATCAGCAGATAATATTGCCCGAAACACTTCAGAATTCATCCTGCTGCTTTTGTCAGCAGTCACATCATCAATAAATACAAGAGAACCAGTTCCATTGGCAGCCATACATGCCCACGCCATGACACTACCACCACCATGCTTCACTGCTGAGGTGGTATGCTTAGGATCATGAGCAGTTCCTTTCCTTCTCCATACTCTTCTCTTCCCATCACTCTGGTACAAGTTGATCTTGGTCTCATCTGTCCATAGGATGTTGTTCTAGAACTGTGAAAGCTTTTTTAGATGTCATTTGGCAAACTGTAATCTGGCCTTCCGTTTTTTGAGGCTCACCAATGGTTTACATCTTGTGGTGAACCCTCTGTATTCACTCTGGCAAAGTTTTCTCTTGATTGTTGACATTGACACACATACACCTACCTCCTGGAGAGTGTTCTTGATCTAGCCAACTGTTGTGAAGGGTGTTTTCTTCACCAGGGAAAGAATTCTTCGGTCATCCACCACAGTTGTTTTCCGTCGTCTTCCGGGTCATTTGGTGTTGCTGAGCTCACCGGTGCCTTCTTTTTAAGAATGTTCCAAACAGTTCTTTTGGCCACGCCTAATGTTTTTGCTATCTCTCTGATGGGTTTGTTTTGTTTTGTCAGCCTAATGATGTCTTGCTTCACTGATGTTGACAGCAACAGATTCCAAATGCAAAAAGCACACTTGAAATTAACTCTGGACCTTTTATCTGCTCTTTGTAATTGGGATAATGAGGGAATAACACATACCTGGCCATGGAACAGCTGAGAAGCCAATTGTCCCATTACTTTTGGTCCCTTAACAAGTGCGAGGCACATATGCAAACTATTGTAATTTCTACACCGTTCACCTGATTTGGATGTAAATACCCTCAAATTAAGGCTGACAGTCTGCAGTTAAAGCACATCTTGTTTGTTTCATTTCAAATCCATTGTGGTGGTGTATAGAGCCAAAAATGTTAGAATTGCGTTGATGTCCCAATATTTATGGACCGGACTGTATATTATTTTATATGTACCTAGACTATTTGGTGGAGTTTCCTTCTCGTGATCTGTAATTCACACTGAAGTGGGAGGAGAGTCTCCGCCTATTTATTCAGCCAATTCTCTCTGTCTTGATGTTGTTGTGTGTATTGGAAAGTCCAATTACTGGTAACAGTAATAATAATATTTATAAACTTTATTTTCTAAAACTGATTTTATTTTATTTTCTTGACCGACTAGGAGAATTGACGGTGCAATATTCCGGTCTTTCATATAACACGTTGCCAAAACCCTGCCGCTGTTGTCTGCTTTTATTCCAGCCATAGCAGCAGGGTGTCGGTGCTGTATGTTACAGCTTAGACTCACTGCTTATGGTGTGGCTTTTTACTAATGCAGATGTGGATGCGCTGTGTCACTTGAACAGGTTCGGGTGTTATCTAAGTGGCCCCCCTGATATTCACCCTTTGACCACTTTACAGTGATCTGGAATTTACTGAAAAGGAACCAACAGACTGCTACCTCTCAGAGTTCTCTGTTCAAGTGACTGCTGACCCATGGGGGTCATAGATACTGGTGCAGAACACCAAGAATCAGGCAAAACTGTAATCAGAGTTAGGTTGAAGTCAAGGTAGGGAGAGGTTATGTGACCTGATAAACAGTCTGAGGTCAGGGAGGGCAGCTCAGGGTCAATACAGAGATCAGACAGAAGTCAGGACAGGTAGCAAAGGGTAAAAATCCAGGAAATAGGCAGAAGTCAGTGATAGGAACTAGCAAACTAGAACCAATCGCTCAGGCACCCTGCCATGGTACCCTAAGTACCCCAAGGTAGTCAACCATTGGCTGGTGCAGATTAGGCACTTCCTGGGTCAGAGGAAGAGAGGCCTATCCAGCAAGAAGCAGCCTGTATAGACGAACAGAGCAAGTTCGGCAGCTGGGCTTGCTGAAGGGGGAAGAAAGACAGTCAGATCCACGCCACCAGGAGTACTAGAGCAGGTAGGAGATATGACAGTTGTGCCCACCTAAGGCAAAGGAGTGGTGGTGGGCACAGACCACCGACATAATACGGTTCATAAGCTGAGTCCACACTATCCCCATGCAATACACTTTTGGCGCATTTTGTTATCTACTGACAGTCAGCAGTGTAAAAGTACTGCACAGGGCAGGAAGGGGTTAGTGCCAGAAAGATAAAATATAAAACAAAATAATATATGTGGAAAGCAAGCATATACTGCACATATATATATGTGAATTAACTTCCTTTTAGTGATTTAGACTGAGAGTGATATATTGTTCATACTTTATCATAAGTATGTGTATTAATGGCTAAAACCAGCAAATGCATGTCCATAAAATATACATGGAAATTAATGATAAGTCTACCGCTGGCATGATATACACGATTAGAAGTTACATTCATTGTTCTTTTCTAATGTGTGGCAAAGATGGTGCATTTTCCAATGCTTTTGGGAAAATAATCATAGTAAATAACGGGGGAGGGAATTTTAAGAGCTTTTAGAATGTTTTAGGTACACACAGTATAATAAACTAATCACTCAAGTGTCATAATGTGAATTATAACTTGCAAAGAGTAAACTCCATTAATATGTAATCGGGATAGCATAAAGCATTGTAGTCAGAAATAGGAAGTTCAGTTAAAAGCTTAGAGCAGATATTACATTGTGAAAGAAGGATCTTTAAATTGCATGTCTAAAAATATAAATAAATTATCAAGTCACATGGCCTTGTGAATTATAATTGAGCGTTACATGCATATATGAAGTTGAGAAATGTCTCGCTTTTGGAGTTAAATTATGTTACATTCAGGATGTCAGGAATTAAGGCTGACAACTGACTTGCTGCTGACAATGTCTCATTTCTTCTACATTCCAGACCAATTGCAGAATCCCGTTATTATGATTTCAAGATTTTTTTTTTCATTTGTAATAAATATATACTAAAAATGGCTACAATAGAATAATAAGCCTTGTAATGGACAGTAGACATGGATCTACTGGGGCAGCTAACCGGTTTGGCTTTGGGTTAAACATAAGGGAGTTGTACTAGTGGTGCATTCACCCTTTAACCCCTGTACAGGAATCTGGACTTCGCTGCAGGAAACCAGCCAGGCCGCTACATCCTGGAATAGTCCTGGTGTAGGTAGCAGCTGACCCACAGGGTTCAGAGATATCGGTGCAATGGATAGAGCAACACTCATAGTCAAGGAGCAGGCCAAGGTCTGGGCAGGTGGGGTTCATGCATATCCATTAAAGGAATCTGAGGTCAGGGCAGGTAGAGTTTGTGCATATCCCAAAAAATTGAACTGATATTAGGGCAGACAGAGTATCACCGTAAACAGGCAAAGGTATGGTATACATGCAGACAGTTAAAACAACACACCTTGACTGATTAACTAGAACACTAGAAACCTAAAGCTCAGGTGCCTTCCACCTGGGGAAGATGCCTGAAATACACACAGACGGCTTACCATTGGCTGGAGGTAACGTGGGTGCCTTTTAAGAGCCAAGGAGTGCTGTTGTGCGAACCCTAGAGAAATGCCAGATGTCCTTTACACAGAACCACCTGGGATGCCAGTGAGCAGCAGAAGGTGAGAGGATCCTGGTTGCTGACACAAGGAGAGAAGGGTGGGAAACATGGCACTGCTTTGGTCTTCCGGGTAAACACGGGCTTCCATAATAACAGGGCCCAATACCCACAAGATACAAAGTTCTCTGCATGTTTTAAGACTCATGCACATATAATGTCTTCATACAATCGCTGAGGGTGCATTCACATGACTGTAAGTGTTTTGAGGTCCGCAAATTGCAGATCAGCAAAACACGGTTACCGGCCATGTCCGTTCCGGATTTTGCGGACCGCACATGGCCGGCGCTATATAAAGAATGCCCATTCTTGTCCGCGCTTGCGGACAAGAATAGGACATGCTCCATATTTTTTTCGGGGCCACGAAACGGAACAACGGATGCGGACAGCACACGGTGTGTGTTACGAATAGTCGGCCAGCTGTCCGCATCTTTTGCGGCCCCATTGAAATGAATAGGTCCGCACCCGTTCCGCAAAATTGCAGAACGGATGCGGATCCATTTATACGGTCGTGTGAATGCACCCTGAGATGTAGAAATCCATAGTAGCTATGGGGACTGGGTATTGCGGATATGCTAGCGGCCATCTAGCAACCCATGTCCTCAGCTCTATACACAAAATCCCGGTGACAGGTTCCCTTTAATTATGGAGGCATTCAGGTTTTTTGTTGTATTCCATATTGAGGCACATGGAGCACCATATTGCAGAACATTGAGTCCCTATCTAAAAATGTGTTACCTCACTTTTTACAGAGCCTATACTGATTATCCCCCAGCGACTCTGTTTCCAACTGATTGAAAACTGATCCCTCAAATATATTGAAAATGTTTTCCCCTGCAATTGGTTATTTTTGGGACCTCATAACCAGGTAACTAGATATCATTCTTAAATGAGTTAGGGCTCGTTCACACAAACGTTTTTTGCGTTCTGTATACGGGCCGTTTTTTGCGTTCTGTATACGGTCTGTATACGGAACTATTCTTTTCAATGGTTCCACAAAAAAAACTGAATGTACTCCGTATGCATTCAGTTTCCGTTCTTCAGTTTTTCCATTCCGTTGAAAGATAGAACATGTCCTATTATTGCCCACAAATCACGTTCCGTGGCTCCATTCAAGTCAATGGGTCCGCAAAAAAAAAAAAAAAAGGAACACATACGGAATGTACTCCGTATGTCTTCCGTATTTGTTCAGTTTTTGCAGAACCATCTATTGAAAATGTTATGCCCAGCCCAATTTTTTTTTATGTAATTACTGTATACTGTATGCCATATGGAAAAACGGAACCGGAAACACTACTGGAAATAAAAACAGATCCGGGAAAAACTGCCAGCAAAACACTGAAAAAGACACAGTCGTGTGAACGAGGCCTTATGTTAAGTTTTAAAACGTATCCACAGAGTAGGTGATAAGAATCTGATCGGTGAACGTCTGACTGCTGGAACTCCTACCAATCACAAGGGTCCTGTGTCACCTGTGTGAATTGAGCAAGGATAGAGCATGGGACTCAAAATACATGGGACTATTGGAGATAGAAGAGCACTGTATTCCTTCCATCCTTATTAGGAATAGCAAGGTAATTTACTTGATGCACTCCTGCCTTGAGTTCCCTTAAAGAAAACACAATTTTTTTTTTATTGGGGTCACCATTTGTAACCTACACAAAGGAGAAGGTAATAAATAGTGTTGATTGAGCACCAAAGTGCTTGTGTGCTCTGGCCGAACACATCGGTATGCTCGTGTGCTCTACCGAGCACAATGGAAGTCAATGGGAGAACCCCAGGAACCCCCTGTTCGGAAGAGAAGAGAGTGTCTGGTTCACAAAAAAAGGTTAGAAATTGATGGAAACCCCATCAAAATGATTTGGAAACAGCATTAAGAGGATGGCTGGATGCTTCTTGAACTCTTATTATCTATGACATACAATAGACAACCACACAAAGGCTATATGCCAAAAGCCACGTATGTGCAAGCCATGAATCTATCCATGAGGCAGATAACAGGCTTAGCAAGCATACCTTACAATGGTAATGAAAACTGTATATAAAGGTTATTGAATATTATGTTAGGACAATCAGAAAACTTTTTGTCACCCTAATGATAATGATCTAGGTGCGCAGGTCCACCCAATCCATCCAACAGTTATGAAGCAACTTTGAGGCTTACTGTCTCTCAGTCAGATGAGAGCTGGTTTTGAATGTCTCATAGTGCACAAGACTGCCATTGTAAGGTGTGCTGACTGTATCTGTCTCATGGATAGATTGATGGCTTGCACATACCTGGCTTTTGGCATATAGGCTTTGTGTGGTTGTCTATTGTATGTAATAGGTAATGGGACTCCAAGATGCATCCAAACATCCTTCCCATATTGTTTTTAAATAATTTTGGTGGTGTTTCCATAAATTTCTAACCTTTTTTATGAACCAGACACCCTCTCTTCTTCAGAGCAGGGGGTGCTTAGTTTAATAATCAGGTCTCCCATTGATTTTCATTGTGTTCAATTCTGCTCGAACATACACAGTATTTGGCCGAACACTGCGATGTGCCGAGCATAGCGATGCTCAAGCTGAACTGCTGTTTGGTCGAGCATGCTCGCTCAACACCAATGACAAGAGAACACGATAATAATGAAGGTTCTTCATCAATCACTCAGATCTAAACTCACTTCTAATCACTCACTAAATTCAGGCTTTTGTTCATACTTTTCAAGCTTGAAAAAAACATGAATGGTAATAACTAGTGTTGAGTGAAGCAAAGCATCCAAAGTGGAATTTGGTCAGAATTTTAGGAAAAATTTGTTTCTAAACAATTTGTTTCTAAACAAAGTTGAATTTCCTCGCACCTCAAGGTAGCAAATAATTTTTCCTAAAATGGCAGCTGGATTTGTCTTAGAAAGAATGGGGGGGAAAAGTACTCACCTCATCCACTTGCTCACGGAGAGGCAGTCCACTCTAGAGATGGTAAGTTTGAATCTTTAAGATGAATCGTTTCATTTGAATCAGTTCATTCTAAAGAACCGATTCATGAATCGAATCTTCGATTTACTTGCTGAGTCGGCTGACAAGCAAGTGAACCGAAGGTCACGAGCGTCTGATCTGCATTGCGCATGCGCAGTGCACAGTAACATGAAATTTACACAGCTTCAGTGATAACATACATTTTTTGGCTGATCTGATTGTCACAACAGTGACAACACAGGTAGTTGAACATAATACTGTGGATGATTTTCTAATAAACTTGAATGTCTATATAAAGAGAGAGAGCCTGTCACCTAAGGAATTTAAGGATGGCTTCAAGAAAGAGAAGCAATATATGGATGTATTTTGAGGAAGTTGGTCCACAGAAGGCAAAATGTGGGAAAAACTCAGGACTGAAGGGGTAAATAATATAATTAAAATAGAAGTTTACATCTCTCTCATTTAGTTACTGTATATAGCGCTAGCTGATGACCCGGTGTTCCTCAGGTATTTATTTATTGCAATTTTATATTAAATAACAGTGACTTTCACAGTGGCCGCCTTTTACACAGTGACTTTAACAGTGGCCGCCCCTTTAACGGTGACTGCCCCTTTAACAGTGACTTTCACGGTGGCTGCCCCTTTAATGGTGACCGCCCCTTTAACAGTGACTTTGACTGGCTTGGCTTCCACACTATAGGATCATGCTACACAAGACATGCGCTGCCAGAGTGATCTCTCTATCTGCTAGTAGTAGGTGTAGCTAGTGCTACATCACAGACTGACTGAACCGGATCAGTTCAGTGAAAAGAATCGATTCAAAAGAACAATGCGTTCATGAACCGGACATCTCTAGTCCACTCCTCTCTTGATTGAAAGAGACCTGTTGAAGGACCTGCGCTGAGCGTTACCGCACAATGACGTCACCAATGTCACTAATGACGTCACCACATGATCATCCTGGGAGCGCACCTCAGCTCAGGTCCTTCAGCAGGTCTTTTTCAATCAAGAGATCGGCGGACTGCCTCTGTGCAACCAAGTGGATGAGGTGAGTTTATTTTTTCTTAAAACCAAAAGGCCCTATTGCACTAGCGTATTACTGTTTTTAATGACCGTTAGACGTGTGCACTTCTGTCTAAGTGGCCGTTAAAAACTGTCCCATTGATTAATAGCCTGAATACGGTTTTAACATAGTGATTTGTGACAAACTAATTCCTAACAAATCGAATTTCTAGTCCAACTTCGAAAAAGTTGCCAAATCGAATTTTTCCCAACTTTACTTATCTCAACACATTGGTGATGCTCAGTTTTATGGAGAAAACATGAAGACTTTTTATAGAAGTTTCAGCCCTAACAGTTAATCAATTCCACTCTTTTGTGAATTTATGGCCATACTTAACGTCACAACGTTTCTTTTTTGTTCTTTTTCTATATAACGTCTTCAAAAGATGAAGCTATTCATAGAAGTTTGGAAATAACTTTTATCTTGTCTAGGTCAATTCACGGAAACAGAAGAGATAATCACTAACTGAATACTAATGAATCTCTTTTTAACAAGACCCATATTAAAAGAAATTCACCTGTTTCTATAAAAGTGATACCGTTAGGATTTAATAGTAGGAAATGTGGCACGTACTACACAACTTGCTTAATGCATGCAAATGTTTGGGGACTAATTTAATTTACCCACATTTAAATGAATGTCTCTGTATTGTGTGAAACGCGTTATTAACTGAATACATATCAGCTTTAAATCTAAAGTGTTTTTCTAACTGTCGGCAACATTACACCAATTTTATGTAGAAATGTTCTAACTATGGGGCAAAGTCATACATTAGTAAATCAGCCCTTGAATGGGACAAATGAAGGGGCCTTTGTACTGACCGCCAATGGTCCTAAGATGTGGTTAGGCCAAGTGCTATAGTCTTGGAAAAACCTATTAAATATGAAACAGATAACACTAAAGTCCCCCATATACATTAGTGTATTGTTGGCCAAACCTATGGAGCATGGCCGGTTTGGCAAACAGTCTAATGTAGGTGGGGAGCTCCTGACTGTCCCTCAACCGATGATGTCAATGGAGAGCAGGATCAGGAATATTTTGTCCTGATTCTTCCAAGAAATGCTGTCTGGGAGCGACTTACTCTCATCTCCCCATTGAATACACATACACAATCAGTTTAGTCAGACTGAGTACAGGGAAGTTGGGAGAGATAGTTGTCTGCCAAATAATCATTCATAGTAACATAGTAACATAGTATATAAGGCCCAAAAAAGACATTTGTCCATCCATTCAGCCAAAAGCTAATTAATGTGGTTTGTTGGCTCTGATTTTGGCACGTTTCTGCCTCAAAATCAGCTCATAAAAATGCCTCAAATCATCCTCCCATTAATTTTCGATGGGAAGCAGCACTTGTTTTTTTATGTGGGAAAAAGCAGCAGTTTGCCTTATCATGGGGTGGAATCCACGGTGATTGTCCCATTAAAATAAATGGGAAGTGCCAAAGAACAGCTCTGTACGTGTCCTGTCCACGCTTTTTCTATGCAGCTGTCACGAGGGTGTCAAGAGCCACGTCTGACTCTGTTATACCCGGGGTCAGGAAGTCGCAGCGGGTGGCTGCGCGCTCTATGTCTAAAGATCACGGTGTTTCTTAGTGTTTGTTTTCTGTGTTTGCCTTGCTATCCTTTTTGTCTCACTCAGGGATCCGTAGCTTCTCCTCCTCAGCTGTTTCTTGTCTGCCACTCCCAAACTCCTTATATTCTCCTCTCACACTTCTCTTGTTGCCAGTTATAGAGCTTCCTGCCTGGACATCTATACTGACCCACTGGAGCTGAGAATCTGGTTGTTGTTCCAGAGTGCTACCCTCCGGATCCCTGTTGGGCTTTTGTTGTCTCCTGTTGTTGCCCACCTGGGATTATATGTTTAGTTTGTATTGTCTGTCCTCCCCTTGGTGTTTTCCTCTAGAGCTAGTGGTGCGGACTAGTGTTCCCACCGCCCTGTTCACTATCAAGGGCTCATCCTAGGGAAAGCCAGGGTTTTAGGCACGTGATCGGCGTACGGGTGAGGAACCCGTCTAGGGACGACAGGGCAGCCAGGTGCCAGACGCAAGGTGAGTCAGGGGTCACCACCTTCCCTCTCACTAGGGCAGGGCCTCCCTCTGTTCCTCCCTCCGTGTCACGTATGTGACAGTTACGCCGATCGTGATATTATAACTGGCCCTTATTTTTTGAGAAAAAAAAAAAAAAAAAAAAAAAAATTTATTTAATTTTTTTTTTCTCTACTTAGAATCCAATATGGATCCTATTGCTGCTTTGGCAAAACAGCTTCAAGGCCTGTCTTTGGAGGTGGCAGGATTGAAGGCGTCTGTCCTCCAACAGCAGCAGCAAATGCAGCAGACCGTAAGCCCAGCGGTTGCTATGGGTAACCAGGTTGTTACAGAACCCAAGGTTGTTCTTCCTGACAGATTCTCTGGGGGAAGGGACAAATTTGTGTTGTTCCGTGAGGCCTGCAAATTATATTTTAAGCTGCGCCCTTACTCCTCAGGTAATGAAGAACAGCGGGTGGGGATTGTTATTTCCCTGCTTCAGGGGGACCCGCAATCCTGGGCGTTCTCGTTACCCCCTGGTTCCCAGGCTCTCCGGTCAGTGGAGGGATTTTTTGGGGCTTTGGGTCTCATATATGATGACCCTGACCGTGTCGCCCTGGCTGAGTCGAAGTTACGGAGACTCCTACAGGGAGATCGGCCAGCAGAGGAATATTGCTCAGAGTTCCGCAGGTGGGCTACGGATACTCAGTGGAACGACCCGGCTCTCAGGAGTCAGTTCTGCTCTGGGTTATCTGAAAGGGTTAAGGATGCGCTGGCGCTGTATGAGACCCCCCTTTCCCTTGATGCTGTTATGTCCCTCTCTATCAGGATAGATAGACGTCTTAGGGAGAGATCGAAAATTCCTGAGCAATCGGTAACCTCTCCCAAGCAGCAGTTAGTCTGTACGGACTTGGATGAGCCTATGCAGCTAGGAGGAACTTCTCGTCAGGTCCGTCCTCCTGAGGTTCGCCGTAGGTGGGGGGCTTGTTTTTTCTGTGGGGGGAAGGGTCATTTCATTAATGTCTGTCCCTCCTTTCCCAAAAACAAAAGACCGTCGGAAAACTACTAACCCCAGGCTGTGCGGAGGATGTCAGCCGGGGGGTATACGTTTCCTCCATACGAACATCTCAATTTGTGTTGCCAGCGGTTATTGTTTTTGGTGTTAAGACGGAGTCTATTTCTTTTTTTCTAGACAGTGGTGCAGGGGTAAATTTGATAGATGCCCATTTTGCCCGCACTATGGGTTTGTCTCTCTGTACGCTGCAGAGACCCATTCCCATATTCGCTATTGACTCTGCTCCTCTGTCTCAGAGAAACCTCACTCACGTTGTCCATAACTTACATCTTCGGGTAGGGGACCACCATAAGGAGCGTCTTTCATGTTACGTTCTGGAGGGCCTTCCCTCTCCTGTGGTATTGGGTCTTCCCTGGTTGGTAGCGCACAATCCAGTGGTGGATTGGCAGGCCAGGGAGATATTGGAGTGGAGTGAGCATTGCAGAGAGAATTGCTTAAATAACAATTGCTTAATCGCCTCCATAGCTTCCCTACCTACATTTATTTCGGACTTTGAGGACATTTTTTCTGAAAAAGGTTGTCAGAAGCTACCACCTCATCGTCCTTATGATTGCTCGGTTAACCTGATTCCCGGTGCAAAATTACCCAAGTCCAGGTTGTATAATCTTTCGGGTCCAGAGAGACAAGCCATGAAAGATTATATCTCCGAGAGTCTGGCCAAGGGACACATCAGACCCTCTTCTTCACCCGTGGCTGCAGGGTTTTTCTTTGTTAAAAAGAAAGATGGGGGCCTGCGTCCTTGCCTAGATTTCCGTGAGCTAAACCGGATAACCGTCCGAGACCCATACCCTCTTCCAACATTTCGTTAATGATATTTTTAGTCATCTCATCGGCAGGTTTGTAGTCATATACCTAGATGATATCTTAATTTATTCGGCTGATCTGAAAACACATGAAGTACATGTCAGGCAAGTACTGCAGGTCCTACGGACGAATAAATTATATGCGAAAATTGAAAAATGTGTCTTCGCCGTTCAGGAAATACAATTCCTGGGATATCTATTATCTGCTTCAGGTTTCCGTATGGATCCTGTGAAGGTCCAGGCAATTTTAGATTGGGATCTTCCTGAGAACCTTAAAGCTCTACAACGGTTTTTGGGTTTCGCAAATTTCTACAGAAAGTTTATTAAAAATTATTCAGTGATCGTTAAACCCCTTACTGACATGACTAGGAAGGGGACTGATTTTTCTAAATGGTCTGACGCCGCTAAAATTGCATTTTCCTCTCTAAAAGAGAGATTTACCTCGGCACCTGTCCTAATTCAACCTGATGTCTCCCAGCCTTTTATTGTTGAAGTTGATGCGTCGGAGGTGGGAGTGGGGGCTGTATTGTCTCAGGGTCCGTCTCCTGGCAAATGGCGTCCTTGCGCTTTCTTTTCCAAAAAATTATCTGCAGCAGAAAAGAACTATGATATTGGAAATAGGGAACTGTTGGCGATTAAACTGGCGTTTGAAGAGTGGCGTCACTTCTTAGAGGGAGCAATCCACCCCGTCACGGTAATTACGGATCACAAAAACCTTCTGTACCTAGAATCGGCTAAGCGTCTCACCCCTAGACAAGCTAGGTGGTCGCTATTCTTTACCAGATTTAACTTTGTAATCACCTATCGTCCTGGGGCAAAAAATACCAAGGCAGACGCATTGTCTCGTAGTTTCCCTGGAGGGGGTAATGTTAGTGATCCGGTACCTATTTTACAAAGAGGAGTGGTTGTCTCGGCTGTACACTCTGTTCTAGAGGGAAAGGTGTTAGAGGCCCAGGGGGACGCCCCGGCCTCTTGCCCCTCAGAGAAATTGTTTGTACCGTTAAACCTGCGTCTTGAGTTATTGAAGGAACATCATAATTCGGCACTTGCTGGGCACCCAGGTAGTAAAGCAACCTTGGAGCTATTGTCTCGTCGTTTTTGGTGGCCAAGGTTGCGTCAGGATGTAATAGATTTCGTGTCTACTTGTTCTACTTGTGCACGCGCGAAAGTCTCTCATACACGTCCAGCAGGGTCTTTATTGCCACTTTTCATCCCCAATAAACCATGGACACATCTATCAATGGATTTCATCACTGACTTACCTTTGTCTGCGGGTAAAACAGTTATCTTGGTAGTAGTAGACAGGTTTAGCAAAATGGTACACTTTATTGCGCTACCCGCACTTCCTAATGCTAAGACTCTTGCTCAGGTGTTTATCAGTGAAATCGTGAAGCTTCACGGGGTCCCTTCCGATGTGGTTTCGGATCGGGGAACCCAGTTTATTTCTAAGTTTTGGAAAGCTTTTTGTACCCGTTTAGGGGTACACTTATCCTTTTCCTCAGCTTTCCATCCTCAGTCGAATGGACAGACTGAGCGTACCAACCAAAACCTAGAAACATATTTAAGGTGTTTTGCGTCTGAAAACCAAGAGGTGTGGTCATCATATTTACCGTTAGCCGAGTTTGCCATAAATAATCGCCGTCAGGAATCCACTGGCAAGTCACCATTTCTTGGTGCATACGGTTTTCATCCCCAATTTTGTACTTTCAAAGAGGGGGGGTCTTCTGGGGTTCCTGAAGAGGAACGGTTTTCTTCATCTCTTTCATCGGTATGGCAGAAGGTGCAAGCTAACTTGAAAAATATGAGTGGTAAATACAAATGCATGGCCGATAAGAAACGGTCGCCAGGTCCGGACCTAGGAGTGAATGACTATGTGTGGTTGTCTACTAGGAATATTAAGTTGAAGGTTCCCTCTTGGAAACTGGGTCCTAGGTTCATTGGTCCTTATAAAATTGTAGCCGTCATTAACCCTGTGGCTTTTCGCCTGGAGCTACCTCAGACTTTTAAGATCCATAACGTCTTCCATAAGTCGTTGCTCAAGAAGTATGTTCCACCTCTAGAACCATCACCGCTGCCACCTCCTCCTGTTGTTGTGGATGGTAATCTGGAGTTTCAAATATCCAGAATTGTTGATTCTCGTCGGGTCCGCCGCTCTCTTCAGTATCTGGTGCATTGGAGGGGTTACGGTCCCGAGGAAAGAATGTGGGTTCCAGCGTCAGAGGTAAACGCCAACAGGTTGATTCAGGCTTTCCATGTCTCTCATCCGGAGAGACCTGGTCCTGAGTGTCCGGAGGCCCCTCGTGAAAGGGGGGGTACTGTCACGAGGGTGTCAAGAGCCACGTCTGACTCTGTTATACCCGGGGTCAGGAAGTCGCAGCGGGTGGCTGCGCGCTCTATGTCTAAAGATCACGGTGTTTCTTAGTGTTTGTTTTCTGTGCTTGCCTTGCTATCCTTTTTGTCTCACTCAGGGATCCGTAGCTTCTCCTCCTCAGCTGTTTCTTGTCTGCCACTCCCAAACTCCTTATATTCTCCTCTCACACTTCTCTTGTTGCCAGTTATAGAGCTTCCTGCCTGGACATCTATACTGACCCACTGGAGCTGAGAATCTGGTTGTTGTTCCAGAGTGCTACCCTCCGGATCCCTGTTGGGCTTTTGTTGTCTCCTGTTGTTGCCCACCTGGGATTATATGTTTAGTTTGTATTGTCTGTCCTCCCCTTGGTGTTTTCCTCTAGAGCTAGTGGTGCGGACTAGTGTTCCCACCGCCCTGTTCACTATCAAGGGCTCATCCTAGGGAAAGCCAGGGTTTTAGGCACGTGATCGGCGTACGGGTGAGGAACCCGTCTAGGGACGACAGGGCAGCCAGGTGCCAGACGCAAGGTGAGTCAGGGGTCACCACCTTCCCTCTCACTAGGGCAGGGCCTCCCTCTGTTCCTCCCTCCGTGTCACGTATGTGACAGTTACGCCGATCGTGATAGCAGCTTTTAGCACGGATCCACGTCAAATACCACAAGCTGAAAATTAAGTTTTGTACTAAGGTAAACAAGCATTGGTTAAAAAAAAAATTGCAAAACTGCATCAAAAGCACATGAAAAAACACACTATCCAGTCAGTCCTGCCAGTGCCAAACTATGCAGGGAAGCCCCCCAAACTGGTGACACCCAGATGGACCTTTATTGCAGACTGTTCTAAATCCATCCATAAACTTTCAGCTGGAATAATAGAGGAATGGCAAAAAAATATAGTTACATGAGAAAAGTTATTATATGGGGAATGCAAGTAGGTACTAAAAACGACATGTCAGGAGAGGTGATGGTCTTTAAAGTAAAAAAAAAGGCAAGAAATGTTGCACATGTTGCCGTTTTTTATCTGGCTATTCAGAATCAATGAATATGAGGCCATTGCTTTTCAGTAGGACATTTGTGCATTTTTGTTTACATTGTTCTCACTCCATTGTTCCTTGTGGGTTTGTGGACAGCTATGAAGTAAATCATGTATGCAACAAAATAGCGGTCAGTACGGCATTCCACCACCATCCTTTACCTAGAGGCTGACAGTGAATAAATGTCTGACAATAAAATATGCTTCACTCAAGAGGGCAACTAAGGGCCCTTTCACACCTGCGTTATAGTCTTCCGGCATAGAGTTCCGTCGTCGGGGCTCTATGCCGGAAGAATACTGATCAGGATTATCCTAATGCATTCTGAATGGACAGTCCGTCCTTCAGGATGCATCAGGATGTCTTCCATTCCGGAACGGAACGTTTTTTGGCCGCAGCAAATAGCGCAGCATGCTGCGCTTTTTGCTCCGGCCAAAAATCCGGAACACTTGCCGCAAGGCCGGATCCGGAATGAATGCCCATTGAAAGGCATTGATCCGGATCCGGCCTTAAGCTAAACGTCGTTTCGGCGCATTGCCGGATGCGACGTTTAGCTTTTTCTCAATGGTTACCATGGCTGCCGGGACGCTAAAGTCCTGGCAGCCATGGTAAACTGTAGTGGGGAGCGGGGAGCAGCATACTTACCATCCGTGCGGCTCCCGGGGCGCTCCAGAGTGACGTCAGGGCGCCCCAGGCGCATGGATGACGTGATCGCATGGATCACATGATCCATGCGCATGGGGCGCTCTGACGTCATTCTGGAGCGCCCCGGGAGCCGCACGGACTGTAAGTATGCCGCTCCCCCGCTCCCCACTACTACTATGGCAACCAGGACTTTAATAGCGTCCTGGGTGCCATAGTAACACTGAAAGCATTTTGAAGACGGATCCGTCTTCAAATGCTTTCAGTACACTTGCGTTTTTCCGGATCCGGCGTGTAATTCCGGCAAGTGGAGTACACGCCGGATCCGGACAACGCAAGTGTGAAAGAGGCCTAAGAGAATTATATTTTCTGAAAGTCGTTAATATTTTAGACAAAGAAAACAAAAAAAAAGATGAAATCTTAAGAATCAGGTTTAAATTTCCTTTTTCATTCTTCGTTTGACAGTTTTGAAAATGAGAGATGCTTTTTGATTGACCACCAAGGCCAACAATTACTTTTTTAAGACACTGAGGCCCATATGGACTTATGTCTGTTTCCACCTCCTACCTGCTCCTGTGTCACTGTTCCTGGATGCAAAAATTTTTAAGAATAGACCTCATAATACAATTCACTGTTGTGGGGATTCGCTCTGGTAGGTAGGATTAGCGGGTGCAGCACAGAGGCAAAGTACAAGTTCTTGGTTCAAAACATCAGTGTTTATTCACACATGAAAGGAAAAACAAAAACGCAAGTTGCTTGGTGATCGTTCACACACAGGAATAGTTCATATACAAAACAGTCACCTTTTCTCCTTGGTGTTACTTTACACGCTGTTGGAAGTTCTGCTTTGTCAAGTCCACAGACAGGTGTTAGGCGGCCTATTCAGCCTCACAGGGGTCTGAGCCCTCCAGCTCGGCTCAAGCCACGGATCCCAACACAACCCTCAGATCACAGCAAACAGGCCTCCTTAGCTCCACTGTCAGACGGAGGTAATCCTCTCCACCTGGCAGTGTTGGCTGGTTTTTATGCTTGGCAAAACCCGGCCTGGAACATGGGGATTGGTCACCCACCCAGCACTTTGAATACTCCCAGTAGGAGCCGTCCCGGATCAGCTATTACAGCCATACTAAGTATCAAGGTGTCAAACAGCAACTGCTGCTGACACATAAAACGGCTCTTACTCCACCGAGGCCAGGAACCCCTGTGACACCTACCTATCATCCACAATGATTTATTGTACCTTCTTACATACCTCCCCCCTTTGTTCAACCCAAAGGGGGTGAGCACATACCATACAGTATACTCCTGACAGGGCATCCGCGTTTCCCTGCAACCGGCCTGCCCTGTGTTCTACGGAGATTTTAAAGTTTTGTAAGGACATAAACCATCTGGGGACTCGGGCATTTCTCTCTTTGGCCTGGCTCATCCACTTGAGAGGGAAGTGGTCAGTCACCAGGCGGAATGTTCTTCCCAACAAATAATATCGGAGAGACTCGAGTGCCCACTTGATAGCCAGGCACTCTCTCTCCACTATACTGCACCTGGTCTCGGCTGGGGTGTGCTTGCGACTTAGGAAGACAATGGGATGCTCCCCCCTATTGACTTCCTGAGACAGTACAGCACTGAGGCTTACTTCGGAGGCGTATGTCTGTACTATGAATTTCTGCTTGAAGTCGGGCGTCACCAAAACCAGGGACCCACACAGGGTTAACTTCAAAGCGGAGAAAGCTTCTTCCGCCCGGTCATTCCAGTGAACCATCACTGACTTGCTTCCCTCCAATAACCGTGTCAATGGCGCGGCTACAGTAGCAAAGTGGGGAATAAATCTCATGTAATAGCCTATCATTCCTAGGAATGACTTTACTTGTTTAGTGGTGACAGGTTGGGGACAATTTCTTATCGCCTCTATTTTGTTTACTTGGGGTTTGATCACTCCGCTCCTAATGACATACCCCAGGTATTTTGTCTCCTCTAACCCTATCGCGCATTTTCTTGGGTTAGCTTTTCAAAGGGAGTCTACTACAGCCTGCACTTTGGGCAGGTGACTTTCCCAGTCGGTACTGTGGATGACAATATCGTCCAGGTAAGCCGAAGTGTACCGACGATGTGGTCACAGCACAATGTTCATTAGCCTTTAGAAAGTGGCGGGGGCACTTCCATACGTTCCTGCATCTGGGTAACATATTCAATAATGCTTTTATATGGTGTGGGTTGTTGCTCCAATGCCTCTTTGGCTATATCCAACAGAACATGTGGATGTCTGCCATATAGAAGTTCAAAGGGCGAGAACCCAGCAGAGGCCTGGGGCACTTCTCGCACTGCTAACATAAGATAGGGCAGAAGAAGGTCCTAGTCCTTCCCATCCTTAGACACTACTCGTTTTAACATGTTTTTTAATGTTTTATCAAACCTTTCTACTAGGCCCTCAGTTTGCAGGTGATAGACAGACATCTGTATCTGCTTGATGTTCAGCAACTTACAGTGTTCCTGCATGACCTTCGACATAAAATGGGTCCCCTGGTCAGTCAGAACCTCTTTGAATAGCCCCACTCTGGAGAACATCTCCATTAACTCCTTTGCTATGAGTTTGGCCAAAGTATGTCGCAGTGGCACCGCCTCTGGGTACCGAGTGGCTTAGTCTAACACTACCAAGATAGGTTGGTGCCCTCTAGCGGACTTCGGTACTGGGGCTACAAGATCCATAGCGATTCTTTCAAATGGAGTCTTGATAATCGGGAGTCGCACTAATGGACTACGGAACAGGTGCTGGGGGCTAGTTGTTTGGCAGGTCGGGCAAGACTTACAAAAGTCATCCACCTCTCTAAACACACTGGGCCAGTAAAACCAATGTAGTATCCGGTACTGTGTCTTCTGCAGTCCCAAATGACCCCCGAGAACATGTTGGTGGGCTACCTCTAACACGAGTTTTCGATAAGCCCAGAGCACCACCAACTGTTCTGTTCAATGGGTTCACCCTGCAGCTGGTTTACCCGATATAGCATATTCTGGTTGACCACAAAACGCAGAAACATCGACTCTGCCCAAGGTTTTTTGGGTACCCCATCTACTATAACCACAGTCTCCCAAGCCCGGGATAGGGTTGGGTCTCGGCTTTGGGCTGTACCGAAATTCTCCCTGGAGACGTTGAGGTCTGCCAACTCAAGTCCCGGTGGCAATTCCCCCACGTCTCCCACCATTACCCTACGCAGGGCTGTCCCCCCTCTTCCACCGAGGTAGAAGTCACCCCTACTGCTGGTCCTTCGACCTTAGGTTCCCAGGATTCTGGCCATCCTCCTGAACAAGGCCAATCTCCTGGGCTCACCCCTGACTCAGGGATACCAGTCACTCTCACAACCGGCCATAGGGCTGGGAAACCTGGAAAGTCTCTCCCTAATATGAGTTCGTAGTGCAAGTTTGCGGCGACTGCCACTTCGTGGGTCCACCTGCTGGATACCGTGGTTAGCCGGCACCAGCGCAGTGGAGTAGTCTTTTAAGTCTCCGTGAATGCACATCACCCTAACTTTCCGGCCAGTATACTCAGTGGACCGCACTAGGGTATCCCTTACTAGGGTCACCAAGCTCCCTGAGTCCAGCAGCACCTCAGCTTGAGTGTCTCCCACTTCCACCTCCACAAGTAGTCTAGAGCCTCTGGGGTACCTGTGGCAAACAGTTTCATAGCATACAGTGACTGACGGTAACCACAATTAGTGTCCATGGGCTCAACCCAATGGGGACACTCAGCCCTTATATCGCCAGGTTCCTGACACCGCCAGCAGATTACCTGGGTCCGGCCCATAGTGGGAACCTCCCAGGTGGGTTTCACTGGCTCATACCATTTGGCCTGGGGAGGGGAGTTCTGGGGTTTACCTGCCCCACCTCCCGAAAGAACGCCCTTTAAGATTCTTAGTGGCCTCATAGCGTTCCACCAGGTGCACCATTTCCAGGGCATTTCCAGGAGACTGTCCGGCAATTCAAAATATATGCGCTTGGATGCCAGGAAAGGAGCGATGACCTCAGTCCACTAGTCTTGGGGCAGCTTTTCCCTGGTGGCCACTTTCTCATACATCGCCAGGTAGGTTTCGATGTCGTCTGCTGGTGTAATCTTTGGGATCGCTGCACGGACTGCTTTCCGAGCATCGTGGACGCTTGGGGTTGCTCCCTGCTGTCTACAAAGCCATCAAGTGTTGTAGGAGCAACTGGTTGGTCTCTTGCTGTTGCTTATTAGCCTCCCATTGATGCAGGTTGGTCTCTCGCTGCTGTAGATTAGCTTCCATGAGATCCTTCACAACAGCCCCCATTTTGTCATGGGTACGGGTTGCAATACCGCTGGTTTGCTGTACGACATACAACTGTGCCCAAAAATGCAAACCAAAAAAATATATCGGCGTTCACGCCAGCCTCACTGCGCTTGACCGCATCCTCCACCAAATGTTGGTGATTCGCTCTGGTAGTTGGGATTAGCAGGTGCAGCACAGAGGTAAAGTACAAGTTCTTGGTTCAATACATCAGTGTTTATTCACACGTGAAAGAAAAAACAAAAACGCAAGTTGCTTGGTGATCGTTCACACACAGGAATAGTTCATATACAAAACATTCACCTTTTCTCCTGGGTGTTACTTCACACCCTGTTGGAAGTTCTGCTTTGTCAAGTCCACAGGCAGGTGTTAGGCAGTCTGTTCAGCCACACAGGGGTCTAAGCCCTCCAGCCCGGCTCGAGCCGCGAATCCCAACACAGCCCTCAGATCACAACACACAGACCTCCTGAGCTCCACTGTCAGACGGAGGTAATCCTCTCCACCTGGCAGTGCTGGCTGTTTTTTATGCCTGGCAAAACCTGGCCTTGAACATGGGGAGTAGTCCCCCACCCAGCACTTTGACTACTCCCAGTAAGAGCCATCCCGGATCAGCTATTACAGCCATACTAAGTATCAAGGTGTCAAACAGCAACTGCTGCTGACACATAAAAACCGGCTCTTACTCCACCGAGGTCAGGCACCTCGGTGACACGTACCTATCATCTATGATGATTCCTTGAACCTTCTTACACTGTATATAGGGGGTATTTATTAAAACTGCCATTTCGTATGCCAGTCCTAATAAAAAGTGCACTAGAGTAAAATGCAACAAATTTATTAAGAGGTCTCTTAATTTGTTGCATCTGGCTAAAAGCAAATCTGCATCAGCTATGAGCTAGGAAAGATTTTGCCAATAATTTTCAACAGTTTGTAGTGTAAATTATAGTAACTCTGTTGGGCCATTTGAGGCCATTGCTCTTCTGCTAAGCGCCACCCACTTTTTAAAAATGTGGTGAGAGCTTCATAAAATAGAAGAAATGATTTTTTTTTTGCAGAATGGACCAAAAATTGTGCCACTATTATGGTGCAGAGTCTTTCATAGCTCCCCCTATTTAAAAGCAGCACTCTTGGATAAACGGTATAACCATTGCAAGGGATCAAATTCTTATTTGGGGGTCATTCTCACAGATACGACTTTAGGACACCAGGTTTCAGGTCCAAACCGTGCATTTATTGTGCACACTCCAACCAATACAGGTTATCATGAAGTCGCAGCTTCACCTAACACATGTGACATCCACATAAAATAATAAACACTTGCCCGGCTAGGCTCTAACTAACACAGAGTTTCCTGACTCACCTAAGTCCTTGTTCACACCCTGTGAACACAAGCGACTTTCTCAGCCAATGTCCCACAGCCTCCTGGCTGTACAGAGCACAGTACGCCCACTGCCTCCAGTCCAGTGTCTCAGCACACGTGGGGAATAGTGGTCTCTCAGCCCTCCTGGCTTGGCCCACACAGAGCCTCCAGGCCTCTGTCCACAGGCAACACACTCCCCCCTTGCTGACACCCTGGGAGGTGCTTTGTGCCAGCCTGATTACTTCCAGCTGGTCTCACCTGTGGTGGAATAGGGGTGTGGACCGAACTATCCACCCCTTCCTTGCCTCTAACCTGCGTGAGACCTGTCACTGTCTCACACCATGGACTGGTGCAGAACTGCAGTACGTTCTGTGCACTCTGTCAAGAGTCACGAACGCATTCAAATTTTAATAGGGACCAAGGGACAATACACAATTTAATTGATGTATTATTTTTTTCTCTTTCACAGAGTTCGAAACCTGTGACTGGGTGTCCCCGAAGCTGACGACAAGCACTTGATTGACAGGACTGGACATCTTGGCTGGCCTTGACAATCAGTGCCTCTACAGCTACTTCTAATAGTGGTGCAAGCACAGAGCATCTGCTTCCGCTATTGGAGCATCCACTGTGCATTTGCTGCTTCACTCCTGGATAGCAGCAAATAAGCAGTCGGTGCTATACAGCACAGGTGCGAGATTTTCAGGCCAGTCGAGATGTCCGGCCCTGTTAATCAGGCGGCAGGGGAAGTGTCCTCATCTTTGGGGACACCCCTTCGCAGGTTCAGAACTCTGCTGAATGAGACAAATTGATCCTTAGGAAAAAAAAAACGATATAAAAAACAATATGACCTCCACAGTGTGACCATATAGTGACAGATACCAGTTCTGAACAGCATATGCTGTGAAGATACGAGATGTGTAGCACCTGAAACTACGGATACTGGAAGCCTGTGCTAGCATTTCTCCTGCGGTGTTGCTATCAGTGTGTGAAGAGTGGGAGAAGAGGGTTGCATTGACAATCCAACACAATGGGCTGCACATTGAACACATTTTATAAGTGGTCAGAAACTTGTAAATAACTCATGAAAGAATAAAGTTACGTTAAAACCAAGCACACCATTGTTTTTCTTGTGAATTTCCCAATAAGTTTGATGTGTCACATTACCCTCTTCCTATTGAAAAAACAAAAGTTGGATTCAAAATGGCCAACTTCAAAATGGCTGCCATGGTCACCACCCATCTTGAAAAGTTTCCCCCGTCACATATACTAATGTGCCACAAACAGGAAGTTAATATCACCAACCATTCCCATTTTATTAAGGTGTATCCATATAAATGGCCCACCCTGTACAGTTAAACACTTTTCCATCTTGCCCAGACCAGCATGAAGACTTCTCTTGACCAATATTTGTCTCTGCAGATTTTCACACAGACATCTTTGGCTTTTTGCCTTTGAAGCCGCATACTTAAATATTTCCCACCCTCAACACAAACTCCCTAACTATATTGCCAAAGATGGTAAAAATGCTCCCCTTTCTGCTCCACACAGTAACAGTACCCTCCTCTTTTATGATGTCTACACAGTAAGTTCCACTTTTAGTGCCCCACACAAGGGAATAGCACCCCACACATTAATAGTGCTCCTGTGCTCCATTTGGTGGCTGAAATTGTTATAGTGTTCCCTGTAGCGCTTTACAGACATTAGCATCCAGCTGTCCCCAATGGGGCTCACAATCTAAGTTCCCTATCAGTATGTCTTTGGAGTGTGGGAGGAAACCGGAGTACCCACATTCAATGCCCCTCATACGCCCTTCCTAGTAATAATTGCCCCTTTTATGCCCCTCTCAGTAATAATCCCTTCTTCGATGCCCCCACTCAGTAATAGTGGCCCCTTTTATGCCGCGTACATTCCAAATTTTGCGGAACAGAATGGCAGGCCACTAATAGAACTGTCCTATCCTTCTCCATGAAACGTACAAGAATAGGACATGCTTTATTTTTTTGCGGAGAATGCGGCCCCATTTAGGTGAAAGTGCATGAGCCCTAAGTGGCACGTCAAAGGAGGAGCAAAAATATCACTGCATTCTCTTGGCTGTCTTGCAGCCTATAAGATGATTAAATGGTGGAGCAGAGAGTCTATTCCCTACACTTGCATAAGGATTCATTGTGGTGGTATGGACTAGGTGGTGGGGCAACTGCCCCCACCACCCCCTTAAATTAATTCTGTGCATAGTAAACAATGCTTAGAGCAGTACTGATACCTAATTTTACTTTAACTTACTTAAAGTTGTAATTTTTTTTGCATATTAATTAATAAAGCCAATAATTTTTTATTCATACCATATTGAACATGTCTATCAGTAATTGCACAAAGTCTGAAAAATTCAACACAAATATGTTTGTTACAAGACTGGAGCACAATTTCCTTTTCTCGGCATCTCGGCCACATGTAGCAAGATTAATAGGCTTAAATCACCACAGTGAAGTGCAGGATGAATCCTATAGCTTTATCAATACTGTCTGGCAGCCGGTATCACATTACAATAATGAATAGTGATGGACGAACATCGGCCGGGACGATTCGCGAACGCGAAAGCGCGTTCGCAATCAAATGTTTGCGAACTGCGCGTTCGTGGCGGCCCCATTTACTTTAATGGCAGGCGAACCTGAAAAGCCTTCAGGTCATATTTGCAGCCAGCAAACACTTACTAGAAGTACACAAATAGTCCTACAACATAGACAGTAATATACCAGAGGGGGATCATTGGCAAAAATTCCCACAAAAAATACTGTATGTATTTTAATCAGGGGCCATTTTTATGTGTCTTAAAGGGAAACTCTCTCAAATTTGCCATGCCGGAGCCTAGAAGTATTTAATTTCCTTTCGGTTTGATGTACACAAATGTGCAGCACTCCACGTTTTTGTATCCTGCAAAGTCCATTAAAAAAATGCATATGTTAACGTAAAATTTTTTATACAGTGGAACTGTATGGTGAACGGACGCCACTGTACGCCATCAGTCTGAGGCATCTGTTAACGAATACATTTTTGGTATGCATTAAATGGATGGCAAAAATACGATGTGAACCCAGCCTTAGTGTCATAATAAGCACCAATATAAAGATATTAGCCCTACCCCCGAATAATCATACAATTAGGTGGTCATTTATTATATAGAAAAACATCTTTGTTAGGCTTACAGTATTTCTGACACAGATTGTGGCGCAAAGGTCCTTCCACCGAAATCCGCATATTTTTCCCGCTCATGCCATGTCTAAAAAAGGATGGCGTGGGCAGGGAAACAGATACAGTTATGGCCATCCAGTAATTGGATACCACCGCCATACATTGACTGGATAACACCTCTGTACAGTGACTGGATAACACCGCCATACCGTGACAGGATAAAAGAGTATAAGAGGGCACAGTACAGGTAATGACTAGGGGCATTGCACAGGGTGTGGTAAGAGGGCACAATGCAGGGTATAAGGGGGCACAGTATGGGGCGAGGGGCACAGTCACATGACCCTGTGACAGTAGAACGTTCTTATGGTGAATGCGGTTCATACGCCACCATAATGAGAGGCAGAGGAGTCAGACAGGGGTGTGATTATGTGGCTAGAGATAAAAAAAAATTAACTGTCGGCCAGTACAGGCCCTAAAAATTAGCCAATAGGCATTCATCTGACAGCAAAGAACTTTGGATTCTGTGGCTGAAGGTACATTAGGCGATCACAGGATAAATATATAACTGTCGGCCAGTACTGGCCCCAAAAAATATGCCAATATTCATTCACCTGACACCAATGAACTTTGGATTCTGTGGCTGGAGGTACATTAGGCGGTCACAGGATAAATATGTAACTGTCGGCCAGTACAGGCCCCCAAAATTAGGCATTTACCTGACATAAAAGGCCTTTTATGCCGCTTTATATACATAAGGCAAGGACCATTCTTTGTTCTGGGTTGTGGCGGATATGTGTGGGCTGGCATCAGGAAATTCAATTACATGTGGTCATTACAGGTGTTAAATTCCTCCGAGATCTATGCCTCATTCATTTTTTTAAATGTGAGGTAGTCTACACTGTCGTGAGCTAGGCAAGTGCTTCATGATCCCGCCGCTGCGCTGAAGAGGAGGAGCAAACCAAGAGTTCCATGTCAAGCCTGCACACCCAGTAGTCAAGGTGTTCCTCGCTTCCCAGAGTGTCCACATCGGCCATTTACCTGATGTAGTTGGGCACCTGTTGGTCTAGGTCAGTGATGGCGAACCTATGGCACAGGTGCCAGAGGCGGCACTCAGAGCTCTCTCTGTGGGCAACCGGACCCTGGAGAAAGTCTATGGTGTACCAATATGCCTTAGAATTTACCTGCCATTCAATAGTGCAGGACATGCTATGAACAGCACAGGCAGCACATTGAATGTAGGAGGTTCACCATCACTGGTCTAGGTGTTCACTGAGGCTGGATCCGGAGGTTGACTGTTGATGGGTTGGCTGCAAGCATGGTCTCATATCCGAAGTGACCAACAGGTCTTCAAACCACCCTCTTTTTGCAGGCGCGGTAGGATTGGTACCCGCACCTGTTTCGCCCTGTTTTGTCCCTGGCTGTGACTGACCAGATTAATGATCTCATCAAATGGCCACAAAAGTCTGCATGCGTCGCGCATGAGCAGTCACTGGCGCAGTGAAAAAAAAAAAAAAAACTCCCCAGAACCTGTCCTGCCGCAGAGTTCTTAGAGGTAGTCGTTAACGGCACGTTTCTGCTGGAGCAGCCTATCAAGCATATACAAGATGGAGTTCCAGCGCGTGGGGTTAGCCACTGATTGGCCTGTGACCGCAGAGCTGAAAGGAGTGCAGGATCAGTGTGGCTCTTGGCTTCCAGGCACAACAGCCGCAGCACAGCATGGCAACGTCTCACCTGGCACGTCGAATAGGTTCTGGGGAGCTTGGGGGGTGCAGCGGAAGAGGTGGTAGAAGTGGAAAAGGAGAAGTCAGCCGAGGAGGAGACGGAGGATGGAGTAGGAGGAGCAAAAGAAGAGGCATGCCTGTATGCAATCTGTGGCGGTAACACAAAATCCAAATGGGTGCCACGGGTTACATGCTTGACGGCCTTTAGAAGGTTCACCCAGTGGGCAGTAAAAGTTATGTACCTTCCCTGCCCGTGTTTGCTAGACCACATGTCTGTAGTCAAATGTATCTTGGCACCGACACTGTATGCCAGATATATATTAATTTGAACGTGGCCATATACTGTAGTTCAGGGATGCCCTTCTGGGAGAAATATTTCCTTCCGGGGACCTTCCATTGCGGTGTCCCAATGGCCACAAATTTTCTAAAGGCCTCCGAGTCCACCAATTTATATGGCAGTAGTTGGCGGCCTAGCAATTCTGACAAGCCAGCGGTCAGCCATTGGGCAAGAGGATTTCACAGTGCCTCCCTTTTTTACGCTCGAACATTTGGGCCACGGAAGCCTGCTTTGTGCCAGATGAACGCAACGACAGCACGGTAGAAGATGGAGTGGAAGACAAATGGGAGGAGAAGAGGCAGGACATGGAGCGCCAGGAGTGTGGCTATGTGGGTTCTGACGGCATTGCTCCCACTGGCCTCGGTGATGGGAGGCCAGGTGCCTTCTTAAGGTGGTCGTCCCTAGGTGAGTGTTGGGCTTACCGCGACTTATGCGTTGACAACACAGGCTGCAGATGGCAACACTATTATCAGCAGCTGATACGCTAAAAAAAGGCCACACTGCGGAGCCATGTGCCGGCGTCCTGGGAGCACAAGATTTGACCGTGCATGGTGGATGGCTCGCTCTAGATACATTTGCAGTCTGCTTTTTGCCTCCTGTGCACTGCGAGTTCTGTCTGCTTCTCCTCCTTCTCCTCTCTATTTGCTGCTCCGTCTCTCCCTCTGAACTCCCCTCCTCTTCCTCTCTTGTGGCACCAATGTAACGTCCATCGACAGGTCATCATCGTCACCTTCACCACCACTGACATTAGAGATCTAGGAGTAAGCAGCAACAGTAGGGACCACCCTCCTTGGGCTGATCTGGGTACTCTCGTGAGACCGCTGGGTGGCAGCTGTTGCTACTTCCTCTTCCTCATCCGATGCCAAGAATGGCTGAGCATCGGTAAGGTCTGGGAATGGATGAGAAAATAATTCCTCTGACTCGAGTGGAGGGGCTGTGGTGGTGGTGGTGTCTTTGGGGGTGCACACAGCAGAGAGTGAGGAGGGTGCAGATACAGAGGATGAGGAGGGTGCAGAAGCGGAAGGCTGAGTGAGCCACTTAACCAACTCTGATGCGCTCTTTGAAGTTATCGCACGCGCCTTCTCCAACTTCCCACTTAGGCTCTGGCCTGGTGCACCTGCCTGACCCCTACTATCCCTGCGGAACGGTCTGCCTCTTCCTCTGCCTATCATTTTATAAATGACCTTCTGTCTGTAGAGAAGAGCAGTATTTGTGGAAGAAGGTATATTTCAGCCCTCAATCAGTATTTGGTGGGAAAAGGTATATAGCAATAGCACCCCATAATTAGTATTTTGTGGAAGAAGGTATATGGCACCCCTCAATCAATATTTGGCGGAAACAGGTATATAGTACCCCTCAATCAGTATTTGGCGAAAACAGGTATATGGCACCCCTCAATCAGTATTTTGTGAAAGCAGGTATATCGCAGCTCTCAATCAGTATTTGGTGGAAGAAGGTATATAGCAATAGCACCCTTCAATCAGTATTTTGTGGAAGAAGGTATATGGCATCCCTCAATCAGTATTTGGCGGAAACAGGTATATAGCACCCCTCAATCAGTATTTGGCAAAAACAGGCATATAGCACCCCTCAATCGGTATTTGGCGAAAACAGGTATATGGCACCCCTCATTTAGTATTTTGTGGAAGAAGGTATATGGCACCTCTCAATTAGTATTTGGCGGAAACAGGTATATAGCACCCCTCAATTAGTATTTGGCAGAAACAGGTATATGGCACCCCTCAATCAGTATTTTGTGGAAGCAGGTGTATTGCAGCCCTTAATCAGTATTTGGTGGAAGAAGGTATATAGCAATAGCACCCCTCAATTAGTATTTAGTGGAATAAGGTATATGGCACCCCTCAATCAGTATTTGGCGGAAACAGGTATATAGCACCCCTCAATCAGTATTTGGTGGAAACAGGTATATGGCACCCCTCAATCAGTATTTTTTGGAAGCAGGTGTATCGCAGCCCTCAATCAGTATTTGGTGAAAGAAGGTATATAGCAATAGCACCCCTCAATCAGTATTTGGCGGAAACAGGTATATAGCACCCCTCAATCAGGATTTTATGGAATAAGGTATATCGCAGCCCTCAAGCAGTTTTTTGGGGGGCAACAGGTATATCACACCAGTTGCAATTAGTTATTCCAATAGCATATGTCCCTCATCTAGCTGCGGTATCACAGCAGAAACGCACACAACTGCTGCACAATACAAATGCACTATAATATAATTTCTATGTTAGAAAGCATATTAGAAGTATATCACACCCCTCTATATCACACTTAACAATAGCACACCTATACCAGTCCTTAAAAGGACTTTTGTGGCCCTATTAGCTAGCGTTTGGTGTCCCTAACTGTCCCTGCTCCAAAGTGCAACCTCTCCCTACACTGGCAAAACACATAATATAAAATGGCTGCCAGATCGGGTTCTGTTATAGGGTTGGAGGTGTGTCCATGTGCTGAAACTTCTCAATTGGCTGTCCTGTGCCACCTGATGGATGTGTCATGGGTCAAAGTTCAGCGCTATACAAAAAAATATGGCGTGTGCGAATATCGGCATATGTTCGCATGTTCGGCGAATCACGAACGAGCAAAGTTCTCCGCGAAAGGACCGCCGGGCGAACTGCAAGGCCATCTCTAATAAGGAAACTAACAGTTGCAACTAAGCAGGTAGAAGTCCAAACCATGTCCATAAATATTACCGTCATTCACGGTGTTATATATGGTTACAAAGCGAGTACAGTTGAAAAAAGACAAGTCCATCAAGTTCAACCAAGAGATAGGTAGGGATGTTAATTGTAGGAAAGGAGAATGAGACCCAGACTTCTACACATTTTCATAACCATGTAATTTTATTTTAGGAATTCATCTAAGCCTTTTTTTGTTTTTTTAAAAACATGCACTGTTCTTGCTGTAACCAAGTCCTGAGGCAGACTATTCCACAGATTATCAGTTCCTATGTTGAAGACGCCTTGTTACCTCTGGAGACTGAACTTTTTCTAGTCCCGATGGCGGCAGTGCCCCCTTTGTCTTTTGAGGGGATTTTACATGGAACAGCTTTTCACTATATATTTTTGCACGGCCCATTTATATATTTGTATCGGTTAATCATGTCCCCCCTTACACATCTCTTCTCCAGACTTAAAGGGGTTGGCCACTTCCTAGTTACTGTTAACCAATGTGTTTGTGAGATGATTATATGACACTTACTAATATAGTAGTTGTTGAAATTCTGCACCATTTTCTATATTTCATAAGATATGCTCCCTTGTTTGCCAAGTCTTTTGTGCTGTTCACACACAGGTCATGTCCATAAAATGGCCACTGATGGAGGGTCATGTGACCAGGCAAATCACCTCCATGTGATGTTTCTTCAGTTCAAATACACTGCACCTGCCACCTGCACTAGTTCTGTTGAGAGCTTGGTGCAGGTGCAGTGTATTTGAATGCAGAGGACATCACATGGAGGTGATTTGCCTGGTCACATGACCCTCCATCAGCAGCCATCTTATGGACATGACCTCTGTATGGACAGAACAAAAGAATTGGCAAACAAGGGAGAATAACTTATGAAATCTAGAAAGTGGTGCAGAATTTCAACAAAGACTATATTAGTAAATTACATATAATCATGTTACAAACACATTGGGCACAAGTAGCCAGAAAGTGGCCAACCCCTTTAATAAATTTAATTATTTTAATCTATCATTATAACTAAGACTCCATGCCCTTATCAGTTTAGCTGCTCTTCTTTGTTCTTTTTCCATCTCCAGGGCATTCTTTCAATGGACCGGTGCCCAGAACTGAACTGCATATTCCAGATGAGGCCGAACCAAAGCTTTGTAAAGTAATATTACTCCCCTGTCCCACGAGTCCATGCCTCTTTTAATATAGTGTCTTATGTAAGCACACCAAGATGGCCAAAGATCTTATATGCTAAAAAAATAAAAGAAATAGGCAGAGCTTGAACTAAACAAGTTATAATTCAACGCATCTCAGGGTTATATTGGCCTCTTCCTCAGGCCAAACACCTGGGGCTGCAAGATTCTTGTACAATTTCAGAGCAACAGCTTTGTTTGTGTCCCAGTTGGGAATTGTTTTTAACCTATCATACCCATACAAGTGTAAGTACATGCATAATAATTTATTAGGTTATTTATTAACATTTTGCTATTTTTTATTGTTTTTGTATCATTGTGTACTGTATTGATTATAATAGTTTCATAATTTTCAAATAAATTGCAGAAATCTTTTGCACATGCACTTTATTTTCACATTTGGGTTGGGACCCTTAAGAGATTAAAGGTGCTTAATATTAGTGATCTATCTTCAGAATGGACTACCAATGTCTGATCAGTGGAGGTCAGACTCCCAGTACTCCAGCTGATTAGCTGTTGCAGCTCATGCAGCTTACCAAGCACAGTATAAGATATAGGTTGCACCTAGGCCATGTGACCAATGAAATTAATGTCACGGGCCTAGAAAGACTCTCGGAGCATTGCGGCCGCTTCAAACAGCTGATCAGCAGGGTTGAGAGGAGTTGGACCCCACCGATCAGATACTGATGACCTATCCTGAGAATAGGCTATCCATATTAAGCACCTAGAAAACCCCTTTAATGGATTCATGTTCCCTTGTTTATTTATTATGTACTTTTGTTTGGTATATGTTGCATTCTTTACATAAATTTTTGGCATAATTGTTGTTTTTTACACTGTTATCATGCTGGTGGGTTGCATCCGTATAATAGGGTACACCATGGGTCACTGTGGTAATCTGCATCACATTTACTATATACTTTCTGACTGTGTTAGGAAGTTAGGAAAAATAGATTGTCAACCACAAGACATATACAGGTCTAAGTGGTACATCAACCACACAAAGCTGCCTGAAATCCTGTGAATATATTTTGGAACACTCTAAGTGCAGAACCTTTTTATAGAGCCATGTGGATTTGATCTCAGATGTTCCTAAGTATATGCGTTGGATCCACACTTGGTTTTGAATAAATAATGTATTTCTTCTTAATTACTTTACTGTTGGCCACATGTTAAATGTTTCATTTTTATTGCAATATTATTGCACGGAAATCCGATCCTTGTAATGATATTAAAAGGTAATAAATGAATAATTATTTTATTAGATGGTGGAGCACATAGTGATGAGTGTCTCAGAATCAAGTCTACCGCAAAATCCTGTCTCTATTTGTCCTACATATTAGTATATCTTGAAACATCTATTTTAAAGAGAAGGTGTCATCACCTATTGTTTAAAGGGGTTCTCCAGGAATGAAGGACTGATTTACTCCACTTGCAGACCTGTCTAGGAGGGTGAGGCGGCGTGGTCTCACTATGCACTATGCTCTGATACATGCATCTAATATATATTGGAGCATTTTCCTGTCAGGCTACTCAGCCATGATGACATACAGTATCATAGGCAGGATCACATCATTGCCATCTATTGCACAGCAGTGTAGTGTATAGTGAGGCCCCACCCCTCAACCCCCTAGGCAGTGTCAGTGGAGTCAACCAGTCCTGGTAACATTCTAGGACAGGTTGCTTGTGGCCATTTTAAATCAATCCTGGAGAACCCCTTTAGGTCAAGTTTTCATGTTAAACAAATTATCAGGGGAGAAGTCCCTTTGTAAGAGAGGTGACTAATAACCCAATGGTCATTGAGGCTTTGCTCCAGCGATCCTATATGCAGATGGGAGAGATTTCCAGGAGGTAAACCATCACTGCACCACTCCACCATCTGGGCTTTATGGCAGAATAGCCAGAAAGAATAGCCAGAGACAGGAGAGCCTGCTTGAGGTTTTCAAAAAAAAGGACTCTCAGAAAGTAAAAAACAAGATCTTATGAAACCAAGATTGAACTTTTTGGCCTCAGTGTAATATCTGGAATAAGAGGTGATACGGGATGAGACACGGCACAATCAGATAAGATTCCAGACAAGGTATTCCTTTTTAAAAAGTATCTTTATTGAAGTAGGTTTCTTTTTCAGGTACCACCTTTATCACCTCTTATTCCAGTTCTTCAGCCTGCACGTAGTGCTTGAGGGATTAAGCCTGGCAGAATCGGCACCACTAGTTGTTGCGGTCCTAGCTCTACCCCATAAGGTGAGCACCTCTAACTAAACTCTTTTTCACCTTTTTTCTAGCAGTCCTTTTGCGCTTCTCTTTTTTTAAAGTGTAATATTTGGAGGAGACCAGGCACTGCTCATCATCTGCCGAATACCATCATTACAGAGTGTATGGTGGTGGCAGTGTCATGATGTGGAAGGTTTTTAAGCAGTTGGGACAGAGAGACTGTTCAGGGTTGAAGGAAAGCTAAATGAAACAAAGTATAAAGATATTCTTCTTTATTCTTCTGTCACAACCAGACAGCTGAGAAGCTCTGACAGAGGCCTTTCAGAACCTCCTCTTTGAGTTTCTGTGTTGTGGTATTCAGCTCCTCCTCTCCTTAGCCTCTCTCAGCTGTCATGTGTTGGACTAATTGCTTCCCTTTAAATTCTTCCCCAGAAGGCTTTTCTGGGCGGCTTATATTTCTTCCTGGAGTATGTGTGCATGCCCATCTGGTTCTCCTCTCCTCTACAAAGTTAAGTGTTGAACTGTTATCTGTTATTTTCTGTTTGCTGGATCCCAGGTGACCCTGACTCCCTCCGTGTCTGGTGTAGGGAGTTGGTGGTCGTGTCCCCTCACTATTGTAGGGTGCTCAGGGGTTATATAGTCAAGGTACGTGGATATGCATACCTCCACCATTCGGATCTATGCATAGGCTAAGCAGCCAGGGAAAGTGCCAGGTCTTCTACAGGGGTCTCCCTTTTGTTCCTTAGCTGTTGGATCCAGCGAGTCATTTATGCATGTTGTTTTGCCTTGTTACCTGTACACATTCCGTGACATTATAAGCCGCCAAAACCATCTTAAGCATGGATCTGGTTTCACTTTTGGCTGAACGCTTCCAGGGTCTTTCATTGGAGGTAGCTGACCTCCGTAAGACTTTTTCTCAGCTTCAAGTGACCGGTTCAGCTTGCGTTCATGGAGCTTGTTCTGAGCCTAAGATCTCGCTCCCGGATACGTTCTCCGGGGGTAGTGAGAATTTTGTGCGTTTTAGAGAGGCTTGCAAACTCCATTTTCGCCTTCTTCCCCTTTCCTCTGGAGATGAGGAACGGAGGGTGGGGATCATTATATCGCTGCTCAGGGGTAACGCTCAGTCCTGGGCCTTTTCGCTGCCGGAGGGGGCACGGCCTCTCCGTTCAGTGGATGAATTCTTTTTAGCCCTGGGTCAGATATATGATGATCCGGATCGTATTGCTCTGGCGGAGTCTAGACTACGTCTCTTATGCCAGGGTAAACAATCCGCAGAAATATACTGCTCAGAATTTCGGAGATGGGCAGCTGATACTGGTTGGAATGATGCTGCACTCCGAAGTCAATTTTGCCATGGTCTTTCAGAGGGATTGAAAGATGCATTTGCCTTTCATGAAAGGCCTATTTCTTTGGACTCTGCTATGTCTCAGGCCGTTCGTATTGACAGGCGTCTTAGAGAGAGAGGAGAGATCTCTCCTTCATGTCATACTCGGTCCCAGGACTGTGCAGCGGTCCCATTCTGTGCGCAGGGGTCTCAGTCGCTGTCAGCCCCTTCTGAGCAGGAGCCCATGCAGCTGGGGTTGATTGCTTCTGACAATAGAAGATTCAGCTCGCATGGGAGGGTTTGTTTTTGTTGTGGAGGTATTAATCATTTGGCAAATATTTGTCCCTCTAGGAGATTCAGGCAGTTCTCTGGGTATAATAAAGAAACAAAGAGGAAAAAATCTTTGAAAAATGTTCCGTCTGTTACTATTGGCAGGGTTGAGGCGGAAATTGAAGGTTTTCCGTTTGCTTGTAGTTCCCGTTTTGTCCTGCCGGCTAGGGTGGCGCTAGAGAGCAAGAACATTTTTTGTGAGATTTTTGTGGATAGTGGAGCAGCGGTCAATCTCATTGATAATCAATTTGCGATAACTCATGGTTTCCAGGTGTGCGCTTTGAGAAAGGATATCCCTGTTTTTGCTATCGATTCCGCTCCACTTTCTCAGAAATCATTAAAGGGCATAGTTCACTATATCCGTTTGATTGTGAGTGATGCTCATGTTGAGGATGTGTCATGTTTCGTCCTTAGCGGTTTGCCCACTCCTCTGGTGTTGGGGCTGCCCTGGCTCACTAAGCATAACCCCACCATTGATTGGCAAGCGAAGCAAATAAATGGTTGGAGTGACTTTTGCAGAGAGAATTGCCTCATGACATCTGTTTCTGAGGTTGCTACTAAGACTATACCATCTTTTCTCTCTGAATTTTCGGATGTCTTCTCTGAGAGTGGAGTTCAGGATTTGCCCCCGCACAGGGAGTACGATTGCCCTATTAATCTCATCCCAGATGCCAAGCTGCCTAAATCTCGTTTATACAATCTTTCCCAACCTGAGAGGATCGCTATGCGTGCTTATATCTCTGAGAGTCTGAGAAAGGGACACATACGACCCTCGAAGTCACCTGTTGCCGCTGGTTTTTTCTTTGTTAAGAAAAAAGATGGTTCTTTAAGACCTTGTCTGGATTTCAGGGAGCTGAACAATATCACAATTCGTGACCCTTATCCGCTTCCTCTGATCCCGGACCTATTTAACCAGGTTGTTGGGGCTAAAGTCTTTTCCAAATTAGATTTAAGAGGGGCATACAACCTGGTCAGGGTCAGAGAAGGGGACGAATGGAAGACGGCCTTCAATACCCCTGAGGGCCATTTTGAAAACTTGGTTATGCCTTTTGGTTTGATGAATGCCCCAGCCGTTTTTCAGCATTTCGTGAACAGCATTTTTTATCATTTGATGGGAAAATTTGTATTGGTGTATTTGGATGACATTTTGATTTTTTCTCCCGATTTCAAAACTCATAAGGAACATTTACGTCAGGTCTTGCTCATTCTGCGGGAGAATAAATTATATGCGAAACTGGAAAAATGTGTGTTTGCGGTTCCAGAAATTCAATTTCTGGGGTTTCTTCTCTCCGCTTCTGGTTTTCGCATGGACCCCGAGAAGGTCCGCGCTGTGCTTGAGTGGGAGCTTCCTGAGAATCAAAAGGCGCTGATGCGTTTTTTGGGCTTTGCCAATTATTACAGGAAGTTCATTTTGAATTATTCTTCTATTGTTAAACCACTCACTGATATGACCAGAAAGGGGGTAGATTTTTCTTCTTGGTCAGTAGAGGCGCGTAAGGCTTTTTCTGATATCAAGGAGAGTTTTGCTTCCGCTCCCATCTTGGTGCAACCTGATGTTTCGTTACCCTTCATAGTTGAGGTTGATGCTTCTGAGGTGGGTGTGGGGGCGGTCTTGTCTCAGGGTTCCTCTCCTGCCAATTGGCGACCGTGTGCCTTTTTCTCAAGAAAACTCTCCTCCGCAGAGAGAAATTACGATGTGGGAGATAGGGAATTGTTGGCCATCAAGTTGGCTTTTGAGGAATGGCGCCATTGGCTAGAGGGAGCCAGACACCCTATTACCGTATTTACTGACCATAAAAATCTGGCCTACTTGGAGTCAGCCAAGCGTCTGAACCCGAGACAGGCCAGATGGTCGTTGTTCTTTTCTAGGTTTAATTTTGTTGTCACGTTCCGCCCTGGAGTTAAGAATGTGAAGGCAGATGCCCTGTCACGTTGTTTTCCGGGAGGCGGGAATTTTGAAGACCCGGGTCCCATTTTGGCTGAAGGTGTGGTGGTCTCTGCTCTTTTTCCTGAATTGGAGGCAGAGGTGCAGGCAGCCCAGTCAGAGGCTCCTGATCTTTGTCCTCCTGGGAGGTTGTTTGTGCCTCTCGCTTTAAGACACAAGATTTTTAAAGAACACCACGATACGGTCCTTGCTGGGCACCCGGGGGTAAGAGCCACACTGGATCTCATCGCTCAGGAGATTCTGGTGGCCTGCGCTTCGTAAGTCGGTTGAGGGTTTTGTGGCAGCCTGCGAGACTTGCGCTCGTGCCAAAGTCCCTCATTCACGGCCATCAGGTCCTCTCCTTCCCTTACCCATTCCTTCCCGTCCTTGGACACATCTGTCCATGGACTTCATAACGGACCTGCCTCGTTCCTCGGGGAAGACTGTGATTCTGGTGGTGGTGGACCGTTTTAGCAAAATGGTGCATTTCATCCCTTTTCCTGGTTTGCCCAATGCTAAGACGCTGGCGCAGGCATTTGTTGATCACATTGTCAAATTGCACGGTATTCCTTCAGACATAGTCTCTGATAGGGGCACGCAGTTTGTTTCCAGATTCTGGAAGGCTTTCTGTTCTCGCTTGGGGGTTCGGTTGTCATTCTCTTCTGCTTTCCACCCGCAGTCGAATGGTCAGACAGAGCGCGTCAATCAGAATCTGGAGACATATCTGCGTTGTTTTGTGGCGGAGAATCAAGAGGATTGGTGTTCTTTTTTGTCCCTTGCTGAGTTTGCTTTAAATAACCGTCGTCAGGAGTCCTCTGATAAATCACCATTTTTTGGTGCATATGGGTTTCATCCACAGTTTGGGACTTTCTCGGGAGAGGGGTCTTCTGGTTTACCTGATGAGGACAGATTCTCCTCGTCTTTGTCATCTATTTGGCAAAAGATTCAAGATAATCTAAAGAGCATGAGTGAGAGATATAAGCGTGTGGCTGATAAGAGACGTGTGCTTGGTCCGGACCTGAATGTTGGTGATCTGGTGTGGTTGTCTACCAAGAATATCAAATTGAAGGTTCCCTCCTGGAAGTTGGGTCCTAGGTTTATTGGGCCTTACAAAATCCTGTCTGTCATCAATCCTGTTGCATACCGTCTTGATCTTCCTCAGACTTGGAAGATCCATAATGTTTTTCATAAGTCCTTATTGAAACCTTATGTTCAACCCATTGTACCCTCGCCTTTGCCTCCTCCTCCGATTATGGTTGATGGGAATCTTGAATTTCAGGTCTCTGGGATTGTGGATTCTCGTCTTGTCCGCGGTTCTCTTCAGTACCTTGTTCACTGGGAGGGGTATGGTCCTGAGGAGAGGATGTGGGTCCCAGTGACGGACATTAAAGCCTCTCGTCTCATCAGGGCTTTCCATAGGTCCCATCCTGAGAAGGTGGGTTCTGAGTGTCCAGAGTCCACTCGTAGAGGGAGGGGTACTGTCACAACCAGACAGCTGAGAAGCTCTGACAGAGGCCTTTCAGAACCTCCTCTTTGAGTTTCTGTGTTGTGGTATTCAGCTCCTCCTCTCCTTAGCCTCTCTCAGCTGTCATGTGTTGGACTAATTGCTTCCCTTTAAATTCTTCCCCAGAAGGCTTTTCTGGGCGGCTTATATTTCTTCCTGGAGTATGTGTGCGTGCCCATCTGGTTCTCCTCTCCTCTACAAAGCTAAGTGTTGAACTGTTATCTGTTATTTTCTGTTTGCTGGATCCCAGGTGACCCTGACTCCCTCCATGTCTGGTGTAGGGAGCCGGTGGTCGTGTCCCCTCACTATTGTAGGGTGCTCAGGGGTTATATAGTCAAGGTACGTGGATATGCATACCTCCACCATTCGGATCTATGCATAGGCTAAGCAGCCAGGGAAAGTGCCAGGTCTTCTACAGGGGTCTCCCTTTTGTTCCTTAGCTGTTGGATCCAGCGAGTCATTTATGCATGTTGTTTTGCCTTGTTACCTGTACACATTCCGTGACATCTTCTTTATGAAAACCTAAGCACACAGCCAATACAACACTGTGTGTTGTGGCTCCTGGACAACTCTGTGAATATCCTTTAGTGGCCCAACCAGAGCCCTGACTTGAACCTAATCAAACATCTCTGTAGAGACCTGAACATGGCTGTCCATTAACGGTTCTCATCCAACCTGACAGAGCTTGAAAAACTGCAGATAAGAAAATCTCCAAATCCAGGTGTGCAAATCTCGTGGCATCATACCCAAGAAGACTAGAGGCTGTAATCTCTGCCAAAGGTGTTTCAACTAATTACTGAGTAAAGGGTCTGAATACTTATGTCAATTCAAGATTTTCGTTTTTCCATTTCAACAAATTAGCCTAGATTTACAACATTCTTTTTTTCACTTTCTTATTATGGGGTATTGAAAGCAGAATGTTGGGGAACATTTTTTTATTTTATTTTAGCACAAGGCAGCAACATAACAAAATGTGAAAAAGTGAAAGGGTCTGAATACTTTTCACATAAATTGTAAATGCAAGAACCCAAGAGAGAGTGCACCTGTTTTCTCGTGTATTTCACCTTTCTCTGTGGAAGGGTGCCTAAGCAATAGATTCTTGTTGTCTAGTTTCCTGCAAAAGTATGCTGTTATCTTGTCTCTCCCTCATGTATACTGACTTCTCTCTGCCTGATTTCCATACTGCCCCTGAGCTGCCTGCCTGACCCTTGTACTGACTTTGGATTGTAGTGGTGTTTCACATTTGTTACTCTTCACTCCTGGTGGTTCCCTGCAGCCCAGTCCAGATCCCTATATAGAACCCAAAAGAAAGTGTGCACACACTCTATGGATAGAAAAAAAGCCACAGCAGCAGGAAGTAGGCCACAGCCAACAGTGGACAGAACAGTGCCACTCCAACGGCCAGAGCACTGTAGCGACTATACCTATTAGGAGGAGTGAAGCATAGGTGGGCATAGACTGCCACCATAACAATTAGCCTCTCTTATGGTACCCCAGCTGGAGTCTCGTAGCATTATAAGACCTACACACTGCATGAATCATAAACTATACCTATAATCATAAACTAATCAAGTTATAGCACTAGTTATACTGTACTTAGCAAATGCATGGGCTGTAATTGTAGATGCAGAACTTCAGCACCTTGGACAACACTTTCAATTAAACTACTCTACTAAGTAAAAACAGTACACTAATATCTATCTATCTATCTATCTATCTATCTATCTATCTATCTATATTGTAGGGATCTGCCCCAATGGTAGCCTTCAGATAATGACACAGCAGCAGCCTTTTAGCAGTGAAAGCAAAGCAACGATTGTCTTTTATTTTTGACAAAACAATAAGGCAGTAAACGGCAGTGACCAGCTTGCTCCAGCTGGCCTCAAAGAAACAATAAAGTCCAGTATCTATAGCACAACACAGGTATGGTTTTGCACAGTACCGTAACCCCACGGGGTGTATTTTGACATCGCTTTGTCCTCAGTCTTCCAGGCACTGGAACTCCAGTTCAGACTCTGATCCCACACAGCCCTCCACAGAGCTCCACAATCAGAGAGGTAATCACCCACATTTGACACTACTGACTGTTTTTTGTAGGCCATTCAAGACCTGGCCTGGAACATGGGGAGTAGTCACCCACCCAGCTCTATGACTACTCCCAGTAAGAGCCATCCCGGATCAGCTATTCACAGCTATACTAAATAAACAAAGTGTCAACCACCTACTGCCGCTGACACATCTGAAAATACTGGCTCCTACTTCACCGAGGCCAAGAACCTCAGTGACAGAATCTACCATCAACTATGGTTCTGTGTGCCTTCCTACTATATACAGTGGATATAAAAAGTCTACACACCCCTGGTAAAATGTCAGGTTTCTGTGATGTAAAAAAAATGAGACAAAGATAAATCATTTCACAACTTCTTCCACCTTTAATGTGACCTATAAACTGTACAACTCAATTAAAACACAAACTGAAATCTTTTAGGTAGAGGGAAGAAAAAATATAAAAATAATAATAATATGGTTGCATAAGTGTGCACACCCTTAAACTAATACTTTGTTGAAGCACCTTTTGATTTTATTACGGCACTCAGTCTTTTTGGGTATGAGTCTATCAGCATGGCACATTTTGACTTGGCAAGATTGGCCCACTCTTCTTTGCAAAAACACTCCAAATCTGTCAGATTCCAAAGGCATCTCCTGTTCACAACCCTCTTCAGATCACCCCAAAGATTTTCAATCGGATTCAGGTCTGGGCTCTGGCTGGGCCATTCCAAAACTTTAATCTTCTTCTGGTGAAGCCAATCCTTTGTTGATTTGGATGTATGCTTTGGGTCATTGTCATGCTGAAAGATAAAGTTCCTCTTCATGTTCAGCTTTCTAGAGAAAGCCTGGGGTTTTCTGCCAATATTGACTGGTATTTGGAACTGTTCATAATTCCCTCTAGCTTAACTAAGGCCCCAGTTCCAGCTGAAGAAAAACAGCCCCAAAGCATGAGGCTGCCACCACCATGCTTCACTGTGGGTATGGTCTTTTGGTGATGTGCAGTGTTGTTTTTGCGCCAAACATATCTTTTGGAATTATGGTCAAAAAGTTCAACCTTGGTTACATTAGACCATGACACCTTTTCCCACATGCTTTTGGGAGACAAAAAGTAGCCTGGCTTGGGTGTTTTTCTTCATAAGAAAAGGCTTTCGTCTTGCCACTCTACCCCATATCCCAGAGATATGAAGAATATGGGAGATTGTTGTCACATGTACCACACAGCCAGTACTTGCCAGATATCCTACAGCCCCATTAATGCTGCTGTAGGCCTCTTGGTAGCCTCCCAGACCAGTTTTCTTCTCATCTTTTTATCAATTTTGGAGGGACGTCCAGTGCTTGGTAATGTCACTGTTGTGCCATATTTTCTCCACTTGATGATGACTGTCTTCACTGTGTTCCATGGAATATCTAATTCCTTGGAAATTCTTTTGTACCTTTCTCCTGACTGATACCTTTTAACAATGAGATCCCTCTGATGCTTTGGAAGCTCTCTGTGGACCATAGCTTTTGCTGTGGGATGCGACTAAGAAAATTTCAGGAAAGACCAACTAGAGCAGCTGAACTTTATTTGGGGTTAATCACAGGTACTTTAAATGATAGCAGGTATATGCCGACTCCTATTTAACATGATTTTGAATGTGATTGCTTAATTCTGAACACAGCTACATCCCTAGTTATAAGAGGCTGTGCACACTTATGCATGCACATTATTTTATTTTATTTTTGTTTTCTTCTCTCCACCTAAAATATTTCAGTTTGTTTTTCAATTGAGTGGTACAGTTTATAGGTCACATTAAAAGGTGAAAAAAGTTCTAAAATGATTTATCTTTGTGTCATTTTTTTTTACAGCACAGAAACCTGACATTTTAACAGGGGTGTGTAGACTTTTTATATCCACCCATTCTAGATCTATAGGTATTAATATGGAGTTGGTTCCCCTTTTGCAGCTGAAACAGCTTCCACTCTTCTGGGAAGGCTTTCTACAATATTTTGGAGTTTGTCTGTGGGAATTTTTACCCATTCATCCAGAAGAGCATTTGTGAGGTCAGATACTGATATTTGACAAGAGGGCCTGGCTCACAATCTTCATTCTAGTTCAACACAAAGGTGTTTTATAGGGTTGAGGCCAGGGGCTCAGTGCAGGCCAATAAAGTTCTTTCACACCAAACTCACCTAACCATGCCTTTATGGACCTTGTATTGTGCACTGGGACACAGTCATGCTGGAACACAAAATGGCTTTCGCCAAACTCTTACCACAAAGTTGGAAGCATACATTTGTTCAAAATGTCTTGGTACGCTGAAGCATTAAGATTTCCCTTCACTGGAATAAGGGGGCCTAGAGCAGAGCCTGAAAAACATCCCCATAGCATTATCCCTTTTACACCAAACATTTATTTTGTACAATGCAGTCATTTGCAAAACCCAGACTCATCCATCAGACAGTGAGATAGAGAAGTGTGATTCGTCACTCCAAAGAACACCTTTTCACCTTTGCTCCAGAGTCCAGTGGTGTTGTGCTTTTCACCACCCCATCCAACGCCTGGCATTGTTCTTGGTGATGTAAGGCTTGCATCCAACTAATTGGCCATGGAAATCCATGCCATGAAGCTCCCATTGCACAGTATTTGTGCTGATATTAATGTCAGAGGTGGTTTGGAACTCTGCAGTTATTGAGTCAGCAGAGCATTGGTGACTTTTGTGCACTACGCTCCTCAGCACTTCTCCGCCCTGCTCTATAACTTTATATGGTCTTCACTTCATGGCAGAGTTGCTATAGTTCCTAAATGCATTCACTTTGCAATAATATCACTCATAGTTGATTGTGGAATATCTAGGAGGTAAGACATTTCATGAACTAACTTGTTACAGCAGTGGCATCCTAATTACAGTGCCACACGGGAATTCAGCAAGCTCTTCAGAACAAGCCATTCTTTCCCAGTTTTACCCTCAAAACCCACCGGCTTACCTTTATAGTAAAATTCAGGTTCAAAAGCTTCCAGAAATCACTTTAACTTTTTTTTGCTTTGACCTTTAGTCTAAAGTCAGATATTCCATTTTTATTCTATGGCCTAATTATCCCTCTTGTATTGTACCATCACTCACACTTGCAATAAACCATGTACAGTATTCACTATACAGTTTAAATTGAAAAACTAAAAAGGATACAAGTTAATTGGTCTTGTAGATACCATTTGTGGTCACAATCCAGCATATTATAAGACAAAGTTGCTATTATTTGGATTTTAGCCGATTACTTTCTGCTTGTCAGTGATCTAACAGAATAGGATTTGTGGATTTCAACCATCATGACCTGAAATGGAACAATAAAAACATCAGACAAGGAAATTGCTTTTCACATGTCTGGGATGATTTTCTCACCACAGCCACAGATACCTCTGTCATATTGGGTACACTTATAAATTACAAAAGCTGCTAAAACCACTAGTATAAAATGTGAAATTTCACAAGTAATAATACTTAAACCTGTTTGTACTGTCTAGGATTAGAGAAAAGCTAATCAATTGTAAATATATCCGATTTATTACGAATTTCTCTAACATTTTTCTGCCAAATTAATACAATGTTTAAGCAATTCATTCTAGATGAATCACGCAAAAATGGCGAAAATTATCAGACAATTACAATGAAGATGGAGGATCACATGACACTGGGGAGAGGGGTAAGCTTTCCCTGATTAGCTCAGAGGCTGACAGACAACGTGATCAGCCATTGAGGGGCAGAATTCAGTCAGTTCCATTTCCTGAGAATGCCATAGACTTAAGAGCATATGTCTTGGTTGTGCCTGACAAAAAGCTATTATAGACATAAACCAATAATTTAGCTGTACTAGGAACACTATAGGTAGATATCATTGGGTAGATTTAAGGGTTTTATCAGGAAAAGCATAGCATAGAGAGTGAAGGACTGGTAACTCTGAGTTATGTGTTGTGTCAGTTTGCTGGCAAGTTCTGCAATACAAAATCATGTAACAAACTATTTTTTTTCTATGAACAGTCTGCTAGCTTTTTTTAATAAAAACCTAATTTCATATGCTTATTTTCAGCACCTAAATAGCACACATTCTGCTGCAAATGCTGAACAATTGCCCCATTTTTTCTAAAAACCTTAATTTATCATTACTATTTTGGCATTTTCAGCACATTGTAGTGCATCAATATACCTTCGTTAGTGGACTCATTGTATTATAAATAGCAAAGTTGCAGGCACATTTTACTGCACTAATGCCATTAGTTTAGGGAACATATTTTACTGCCAAAACTGCATTATTATACTCGGTCTACAGAACGTGTTATATTATTCCAAGTTACCATTCATTTGTTGCAAAAACATTTTACTGCAAAACTGTATTGCTTCAAGATACCATGTTGTTAAAGCAAAAGCTGCATAATTACTAGTGTAAATTGTCGATTCCAGTGTGCAGTGTGTTTGTAGAAAGAGAGGGACAATTAATTGGTTCTCTGTCTTTAAATAACAGAAAAAATACTTGCAATTTTGCTAATACCATAGGCATTTACCGTACGGAAAACATTAAGTGATTATGTGGCTGGAGGTATATTAAAGGGGTTGTCCAAGTTATATTTATTGATGACCTATCCTCAGGATAGGTCATCAATATCAGATCGGTGGGGGTCCGACACCCGGCACCCCTGCCGATCAGCTGTTTGAAGAGGAGGCACGCGCCGTGCCAGCGCTGCCTCCTCTTCACTGTTTACCTTCTCGCGGTTGCATCTGCAGTGGTGAGCAGGTGTAATTACACCCAAACGGTCCCATTGAAATGAATGGGACGGCTTGGGTGTAATTACATCTGCTCACCACTGCAGATGCAACCGCGAGAAGGTAAACAGTGAAGAGGAGGCAGCGCTGGCACGGCGCGTGCCTCCTCTTCAAACAGCTGATCGGTGGGGGTGTCGGACCCCCACCGATCTGATATTGATGACCTATCCTGAGGATAGGTCATCAATAAATAGAACTTGGATAACCCCTTTAAACAGTCAATTGGATATCAATTTTTCTTCAGGCCAGTGGAGTACTGGCCCCAAAAATTAATATTCAACGTACAGAAAAGAACAAGTGATTATGTGGCTGGAGGTATATTAGACGGTCATTGGATATCAATTTTACTGCAGGCCAGTACAAATACATGTCAAATACATATGTTTAAAAGAACTAAAAATATAAAATTGGATTCAAAACTTGGCTAACGAAATCCCCCCTCTTGAGAAAACCCCAAATGATAATAGATGAAATTCGATAACACGTGGTCGTCACAGGTGTTGAATTCCTCTGTGGCCCCAAACATTAGGCATTCACCGGACAGAAAAGGCCTTTTATGCCGCGGTATTTACATAAGACAGGAACCATTCTTTGTTCTGTGTGGTGGCGGATATGTGTGGGCTGGCATGAGGTAATTCAATTAAACAGGTGTTGAATTTCTCCAAGATCCATGCCTCATTCATTTTTAGAAATGTGAGGTAGTTCACACTGTCGTGAGCTAGATGAGTGCGCTTATCGGTCACCATACCCCCTGCTGCGTTGAACGTCATTTCGGACAGGACACTCGATGAGGGGCAAGCCAAGAGTTCCATGGCAAATTTTGCCAGCTCTGGCCACAGGTCAAGCCTGCACACCCAGTAGTCAAGGGGTTCCTCGCTTCTCAGAGCGTCCACATCGGTCGTTAACTCGATGTAGTCGGACACCTGTCGGTCTAGGCGTTTCCTGAGGCTTGATCCGGAGGGCAGCTGTCGATGGGTTGGCTGCAAGAATGATCTCATACCCGAAGTGACCAACACATCTTCAAACCGCCCTCTTCTTGCATGCGCTGTAGGATTGGTACCCACAACTGTTTCTCTGTGGGTGGAAATTCCTCTGCCAGTGCCCGCAACAGCAGAATGCAGCATCTCTCGAAGCAAGGCCTGGAAATGCTGCATTCTGACAGCCCTCTGTGGTGCTAGTAACATGTCTGCCATTTTGTGCTTGTACTGGGGGTCCAAGTAAGTTGCCACCCAGTACTGGTCCTTGCCCTTTATGCTTTTTATACGGGAGCATGAAGGCCCCCATTTGCACTAAATTGGAAGCGGTGGAGCAACCTGACTCCTGCTCATCGCCCAGGAGACTGTCATCCTCGGTCTCCTCCACCCAGCCACGGACAACACCAGGGATCCCAGAAAAGTTTAAAGCCTGCTCTTCTTGCACCTCCTCCTCCACCTCCTTCCCCCAGGTACCATCCTCCTCTGACTCCTCTTCAGACTCCTGCTGACTTGTCTCAGATGGAGTAGCCCCCCCGGGAATTCATTCAGCATTGCGACTTCCTCATCTTCCTGCTCTTGCTCCTCGACGGCTTGATCAATGACACGAAGCAATGCATGCTCCAGAAAGAATGCGTAAGGTATGATGTCACTGATGGCGCCCTGGCTGCTACTGACCAGTTTGGTGATCTCATCAAATGGCCGCAGAAGTCTGCATGCGTCGTGCATGAGCATCCACTGGCGCGGTGAAAAAATACCAAGCTCCCCAGAACCTGTCCAGCCGCAGAGTTCGTACAGGTAGTCGTTAACGGCAAGTTTCTGCTGGAGCAGCCTATGAAGCATATACAAGTTGGAAAGTCACAATCAAAAGTTTCTATTGCGTAGCTATATAGTACTTGCGCTGCTGGTCCCAAAAGTGAAGTGGGTTGTGTTCACACAAAGAAAACAGAAGTAGTGTTGGAACCATGCTGCTCATTCAAATAAGACCTTTTCTTTCGGTGCAACCCCTCCATAGCCTACTTGCTTATCCCACATATCAGTACAGTACAGTATAATGACATCAATCTAAAACAATGTATAAATATAAAAGAATAAAATACATACAGCAATATTACAACTACCATTTGTTTTACCTTCACACAACCCATTCATTATAGATCACATGTACTAAGTAGTCAATATAAGCAGGCGGTCATTCTTCATTCACAATATGGTCACATATTTTAACTACAACTGCATAACCCTCCTCCTACACAACAGTAGTCACGTGTTTAAAGTGACCAATGGATACATAGTATTACTCTTCATTCGTAATCTCATCCTTTCTCTGCGTTTCCATATAGAAGGTTGTCCTAATACAACTATTTACTTCAAATATACTTACTCTCACATATATTCTCTACATTGCCCGATATATCGTCGGCACACTGGATAAGTTGGAACTACATCAAAGGACTGATAGTAATTACATTGTTACACCTTAAAAGAATTAAAGTTTTTTTTTTAAAGTTTTTGCAGTATATTTTTCTATTATTTGAGGTAAAATTATTTTTAATGCAATTAAACCAAACATGGTTTCAGGTCAAATTCTACAGGGAGTGCAGAATTATTAGGCAAGTTGTATTTTTTGAGGATTAATTTTACTATTGAACAACAACCATGTTCTCAATGAACCCAAAAAACTCATTAATATCAAAGCGGAATATTTTTGGAAGTAGTTTTTAGTTTGTTTTTAGTTTTAGCAATTTTAGGGGGATAGCTGTGTGTGCAGGTGACTATTACTGTGCATAATTATTAGGCAACTTAACAAAAAACAAATATATACCCATTTCAATTATTTATTTTTACCAGTGAAACCAATATAACATCTCAACATTCACAAATATACATTTCTGACATTCAAAAACAAAATAAAAACAAATCAGTGACCAATATAGCCACCTTTCTTTGCAAGGACACTCAAAAGCCTGCCATCCATGGATTCTGTCAGTGTTTTGATCTGTTCACCATCAACATTGCGTGCAGCAGCAACCACAGCCTCCCAGACACTGTTCAGAGAGGTGTACTGTTTTCCCTCCTTGTAAATCTCACATTTGATGATGGACCACAGGTTCTCAATGGGGTTCAGATCAGGTGAACAAGGAGGCCATGTCATTAGATTTTCTTCTTTTATACCCTTTCTTGCCAGCCACGTTGTGGAGTACTTGGACGCGTGTGATGGAGCATTGTCCTGCATGAAAATCATGTTTTTCTTACCTTGCAGACTTCTTCCTGCTTGAAGAAGGTGTCTTCCAGAAACTGGCAGTAGGACTGGGAGGTGAGCTTGACTCCATCCTCAACCCAAAAAGGCCCCACAAGCTCATCTTTGATGATACCAGCCCAAACCAGTACTCCACCTCCACCTTGCTGGCGTCTGAGTCGGACTGGAGCTCTCTGCCCTTTACCAATCCAGCCATCTGGCCCATCAAGACTCACTCTCATTTCATCAGTCCATAAAACCTTAGAAAAATCAGTCTTGAGATATTTCTTGGCCCAGTCTTGACGTTTCAGCTTGTGTGTCTTGTTCAGTGGTGGTCGTCTTTCAGCCTTTCTTACCTTGGCCATGTCTCTGAGTATTGCACACCTTGTGCTTTTGGGCACTCCAGTGATGTTGCAGCTCTGAAATATGGCCAAACTGGTGGCAAGTGGCATCTTGGCAGCTGCACGCTTGACTTTTCTCAGTTCATGGGCAGTTATTTTGCGCCTTGGTTTTTCCACACGCTTCTTGCGACCCTGTTGACTATTTTGAATGAAATGCTTGATTGTTCGATGATCACGCTTCAGAAGCTTTGCAATTTTAAGAGTGCTGCATCCCTCTTCAAGATATCTCACTATTTTTGACTTTTCTGAGCCTGTCAAGTCCTTCTTTTGACCCATTTTGCCAAAGGAAAGGAAGTTGCCTAATAATTCTGCACACCTGATATAGGGTGTTGATGTCATTAGACCACACCCCTTCTCATTACAGAGATGCACATCACCTAATATGCTTAATTGGTAGTAGGCTTTCGAGCCTATACAGCTTGGAGTAAGACAACATGCATAAAGAGGATGATGTGGTCAAAATACTCATTTGCCTAATAATTCTGCACGTAGTGTATATTCATCTCTTCTGGCTGTAGGGTGTTAAGCTTATATATCCATTCTACCTCACGCTTATTGATCTGCGGCTCATTTCTGCTGGAGCAGCCTATCAAGCATATGCAAGGTGGAGTTCGAGAGTGTTGGGCAGCCACAAATTAGACGTCTGACGGGCAAGTGGTGTCGCCGCTGAACGTCAGCAAGGCAAGCCATGACCGTGTAAGATCTTCTAAAATGAGCAGATATTTTCCTGGCCTGCTGCAAGACGTCCTGGACCCTGGGGTATTTGGCAACGAATCGCTGAACGACTAAGTTCAGGACGTGTGCCATGCACGGCACGTGTGTCATTTTGCCCTGTTTCAGCGCGCTCAGCAAATTGGCACCGTTGTCGCACACCACTTTACCAACTGTGAACAATTGAGCGGGGTTATCCACTGATCGGCCTGTGACCGCAGAGCTGAAAGGAGTGCAGGACCGGTGTGGCTCTTGGCTTCCAGGCACAACAACTGCAGCACAGCATTGCAACGTCTTACCTGGCACGTCGAATAGGTTCTGGAGAGCTGGGGGGTTCAGCGGAAGAGGCGGTAGCAGTGGAAAAGGAGGAGTCAGCCGAGGAGGAGCCGGAGGATGGATAAGGAGGAGGAGAAGAAGAGGCAGACCTGCATGCAATCCATGGCGGTAACACCAATTCCACATGAGTGCCACAGGTTGCATGCTTGACAGCCATCAGAAGGTTCACCCAGTTGGCAGTAAAAGTTATGTACGTGTCTGTGGTCGGATGTATCTTGGCACCGACACTGTGTGCCAGAGATACATTCACTTGCCGCTGAACATGGCCATATAGCTCTGGGATGTCCTTCTGGGAGAAATATTTCCTTCCGGGGTCCTTCCATTGTGGTGTGTCAATGGCCACAAATTTTCTAAAGGCCTCCGAGTCCACCAGTTTATATGGCAGTAATGGCGAGCTAGCAGTTCTGACAAGCCGGTGATCAGCTGTTGGGCCAGCTTTTTACATTCAAACATTTGGGCCACAGAAGCCTGCCTTTTGACATGGTGGAAGGTGGAGTAGAGGACAAATGGGAGAGAGGAGAAGGAGAAAAGGCTGGACGTTGAGTGCCGGGAGTGTGGCTTTGCGGGTTCTGACCGTGTTGCTCCCACTGGGTTCAGTGATGGGAGGCCAGGTGCCTTCTTATGGTGGTCGTCCCTAGGTGAGTGTTGGGCTTACCCCAACTTATGCATTGACAGCACAGGCTGCAGATGGCGACACTATTGTCAGCAGCTGACACGTTAAAAAAAGCCCACACTGCGGAGTCATATTCCGGCATCCTGGGAGCGCCAGATGTGACCGTGCATGGTGGATGGCTCGCTCCAGATACATTTGCAGTCAGCTTTTTTTCCTCCTGTGCACTGCGAGTTCTGCCTGATACTACTCCTTCTACTCCCTATCTGCTGCTCCGTCTCTCCCTCTGAACTCCCCTCCTCCTCCTCTCTTGTGGGCACCCATGTGACTCCCATTGACACGTCATCATCGTTACATTCACCACAACTGACATTAGAGATCTTGGAGTAGGCAGCAACAGTGGGGACCACCCTCCTTGTGCTGATCTGGGTACTGTCGTCAGCTACCTCCTCTTCCTCATCTGATGCCAAGAATGGCTGCGCATCGGTAAGGTCTGGGAATGGATGGGAAAATAATTCCCTTGACTCGAGTGGGGGGGCTATGGTGGTGGTGGTGGTGTCTTTGGGGGTGCACACAGCAGAGAGTGAGGAGGGTGCTGATACAGAGGATGAGGAGGGAGCAGAAGCTTCTCCAACTTCCCACTTAGACCCCTGTGGAAAGGCCTGCCTCTTCCTCTGCCTGTCATCTGCCTGCCATTTTCAAAATGACCCTGTGACAAAGTCCCTATAGAAGAGCAGTATTTGTGGAAGCTGGTGTATCGCAGGCCTCAATCAATATTTGGTGGTATATCAATACCCTGTATCAGTATTTTGTGAAAACAGGGATATAGAACCCAATAATGAGTATTTGCTGGAAGCTGGCAAATCAAACCCCTTAATCAATATTTGTTGGAAGCTGGTGTATCGAAGGCCTCAATCAATATTTGGTGGAAGCTGGTATATCAATCCCCTCTTTCAGTATTTTGTGGAAATAGGTATATAGATCCCAATAATGAGCATTTGCTGAAAGCCGGTAAATCAAACCCCTTAATCAATATTTGGTGGAAGCTGGTGTAAAGCAGGCCTCAATAAATATTTGGTGGAAGCCAGTATATCAATACCCTCTATCAGTATTTTGTGTAAACAGGTATATAGAACCCAATAATGAGTTTTTGCTAGAAACCAATAAATCATACCCTAAATCAATATTTGGTGGAAGCTGGTGTATCGCAGGCCTCAATGAATATTTGGTAGAAGCTAGTATATCAATACCCTCTATCAGTATTTTGTGGAAGCTGGTGTATCACATCCCTCAATCAGTATTTTGTGGAAGCAGGTATATCGCACCCCTTAATCAGTATTTTTGGGGGCAACAGGTATATGACACCTGTTGCAATTAGTTATTCGAATAGTATTTGTCCCTCTATATAGCTGCGGTATCTCAGCAGAACCGCACACAACTGCTGCACAATACAAATGCACTATAATATACTTTCTATGTTAGAAGGTATATTATAGGTATATCACACCCCTCAATCAGTTGTATTTTTAGGGGGCAACAGGTATATCACACCAGTTGCAATTACCTATTCCAATAGCGTTTGTCCCTCTCTCTAGCTGAGGTATCTCAGCAGAACCGCACACAACTGCTGCACAATACAAATGCAGTATAATATACTTTCTATGTTGGAAGGTATATTATAGGTATATCACACCCCTCAATCAGATAATTTTTGGGGGGCAAACAAGTATATAGCACCAGTTGCAATTATTTATTCCAATAGCGTTTGTCCCTCTATCTAGCTGCGGTATCTCAGCAGAACTGCACACAACTGCTGCACAATACAAATGCACTATAATATACTTTCAATGTTAGAAGGTATATTATAGGTATATCACACCCCTCAATCAGTTTTATTTTTGGGGGGCAACAGGTATATCACACCAGTTGCATTTACTTATTCCAATAGCGTTTTTTTTTTTTGGGGGGGGGGCAACGGGGTATATCACATCAGTTGCAATTAGTTATTCCAATAGCGTTTGTCCCTCTATCTAGCTGCAGTATCGCAGCAGAACCGCACACAACTGCTGCACAATACAAATGCACTATAATATACTTTCTATGTTAAGTATATCACACCCCTTTGTATGCCACACCTATTGATAGCATACCTATACCAGTTTTTAAAAGGACTTTTGTGGCCCTATTAACTAGCGTTTGGTGTCCCTTACAGTCTGTCCCTGCTCCACACAGCAACCTCTACCTACACTGGCAAAAAACTGAATGTAAAATGGCTGCCAGATCAGGTTTATTTATAGGGTAGGGGGTGTGTCCATGAGCTTAAACATCTCAATTGGCTGTCCTGATGGATGTGTCATGGGTCAAAGTTCTGCACAATGCAAAGAATATGGTGCCGGCGGACATCGCCATATGTTCGTCTGTTCGTCAAACTTCGAACTAGCAAAGTTTGCCGCGAAACGACCGCCGGGCGAACTTCAAGGCCATCTCTACCCCTGTGTTACATGCTGGCCAATCTCCAGTCCAAGACGCAGGCCCGGATGCCTACCGCCCTGCACCTGGACCTTCGCAAGCACCATCAGCGACCACATCCACTTCCATGTCCCAGCGCAGCGTACAAATGTCCTTTTCCCAGGCATTTGAATGCAGTCGCAAATACCCAGCCACACACCCACAGGCCATTTCCCTGATGGCACACTGGGTGAATGTTCTGGAGGCTGGGAGCGAGTCGTACCCTGGGGTGGCACAGGTGCTACCGATGCCAAGGATTGCGGGCCCTACGTTGGGTTTCGGTCAGCACCTACGTTAGTGGCTCCAACACCCACTTCTCCTCCTCTGCCTCCTCCTCCACTTCCACCTCTGAATTATCCGTGTGCAGCACCAGTCAGTCATCAGTCGGTAGCTGGAAGCAGTGTAGCACTGCAGTGGGAAAGCGGCAACAGGCCATGCTGAAGCTGATATGCTTAGGGGACAAACAGCACACCGCTGCAGAGCTGTGGCAGGGGATAAAAGACCAGACTGAGCTGTGGCTCTCGCCACTCAACCTAGAACCAGGCATGGTTGTGTCTGATAATGGCCGTAACTTGGTGGCGGCTTTGGTGCTCAGCAAGCTCAGACACATCCCATGCCTAGCCCACATCTTAAACTTAGTGGTTCAGCGGTTTCTCAAAACCTACCCCAATTTGCCTGAGCTACTGGTGAAGGTCCGGCGCGTGTGTGCACATTTTTGCAAGTCATCGACAGCTTCCGCTGGTTTGGCAAAGCTGCAGCAGCGCTTGAAATTGCCAGCTCATCGGCTGTTGTGCGATGTGAGCACGCACTGGGACTCAACGTTCTACATGTTGGCCAGGCTTTGTGAGCAGCAGAGGGCAGTAGTGGAATAGCAGCTGCAACATGGTTCAGTCACCTTCCGCTATTCACAAGCGAGGAGTGGGCATGGATGTCTGACCTCTGTGAGGTTTTACGAAACTTTGAGGAATGAACACAGATGGTGAGCGGCGATGCCGCTATTATCAGTGTAACCATCCCACTGTGTCTACTCAAATGCTCGCTGCTCACAATTAAGGCCGACGCTTTGCATGTGGAAGAGGTGGAAATGGGGGAAAACATTAGACAGGGTGATAGCCAGACCACCCTCAGTTCGTCTTCTCAGTGCGAATTGGACGATGAAGAGGAGGAGCAGGAGGAGAGGAGCAGTATCCATGAAAGTTTAAATCCCGAGCATCCCGATGTGTTCGGCCAGAGCACCTGAGCACTTTGGTGGTCGATCAACACTTGTGGCCAGAAAAAAACTATTTGTGACCAGCAATTAGGAAGTTTGCGTGCAAGCTGAACTCCCACCTGACCAAGTTGCAGCCAGTGCAGTTAATGCTGTACCACTTAGTTATGGTAACTGTGGTGCAGTTCTGCACCTCTCCAAAATTGAATTCATCAGGCATTGCTCCCTCTATTCAGTTATCTGTAAAGCTTGTCTCCTCCTTCTTTAAATGTGGTGCAAATCCACACCTTTCCAAAAATTTTGTTTTTCTCTACTCCATCACTTGGACTCTTTGCTAGGTGTCCGAAAAATTTCTCATGTCATCATCCTTTAAATGTGGCGTCATTCAGTGCCTTCGCCCAAATGTAATTCTTCTCTGTCATCTGTTGGACTCTTTGCTAGGTGAAAGAAAAATTGTCTTGTCACCCTTTAAATGTGGGGCATTTCCATGACTTCACCAAAATATAATTCTTCTGTATGAAATTTGAATTTCTGGCCTGCTGTCCATTAAAAAAAATATATATATTTTAAATTGTCTAGTTTTCTAAATAACGGTGGCCTTTCCCTGGCACATACCCTGTTCCCTGACCCCTATGTGACCAGGACTATCCCAGTTTGACCTCGCTGTAATGTCTTATCCAGCCTCCAGTGTCACCTCGGAGAGGGATTTCAGCACGGCAGATGGCATGCACGCAAACGGACAAAGATGCCACTGTAGAAAACTTTACTTTCGCGAAAATGAATGAGGCATGGATCCGTGAGGATTTTCACACACTTCCTGCTGAAACTGATGAATAGATCTGCCATTCCTGATGGTGGCAATTTATTGCTGGCCCCATCATACCACTGCCACTGTCTGTTTGCCTAAGTCTCCCTATTCCCCCTATTTATTTAAGGATGCAGCTTATGGGAGATTCAGTATATTCTCAGGAATATGCCTGTGGTAGGCATGACAGCCTTCAGCAGGCTCCAGGCAGCCACCACCAACAAACGACTTTTCCAATCTTAGCGCTGGAGAAACCATTCAGGGCCAAGGAATGCAATGCTCCCAGAGAAAGCTGCCTCAGCTGCCATGGTCACAATTGACCATAGCATCTGAGAAGTTAAATATCTGCAATCGGCATTGTCACCAATCGCAGACATTAGCCCTGGGTGTTTAAAAGAGCAGAAACCAGACAGCTCTGGAACCCACTGCGCTCCACGAGTGGGAGCCATCTTTAACCCCTTCCTGACCAGCGCCTTAATAGTACGGCGCTGGCCGGTTCTTTAAAGCTGGCACCTGCTCCTGAGCGCTGCGGGCGCCGTAGCCACGGGTGGCTGCCTGCTTCTTATATATGGAGTCCTTGCCTGTGATTGGGCTCCATAGGAAACAAGCAATTTTTACATAGACTCCAATGCTAGTGCATTGGAGTCTATGAGAATAGCAATCTAGTGATCGCATGTTATAGTTCCCTATAGGAATTCTAAAAAAAAGTGATGTTAAAAAACAAAAAAATTCAAATCACCCTCCTTTTCCCAAAATAAAAATAAAGGACAAAAAAATTAAAATAATGCACATCATGGGTTTTGCGATGTGCAAAAACGCCCATAGTCTAAAAATGTATTCACCGTACAGCAAACAGCAAAATGGAAAAAAGCGTCCAAATGGCCAATAAAAAGTGATCAAAAAGTCATACACACCCCAGAATGGTATCACTGAAAAGTTCAGATCGCCCCTCAAACAGCTCCGTACACATAAATACAAAAAAGTTATAGGGGTCAAAATATGGCAACAAAAAAATTCAAACTATACTTATAAAGGATCACTGGATTTATACTGACCTGTAAAATAAAAGTAACCAGTCAGTTTTTCTCATACGTCGAACGTCGTAAATAAAAAAAAAAAAAAACTGTGGTAAAATTGCATTTTTTTTTTTGCAATTTCACCCCATTTGGAATTTTTTTCCCGCTTCCCACTACATCATATGCAATATTAAACGTTGGAAAGTACAACTTGTCCCGCAGAAATCAAGCCCTCATATGTGAACAGACAAATAAAAAAGTTATGGCTCTGGGAAGGCAGGGAGCGCAAAACAAAAACGCCAAAAAAACAAAAATAGCACCGTATACATACAGTGCTGGTCGGTAAGGGGTTTAACAGCTTAAAAAGGGGGAGTGGGATAAAAATTGCAACAACAAAAAAAGAGAGAACTACAGGATAGAAAAAATCCTATTCCTAGAAGACATCAGACTGTCATAAACCAATTTTAAGCCATTTTGAGTACTTTTGATTTGAGTTGAATTGATTTGACCACAAATCACATAAAAAAAATAATAATTATAAATCAGACACAAAATTATTTTCAAGTTTGCACATCGCAATTTAGGATTCTTATTGTGGACATGCATACATAACACAACATACAGTACAATGGAAAAGTTTAAGCAAGCATGGAAAAAATTCTGCAAAGTTAGAATGCTTTCAAAAATTTAATTAATAGTCTATTTTTATCAATTAACAAAATGCAACATGAATGAACAAAAGAGAAATGTAAATCAACTCAACATTTGCTGTGACCACCCTTTGCCTTCAACAGGATCAATTCTTATAGGTACACTGTCTTGCACACAGTTTTAGAAAGAACTCAGCGAGGAGGTTGTTCCAAACATCTTGGAAAACTAACCACAGACTATCTGTGGATGTAGGCTTGCTGAAATCCTTCTCTCTTTTCATGTAGTCCCAGACAGTTGGGATGTTGAGATCAGAACCCTGTGGGGACCATGTCATCACTTCCAGGACTCTGTGTTCTTCTTTACGCTGAAGATAGTTGTTAATAACATTGGCTGTATGTTTGGGGTTGTTGTACTGCTGCAGAATAAATTTGGAGCCAATCAGATGCCTCCCTGATGGTACTGCATGGTTAAGTATCTGCCAGTATTTCTCATCATTGAGAACACCATTAATCCTCACCATGTTGAGGACCTTAGACACAGCGGTTGGACAAATAAACTTAGCACAGCAAATATAAGATACATAATGCCCTTCGAAATTGGAAGATGTCCATCAGTGCCATGGTCTTCATGGAAGAATTGCAGCCAAAAAGCCATACCTACAAGTCAAAATTTGAAAACTTTTGCTGTAACAGAAGCCTGAAGAGCAGTATAATAATACGTGTCTGTAGGCAACAGTGAAGCATGGAGGAGGTTCCTTGCAAGTTTGGGGCTGCATTTTAGCAAATGGCGTTGGGGATTTGGCCAGACCTGATATCAACATCATCAAGTCTTTCTGGAATTACATGAAGAGACAAAAGGATTTGAGCAAGCCAACATCCACAGAAGATCTGTAGTTAGTTCTCCAAGATATTTTTCACAACCTCTCTGCTGAGTGCTGAATTCCTTTAAAAACTGTGTGCAAGTGTACCTAGAAGAACTGATGCTGTTTTGAAAGAAAAAGTAGGTGACACCAAATATTGATTTGATTTAGATTTCTCTTTTGTTCATTCATGTTGCATTTTGTTATTTGATAAAAATAAACAATTTCTCAACATTGTATTAATATTGTACTGTGTGTATATGGAGCTACATGAATCTATATACAATATGCTCCTCCTCGTGGTGGCTGTAAATAACAGAACTTTATCACGTTATTTAAAGTTTTTTTCTGCTTTTTACTATTGATAACCTATCCTCAGGATAGGTTATCAATATCAGATCGCCGTGGGTCTGACTCCTGGTTACCCGCCAATCAGTTGTTTTAAGAGAAAGCAGTGCTTATACGAACGCTGCCTTCTTTGCCCTGTTTGCATGCTTGCCGCACCAATTGCAGTGGTGAGCAGGTGTAATTACGGTGTCTCCATAAGTATGGCATCCCCATTCACTTCTATGGGACAGCTCTGTCTGTTCAAGTGAATACTATAGAGCCATCCCATAGAAGTCAATGGGGATGCCATACTTGTAATTACACCTGCTCACCCCAGCAAATGCTGTAGTGAGCAGGTAAGCGGAGCAGAGAAGGCACACGTGCTGATTTCTCTTCAAAAAGCTTATCGGCGGGGGTGCCGGGAGTCGGACCCTCACTGATCTGATATTGATGACCTATCCTGAGGATAGGTCATCAATAGTAAAAAGTGGACAAACCCGTGAATGTAGGGGAAAGAAGCATCAGGGACAGATGAGCACCATCCCTCCTCCCAGATGCTCCATAGCAGTGGCATGGACTACAGTGCTAGGCGGCAGGTACAGCAAGACTTCTCCTGTGATTAATGACGTAACTCCAAACTGTGTGATTGTTGCTGAAGCTGCTGCCTATGTTCTGTACAGACCGCAGCTTCAGATTTGTTGTTTGCATCGGCCTTACCTACATGTACACAAGATGGCTAGGGCTCTGTGAGGGAAGGGGGACACCTTGTGTCTCCCCCTGCCATCTTATAGCACCCCTGTCAACTTGTGTCTCCCCCTGCCACCTTCCATCTGCCCCCTGACAGAACCCCTGACACCCTGGGTTCCCCCTACCCCTGACAGATCCCTTGCCACCTTCTGTCTCCCCAGTGTTCCCTAACAGAACCCTTTCCACATTGTGTTTCCACCATGCTTCCTGATAGAACCACTACCATTCTTGTGTCTCCCACTGCCGCCTCCCCCCCATAGCCTCTACCCACCTACGTCTCCAGGCACTACAGAGGACTTGCCAGATTGTGTCTCACCTACCCCCCAGCTCCCAATTATTACTTCCATAAAGCCTTACCGCCTGGTGCCCCCCTTCCTCCTCCAACAGAGTCCAACACATATGTTGCTAGAACTACACAGCTCCATCCATTGTGTAGTGGACAGAGCTGGTTACTGGGAGCAGAGCTGTAATTACTAGTTCTGCATCGACTAGTTCCGTCTCTGAAGCTATTCATTAAGGCCCCTTTCACACGGGCGAGTATTCCGCGCGGATGCGATGCGATGTGCGAGTTGAACGCATTGCACCCGCACTGAATACCGACCCATTCATTTCTATGGGGCTGTTCACATGAGCGGTGATTTTCCCGCATCACTTATGCGTTGCGTGAAAATCGCAGCAAGCTCTATATTCACCATGGTAAAAGATCATGTGACGTACCATGTGATGACCGGAGTGACGTCATCAAAGGTCCTTTACCTGTATTTAATGCTCACCACAGGTCCTAGTCAACAAAGGAGACAGAAGGAGATGCCGGGCTTCACGATCAAGTGGACTAAGGTGAGTTAATTTTTTATTTTATTTTTTTAACCCCTCCAGCGCTATTTTACTATACATTCTGTATTCAGAATGCTATTATTTTCCCTTATAACCATGTTATAAGGGAAAATAATACAATCTACAGAAAACTGATCCCAAACCCGAACTTCTGTGAAGAAGTTCGGGTTTGGGTACTAAACATGCGCGATTTTTTTCACGTGAGTGCAAAACGCAATACAATGTTTTGCACACGCGCAGAAAAATCGCGGGTGTTCCTGCAACGCACCCGCCTCTTATCCGGGCCAAAAATATGACGCCCGTGTGAAAGAGGCCTTAGGGCTCTATCACACGAGCAGATGCCATGCGGGTAATCCGCTGCGTGAAAGAGAGCCAAGCCCCGCTCCGAACAGCAGAGAGCTTGGCTTGGTTCTCATTCATGCAGCGAATTACCCGCACGGCATCCACTCATGTGAAAGAGCCCTAACAGTTGATTCACGGGGTACAAGGTGTTGGACCTCAGCTTATCAGATATTGATGGCCTATACTGAGGATAGGCCCTCAATATCCAAATTCCAGACAATCCCTTTAAGGGCTCATGCACACAAACTTATTTTCTTTCCGTGTCCGTTCCAGGTTTTTTGTGGACCGTATGCGGAACCATTCATTTCAATGGGTTTGTAAAAAAAAGGAAGTTAGTCCGTGTGCATCCCGTTTCTGTATGTCCGTATTTCCGTTCTGAAAAAAACTAGAACATGTCCTATTATTGTCCGGATTACGGACAAGGATAGGACTGTTTTATTAGGGGCCAGCTGTTCCGTTCCGCAAAATACGGAATGCACATGAACGTCATCCGTATTTTTTGCGGATTTTACGTTTTTCACAGACCGCAAATATATACGGGGTGTGCATGAGCCCTTACGCTGGGTTCAGACCTGAGCGTACTTGAACGTACGCTCTGTATGCGCGATTGTACGGGCGTTTGCAATCGCGCATACAGAGACAAGCGAATGCCCATCGTCGCGCAGTCCCGCTGAAGTCTATGTACGGGAACGCGCGACAAGACGCCCCAAAGAAGCTCATGTACTTCTTGGGGCGTCGGGCGTTTTACAGCGCGATCGTACGCGCTGTAAAATGCTCAGATGAGAACCATTCCCATAGGGAATCATTGGTTCTTGCCTGCTGAGCGTTTTACAGCGCGTAGGAACGCGCTGTAAAACGCTCAGGTCTGAACCCAGCCTAAGAGAGTGAATTTCCAACATTCTATTTCCACAAGAACATAACACTGTCCAGCCAGGAAAAATGTACAGCATGGTAAACTCATTTTCTTTTTTTGTTAATATTAACCCAATGTTAAACAATTCTTATTAACTGAAAATATGCAAATATGGGCAAACTACATCAAGAATACTATATGTGTGAAAAGAACACAACCATCAAGTAAATATAATTTTTTTTATAGAGTTTTATTTTAAACCGCTATACCTGAGAAACCAGTAAAAATAGTGAAACGGTTACGTGTCAGTCACTTTATCCGGTGTTCTGAACTAAAATAAAATTAGCTGCTATGAAATGCGTCCTGTATGCAGATATAGCTGCACCCCCGGGAGGCATGGAGCCTGTTATTGTGTGATATCCACTTCATCATTGCAGCCAATGGATGCTGAATATTAAGAGCTCTTTCCGGATATAATGCGTAAAAATTAAGATTTAAATGTGTTCTTCTGTCCGCCGGGCACAATGCCACGCTCAGTCAGACACACACCTTTCTGTATAATTGTAGAAGGGAATACAAATGACATTCACCTTTGTCAGAACAGATGATATTTTTTCAATGGCCATCACGATATAAGAAGTTACTAAATGCAAGGATAGAAAATCTTACCGCACATTACAGGAAAAAGTAATGAAAATTTCAAAAAGGGAGGAACTAATTCTAGTTTTGTTCACTAAAAACATCTACATTTTAAGAGCATCTTCATCAAAATGCTGTTTTGGTTTGCTTTTAGAACAGCCAATTTAGCCTCTGTTCACACTAGCATTATGGCTTCAGTTTAGGCCCCCTGCACACGAACGTGTGCTTCCCTTTGCCGTATTGCGGACCGCATTTGCGGATCCGCAATACACAGGTGCCGTTCCGTGGGCATTCCACATCACGGATGCGGACCCATTCACTTGAATGGGTCAGCAAATCCAGAGATGCGGAATGGTACGGAACGGAAGCACGGAAAGTGGGGTTTCGTCCCGTACTTCCGCTCCGCAAAGAGATAGAACATGTCCTATCTTTTTGCGGAACGGCCGGATCGCGGACCCATTCAAGTGAATGGGTCAGCGATCCGCTGTGTCTGTCCCACGGACTGTGTTCGTGCATTGCGGCCCGCAGTACTGTATAGTAGCTATATCGGACCTGTTTTCCTAAAGAACCCCATTGACTTATAGGTTTGCGTGAAGGTTACAATATTTCTAGTGGCAAGAAAGGGGGTCACCAATAAACTCACCCCTCCCCAGGTAAGAGAATGCACATTTTTCTAATTACTGCTTAGGGTGCATTCACATCACCGTTTAGCTTAGTGTTTTTCTGATCCGTCAGAAGAAGAGAGAGAGAAAAAACAGGATACTATAAAAAAAAACATCCTGTTGTATCAGTTATCATCCGTTTCAGCCATTTCTGTCTAAGATCCGTTTTTTTAGCCGGGGGAAAAAACGCACTGCATGCAGGACTTTATTTCCATCAAAAAAAAAAACTGTCTCTCTTCTTCAGAAGAATGGAAGGTTAAATGTTGATGTGAATGTTACATTAGTTGTTTAAGAATAGCTGTTTTGGGAATGTGCACACAGGACAGAAAAACTGCAGGTTTGATAGTATTTGGTTCTCCACATAAGGCTACATGCACACAACCGTAGTATGCGTTTTGCGGTCCGCAAATTGCGGATCTGCAAAAAAAAAGGATAAAGTTCCGTATAGCATCAGGTTTTTTTTTGCGGATCTGTTTTTTTTTTGCGAATCTATAATAATGCCTATCCTTGTCCTCAAACTAGAAAAAAATAGGACATGCACTATTTTTTTTTAGGGGCAACGGAACGGACATACTGATGCGTACAGCACACGGTGTGGTGTCCGCGTTTTTTGTGGACCCATTGTAATTAATGGGTCCGCATCCTATCCGCAAAAATAATTGAACGGACACGGAAACAAACAACGTTTATGTGCATGTAGCCTAATTCATATAAACTGGAAACAATATATAGTCAAATATTTAAACAACAGTGGGGGAGAGTTATCAAAATTGGTGTAAGAGAAATAATAGCTCAGTTGCCCATAGCAACCAATCAGAATCCACCTTTCATTTTTCACAGTTCCTTTGGAAAATGAAAGGTGAAATATGATTGGCTGCCAGGGGTAACTAAGCCAGTTCTACTTTACACCAGTTTGATAAATATCCCCCATAAAAGAAAAAAGTTAAAGTATCATATAAAAAAACATATGCAATGCTTAAAATGCTTGATTCACGTAAGTAGGCAAGACATTTTAAAAAAAAACATTACTTTCTATGGAAAAATTACAATTATTATAAAACACACTAGTATATGTATCCATTAAAGAGGTTCTCTCACCTAGAACATTGGTGGCATATCGCTAGGATATGTCACCAATGTCCAAAAGTTGCAGGTCCCACTGCTAGGACCCACATCTATCTCTAGAACGGGGACCCCAAAGAGAACGAGAGCACATAGCACATGTGCAGCCACACCCAACTTACCATATTTTTCGCTTTATAAGACGCACCTGATTATAAGACGCACCTAGGTTTTTGAGGAGGAAAATAAGAAAAAAAATATTTTGAACCAAAAAGGTGTGCTTTTGGTGGATTTTGAACTAATGGTCTGGGGATGACACTTTTATGGGGCTCTGGGGATGACGCACTGTTATGGGGGATCTGTGGATGACACACTGTTATGGGGGATCTGTGGATGACACACTGTTATGGGGGATCTGTGGATGACACACTGTTATGGGGGATCTGTGGATGACACACTGTTGTGAGGGGGGCTCTGTGGATGATGCACTGTTATGGGGGATCTGTGGATGACACACTGTTATGAGGGGGGGGATCTGTGGATGATGCACTGTTATGAGGGGGGATCTGTGGATGACACACTGTTGTGAGGGGGGGCTCTGTGGATGATGCACTGTTATGGGGGATCTGTGGATGACACACTGTTATGAGGGGGGGATCTGTGGATGATGCACTGTTATGGGCGGACCGCACGCTGTATTCATAGTGGGTAGTGATGCAGGCAATTAGGCTAGTAAAGTTTATCAAAAGGAGAGCGTTTTACGGTATAAAGGATTAATGAAAGATTTTACATACAAAGAGACTTCTGTGCGCGGGGCCCGGTGTAATACAGTGACTGCACCGGGCCCCGCTGTGACTTGCCTCCAGCCACTCCTCCCTCCCCGCACTGTGACTGATGTGTCGCCGGCCACACTGTGCAGCATAGCGGCCGGCGACATATCAGTGTCAGCCCTGTAAAAAAAAAGTCAACCATCGTTTTATAAACGCACTGTCATTTTCCCCCCTCTTTTGGGGGGAAAAAAAGTGTGTCTTATAAAGCGAAAAATACGGTAATTAATTCCTATGGGATATCTGACTGAGCAGTGTTCTCAGGTATTTTTGGAAGTCCCATAGAAATTAATTGAGAGTGCATTTACTTGTATGGAAGTACCTGAAGTAGCGCTGGTTTTTCGGTGCTTTCATAATTTCATAGAAATGAATGGAGGGCGGCCGCACATGCGGTGTGCTCTTACTTTCTCTTTGGGAGAGATAGGTGCAGGTCTCACAGAAGGGAGCCATAACTATCTGACATTCGTGACATATCCTAACAATATGCCACCAATGTTCCAGGTGTGACAATCCCTTTAAGTATCAGTCCAGGAGACCGTTCATATAGTGCATTGCAGGGCCCTTGCAGATAGCAGTATAGATGATAACAGCACAAGGCACTATGTGAACAGTCTCCTACATTAATACTTAATGGATCAATATGCTATTGTCTTTTTATAAAGTGCTTGAGCCTACCTATTCTGTTTTCTTAAGATTTTTTAAAGAAATGTCATCCACACACTGCAAAACAAATCTGCAGCATAAATTGACCTGCAGATTTTATACAGGCAGCATGTCAATTACTGCTACACATTACCCCCACAGATTTCATCCTTTGAAATGCATAGGGTGAATTCCCCAACAAAATTCATAAGAAAGCCGCATGGATACAGTACATGTGGATTTTGCTGCGTAGACACCACAAAATCTGCCCCATGTATTTGTATCCTTATCTTTCCTTTCTTATTGGTTTCTACAGCTAATTTAAAGGGGTTCTCCAGAAAACGAAAATACCTAAATATTACTTAATTATAAACATTCCCAAATATCTTCCATTTTGTCTGCGGAGCAATCATTAGGAGAAATAAAATGGCCGTCCTATCAGTACACAGAAAACCTTTCCTAATCATACAGGAGGATAAGTTACTTCAGAGCAGTGAGGTGAAGAGTTGCCTCATCCTCCTCTCCTACTTGTTAGGGGTTATGGTCCTGAATACAGTTTAATATGATCTTCAGCTGAATCTCTGTAGGTACAAGTTCATGAGGACACATGAAGTACAGAGAGGAGGGTGGGGATGTGGCTGATGAGCAGTAGTTCTTGAATGCAGTCTCCATTACCACAGTCTGTCCTGTCAACCCTCTCTACTTCATGTCTCCTCATGAACTCCGTTCCTACAGAGATTCAGCTGAAGATCTTATAAACTGTATTCAGGATCATAATCCCTGGCAAGCACAACAGAGAGTAGGATGAGGCAGCTCTTAACCTCACTGCTCTCAATTAACTTATCCTCCTGTGTTATTAGGAGAGGTTCTGTGTGTACTAATAGGACGGCAGCCATTTTATTTCTCATAATAACCCCCCCTCAGACAAAACGAGCCATTATAACTAATGAAAGGTATTTAGGAATGTATTTATTATAAAGTAATATCTACGTATTTTCATCTCCTTAATTCCTGGGGAGCCCCTTTAACCTTTTAGGGACCGAGCTCATTTTCACCTTAAGGACCAGGTTATTTTTTTGCAAATCTGGCCAGTGTCACTTTATGTGGTGATAACTTTAAAAGCTTTGACTTATCCAGGCCATTCTGAGATAGTTTTTTTGTCACATATTGTACTTCATGACAAATGGAGTAAAAAAAAAATAAAAATTTCCAAGTTTCAATTTCTCTACTTCTAAAAATACATAGTAATACCTAAAAAAAATTGTTATTAATTTACATTCCCCATATGTCTACTTCATGTTTGGATCATTTTGGGAATGGCATTTTATTTTTAAGGGACGTTACAAGGCTTAGAAGTTTAGAAGCAAATCTTGAAATTTTTCAGAAATTTTTAAAAACCCACTTTTTAAGGACCAGTTCAGGTCTGAGGTCACTTTGTGAGGATTACAATAGAAACCATCCACAAATTATCCCATTCTAGAAACTACAGCCCTCAAGGCATTCAAAACTGATTTTGCTAACTTTGTTAACCCTTTAGGTATTCCACAAGAATTAATGGAAAATAGAGATAAAATTTAAAAATTTCACTTTTTTGGCAGATTTTCCTTTTGAATCCATTTTTTCGACTTACAAAGCAAGGTTTAACAGCCAAAAAAAACCACAATATTTATGGTTTTGATTCTGTAGTTTACAAAAACACCCCATATGTGGTTGTAAACTGCTGTACGGGCACACGGCAGGGCGCAGAAGCAAAGGAATGCCATACGGTTTTTGGAAGGCAGATTTTGCTGGACTGGTTTTGAAGCCCCCCTGATGCACCCCTAGAGTAGAAACTCCAAAACTGATTTTACAAACTTTGTTAACCCTTTAGGTGTTCCACAATAATTAATGGAAAATAGAGAAACAATATCAAAATTTCACTTTGGCAGATTTTCCATTTTAATATTTTTTTTCCAGTTACAAAGCAAGGGTTAACAGCCAAACCAAACTCAATATTTTTGGCCCTGATTCTGTAGTTTATAGAAACACCACATATGTGGTCGTAAACCGCTGTGCGGGCACACAGCAGGGCGCAGAAGGAAAGGAATGCCATATGGTTTTTGCAAGGCAGGTTTTGCTTGACTGGTTTTCTTGACACCATGTCCCATTTGAAGCCCCCTGATGCACCCCTAGAGTAGAAACTGCATAAAAGTGACCCCATCTAAGAAACGACACCCCTCAAGGTATTCAAAACAGATTTTACAAACGTTGTTAACCCTTTAGGTGTTCCACAAGAATTATTAGCAAATGGAGATGAAATTTCAGAATTTAAATTTTTTGGGCACATTTTCAATTTTTATCAATTTTTCCCAGTAACAAAGCAAGGGTTAACAGCCAAACAAAACTCAATATTTATGGCCCTGATTCTTTAATTTACAAAAACACCCCATATGAGGTCGTAAACCGCTGTACGGGCACACGGCAGGGCGCAGATGGAAAGGAATACCATACAGTTTTTGGAAGGCAGATTTTGCTGGACTGGTTTTTTGACACCATGTCCCATTCGAAGCTCCCCTGATGCACCCCTAGAGTAGAAACTCCCAAAAAGTGACCCCATTTTAGACACTACGGGATAGGGTGGCAGTTTTGTTGGTACTAGTTTAGGGTACATATGATTTTTGGTTGCTCTATATTACACTTTTTGTGAGGCAAGGTAACAAGAAACTGTTTTGGCACCGTTTAAATTTTTTGTTATTTACAAAATTTATCTGACAGGTTAGATCATGTGGTATTTTTATAGACCAGGTTGTCATGGACGCGGTGATACCTAATATGTATACTATTTATTTTATTTATGTAAGTTTTACACAATGATTTCATTTTTGAAACAAAGAAAATCATGTTTTAGTGTCTCCTTATTCTAAGAGCCATAGTTTTTCAGTTTTTGGGCGATTATCTTGGGTAGGGTGTGATTTTTGCGGGATGAGATGACGGTTTGATTGGCACTATTTTGGGATGCGTATGACTTTTTGACCGCTTGCTATTACACTTTTTGGGATGTAAGGTGACAAAAAATTGCTTTTTACACCGTTTTTATTTTTATTTTTTTACGGTATTCACTTGAGGGGTTAGGTCATGTGATATTATTATAGAGAAAGTTATTACGGACGTGGCGATACCTAATATGTATACTTTTTTTTATTTATGTAGGTTTTACACAATGATTTCATTTTTGAAACAAAAAAAATCATGTTTTAGTGATTCCATAGTCTGAGAGCCATAGTTTTTTTCAGTTTTTGGTCGATTATCTTGGGTAGGGTATGATTTTTGCAGGATGAGATGATGGTTTGATTGGCACTATTTTGGGTGCGTATGACTTTTTGATCGCTTGCTATTACACTTTTTGTGATGTAAGGTGACAAAAAATAGCTTTTATTAAGCAGTTTTTCTTTCTTTTTTTTACGGTGTTCATCTGAGGGGTTACATATTTTTATAGAGCAGGTTACCGTGGACGCAGTGATACCTAATATGTATATTTTTTTATTTACTTAAGTTTTACACAATAACAGCTTTTTTAAAACAAAAAAAATGATGTTTTAGTGTATACATATTCTGAGCCATAGTTTTTTTATTTTATGGGCGATTGTCTCAGGTAGGAGCTCATTTTTTGCGGGATGAGGTGACGGTTAGATTGGTACTATTTTGGTGGGCATACGCCTTTTTGATCGCTTGCTGTTGTACTTTTTGTGATGTAAGGTGACAAAAAAATTGCTGATTTAGCACAGTTTTTATCTTTCATTTTTTACGGTGTTCATCTGAGGAGTTAGGTAGGTCATGTGATATGTTTATAGAGCCAGTCGATACGGATGCAGCGATACCTAATATGTCTTTTTTCCCCCCTATTTTTTACCAATATTTTTTTTACTTTATTTGGGGAAAATGATGTTTTTATTTGTTTTTACTTGAAACTTTTAATTTTTTTGGGGGGGGACTTTATTTTTTCAACTTTTTTTCACTTAATTTTTTGTCCCACTTTGGGACTTCAACTTTTGGGGGTCTAATCTCTAATCCCCTTTACAATGCATTCCAATACTTCTGTATTGGAATGCATTGGCTTTATTAATAAATACAGGCTTCCGTGTCATTAGGTCCCCCCTACAGCCGCACGGGGACCCGATGGCACCTCCGACCGCCCGCCGCAACTCCTGTAAGAGCAGCAAACCACAGGTCTGAATCGCCGACGCGGGGGGTCACGGGACCCCCTGCGCATTGTCCCAGGGTGCCTGCTCATTGATTTGAGCAGGCACCTTGTTCCGATCACCGCCCACCGGGCGGCGGTGATCGGAACTACACATGAAGTACCGGTACGTCATATGTCCTTAAGTACCAGGACATCATGACGTACCGGTACGTCATGTGTCCCAAAGAGGTTAAGTACAATGGGGGTCATTTACTAATTTGAAATATGCCTAAATTAGGCGTATTTCAGGTATAGATTGTGGCGAAACTAACCGCCAGGTCCAAAATTGTGGGCGTGGCATGGGTGGGGAAGGGGACGGGCCGGCATCATTTTCTACACCTCTTTTAGGAGTAGAAAATGGTCTAAATGTAAGAACTCGGAAGTTGTCTTACATTTAGAAGTAGCAGTAGACACATCGAAGTTATGTACAGGCTGGAGCTTTTCATAACTTTGGCGGATCCACCGCCAGCTATAGGGCTTTATTAGGACTGGCATCTAAAACCCCAGTCTTAATAAATGTGCCCCAATGTAAATACCATATGTACATTTTACTGTGTGAATGTGATGTATTATGTACTCATTAAAGGTGTATTGGTGAGCTGGAGATCAAAGTGGCTTGTGCTCTTGGGAGACTCATAAGACGAGAGGAGTTAATATGATATCACCTACTGTAGGTTTGGAGCACATCACTGGAAGCAGACAGTGATTTGACCAAGGGAATCATTGGCGCTTTAGTGCAGTGGAGCTGGAATAGCCTTAGGCTACTTTCACACTAGCGTTTTTGCTGAACCCTGCCGGATCCAGCAAAAACGCTTCTGTTACTGATAATACAACCATCTGCATTCATTATGAACGGATCCGGTTGTATTATCTTTACCATACCCAAAATGGATCCGTCATAAACTCCATTGAAAGTCAATGGGGGACGGATCCGTTTTCTATTGTAAAATAATATTTCTGTAGTGATTGCGATTTATAGCTCTCAAATTAACTCTTTGAACCGTCATAAGCATATCAGGGAATAATAAAGAATGGAATAGTGAATCCGCGCTGTTTCATTATGTCAGTGTTTGTTGATTGGAAGCTTGGAGGTCAACCCAGTAAACATTCAGCTAGCTTGGAACAAACTGTGCAGGAATCTAATAGAAAGCAATATTGTTGAAAATGGATACCAATTGAAAACAGAGAGCAATGTCAACTATTTCCCACTGGGAACTGGCAACAATAAAACCAGTCAAGCATTACACAGTGCAGCCTGCCAAATGTCATTAGTGTGTAGAAACATTTAAAGGAACATTCTTGTAAAGAATTGCCCATGTCCAGCTTGTTTTAATTCTTTTTTTTCTTTTTTATAACTCCTGCACCTTTTAGCAAACTCGTTTTCGTCATGTTACTATTATATACTATATTGATGCCACAGTAAGTTTGACATTATACAAGTGACCTATAAAAACAATTCTACAAAATACTTGCTAAAATGAAAAAAAAAATATAGGATTATATTATGAATTAAAAAAAAACAGGGAACAGAATACATTTATGCCCCTCTATAAACGTCTGGATATCTGTCTGGATGTATTGAATCTACTCAAAATTTGTAGTATAAAAAAACAATAAAAATAAAATACTGTCACTTTTTTCAGACATAAGGTTTTTTGTGAGGTCACTTAAAATTGAATTTGTTTTTCAAAGAAAATATATCTTCTAGATTTAAAGGTTTAACGTTTCCTAAGATTCCAAGGGATGTATTTTTTTAAATTAATCTAACAAAGGAAAATGTGTCTGCCTCAGACAATGGATGTTTAATGAATACAATGCATGAATTCCAAACAACCATACCAGAGCGCCATCTAGTGAGCCTTTGGAACATTACAAAAGGCAAAACATAAAATAAAAAAATACATTTAAGCTCTTATTTACTAAATAATAAAAATAGATTGCTGAAATGTGGATACGCAGATACGTAACTATAATAGATACAACCACCTCAATCCCAGTTCTTCCATTTGATACTGGGTTCTGTAGAAACATCATATATTATCTGCCACATTACCTAAAGCCTCGAGTATACTAGCAATGTTACTCTTTATTATAGTATATGCTTGTAATTTCTGCTCATTGCTGTTACTATTTTAAATAAAAATTTAGTATAGTCATTATATTAGTTTTTTCACATGACTACAACTTTGTTGTTTGCTTAGTTTTTTGTTGCTGTTTTGTACAGCGCTCTGTGTGGCTAATAACCTATCTGATAAAATTTGGTCCTACTGATGTGATATCACATACTGAGGCTGTAGTCGCAGGATCGTATTCTTTATATGCAACTCACCCACAGGGATAGAATTGTGTGAAAGAGATATTTACATATAACATATACTGCTAGGAATGATAACGAACATCCTTTGTTTCCCATTATAACCGGCGTAATGTGGAATATTGTAGATTTAAAGCATATTGGAATTCATCTCTTGTCTTATTCTGGTTCATCTCTTATCTTTTATTATATGTTATAGACACATGACAGATACATTTTGTCTTCTCATTTAGATTTTTATATTACTATCTACATCTTTCTTCAAGTGCTAATATAATTTGTCCCTAAGTGTGTGTATTATATAAAAATATAGAAATAAAAACAATTAGAACTTAATGTATAGAATAGAGTCGACCATTACAAAAAGATAAAACAACCAGAACCCAATTCATGTACTCAGTGTTTTTCTTCATCTCATCACTTAACCTTTCTCAGAAAATCAATGCATCAAATTCGGATTAATTCCGATTTTCTGTAATCTTTCTAAATTGTTTACAAAATAACAATTCAATCAATACCACTTTTTTAAATCTCATTTTTTAAAAGGTTTCCTTAGTTGTTGTAAGTTCATGACTATATATAAAATTTTAATGCATTCGCAATGACCAAGTAGCTATTTGATTCCTTTCTCTCCCAAGTCTTTGAAGGGCTTTGTTATGCATCTCAGCAGGAGACGGGGCTAATTGTCATTTTTTGTCATTCACAAAATCTCAGCTTTAACATCTTAACTACAAGCAAGCGACTATTAAAATTCATCTATATGCAAAAATTCAAGACGGAATAATGGGATTGCAGATTCCTTAAATAATCAAATTGTATGTTTTACATTTATGGAAAATGTCTTCAAGCTTAAAAAAAATATTCTGGTTATCTTCCTGTAATGAAGCAATCCTTTGCTTGTAAATGTTCTACTAAGCTAAAGGTTACAAGAGGCGCTATGTGTGCATTGATAGGAAAAAAATGCCATTAAAAATGGCAAATATTTTTTATGGGACCCTATTAAAATATTGTAAGAAATAATAAATTACCAAAAAGATACAAAGAATAAAAACAGATTTTTAAAATTCTAACATTTTATTAATCAACATGTTATAATATTAGCTATTTGTCTTAACAATATAGATTCTTTGTAACTGTAGAAAATATTATTTGTGAGGTACGCTACCACCGGTACCATATTCTCAGACACAGCAGGTATTTTGTAGGAAACAAAATATATATATACACATCTTGGAAGATTCTGCCATGTAATTTCTAGAAAAATATGTTTTGAAGTGTTCTGTGTGCCCTGACATAAGGAATAGTATATGGGTAGCAATCAAAAAGTGTGATGACCATCAATACATCATCATGACTCTATTTCTGGCTGATATGCTCCCCACAGTGCATTAGACAGAACGGAGTGTGCTAGACAATCTCTGCTCTGGCAAGAGACATCGGACCAATGCAGCAAAGTTAAATAGCAATCTCAGCGAGAAAAATAGCAAATGGAAATAGTGAAGAAGGAGCTTTTGGATAAGTGGAGAGATTTAGACAGCATGTGGTAGGAAAGCTGAAGGAATGGATGCACACAAATATAACTACGGCTACTTTCACACTAGCGTTTTAGTTTTCCGGTATTGAGATCCGTCATAGGGGCTCAATACCAGAAACAAAAAGCTTCAGTTTTGTCCCCATTTATTGTCAATGGGGACAAAACTGAACTGAACAAAACGGAATGCTCCAAAATGCATTCTGTTCCGTTTAGTTGCGTTCCCAGACCGGAGAGCAAACCGCAACATGTAGTTTGCTTTCCATCTTGGGATGCGGAGCAAGACAGATCCGGCATGACCCCCAATGCAAGTCAATGGGACGGTTCCATTTTCTCTGACACAATAGAAAATGGATCCATCCCCCAATGACTTTCAATAGAGTTCATGACGGATCCGTCTTGGAAATGTTAAAGATAATACAACCGAATCCGTTCTGAACGGATGCAGATGGTTGTATTATCAGTAACGGAAGCGTTTTTGCTGAACCCTGCAAAAACGCTAGTGTGAAAGTAGCCTACTCTGGGCAACAAGGTAAACACTTGCAGAAAATATAAACATATTTTTTTTTTATATATATATTTTTTTTTTTTACTCAACTCCATAAGTTTAACTCTGTCATTACCTCATATTCGGAGAACATTTTGGGAACTGACATACCGGTAATAGTCGTGTGTATTTATTTTTTAAATAAAATAAAATAATAATAAATGATATTTTTAACTATAATAAATTATAATAAATAATTTAAAAAAATTTAAAATAAATAATAAATACATTCTATTATAATGTCTACAGGCACTGCCAGGGCAGAAAGAAAACATAAAAGAGTACCGTTCTTGTTGTGGGCTGTAAGGCATACAAAGAGAAGGCGGATAAATGTGTACTTTTAGATGCCCTTACATACAGCCCGTGGAACCAATACTTTTCAAAGAGAATTATGCAGAAGATAATCACTGAGAGCATAGCTGGTGAATAGGGGTAGGCCAGAGGCACAGCTACTTCCCAGTCAAGGGCCATTCATTCTCAGATAGGAACATTTCCCTAAAGATTTGCTATGAAGCTAGCTTTTAGGCAAAGCTTACTGACACATAGGCACAGCTGTGTGAAGGTGCATTGGTTTTAAGGTCTGAAGGCAAGAAGCAAGAGGCATACGACAATTCAAAGCCACAAGCAGAAAGTGCAGTAGTTTATTCCCTCTGTGCATGGTATTGAAAGGGCACTGACAGAGTGCTGGTAAGGCATTGCCAAAGCTATGCATGGGTCAGACATCTAGTAGTCTGAATTTCTCATGAGAATTTTTGCAGGAGTCTGTGCTGCTATCATTTGGGTGCAATTGGAAAATATCTCAAACAATGTTTGATAAATCTGATGCATCTGTCAGCAGTTCTGTCCCTATGACACTGGCTGACCTGTTACATGTGCACTTGGCAGCTGAAGGATCTGTGTTGGTCTCATGTTCATATGTGCCCGCATTGCTTAATTTATGAAAATAAGCCCCTATGAGCAACAGGGGAGTTGCCATTACACCTAGAGGCTCTGCTCTCTCTGCACTTTGACAGGGCCAGGCAGTAAAAACGTTATCATGCTTGGTGCTGCCAAAGTGCGGCGGCAGGGGCAGAGAGCGTGATCAGCTAGTTTTCTCCTATCCTGTGGATAGGGGATGATAAATACTTGGCATAACCCCTTTGAAAAAGATCCGATTTTTTTATTATATTGGATTACTTATATTGTTCAGTGCCTATCTGTTTACTCCATCTTTATCTAGGCCAGGCATCCTCAAACTGCGGCCCTCCAACTGTTGCAAAACTACAACTCCCAGCATGCCCGAGCAGCCTACAGGTATCAGCCTACAGCAGGGCATTGTTGGAGTTGTAGTTTTACAACAGCTGGAGGGCCGCAGTTTGAGGATGCCTGTCCTAGAGGCTCATAAAGAGAAAAATGGAGTTGTCCTTCTGTTATTCCAGTCCTCCATCAAGCCTTCCCTTGTGCAGCACAGTCATAAATTGAGATTAGTTTGCTCTCCCATTGATCTCTGTGCTGACCACTTTGGAAAGACAATATTTTATGCATCATTTTTCATGGTATAGAAGTAGACAAAATGCAGAGATCACTAAAAATACAATGGCCTCGGGATACAATATTTTCAACTTACAATGGTCTTTCCTGGGCTATCGTAGCTGGAAAGTAGACTCAGATGCCTTAGAATCAGCTCCAACCAATGTACATGGCCATTTCACCGGTAAAACCCCTGTACTGGTTGTCTAGTGGCTCCTCTTTACAGTACAGTGCGGTTCTACACGTCTTGTACTGTTCTCTGTGTCATGATGAGCAGCATGTTATTTTTCTGGTACTTTCTTCCTGCAGAAGCTCCTGTCCTCATTATAGAAAGTGATTTACAGCTTCCACCATCTATTTCTTACATATGTAAGGATCTGTCTTGGACCTTACTTTTTTAAACCTTAATTTTCTCTTATCTTAGGATGACATTTTGAAGCTTTGGAACCCGTTTTCCATAGAATTATGGACTCAAATTATAATGGTTTCACCTTAAAATGGTCATCTTGGAGTGGTCAACTTGAAGGATCGCTGTAAACTGAAAATTCTAAAAAGAAAATTTCTACGATATTGAGTAAAAAAAAAACTTATTCTGATTAAAGTGTCCCTTTAAAGCAAACTGTCCTAACCTGGTTTTATTCCTGTGTCTCTGTCCACACTTTCAGTGTGTGTTTTGTTGGCTCTTTTTGTCTTCCTCTTCACTTCTTCTGTTTAGGGTTCTCCAAGGTTCAATATTGGGCTCCCTCCTGTTTTTCCTAATTTGGTTTTCAGTACTGTCTTTATGCTGATGACAGTCGACTATATAAATCCTCCTGAGAACATTTCTCCTGCTGTTCTAGAAACACTCACCAGTGTCTGTTACCTGTCTCTGCTCTCATGTTCTCATTATATCTCAAACTTCACCTTTCCAACCAAGCTTCTTTTCTTCATCATCTTCTTTGCCTAAGGGCTCATGCACACGCCTGCAAAAAACGGATCCGCAAAAAATACGGATGACAACCATGTGCATTCCGTATTTTGCGAAAAGGAACAGATATCCCCTAATAGAACAGTCCTATCCTTGTCTGTAATGAGGACAATAATAGGACATGTTCTATTTTTTGCTGAACGGAAATACGGACATACGGAATGTACACTGAGTAACTTCCGTTTTTTTTTGCGGACCCATTGAAATGAATGGTTCTGCATACAGTCCGAAAAAAAAAACTGAACGGACACGGAAATAAAATATGTTTGTGTGCATGAGCCCTCAGCCTGATACCACTGTCTCTATCTGTAACACCATCATCCTCCCTAGAATTTAACTAATGTCTTGGAGTTAGGCCTCCTGCACACGACGACATACGGATGCATTTCCGTATGTGTTCCTTTTTTTGCGGACCCATTGACTTGAATGGAGCCACAGAACATGATTTGCGGGCAATAATAGGACATGTTCTATCTTTAAACGGAACAGAAAAACAGAAATGCAATGCATACGGAGCACATTCCGTTTTTTTTTTGCGGAACGATTGAAATGAATGGTTCCTTATACGGACCATATACGGAACACAAAAAACAGCCAGTAAACGGGGGGGAAAAACAGTCATGTGCAGGATGCCTTATACTTGTGTTGTGCTACTTTCACACTTGCATTATTAATTCCGGTATTGAGAACCGGCAGGGGATCTCATTACTGGAATTAAACTGATCCTTTTTGAGTTTGCACATCAGGATGCATTCGTTCCATTAGGATGCAGTTGTGTGAAACCAAAACTAAAAAAAAAAACTGATCCATCACTAAATACATTGAAAGTCAATGGGTGACGGATCAGTTTTTTTAGGCTCCTAAAAAAACTGATCCGTCACCATTGACTTGCATTGTTTTCAGTGCCAGATCCATTTGTTTCCATTCTAAATTGTGCAGAAAACGTAACCTTACTCAAATAATTGGTGAAGTATAATTATTTCTTGCTGATTAATGGAAACTGATCACTGTTTCTTATTATGTGATTTTATATGGTTTTCAGTCCCACATAGACAAGAAATGAGTATGTACTGCCTGGTCTGATCTGCTAGAGGCCATATGATGGGGAGAGGGTGCGTTAGAGGACTGAGTAGTAGAGTATTCTTATTGCTCTGCAAACCAGTGAAGCAGAGCGCAAACAGTACGCAAGGGAAACGGTTTAAGAAAGTAGGCTTACAGCTTATTAAGTAAGAAACTCAAGACACAACTAGAGAAGTAAAAGAAAACAACCTGGCAGTGCCTACTGCTTCTGATCCTTGTCTGTTCCTGTATGCCTGTAGTTCCTTTCTGCTTCCGTCCCATGTTTGTCCTGCCTCTTGAGGTCCAGGCATCGGTTCTGTGCTGGTTCCCATTTTAGTTTGGGTTCCAGTTTTGTTGTCTTTCTGCTGGGGGTTTCACCAGCCTGTTCTCTGCAGGTAGGGGCCACGTGTACCGGGACTTTCCTGGAGGTGCGACAAGTGAGCCCTCGGCCCAGTTCATCCCCACCACCAGGGGCTCTGTGAAGAATGGGGCTGGCTCTTCACTCTCTGGGTTTTGCCTCTGGTCTACAGCTGCACTTGGTTCTGTGGCAGTTCTACCATTATTGCCTACCTGCCTACTGTCATGTGCTTTTATTACATTTGTAATAAAGTTATCTGTGGGTCCTTGGTCTGTTTTGTCTGTGTCCTGTTTGCTTGACATCCCAGAGGTCTGTCTTGGGCCTTTGGCACATGACAATCATTAATAAATATATTTAAAAGAATAGGGCCCAATACTGACCCCTGTGGTACCCCACTAGTGACAGTGACCCAATATGAGTGTGTACCAATAATAACCACCCTCTGTTTTCTATCACTCAGCCAGTTACTTACCCACATACAGACGTTTTCTCCCAGTCCAAGCATTCTCATTTTATATACTAACCTTTTATGCGGTACAGTGTCAAATGCTTTGGAGAAGTCCAGATATACGACATCCATTGATTCACTGCAGTCAAGTGTAGACCTTACCTCTCAATAATATAATAATAATTATATAATTGAAGAACATTTTAGGGTTAGTTTTACTTTCTTTGGCAATGAGTCTCTAGTTTGGCTGCTTTTATTTGTCTTTTACATATTCAATTTTTTCCTTATAGTTTTCCAATGCTTCCTCGCTACCATCCTGTTTTAGTGACACTAACATAACCATTCATTATTTTTCATTAGTTTCTTCAGGGAGATTCCAATGCACAGAGTGTGTGTGTTAGGTGATAAACAGAACATTTTGAACATATGCTGTCCATTTACATATGTTCCCCAAACCTCGCTAACTGCTGTACAAGTTGTGCATGCGACTCCTTTGTCACACCCCAAAATGAAGCGTGTTCGGACACAAATCACAGAGTAAGTACAGACCTCAGAACCCAAAATAAGTAAAAGTAAACACCAGGCTGCAGTGAAGGGTTGTTAACAATATTTTTTTATTTTTTATTTATTGTACTAAATTTTCCCTGGACAACAGAACCATAAATCATGAACGGCCCTAAATATTTACATACACTTTGACTCTTTAAAAAGACCATGGCCCCAGATCACACAATCAGCATAATGCTCGTAAATCACAAATGTCCCAAAATTAAAGGGCATGCCCAGTTTAAAAGAAAAACTGGCAGCACTATATGAAATAAACTCCTGGTCCCTTTAATTCAGACCTCTTCTTCAGACTCCTGGTGCCAGAAAAGGCTGAGCACACTTGGTCTACACTTCACATGTCATGTACGTATTTGTATTGGAAACTGAAAGAAACAGATAAACAGATATGTATTTTTTTTTTTTATCAGACACCATGGAGGACACAAAAAAATTACAGACCTTTGGCATCCATGCTGTGCAGTGTCCATATACACAGAATAAGAGAAGATACTGAGAATTACCCCCAGTATACAGGACAGGAGAAGTGGTACTGTGCAGTGTCCATATATACCGTATAAGAGCACATGCTGGTAATTAACCCCAGTATATGGGACAAGAGACGTGGTACTGTGCAGTGTCCATATATACAGAATAAGAGCAGATACTGAGAATGGCACCCAGTATATAGGACAGGAGAAGTGGTACTGTGCAGTGTCCATATATACAGAATAATAGAAGATACTGAGAATTACACCCAGTATACAGGACAGGAGAAGTGGTACTGTGCAGTGTCCAAATATACAGAATAAGAGTAGATACTGGGAATTACCTCCAGTATACAGGACAGGAGAAGTGGTACTGTGCAGTAGTCCATATACAGGTCCTTCTAAAAAAAATGGCATATTGTGATAAAGTTCATTATTTTCTGTAATGTACTGAAAAACATTAGACTTTCATATATTTTAGATTTATTACACACCAACTGAAGTAGTTCAAGCCTTTTATTGTTTTAATATTGATGATTTTGGCATACAGCTCATGAAAACCCAAAATTCCTATCTCAAAAAATTAGCATATCATGAAAAGGTTCTCTAAACGAGCTATTAACCTAATCATCTGAATCAACTAATTAACTCTAAACACCTGCAAAAGATTCCTGAGGCTTTTAAAAACTCCCAGCCTAGGTTCATTACTCAAAACCGCAATCATGGGTAAGACTGCCGACCTGACTGCTGTCCAGAAGGCCATCATTGACACCCTCAAGCAAGAGGGTAAGACACAGAAAGAAATTTCTGAACGAATAGGCTGTTCCCAGAGTGCTGTATCAAGGCACCTCAGTGGGAAGTCTATGGAACCCAGTATACAGGACAGGAGAAGTGGTACTGTGCAGTGTACATATATACAGAATAAGAGAAGATACTAAGAATTACACTAAGTATACAGGACAGGAGAAGTGGTACTGTGCAGTGACAATATATACCGAATAAGAGCAGATACTGGGAATTACACCCAGTATACAGGAAGGAGAAGTGGTACTGTGCAGTGTCCATATATACAGAACAAGCAGATATTGAGCATTACACCCAGTATACAGGACAGGAGAAGTGGTACTGGGCAGTGTCCATATATACAGAATAATAAGGGCAGTCAATGAGATACTAATATCTCTCTCTAATAGAAAGAATCTACAAAAGTTAAAGATGACACATTCCCTTTGTATTTTAAGCAAAAACAATTTTTATTTTTATCTTTTACATTTTCAAAATAAAAAGGCCTGAAGGAAAAGTTTGAGCACCCTTCATCGTTACTACCTAGTAGCACCCACTGGCAAGTATCACAGCTTGTAAATGCTTTTTGTGGCTAGCCAAGAGTCTTTTAATTCTTGTTTCAGGGATTTTCAGCCATTTTTCCTTTTCTGTGAGATGTTTTGGTCCGTCTTGCATGCACTGCTCTTTTGAGTTCTGTCCACAGATTTTCACTGATGTTCAGATCAGAGGACTGTGAGGGCCATGATAAAACTTTCAGCTAAGGAGCTACTGATATCGATGCTCACAAGCAGAGCTTAGTTTTGTTCACCTGTTCCAAATTAGGCAATATTTAATACGTGCACGTAAGTATTACACTGACACTGTATCAGGTCAAAGCAGAACTTAACTTTAATTTGAAGTTCCAAGCATTCTATACCCTTAGCTGAAGGGAAGGGTCATACATGGACTCCTCCAATTGGACAATAATACAAGGGCGTATATCTGCCTACTCTGCGCCGCGCTGATGACATCAGCCCTACACCCGGAAGAGAGGTCTTCTCTTCCGGGTGTAGGGCTGACGTCATCGGCGCAGGCGCACTAAGAAAGGATCGGCCGTCCTTCTCTCAGAGCGCCTCTGCCAAATGACGACCGGTACGGCGCAGGCGCGGGATTTGAGGCTGCAGGCAGGGCCAGCAAGAGGAGGAGAGCGCTCGCTGGCCCTGTCAATCAAGTGACGGAGGGGGCGTTTTTTCAAACAGAGGATGCGGCGGCTACCAGCAAGTCCGCCCCAACTTGCTGGTAGTGAAGAAATTTGCATATAATAAAAGCTTGATATGCTGTGGGTAGCCACTTTCCTTCTTATATTTGACCAGTGTTTGTTCATTCATTCTTGGAGTGATTGTGTGGCATGATCCGCGTAGCATAAATGACACGGACATTGTACCTTGTATATCACGTTGGTGGTGCCGCAGTTCATGAAGTAGAGACAATGTAGAGCAGAACATAGACAGCGGCACTCACTCGTGTGTTTTCACAAAATCGGCAGCTTTATTTTCCAAATAACATCAGGAAGGGGGCGGACAATTCTGAAGCACGCATTGAACAGCGGCGGCCTTTTCGCGCTACATGCGCTTCTTCTGGCTGTGCGTCAATGCGTGCTTGCGCATCGCTCCTTTTAAATGCTGGCGCAGGCCGTTGTCATGGAAATTAACAAGTCAGGCTGCGTCTGCATAAAGGGAATGACTGAAACAAAATATTTGTATAAAAACAAAACGTGTAACAACCGAGGATTATAAACAAAATGAGCAATCCAAATCTGTGTTCATAACTAGGACACTACAGGAAGGGGCTTAGATCATTCCTATCATTAAGTCCGAGTTCCCCTAGGGCTTGTGTACGTAGTATCCACTCTATGCAGGAGGAGGCGGTGTCTGTCTCCTCCCTGCAGAGGGGTGGACACAGTTTCCAAACCAGAGAAGGAAATACAACTAGTGTCACCATCATGAGCGCCTGTAATATGTTCTATGAGCCTAGGACATACTTTCCCTGTCTTGATGGAGTTAAAATGTTCCCTCACTCGTTCAAAAAGACATCTAATAGTTTTACTGATGTAGAAGCGTCCACATGTGCACAGTAAGGCTACTTTCACACTAGCGTTCGTCGGTCCGCTCGTGAGCTCCGTTTGAAGGGGCTCACGAGCGGACCCGAACGCCTCCGTCCAGCCCTGATGCAGTCTGAATGGATGCGGATCCGCTCAGACTGCATCAGTCTGGCGGCGTTCAGCCTCCGCTCCGCTCGCCTCCGCACGGACAGGCGGACAGCTGAACGCTGCTTGCAGCGTTCGGGTGTCCGCCTGGCCGTGCGGAGGCGTGCGGATCCGTCCAGACTTACAATGTAAGTCAATGGGGACGGATCCGTTTGAAGATGCCACAATATGGCTCAATCTTCAAGCGGATCCGTCCCCCATTGACTTTACATTGAAAGTCTGGACGGATCCGTCCGAGGCTATTTTCACACTTAGCTTTTATATGCCAAAATAATGCAGACGGATCCGTTCTGAACGGAGCCTCCGTCTGCATTATTATGATCGGATCCGTTCAGAACGGATCCGATCGACCGCTAGTGTGAAAGTAGCCTAATAAGTACACTACATATGTACTCCGACAGTTAATGAAGGTATTGACTGTGTGTTGAATACCAGCAAATTCAATACTCTTTTTCTGGGAATTACTAGTGCACAGTGAACAGTTTCCACATCTATAGTTGCCTTTTGGAAGGTTACTTTTGAGCCAATTCTTGCTCTTATCTGTTTGGAGTAGATACGGTATTTGACTTTTTCTAGTATCATGAATAATCATTTTACAACATTTACATCTGCTTGATCCACATCTGTAGGACCCCTTGTTTCCAGTTTCCTTGAGGGGTTGTTTGTGGTTTGAAGTTTTTTTAGGTAGTTTGGGGCATGATGGGGCCAGTATGTTTTTCAAGGTTTGGGCCCGACGGAAGGTTAGTTTAGGCTGTATGGGGACATCCTTCCCTAAATAGTTTTGTGTTTGGAATTGTATCGTGTGATAAGGCTAAGAGGGGGTGGATTTGAAGCGTTTATCTGACGAGTCTTTCCTTTTAGGCTATCTTTTAGATTTTCTCTAAGAATTCTATTTCTGGATTCTTTGATAAGTTGTGGGGGGGGTAACCTTTTTCAGAAAACCTAGTGCTCAATATGTCGATCAATCTTTTCATGTCAGCATCATCCGAGCAGTTCCTCCTAATCCTTTTCGATTGACCAAAAGGGATATTGGTTTCCCACTTGTGAGGGTGACAGCTCGTGAAATCTAAATAGCTATTAGCATCTACGTTTTTGAAGTGTGTTCTGGTGGAGATCTGGTTGTTGGAACTGCTCAGGTGGAGGTCTAGGAAAACGGCTTCTTTAGGGTGGCTTTCTAGTGTAAGGTTCAGATTCCAATCGTTGGAGTTGACCTCTTTTATATAGGAATCTAACTCTTTTGTGTTTCTATCCCAAATTAGAATGATATCATCAATATATCTCTTGTAAAATTAGATATTGGTATGTTCAAGAAAACCAACTTGGTTTTCAAAGGTACCCATAAAAAGGTTTGCGTATGAAGGGGAAAACTTGGTTCCCATTGCTGTACCCATTTCTTGTATGTAGATGGTGTCAATAAATGCAAAATAGTTGTGTTGTAGAATAAACTCAATAGATTGTAGGATAAAGTCTGTCTTTGCCTGTAACATAAGGGGGTCGGTATCTAGAAATTCTTTGACAGCTTTTATCCCTAAAGTATGTACAGTCGTGGCCAAAAGTTTTGAGAATGACACAAATATTAGTTTTCACAAAGTTTGCTGCTAAGATGCTTTTAGATCTTTGTTTCAGTTGTTTCTGTGATGTAGTGAAATATAATTACACGCACTTCATACGTTTCAAAGGCTTTTATCGACAATTACATGACATTTATGCAAAGAGTCAGTATTTGCAGTGTTGTCCCTTCTTTTTCAGGACCTCTGCAATTCGACTGGGCATGCTCTCAATCAACTTCTGGGCCAATTCCTGACTGATAGAAACCCATTCTTTCATAATTACTTCTTGGAGTTTGTCAGAATTAGTGGGTTTTTGTTTGTCCACCCGCCTCTTGAGGATTGACCACAAGTTCTCAATGGGATTAAGATGTGGGGAGTTTCCAGGCCATGGACCCAAAATGTCAACGTTTTGGTCCCCGAGCCACTTAGTTATCACTTTTGCCTTATGGCACGGTGCTCCATCGTGCTGGAAAATGCATTGTTCTTCACCAAACTGTTCTTGGATTGTTGGAAGAAGTTGCTGTTGGAGGGTGTTTTGGTACCATTCTTTATTCATGGCTGTATTTTTGGGCAAAATTGTGAGTGAGCCCACTCCCTTGGATGAGAAGCAACCCCACACATGAATGGTCTCAGGATGCTTTACTGTTGGCATGACACAGGACTGATGGTAGCGCTCACCTTTTCTTCTCCAGACAAGCCTTTTTCCTGATGCCCCAAACAACCGGAAAGAGGCTTCATCGGAGAATATGACTTTGCCCCAGTCCTCAGCAGTCCATTCACCATATTTTCTGCAGAAGATCAATCTGTCCCTGATGTTTTTTTGGAGAGAAGTGGCTTCTTTGCTGCCCTTCTTGACACCAGGCCATCTTCCAAAAGTCCTCGCCTCACTGTGCGTGCAGATGCGCTCACACCTGCCTGCTGCCATTCCTGAGCAAGCTCTGCACTGGTGGCACTCCAATTCTGCAGCTGAATCCTCTTTAGGAGACGATCCTGGTGCTTGCTGGACTTTCTTGGACGCCCTGAAGCCTTCTTAACAAGAATTGAACCTCTTTCCTTGAAGTTCTTGATGATCCTATAAATTGTTGATTGAGGTGCAATCTTAGTAGCCACAATATCCTTCCTTGTGAAGCCATTTTTATGCAACGCAATGATGGCTGCGCGCAATTCTTTGCAGGTCACCATGGTTAACAATGGAAGAACAATGATTTCAAGCATCACCCTCCTTTTAACAGGTCAAGTCTGCCATTTTAACCCAATCAGCCTGACATAATGATCTCCAGCCTTGTGCTCGTCAACATTCTCACCTGAGTTAACAAGACGATTACTGAAATTATCTCAGCAGGTCCTTTAATGACAGCAATGAAATGCAGTGGAACGGTTTTTGGGGATTAAGTTAATTTTCATGGCAAAGAAGGACTATGCAATTCATCTGATCACTCTTCATAACATTCTGGAGTATATGCAAATTGCTATTATAAAAACTTAAGCAGCAACTTTTCCAATTTCCAATATTTATGTAATTCTCCAAACTTTTGGCCACGACTGTACATTCAGGTTTTTTTTGTGGAACCATTGAAAAGAATAGTTCCGTATACGGACCGTATACGGAATGCAAAAAATGGCCCGTATACGGAACGCAAAAAACGTTTGTGTGAACGAGCCCTAACTCATTTAAGAATGATATCTAGTTACGTGGTTATGAGGTCCCAAAAATAACCAATTGATCACTCTTTATAACATTCTGGAGTATATGCAAATTGCTATTATAAAAACTTAAGCAGCAACTTTTCCAATTTCCAATATTTATGTAATTCTCAAAACTTTTGGCCACGACTGTATTATATTACTATAGTCACGTCTAGTGTAGCCCATACATAACTCTCTTCCCATTGTACTGATTTATTAATAAGATGAGATGTGTCGCGAAGGTAAGAAGGGAGTAGGAGAACATATCTCTGGAAAATGTTATCAATGTATTCGGAAAGATTGGAAGTAAGGGACCCGATCCCAGATATAATTGGTCGTCCAGGCGGATTTGAAAGGGACTTGTCAGCATCATCCGAGCAGTTCCTCCTAAAACTTTTACAGCTGACCCCCTTTGAACATGTTCCATATTCTTTTCAACAACTCTGCAGGATAGAGATGTTTTGGAATTATCAACTCAACACCCTTACACCGTTCAGATTAAAGGAAGCATTAGAATATACAAATTATTAAGAATTTTTGGACCAGTATACGTTCCTTCGATACCTACCTACAAATATGGACTCTTGGATCTTTTTCCACATTTTATATTGTCAGTGTAGGACATTCTCATACACGTTTTTCATATTTATTCATTATATTCCATATGTATAAACATCTATATACACTCTATATTTTACAGGTACTTGTATATGTTTTCTACTCTTTTTTATATATGTTATTTATATATATATTATTTTTATATACAGTACAGACCAAAAGTTTGGACACACCTTCTCATTCAAAGAGTTTTCTTTAGTTTCATGGCTATGAAAATTGTAGATTCACACTGAAGGCATCAAAACTATGAATTAACACATGTGGAATTATATACATAACAAAAAAGTGTGAAACAACTGAAAATATGTCATATTCTAGGTTCTTCAAAGTAGCCACCTTTGCACACTCTTGGCATTCTCTTGATGAACTTCAAGAGGTAGTCACCTGAAATGGTCTTCCAACAGTCTTGAAGGAGTTCCCAAAGATGCTTAGCACTTGTTGGCCCTTTTGCCTTCACTCTGCGGTCCAGCTCACCTCAAACCATCTCGATTAGGTTCAGGTCCAGTGACTGTGGAGGCCAGGTCATCTGGCGCAGCACCCCATCACTCTCCTTCATGGTGAAATAGCCCTTACACAGCCTGGAGGTGTGTTTGGGGTCATTGTCCTGTTAAAAAATAAATGATGGTCCAACTAAACCCAAACCGGATGGAATAGCATGCCGCTGCAAGATGCTGTGGTAGCCATGCTGGTTCAGTATGCCTTCAATTTTGAATAAATCCCCAACAGTGTCACCAGCAAAGCACCCCCACACCATCACACCTCCTCCTCTATGCTTCACGGTGGGAACCAGGCATGTAGAGTCCATCCGTTCACCTTTTCTGCGTCGCACAAAGACACAGTGGTTGGAACCAAAGATCTCAAATTTGGACTCATCAGACCAAAGCACAGATTTCCACTGGTCTAATGTCCATTCCTTGTGTTCTTTAGCCCAAACAAGTCTCTTCTGCTTGTTGCCTGTCCTTAGCAGTGGTTTCCTAGCAGATATTCTACCATGAAGGCCTGATTCACACAGTCTCCTCTTAACAGTTGTTCTAGAGATGTGTCTGCTGCTAGAACTCTGTGTGGCATTGACCTGGTCTCTAATCTGAACTGCTGTTAACCTGCGATTTCTGAGGCTGGTGACTCTTATGGTGATGAACTTATCCTCCGCAGCAGAGGTGACTCTTGGTCTTCCTTTACTGGGGCGGTCCGCATGTGAGCCAGTTTCTTTGTAGCGCTTGATGGTTTTAGTGACTGCACTTGGGAACACTTTCAAAGTTTTCCCAATTTTTCGGACTGACTGACCTTCATTTCTTAAAGTAATGATGGCCACTCGTTTTTCTTTACTTAGCTGCTTTTTTGTTGCCATAATACAAATTCTAACAGTCTATTCAGTAGGACTATCAGCTGTGTATCCACCTGACTTCTCCACAACGCAACTGATGGTCCCAACCCCATTTATAAGGCAAGAAATCCCACTTATTAAACCTGACAGGGCACTCCTGTGAAGTGAAAACCATTTCAGGTGACTACCTCTTGAAGCTCATCAAGAGAATGCCAAGAGTGTGCAAAGCAGTAATCAAAGCAAAAGGTGGCTACTTTGAAGGACCTAGAATATGACATATTTTCAGTTGTTTCACACTTTTTTGTTATGTATATAATTCCACATGTGTTAATTCATAGTTTTGATGCCTTCAGTGTGAATCTACAATTTTCATATTCATGAAAATAAAGAAAACTCTTTGAATGAGAAAGTGTGTCCAAACCTTTGGTCTGTACTGTATATATATTCTCTATCTCTATACAATATCATTATTACTTTAAGTATATCCAAAGGGATTTCCAGGACAGAACCACCCATTTCTACTCTTATTTATACTCATCTTTACTTTTTTTTCTTAGTTTTATATATATTAATATGTATATTCTGCAATTATTAATGGTCATTGTTATTTATTACAATTGAATAATTATTTTATTGCACTGATAAACTGTGTACATATAATCTGGGTTTTATCCCCCCTTTGATTGATTCCGTTTCCGCCTATCGGGCCCGCCATGGAACACAAATGCGTTCCACAGCAAATAGTGGCCGGTAGACTGATATTTTATCATGTTTCAGCCTCCGAAATCTTATCTATATACATTCCCCATACGCCTCCACTACCAACAATGTGTATCCATAACAAAAATAATTTTACACATAATTACCCTAGTTGTATACACTTGCATTCCAAGGGGAAACACAAAACCTCATATCCACCCATACACTCTAATTCTGGTGGGAGAACACCACTATTTAAAGAGACAGGATGTGACTTTACTCTAATATGGCTATCCTGTACTATTGTTTTTATGATGTTTTATTGCTAATGAAGAAGGCGGATTCCTGTATCTAACCCCCAAAAAGCATTGGGAAGAATCTTCAAATAAAGAAATTTATCCGAAGCCACCACGAATTGTGCTGACATCAATATCTACCATTCTGGCTAGGGGGTTATCGGGTTCCGTAGGTGTCTTGAGTTTATCCTAGGGACCACCCCCCAGTGAAGTGAGTCAATAAGCTTTTATCTATCTATTGTTATTATTTTTATCTCTTATTTGGAAACTAAAGGTTGATACATATAAACGGTTTGGTGCTTCTCCCCTGGGGTCAAAGCAAAAATGGATCGGCAGAAACATAGAGGGTACTGTCTTTGAACCCACTATGCAAACATCTCCGTTCCCTTCTATTTTTACTTCTTTTAGTACCACACGTAGTTTGGGTTCTACGTTGTCACCCCATTAGCAGCCTTTCCATAGGTTAGTAGCTCTTCTCTACCCAAAAATTTTCTCCACCCTATTTTTTACGTTCTACTCCAATTCCACTGGCTCCTCCAGTCTTTTCTTATCTTTCAGATTACCACCCCCTAAGATTCAATTAACCCTCACCTTTTTATCCTTTTTTGTATGTAACAGTAAGGGTCCATTCACATATCCGTATGTGTTTTGCGGATCCACAAAACACAGACCGGCAATGCGTGTTCCACATTTTGCGGACCGCACATTGCTGGCACTATAATAGAATATGCCTAATCTTGTCCGCAATTGCGGTAAAGAATAGGACATGTTCTATTTTTTTCAGGAACAGAATTGCGGACGTGTGAATGGACCCTAAGCTGAGGTTTTGTTGTAGCTTTTTCTGTTTTTTGTTTCACTTTTATAAGTAGATCTTGGTCTTTCCCTCTCTGCTTCATCTGTTGCTTGCCGTTTTAAACAGCTTTCTGTGCCTGTGTCTTGATGCTTGTATGTTTCTTCCTTTTACACAGCTGTCTGTATTTGTCTGTTTCTGTATTACTGTGTGTCTGTCAATCTGTCTTAGGCTTCTTTCACATCACTGTTTCTCCTTTCCGTTCTCCGGCTCCGTTGAGGAGCAGGAGAACGGAAAGGACGGATTCTGCAGATAACTGAGACCTAACTGAGCGTAACAGAGCCTAAAGACCCCATAGATTATAATGGGGTCTGTTCGGTGTCCGTTCAGAACATGATTCAACGGAGCCGGAGAACGGAAAGGAGAAACGGTGATGTGAAAGGAGCCTTAGTCTGTCTGTCTGCAAATCCTACAGTGTGTCTGTATGTTTTTCACTATGTATCTCTCATTATTTTCCATTTCTCACTCTATGGCCTCATACACATGACCGTTGTTCGGGTCCGCATCCGAGCCACAGTTTTTGCAGCTCAGTTGCGGACCCATTAACTTCAATGGGGCCGCAATAGATGCGGACAGCATTCCGTGGCCCCGCAAAAAAAATATAACATGTCCTATTCTTGTTAGTTTTGCGGACAAGAATAGGCATTTCTACAATGGGCCGCCCTTTTCCGTTCCGAAAATTGCGGAAGGCACACGAGTGGTTTCCGTTTTTTGCAGATCCGCGGTTTGCGGACCGCAAAAAACGGAACGGTCGTGTGCATGAGGCCTATGTACTGTATGTATTATTCTGTCTTTCTCACAAACATCACATGACAGAGGATACTCTCTCCACTGGGTTTCAAGAAAGAGAAGCAGACCTGCAAGAAGTGGGGCGCATAATTTAAAAACAGAGTCACTTTAGAGGCTGATATGTATCAGGTTAGTTTAGGTGCACCACATACACACAACACTACAGGAGTAGAAAAAAGTTACATAACCGGAATACCCCTTTAGGTTTGTGGGTGTAACGTGAAAAAATTGGTAAAAAGTTTAAGGGGTATGAATACTTTTTAAGGCACTGTAAATATCCAAAATGTGATAAATTTCACAGAATAGTGGTTAACTTAAAAAAAACTTAATGAATATTGCACATAAACATACATGGAACATACCTCTATGGTGGCTGGATAGATAGAGAGATAGATGGATAGTTAAAGAGGACCTTTCACCAGAAAAAAACTTCTAAACTAACTACACAGACATGTAGAGCGGCGCCCAGGGACCCCCCTGCACTTACTGTTATACCTGGGCGCTGCTCCGTTCTCCCATTATTGCCTCCGGTATCTTCATAGTTGGGCTCCACCCAGGGGAACCTGCCGTCGGCTCATTCTCCCATGCTGTAGCGCTGGCCAATCACAGCACTCAGCTCATAGCCTGAGAGAGAAAAAAGCCTCTAAGGCTATGAGCTGAGCGCTGTGATTGGCCAGCGCTACAGCATGGGAGAAGGAGGCGCCGGCAGGTTCCCATGGGTGGAGCCTAACTATGAAGATACCGGAGGCAATAACGGGAGAACGGAGCGGCGCCCAGGTATAACAGTAAGTGCAGGGGGGTCCTTGGGCGCCGCTCTACATGTCTGTGTAGTTAGTTTAGAAGTTTTTTTCTGGTGAAAGGTCCTCTTTAAGTGATTTTATATATATATATATATATATATATATATATATATATATAATGCACAATATACAGTATATGGTATAGCCTAGATCAGGGATGCTCAACCTGCCTCCCTCCAGCTGTTGCAAAACTACTCATGTAGGCTGTCCAGGCATGCTGTAAGTTGTAGTTTTGTAACAACTAAGGCTACTTTCACACTCGCGTTTTGTGCGGATCCGTCATGGGCGGATTTGTTCAGATAATACAACTGTCTGCATCCGTTCAGACTGGATCCGTTTGTATAATCTTTAACATAGCCAAGACTGATTCGTCTTGAACACCATTGAAAGTCAATGGAGGACAGATCCGTTTTCTATTGTGCCAGATTGTGTCAGTGAAAACCAATCCGTTTGGCTCAGTTTCGTCAGACGGACACCAAAACGCTACAAGCAGTGTTTTGGTGTCCATCTCCATAGCGGAATGGAGACTGAACTGATGCATTCTGAGGGGATCCTTATCCATTTAGAATGCATTAGAATGCAAACTGGTCCGTTTTGGAGCGCTTGTGAGGGCCCTGAATGGATCTCACAAACGAAAAGCCAAAACGTCAGTGTGAAAGTAGACTAATCTGAACAGGGCCAAACTCAAAGAGTTTGTATGGTCTTGATACTCTGATTGCCTGGTTTCCCTTCATGTACTCTGACTTCTCACACTCAAAAACATACTTTACTTATAGATTAATTTTCTTGGCCATAAAGAGATAGGGAAAATAGACAGTGAACCCTATTAGGGTATATTAGGAGATTTGCTGCCTAAATTCCTGCGACTCTTCCATTTATTTGAATAGGGCAAGCAGAAGTCCCTTAACTTGCCTCAGAAACCCCAATGCAATGAATGGACCTGATTTTTTCCCACCACCCCTGCCGATCAGTTGTTTAAAGGGAGTCATTGCTCTTACTGGAGCTCTTGTGAGCACTGCGGGCTCCCAGCAGCTTTCCAAGGACAGCGCCATATATCATATAGTGGCAGTGCTTGGTAATGCAGCTCAGCCCCATTGACTTGCAACTAGGCCATGTGATGTATAGTGAAGTCACATGGCCTAGGAAGATGCTGCGGAGCTCAAGGCCTTTTCTAACAGTTAATCGTCAGGTGTCCCAGGTGTCGCACCCCTGTAGATCTGATACAGATAATCTATCCTAAAGGTATATCATAAATACCTTTTTCTGGATAACCCCTTTAAAATGTGGTATAGCCACTGATTTATTTAATAAAATCTATCTGCATAGTGACACCTGCTGTTTCTTTCATTAATTCTCTGTACACCTTGCTAAGGTGGTCGCTTAAGCTCAGTTCCATCCCTCAACTGCCACCATCTACTGTTAGAAGCCATGACAGTTACCGGATGAAAACTTCAGCAGAAAGGACACGCCCCCTGAGCTGTGATAGATGGAGAACTGCAGTAGAAAGGGCACACCTCTGATCTGTAATAGGTAGAGAGCTGCATCAGAAAGGACACGCCCCCTGAGCTGTGATAGGGAGAGAACTGAAGTAGAAAGGACACACCTCTGATCTGTAATAGGTAGAGAGCTGCATCAGAAAGGACATGCCCCCTGAGCTGTGATAGGGAGAGAACTGAAGTAGAAAGGACACACCGCGGATCTGTTATAGGTAGAGAGCTGCATCAGAAAGGACATGGCCCCAGAGGAAGGACATAAACCCTAAGAAAGAACACACACCCTGAGCTGTGATAGGGAGAAAGCTACAACAGAAAGGACACTCCCCTGAGCTGCCAGCTTGAAAAAGATAGTAGAGTAATTGGAGCAATGAATGTGGAGATCTCTGGATCCATGTGAGGTACAGGGCTGGTTATAGCTTTGTTAGAAAGAGATTGTCATGTACTATATGATGTCTGACTTTTTTTTACATTACTCATGGGAGAACCCCTTTAAGCATGTTGGTGCTATATAACTAATGTTGTGTAAATAAGATAGAAGGTGGATATTTGGATGGATAGATAGAATAGATAGATTATATGTAATCACGATTTTGTGTAAATATATTGAGATTGAATCACATGTAAAGAAAGGAAACACGCGATTAATATTATCAAAGAGAATTGAATATTACGCACTGTACAATATAACGCACGGCGCGTGTAGCGTTTAGGGAGTGTGGACTTTAGTAAGAGAGAGGCCAGTGCTTCCCCATCTCCCAGGCACTGAAAGAGTTAAACCTCCGCGTGCCAGTCTGCCATGTTCATACAGCGTCTGGATGCAGAAAAAAACCTGATCTGCGTTCTTGTAAATTAACACAGTGAATGAACCACAGCAGCCATGGGTTTAATAACGATTTAGTCAATTAGTGAGTGTGGCAAAGCCTGTAATTAATTTTCATAGGAATCAATGTATCCGAGTGACGCTCATTAGACAAAAGAGAAAAAAAATATATTGTGTTTCTTGCTTTGTGTTCATTTTTCAGACAGGATCGGAGGCCAATCCACCCTAATCAACTTTGCATAAGCCCGGCTCAACTTCCAGTGCTGTGTCTCATCAGCGCAGATGTCAGTCACCGGACACTGTGTTGCCCAAAGCCCTCTGTCCTCATTTCTCCATGGCGGGATGCATGTTGATCTTTCATGATAATTTGCTCTCGCCTGCCTTCCCAGCTTGCCTGGCCCTGACAGGTCTGCCCCGTTTCTGGCGTACACCATATGGTCAGGCCCGGCTCCTCCCATTATTTTTTCTTCAGTTCCATCTCACTGACCCTCAATGCTACATTTCTATCACTGAAGGCATCTTCTCATCTAGCCCTGAACTATCAATTCTGACTGGCTTATCCATGTGGACTCAGTGGGTATTAATGTCCTATTTCCACTCACTGATGTGACCTTGATGATTATTTTAGCTGACGTCACTGGATGTCAGACAGAAACGGGCTTGGAATAGTTCTGGAACACGCAGAAGTGCAGAATTCGTTTTACCCTTCAAGTGCTGGACTGCAGAGCAAACAACGAGGCCGACGTGAGATGGAAACTATTTGTCTGCTTTCTTGTTTCAAATCTTCAAAAACTGAATATAAGGCCTCATGCACACGACCGTATTCATTTTGCGGTCCGCAAAAAAACGGATGACATCCGTGTGTATTCTGTATTTTGCGGAACGGAACAGCTGGCCCGTCATAGAACAGTACTATCTTTGTCCGTAATGCTGACAATAATAAGACATGTTACATTCTTTTGAGGAACGGAAATACAGACATATGGAATGCACACAGAGTAACTTCCGTTTTTTGGCTGACCCATTGAAGTGAATGGTTCCACATACGGTCTGCAAAAAAAACGGACAAGGAAAGAAAATACGTTCGCGTGCAAGAGGCCTAAGGGCTCATGCACACAAACATTTTTTATTTTTTTTTCATTTCTGTTCAATTTTTTTTACAGGTCCGTATGCGGAACCATTTACTTCAATGGGCCTGCAAAAAAACGGAAATGACTCAGTTTCTGTATGTCCGCATGTCCGTTCCACAAAAAAATAAAGCATGTCCTATTCTTGTCTGTTTTGCGGACGACAGGCATTGTTAAAATGGATGTCACACAGATGTTATCCGTTTTTCTTGTGGACCACAAAATACATAATGTTCGTGTGCATAAGCCTTAAGGGCTCATGCACACAAACCTATTTTCTTTCCGTTTCCTTTCTGTTTTTTTTTTTGCAGACTGTATACGGAACCATTCACTTCAATGGGTCAGCAAAAAAAAAAACAGAAGTTACTCTGTGTGCATATTATTTCCGTATGTCCATTCCACAAAAAAGGTAGAACATGTCCTATTATTGTCCATATTACAGACAAGGATAGTACTGTTCTATTAGGGGCCAGCTGTTCCGTTCTACAAAATACAGAATGCACACGGACATCATCCGTATTTTTTGCGGATCCATTTTTTAAGGACCGCTAAATACATATACGGTCGTGTGCATGAGCCCTAAGACAGTCTGAGTAAAGATAGAATGCACATTTTAAATGAGCATTACGAAAAGTAATCCAAGGCCAACTGGTGCTGTAAAAATAAATAAGAGGCAGAAACAGAAAAGAAATAGAAAAAATAAAAAAAATGAAAATATTTAAATACAAGGGAAGATTTATCAAAACTGGTGTAAAGAAAAACTGGCTTAGTTGCCCATACCAACCAATCAGAGTCCACATTTCATTTTCCAAAGGAGCTGTGAAAGGTGGAATCTGATTGGTTGCTATGGGCAACTAAGCCAGTTTTACTTTACACCAGTTTTGATAAATCAAACCCAAAGAGAGAAAAATATGAGTCATAGAAGACCTCAGAGTATCATACACCAATTTTAGGCCAATTGGAACACTTTTGATTCAGGTAGAATTGACCCTAATAAAAATTATCCGTAAAAAAATGTTGGATATCCGTAATTTTAGAATAAGTTGTCCAGAAAAAAGAAAAATTCTGGATGCAACCCTGCTGTAGGTATGAGGGACTAGCTCCAAAGGCAGCTCCAAATGGGATTTATCTCCTGGACCTTTAGCTTCAGAGACTGGGCCTACTGGAAGATCCTCTGGTACTCTGGAGGACCAGTCCATCCCTGGCTACTATGTAGTCTCTGTGCCGTGCCACTATAGGGGAGATGAGGAATTACACAGAGCCTATTTAAACTAATGGTTTGTTTGTGTAATATATATAGACATGACAGGTCCTTCATAATCCGTAGGAGAACTCAGCAGCTACTCTTGAATTTCCCTACAGCGCCACCACGAGGCATGTGAAGCATTACATGGAGCCTATTTAAATCAATGATCTATTCACGTAATGTATAGATATGCCAGGTCCTCCAGCACAAAAGGAACTCTTTGGAGCTGAAATAGGTTGAAAATAGGTTTTGTAAACCAGACAACCCCTTTAATATACGTAATAAACTGTGTTATGTAGATTTTTAATTATTCATCAGGAAATAATGCTGCATCGTCTTACAGATTTATATTTCATTACTAACCTCACAGGAAACACAAAGGGTCCATCTATATTTTATCAAACACAATTTTTTTCATAAACTCCTAATTATGTATTTCACAGCCAGAAAATCACTGTTTAACTAAATATTAGCTCCCCTCGCAATTATTATTTTTAAGTGTTATTTTTATCTTTAAATGCCGGGGCTGATTCTCTGCAACAAATAGCAGCTTGTTGAATAAACTTTCTAGTAATCACAAGCCGCTGTATTTTACTTCCCATTCTCGACTAAATTACATCCTTGCACTTCACTCAGGGAGGCGTCTCCATTAGCGCAATTGGTCAGTATCCAACCAGCTTAAATTACAGAATTTTGTGCACTAAAAAATCAACAGGACATTTTTACCTGGGGTATTCAAAACAGGGCTTATTGTGAGGGAAGAGTGAAGTACGGAGAAAGCGAGAGAGACGGAAGGAAGGCCTATTCTCCAGCCCAAAGGGTGGCAGATGCATTTTCTCTACATCTATAAAGTTACAAAAAACACACACATTTTTCAGATTCGGAAGCAACTTTTTTTTATTTAAATCTTTTAGATAAAAAATTTCAGATATTGAAAAATATGTGTTCTAATGAAAGATTAAAAATAATCTTAATTTATATCGTGCCAACATAGTCCACAGTGCTGAGAGTCAAGTAATAAGTATAATTACAAGTAATCAAATAGCAAACTAAAAAACAATTAGATAAAAGGACATAGGTCACAACCCCCGGATTATCCTCTGTCCCCGCAGGTGAATTCAGCAAGTGGACTTAGGCTACATTCACACAACAGTTAAAGACGGATCGTGTGACAGACATTTTATTTTTACTGGAATCACTCGTCAATTTTAAAAACAATGGTAATCTATGGGTTTATTCACATTGCCACTTTTTTTGACGGCCAATGAATAATGGATGTTTTCACGGACTAACAAGCCACATACAATTAAAGGGGATCATTTTTAACGTCTGTTTCTCAGAAAGTAGTAAATGTAGCTGTAATGGTCGCGTTCACACACACACACAGGGGGGAGGAAAGTGACCCATGCACTCCACCCTCACCCCTGGCCCTGCCTACTTGCCTCGCAAGTTCTAATGACAGGGGACAACTGGACAGCAATCCCTAGCTTGGAAAAAGGACAGACCAGACAAACAACAGAACGTGAACAGACCACGTCAAAACCAGGAAGGCAGCGCAGTACAAAGGAACAAGCAGATGGTCAGGAGAAAGCGGAGTTTGTTTACCAGGAGCAGATAGAAGTACCAAAGCAATTACCAGGGATCGTCTGGATCAGGAACCAGGAAAGCAGTACAGCACAGCAGGAAGAGACAGGGAGATGTTGGATAAATAGGAGGTAAATACACCAGGAATCCAAGGAGACACAGGTGGAACCTTAATAACAGGCAATCTGTGGCCAGCAGATTGCCTGTTTAAATAGGGAGCCAGAAGGGTCATGTTACGTGGCCAGCGTCACATGACTCCACACAGACTACACAGCTGACCGCTGAGTGATCAGCTCGGCGCCCAGCCCTAAAACCATTTGCATGAATGCGCATAGACGCGAGGGGGGCGCGCATAGTATTATCAGGAGCACGGGTGGCGCCGGATGCGCTGATGATGCGCGCACGCTCCGGACATGCCCGCCTCCTAGACCGTGCCGTGACAGTACCCCCCCCCCCTTTTATGCGGGGCCACAGGCCCCAAGGACTCAGGTGACGACTTCTTGGGATGATCCTCATGAAATTTCTTAACCAGTCTAGGGGCATGAACCTCCCTAGCTGGTACCCAAGACCTCTCTTCGGGTCCATAGTCCTTCCAGTGCACCAGATACTGCAAGGAATTACGCACTCTCCTGACATCCACAATTTTTGATACCACATACTCCACAGAATCCTTAACCAGAACAAGCAGAGGCGCGGCTTGTGACAGTACAACAGGTTTGATGTATTTTTTTTGTGGGGACTTGTGAAATACATCGTGAATGTGGAACGAGTCGGGCAATTCTAACCTTAATAATACAGGATTAATCACCTCTTCGATTTCAAACGGCCCTATAAAGCGAGGAGCAAACTTTTTTGAAGCAACTTTGAGTGAAAGATTTTTAGAGGACAACCACACTTTATCCCCCACCTTAAAGTTCACCCTCTTGGAACGTCTCCTATTGGCCTGGACTATTTGAGTATTTTGAGCTTTTTCTAGGTTCGATTGAAGCCGAGCTTATACTGTGCACAGTTTTGAGGAGATCTTATCCGCCTCGGGATTACACGAGGAGACGGATGACCCAGGAAGAAAATGAGGATGAAAGCCAGTTACAAAAAAAGGAGAGACCCCAGCAGAGGAATTAACATGGTTATTCAGAGAAAACTCAGCTAACGGAAGGTATTTCACCCACAACTGTTGATCATCTGCAACATATGCCCTGAGAAATTGTTCCACTGACTGATTGAGGCGTTCAGTCTGTCCATTACTTTCAGGGTGATAAGCAGATGAAAAGGACAGAGAAATCCGGTATCTCAGACAGAAGGCCCTCCAAAACTTGGACACAAACTGCACACCCCTGTCAGATACAATATTTTCTGGAATGCCATGTAAACGTACAGTTTGTTCCACAAACAAAGATGCTAGGGTCTTCGCACTCGGGAGTTTAGGCAGGGGAATAAAGTGAGCCATCTTGCTAAATCTATCGACCACTACCCAAACCACAGTCTTACCCTCCGCAAGTGGCAGATCAGTGATACAATCCATTGAGATATGAGACCAGGGTCTACTGGGAATGGGTAAGGGTCGTAGGTCTCCAGCCGGGTGAGTCCTAGGGGTCTTAGACCTCGCACAAACCTCGCAGGCCAACACATAAGACTTGACGTCTCTAGTTAAAGTAGGCCACCAGAATGATCTGGAAAACAGCTCTTTAGTGCCCTCAATGCCTGGATGTCCACAAAACACTGAGTCATGACACTCACCCAGCAGTTGGAGACAAAACTGTATGGGAACAGACAACTTATCTGTAGGAGTGGATGACGGAGCTAGGTGTTGTTCAGCCCTGATGAGAGTCATGATGTCCTGAGACAAGGCTGCTACGAAGACCTTAGCTGGTAAAATGGTTTCATTTGGAGTCTCTGTAGGCTGGTACGCACAGAAACTCATAGAGAGTGCGCCGGTCTTCACGTTTCTACTTCCTAGTCTGAAAGTGATGGAAAAATTAAAGCGTGTAAAAAACAATGCCCACCTAGCCTGATGGGGATTTAACTTTTTAGCCGACTCGAGAAACATTAGGTTCTTATGATTGGTAACAACAGTAACACAATATTTCCCCCCTCAAGAAAATGTCTCCATTCTTAAAAAGACCACTTAATGGCCAGTTACTCACGATTCCCTATGTCATAATTTCTCTCAGAGGGGGAAAACTTTCTGGAAAAAAAGGCACAAGGTCTCAGCTTAGTGAGGGTAGCAGGACCTTGTGAGAGGACTGCTACTGCCCCTTCCTCAGAAGCATCCACCTCCACGATAAAAGGTGCTTCCTGATCTGGCTGGGTTAGAACGGGAGCGCTACTGAAAGCCTCCTTTAGGGTTTAAAATGAATGTATGGCCTTAGTAGACCAATTTTCCAGATCCGCCCCTTTTTTTGTGAGGTCGGTCAGTGGTCTAGTGATTACCAAGAAATTATTTATGAACTTACCTTAGTAGTTAGCGAATCCAAGGGAACGTTGTAAGGCTTTTAAGGATGATGGTCTTACCCATACCTTAATTGCTAAAACCTTGCTAGGATCCATCTTTATGGCGTGGGGAGTCAGAACATGTCCAAGAAATATAATCTCCTGCACCCCAAAGACACGTTTTTCCTGTTTAGCAGATATTTTGTTCTCTCTCAACACCTGTCTAACATGAACAGTGGTTTCGGCTACCAGGGCCCTGTCTGGTTTATCATACAGGGTAACCAGAGCCTGAAAAAAAACCTCTACCATGGTTAAACAACCAGCATCAGGGGTAAAGAAAAGGTCCACTCCTGGGGATCCCCCTGTAAGCGGGAAATATCAATGCCCACACGTTGGCTTTCCGACCCGGAAGACAAGGGGTGTAAACTAAAATATAGTTTACAGCTCTCCTTAAAGGAGTGAAACTTCCTCAGATCTCCAGAGAAGGGTTCTGGAAGCTTGATTGGTGGCTCCATATAACGGCTCAAGTTCGGACCAGAGGCCTGAGGAGCAGTGGCGTCTTGTCCTATTTCTAGGGAATGAATCTTCTCCCTTAGCTCCTGCACCATCTGCGTCAGGTTTGACACATGCTCAGTCAGGGTCACTAGAGGATTCATGGTTCAGTGGTTTCAGTAGGCCTGTTATTCTGTAACGGTCGCGTACACACACACACACACAGGGGAAAGGAAAGTGACCACTGCGCTCCACCCTCACCCCTGGCCCTGCTTACTTGCCTTGCAAGTCTTAAGGACAGGGTACAACTGGACGGCAATCCCTAGCTTGGAATAAGTGCTGGGAGGACAGACCAGACAAACAACAGAATGTGAACGGACCGAGTCAAAACCAGGAAGGCAGCGCAGTACAAAGGAACAAGCAGAGAATGGTCAGGAGAAAGCCGAGGTCGTTTACCAGGAGCAGCTAGAAGTACTAAAGGAGTAACCAGGGATCGTCTGGAGAAGGCCGGGATCAGGAACCAGGAAAGCAGTACAGAACAGCAAGAACAGACAAGGAAACATCAGATAAACAGGTAAATACACCAGGAATCCAAGGAGACACAGGTGGAACCTGAATAACAGGCAATCTGTAGCCAGCAGATTGCCTGTTTAAATAGGGAGCAAGAGGGGTCATGTGACGTGGCCAGTGTCACATGACTCCACACAGATTACACAGCCGAGCGCCGAGTGATCAGCTCGGCGCTCAGCCCTAAAACCATTCGCATAAATGCACATAGACACGCAGGGGGCGCACATAGTATTATCAGGAGCGCGGGCGACGCCGGACGTGCTGATGATTCGCACTTGCTTCGGACGTGCCCGCTTCCTAGACCGCGCCATGACAGTAGCCTTATACATTTTGATCAAAACATATACTAATGATGTCAACACAGCCAAACAGGGACACTAGTGGCCCTGTAGCAGACTACTGAGAGTTGCAACAGCATGAATAGTCACAATAGTGGCCCCATAACAGAGTTGGTGAGGGTGGCAACAGCATGAAGAGTCACAGTAGTGGCCCCAGAACAGAGTGGTGATGGGTGGGTAACAGCGGTGACAGATCACAGTAGGGGCAGATGGCAGTAGAGGCAGCTGGTGTGTGGCATCAGGCAGGTGAGGATGGGCGATGGAGCTCATAGGCAGAGACTACAGAGTAGAGATGGCCTTGCGGTTCGCCTGGCGGACGTTTCGCGGCGAAATTTGTGCGTACGCGATTTGCCGAACATGCGAACATTTGACAATGTCTGCCGGCTGCATATTTTTTTGCATTGCGCAGAACTGTGACCAATGACACATCCATCAGGTGGGACAGGACAGCCAATTGAGACGTTTCAGCACATGGACACACCCACATCCTATCAAAGAACACGATCTGGCAGCCATTTTACATCCTGTGTTTTGCCAGTATAGGGAGAGGTTGCCTTGTGGAGCAGAGACAGGCTGTTAGGGACACCAAACACTAGCTAATAAGGCCACAAAAGTCCTTTTAAGGACTGGTATGGGTGTGCTATCAATAGGTGTGATATACCTATAATATACTTTCTAAAATAGAATGTATATAGTGCATTTGTATTGTGCAGCAGTTGTGTGCAGCTAAATAGAGGGACAAGCGCTATTGGAACAACCATTTACAACGGGTGTGATATACCTGTTGCCCCCCCCCCCAAAAAATGATTGAGGGGTGTGATATACCGTCTTACACAAAATACTGATTGAGGGCTGCGATATACCTGTTGCCCCAAATGAACTGTCACCGCCAGTTCTGTGAGAAGGTCTGGCAGACGTTCTTCTCTACCTCTTGTATGACGTTCTTTGTTTTGGTTTCACTTTGTCATCGCCTTTCCTTCTGTCAGGTGTCACTTATTTAGACTAATCGTCTTACTTTATATTCCCTCCCATACTGCCTTACTTTGCGGTTTATACTACTTCCTGGATGAAGTGTTCACTGCTGGAGGCTACTGCTGCTATTTGCCCACATAAGTCTTTTCCCTTATTGTGTTTCCTTGCTGGCTTGATTCTAGGTGACCCTGACTCTGTCCGTATTAAGTGCAGGGAGCCGGTGGTCGTGTCCCCTCACTATTATAGGGTTTTCAGGTGTCACACAGTCTTAGCCACGTGCAATCGTCTACCATTGAGACCCTTGCATGTGCATAGCAGTCAGGGAGAGCTCTTAGGGTTTTAAAGGGCTCACCTATATGCTCCTTAGTTTGGGATCAAGCCAGTCAGTCATTTATTTATAAGTTCCAGCTATCTGCAAATTCATCCGTGACATAAACAGGGTGGTGTGATATTACTGTTGTGGCAAAAACAATAATTGAGAGGTGTGATATACCTGCTTCCACAAAATACTAATTAAGGGTTTTGATATACCTGCTTCAACAAAATACTGCTTGAGGGCTGCGATATACCTGCTTCCACAAAATACTGATTAAGGGGTTCTATATACCTCTTTCTACCAAATATTGATTGAGGCCTGCGAGATACCTACTTTCACAAAATACTGATTAAGAGGTTCAATTTACCTGTTTCCACCAAATATTGATTGAGGGCTGCGATATATCTGCTTCCACAAAATACTGATTAAGGGGTTTGATATACCTGTTTCTACCAAATATTGATTGAGGCTTGCAATATACCTGCTTCCACAAAATATCAATTAAGGGGTTCGATATACCTGTTTCCTCCAAATATTGATTGAGACCTGCGCTATACCTGCTTCTACAAAATACTGATTAAGGGGTTCTATAGACCTGCTTCCACAAATACTGCTCTTCTATAGGGACCACAGGGTCATTTTGAAAATGACAGGCAGATGAAGAGGCAGGCCATTCCACATGGGTGGTAGGGGTGGGGCAGGTGCACCAGGCCATAGCCTAAGTGGGAAGTTGGAGAAGGGGCGTGCGATTACGTCAAATGAGTGGCTCACTCATCCTTCGTCTTCTGCACCCTCCTCATTCTCTGTATCATCACTTTCATCACTCTCTGCTGTGTGCACCCACAAAGACACCACCACCACCATAGCCCCTCCACTCGAGTCAGAGGAATTATTTCCCCATCCATTCCCAGACCTTACAGATGCGCAGCCATCCAGCGGTCTAGCAACGGCCGCCACCCAGCGGTCTGATGACTGTACCCAGATCAGCCCAAGGAGGGTGGTCCCCACTGTTGCTGCCTACTCCGAGATCTCTAATGTCAGTGGTGGTGAAGGTGACAATGATGACGTGTCGATGGACATCACGTGGGTGCCCACAAGAGAGGAAGAGGAGGGGAGTTCAGAAAAAGAGAAGGAGCAGCAGATAGGGAGGAGGAGGAGAAGCAGGCAGAACTCACAGTGCACAGGAGGCAAAAAGCAGACTGCAAATGTATCTGGAGCGAGCCATCCACCATGCACAGTCACATCTGGTGCTCCCAGGACGCAGGCACTTGACTCCACAGTGTGGGCTTTTTTTAACGTATCAGTTGCTGACAATAGTGTTGCCATCTGCAGCCTGTGCTGTCAATGCATAAGTCGAGGTAAGCCCAACACTCACCTAGGGACAACCACCTAAAGAAGGCACCTGGTCTCCCATCACCAAGCCCAGTTGGAGCAACACCGTCAGAACCCACAAAGTCACACTCCCGGCGTGCCACATCCTGCCTCTTCTCCTTCTCCTCTCTCCTCCCATTTGTCCTCCACTCCACCTTCCACCATGCCGTCATCGCGTTCATCTGGCACAAGACAGGCTTCCGTGGCCCAAGTATTCAAATGTAAAAAGTTGATGATGTCGGATAACCCTCTTGCCCGAGAGCTATATATAGAGCTATATGGCCATGTTCAGCGGCAAGTGAATGTATCTCTGGCACACAGTGTCGGTGCCAAAATACATCTGACCACAGACACATGGTCAAGCAAACACCGTCAGGGAAGGTACATAACTTTTACTGACCACTGGGTGAACCTTCTGACGGCTGTCAAACATGCAACCCGCGGCACCCGTGTGGATTTGGTGTTACCGCCACGGATTGCATAAAGGCCTGGCTGTTCTTCTCCTCCATCTACTCCATCCTCCATCTTCTCCTCGGCTGACTCCTTCCACTGCACCCCTTCCCAGCTCCCCAGAACCTATTAGACGTGCCAGGTGAGACGTTGCAATGCTGTGCTGCAGCTGTTGTGCCTGGAAGCCAAGAGCCACACCGGTCCTGCACTCCTTTTAGCGTTGCGGTCACAGGCCGATCAGTGGTTAACCCCGCTCAATTTGACAGTTGGTAAAGTGGTGTGAGACAATGGTGCCAATCTGCTGAGCATGCTGAAAAAGGGAAAAATGACACACAATGTGCATGGCTCACGTCCTGAACTTAGTCATGCAGCGATTCGTTGCGAAATACCCCGGGGACCAGGGCGTTGTGCGACAGGCCAGGAAAATCTCTGGCAATTTTAGAAGATCTTACACGGCCATGGCTCACCTTGCTGACATTCAGCGGCGACACCACTTGCCCGTCAGATGTCTTATTTGTGACTGCCCGACGTGCTGGAACTACACCTTGTATATGCTTGATAGGCTTCTCCAGCGGAAACATGCCGTTAACGACTGTACGAACTCTGCAGCAGGACAGGTTCTAGGGAGCTTGGTTTTTTTCACCGCGCCAGTGGCTGCTCATGCGCGACACATGCAGACTTCTGCGGCCATTTGATGAGATTGCCAACCTGGTCAGTCGCAGCCAGGGCACCATCAGTGACATTGAACCTTATGCCCTCTTTCTGGGGCATGCATTGCATCGTGTTATTGATCAAACCATCGAGGAGCAGGAAGATTAGGAAGTCGCAATGCTGAATGAATTCCCAGGGGGGGCTACTCCATCTGAGACAAGTCAGCAGGAGTCTGAAGAGGAGTCAGAGGAGGATGGTGCCTAGGGGGAGGAGGAGGAGCAAGAAGAGCAGGCTTTAAACTTTTCTGGGATCACTGGTATTGTCCATATATGGGGGGGGGGGAGACCTAGGACGACATTCTCCTGGGCGATATGCAGGAGCCAGGCCTCTCCACTGATTCCAATTTAGTGCAAATGGGGGCCTTCATGCTCCAGTGTTTGAAGAGGGATCCCCGTATAAAAAGCATAAAGGGCAACGTACTTAGACCCCGGTACAAACACAAAATGGCGGACATGTTATCAGCATCACAGAGGGCTGTCAGAATGCAGCATTTCCAGGCCTTGCTTAGATAGACGATGCATTCTGCTGTTGCAGCCGCTGGCAGAGGAATTTCCACCCACAGAGAAACAGTTGTGGGTACCAATCCTACAGCGCATGCAATAAGAGGGAGGTTTGAAGATGTGTTGGTCACTTCGGATATGAGATCATTATTGCAGCCAACCCATCGACATCGGCCCTCAGGGAACATCTAGACCGACAGGTGTCCGACTACATCGGGTTAACGGCCGATGTGGACGCTCTGAGAAGCGAGGAACCCTTTGACTACTGGGTGTGCAGGCTTGACCTGTGGCCAGATCTGGGACAATTTGCCATGGAACTCTTGGTTTGGCCCTCGTCGAGTGTCCTGTCCAAAAGGACGTTCAGCGCAGCGGGGGGGGGGGGATCGTGACAGATAAGCGCACTCGCCTTGCTCACGACAGTGTGGACTACTTCACATTTCTAAAAATGAATGAGGCATGGATCTCAGAGGAATTTAATACCTGTGGCGACCATGTTTAATTGAATTTCATCTATTATCATTGGGGGTTTTTTCAAGAGGGGAGATTTCGTTACCCATGTTTTTAATCCAATTTTATATTTTTAGTTCTTTTAAACATATGTATTTGACATGTATTTGTACTGGCCTGCTGTAAAATTGATATCCATTGACCATCTAATATACCTCCAGCCACATTATCAATTATCACGGATCCAGACAACGCAAGTGTGAAAGAGGCCTAAGCCTCGCAAAGTGACTTCAGACCTGTAGTTGTCCCTACAAATTGGGTTTTTGTAAATTTCTGAAAAATTTCAAGATTTGCTTCTAAACTTCTAAGCCTTATAACATCCCCAAAAAATAAAATATCATTCCCAAAATAATTCAAACATAAAGTAGACATATGGCGAATGTAAAGTCATCACAATTTTTGAGGGTATTACTATGTATTACAGAAGTAGAGAAACTGAAACTTTGAAATTTGCTAATTTTTCCCATTTTTTGGTAAAATAGGTATTTTTTTATGCAAAAAAATTAACTTTTTGACCCAATTTTAGCAGTGTCGTGAAGTACAATATGTGACGAAAAAACAATCTCAGAATGGCCTGGATAAGTCAAAGTGTTTTAAAGTTATCACCACTTAAAGTGACACTGGTCAGATTTGCAAAAAATGGCCTGGTCCTTAAGGTGAAATAAGGCTGTGTCCTTAAGGGGTTAAGCTAGGGGAGCCGAGGTGGTTAATATCCAAATCAGTTGCGAGTGCCTTCCTCATGGATGAATGAGCCCAGAGAATGCCACCTAAATACTCCCCAGACCATAATGTTGCCACCACCAGTTTGTGTTCTTTCAGCAGTGGTTGCAGGGTGCTTATTCTCTAATGTTTCTCACCTGACATGCCAACACCCATCCGTACAATGAAGCAGAAAATATGACTCATCTGAGAAGGCAACCCTTTGCCCATCAGAGGAGGTCCAATTCTGATACTGCCATGAAAATTAAAGCCTTTTCTGCAGATGCAACTTTGGTAACAGAGGTGCAGTGGCCATCCATCTGCTTTGGATCCTCATACACAGTAGGGTTCGCTGAACTGTTGTGTTAAGACACATGTCTGGTAGTGAGCTGCTCCGCTGTAGCATGTCCGTCCGCTCTTGCGCACCTTTGTAGCCAACATTCACCTTTCACGCCAATGACACGTGGTGCTTTGCAGTTTCCAGGTCACTTATTCACAACGGTGAGATTTCTCCGCTCACTATACACTTTCACCACAGCAGCATGTCAACAGTTTACAAACTGCGCAGTTTCAAAAATACCGCCACCCTTGGCCTGAAAGCCAATAATCATTCCTTTTTGCAACTCTAATATGCACCCGACTGTATGAGCAGAGGAAATCCATGACCAATTTCTTGATGGTACAGATTGACAGGACTACCACCGGAGGTGTAACTTTGACGTTAGACAGTGGCAGCTCATGCGTGACATCTGCCGTTTGCTCAGGCACTTTGAGGAGGCCATTTTATTTGTCATTTACCAGGACTACAGGATACATTATGTCATTGAACTCCTTCATGTCTAGGAGGGGATGCTGATAAATCTGACTGGTGAGTCGACAGACTTAGCACCTACTTCTCATGGCCACCAAAGCCCTGTGTAGGCTGAACTGGCACAGGATGAGGAGGAGGACATAAACACCCAGGAACTGTGCACAGAACTAGGTGGTTTATCTGCCCAAATGACAGGAGAGGATCAAGAGGAACATGAGGAGCTAGAGGGCGGCGACGACGAAGATGATGCAGATGACTCCAACAGACCGTGGCAGTATGCAGTGGAGATGGAGGAAAGGAGTCCCTCTGAGTCTCCTGTGCAAATGGCCAGATGCATGCTGAGTTGCTTGCGTATTGACAGCAGCATTATCACCATTCGGCAGAGGGATGACTACTGGCGCTCCACAATCTTAGACACTTGCTACCGGTCCAAAATGGAGGCCTTTTTTATACCTTCTATTATCAAGACATCCTTTGTACTCTGTAGTAGTGATGGCTAAACGTTATCCGGGACAGTTCGCGAATGCGTGTTCGCAAACAAATGTTCGCGCGTTCGAGGCGGCCCCATTGACTTTAATGGCAGGCAAACCTAAAAAATCTTCAGGTCATATTTGCAGCCACCAAATACTAGAAGTGCACAAATAGTCCCACAACATGGACAGTAACATTCCAGAGGGGGATCATTGGCAAACATTCCTACAAAAAATATGTATATTAATCAGGGGCCATTTTCATTCATCTTAAAGGGAAACTCTCAAAAATGTGCCCTGCTGGAGCCTAGAAAATTTTAATTTTAGGCCACAGTAGTACAGGCCACGCACATTAGGCATTCACCCGACAGAAAACATCAAGTGATTATGTGGCTGGAGGTATATTAGTCGGTCATTGGATATCAATGGCCTGCAATAAAATTGATATCCAATGACCGACTAATATACCTCCAGCCACATAATCACTTGATGTTTTCTGTCGGGTGAATGCCTAATGTGCGTGGCCTGTACTACTGTGGCCTAAAATTAAAATTTTCTAGGCTCCAGCAGGGCACATTTTTGAGAGTTTCCCTTTAAGATGAATGAAAATGGCCCCTGATTAATATACATATTTTTTGTAGGAATGTTTGCCAATGATCCCCCTCTGGAATGTTACTGTCCATGTTGTGGGACTATTTGTGCACTTCTAGTATTTGGTGGCTGCAAATATGACCTGAAGATTTTTTAGGTTTGCCTGCCATTAAAGTCAATGGGGCCGCCTCGAACGCGCGAACATTTGTTTGCGAACACGCATTCGCGAACTGTCCCGGATAACGTTTAGCCATCACTACTACAGAGTACAAAGGATGTCTTGATAATAGTTGATTTTTTCATCCCTCTCAGAAGGTATAAAAAAGGCCTCCATTTTGGACCGGTAGCAAGTGTCTAAGATTGTGGAGCGCCAGTAGTCATCCCTCTGCCGAATGGTGATAATGCTGCTGTCAATACGCAAGCAACTCAGCATGCATCTGGCCATTTGCACAGGAGACTCAGAGGGACTCCTTTCCTCCATCTCCACTGCATACTGCCACGGTCTGTTGGAGTCATCTGCATCATCTTCGTCGTCGCCGCCCTCTAGCTCCTCATGTTCCTCTTGATCCTCTCCTGTCATTTGGGCAGATAAACCACCTAGTTCTGTGCACAGTTCCTGGGTGTTTATGTCCTCCTCCTCATCCTGTGCCAGTTCAGCCTACACAGGGCTTTGGTGGCCATGAGAAGTAGGTGCTAAGTCTGTCGACTCACCAGTCAGATTTATCAGCATCCCCTCCTAGACATGAAGGAGTTCAATGACATAATGTATCCTGTAGTCCTGGTAAATGACAAATAAAATGGCCTCCTCAAAGTGCCTGAGCAAACAGCAGATGTCACGCATGAGCTGCCACTGTCTAACGTCAAAGTTACACCTCCGGTGGTAGTCCTGTCAATCTGTACCATCAAGAAATTGGTCATGGATTTCCTCTGCTCATACAGTCGGGTGCATATTAGAGTTGCAAAAAGGAATGATTATTGGCTTTCAGGCCAAGGGTGGCGGTATTTTTGAAACTGCGCAGTTTGTAAACTGTTGACATGCTGCTGTGGTGAAAGTGTATAGTGAGCGGAGAAATCTCACCGTTGTGAATAAGTGACCTGGAAACTGCAAAGCACCACGTGTCATTGGCGTGAAAGGTGAATGTTGGCTACAAAGGTGCGCAAGAGCGGACGGACATGCTACAGCGGAGCAGCTCACTACCAGACATGTGTCTTAACACAACAGTTCAGCGAACCCTACTGTGTATGAGGATCCAAAGCAGATGGATGGCCACTGCACCTCTGTTACCAAAGTTGCATCTGCAGAAAAGGCTTTAATTTTCATGGCAGTATCAGAATTGGACCTCCTCTGATGGGCAAAGGGTTGCCTTCTCAGATGAGTCATATTTTCTGCTTCATTGTACGGATGGGTGTTGGCATGTCAGGTGAGAAACATTAGAGAATAAGCACCCTGCAACCACTGCTGAAAGAACACAAACTGGTGGTGGCAACATTATGGTCTGGGGAGTATTTAAGTGGCATTCTCTGGGCTCATTCATCCATGAGGAAGGCACTCGCAACTGATTTGGATATTAACCACCTCGGCTCCCCTAGCTTAACCCCTTAAGGACACAGCCTTATTTCACCTTAAGGACCAGGCCATTTTTTGCAAATCTGACCAGTGTCACTTTAAGTGGTGATAACTTTAAAACACTTTGACTTATCCAGGCCATTCTGAGATTGTTTTTTCGTCACATATTGTACTTCATGACACTGCTAAAATTGGGTCAAAAAAGTTAATTTTTTTGCATAAAAAAATACCTATTTTACCAAAAAAATGGGAAAAATTAGCAAATTTCAAAGTTTCAGTTTCTCTACTTCTGTAATACATAGTAATACCCTCAAAAATTGTGATGACTTTACATTCGCCATATGTCTACTTTATGTTTGAATTATTTTGGGAATGATATTTTATTTTTTGGGGATGTTATAAGGCTTAGAAGTTTAGAAGCAAATCTTGAAATTTTTCAGAAATTTACAAAAACCCAAGGGACAACTACAGGCTCTGAAGTCACTTTGCGAGGCTTAGGCCTCTTTCACACTTGCGTTGTCTGGATCCGGCGTGTACTCCACTTGCCGGAATTACACGCCGGATCCGGAAAAATGCAAGTGTACTGAAAGCATTTGAAGACGGATGCGTCTTCAAAATGCTTTCAGTGTTACTATGGCAGCCAGGACGCTATTAAAGTCCTGGTTGCCATAGTAGGAGTGGGGAGCGGGGGAGCGGGGGAGCGGTATACTTACAGTCCGTGCGGCTCCCGGGGCGCTCCAGAATCACGTCAGAGCGCCCCACGCGCATGGATGACATGCCATGCGATCACGTCATCCATGCGCCTGGGGCGCCCTGACGTCACTCTGGAGCGCCCCGGGAGCCGCACGGACGGTAAGTATGCTGCTCCCCCGCTCCCCACTACACTTTACCATGGCTGCCGGGACTTTAGCGTCCAGGCAGCCATGGTAACCACTCTAAAAAAGCTAAACGTCGGATCCGGCAATGCGCCGAAATGACGTTTAGCTTAAGGCCGGATCCGGATCAATGCCTTTCAATGGGCATTAATTCCGGATCCGGCCTTGCGGCAAGTCTTCAGGATTTTTGGCTGGAGCAAAAAGCGCAGCATGCTGCGGTATTTTCTCCGGCCAAAAAACGTTCCGGTCCGGAACTGAAGACATCCTGATGCATCCTGAAAGGATTTCTCTCCATTCAGAATGCATTGGGATAAAACTGATCAGGATTCTTCCGGCATAGAGCCCCGACGACGGAACTCTATGCCGAACAGAACAACGCAAGTGTGAAAGAGACCTTACATAATAGAAACCACCCATAAATGACCCCATCTAAGAAACCACACCCCTTAAGGTATTTAAAACTGATTTTACAAACTTCGTTAACCCTTTAGGTGTTGCACAAGAGTTATTGGCAAATGGGGATGAAATTTGAGAATTTCATTTTTTTGTCTAATTTTACATTTTAACCCATGTTTTCCACTAACAAAGCAAGGGTTAACAGCCAAACAAGACTGTATCTTTATTGCCCTGACTCTGCCGTTTACAGAAACACCCCATATGTGGCCGTAAACTACTGTACGGCCACACAGCGGGGCGTAGAGTGAAAGGTGCGCCGTTTGGTTTTTGGAAGGCAGATTTTGCTGGACTGGTTTATTTACACCATGTCCCATTTGAAGCTCCTCTGATGCACCCCTAGAGTAGAAACTCCCTAAAAGTGACCCCATCTAAGAAACTACACCCCTCAAGGTATTCAAAACTGATTTTACATACGTTGTTAACCCTTTAGGTGTTGCACAAGAGTTATTGGCAAATGGGGATGAAATTTGAGAATTTCATTTTTTTGCCTAATTTTCCATTTTAACCCATTGTTTCCACTAACAAAGCAAGGGTTAACAGCCAAACAAGACTATATCTTTATTGCCCTGACTCTGCTGTTTACAGAAACACCCCATACGTGGCCGTAAACTGCTGTATGGTAACACGGCAGGGCGCAGAAGGAAAGGACCGCTATATGGCTTTTGAAGGGCAGATTTCGCTGGAACAATTTTCAGGTGCCATGTCACATTTGAAGACACCCTGAGGTACCTCCTCAGTGGAAAACCCCAAGAAGTGACCCCATTTTGGAAACTACACCCCCCAAGGAATTTTTCAAGGCATGTAGCGAGCACTTTGACCCAACAAGCGTTTCATAGAATTTAGAAATATTTGGCTGTAAAAAGGAAAATCTTAATTTTTTACAAGAAAATGTCTCTTTAGGCCCACATTATTTATTTTCACGAGGGCTAACAGAGTAAATTACACCCACAATTTGTTACCCATTCTCTCCTGAATATGGCAACACTTCATATGTGGCCGTAAACTGCTGTATGGGCGCACTGCAGGGTTCCAAATGCCAGGACCGCCACTGTAAAGTTCAGTGTACTGATAAGCAACAGCTTATGTATTCGTTATCCTACACATTTTATATATATATCAGCTTTATATGGTAGGACATAGTCGCCAAATATAGCAGCTAAAAGAAACAAGTGTCTCAAATTATATCAAAGAAATATGTTGTATATTATATGTCATCACATTGCAGAGGCACTGAGCTACCAGAACATACAAAGTTCTAGTCCCCTTCTATAAAACAACACCCGTCAAGGTATTTATCTAGGGGTGTAATGAGAATTTTTAGCTTTGTTATGGGATTTATTAGAATGCCAATTGAAATGTGGAGAAACGGGAAATTAGAATTTTTACCAGAATACAGTTTCAAGGGGGTGTTTTATAAAATGATCAAAGGGGGTTTAGTTAAAAGTCAACAGAGGTGTGGTAGATTCTAAAGCAATCTTTTATGCAAAGACCCGGCTTTGAGGGGCACGTCTCACAATGATGAATTGTGTCTTTCCTGATTCCATTTCTGGAGCATACCCGACACCTTTTTTGTGGCCTTCTCCGTGTCTCTGTGGGGGGGAACTACCCCAGGGAAATGCTGTCCTCGTATTATTCTGCTCTCACTTCCTGTGGCCCTGCTCCCTTCCCCTTCCTGTTCCCCATTTTCTTGAAAGTGCAGGAATTTTCCTCTGTTTCCTGTTCTTCTGTATATTACAAAAGCATTATAGAGGGCAATTTGCGTCAGGTGCAATGCCAATTTTTTATACCACGCCCGAGTTTTGCGGAGGGCAGTGTGTGGTTGCAGTACCTGGTCTGACAGATCCACCCTTCCCATAAACTTATTATAGTCCTGGATGCACACAGGTTTGGGGACTGATTCTGTGGATCCACGAACTGGAACAGGGGGGGACAGGGCCGGCCTTAGGTGTTCAGGCGCCCTGTGCGAGATAACCTTGTGGCGCCCCCCCCCCCCCCCCCCCAAAAAAAAAAAAAAAAAACACTGCTTGTTGCTGGCATCATGGCATAGGCTGGCTGACTATCCAACCAAGTAGTTACCAGCCCTCACACCCCAAAGGCCGGTGTAATGTTATACTTCCCTAGTTCGTGAGATTTCCCTACCCTCGTCACTTCCGGTCGCACCGGACATGACATGAGGAGGTGTGCAGCGCCGCGCAGGCGCACAACGACAGGTTAGGGAAATTTCACAGCAGAGTGCGCCTGCGCCAGGAGCCTCGCCGGCGGTTAGGGTAGGGAAAAACTATGGGCCAATGTGCAGGCGCAGGGATCGGATGGATGTTCTCAGCTGAACACCGGCCGACACTGCGCATGCATCGGGAGCCTCACCAGCGGTTAGGGAAGGGAAAAATTACGTACGGGCCAGTGCTTTTTCCCTACCCTAACCGCTGGTGAGGCTCCCAGCGCATGCGCAGTGTCGGCCGGTGTCCAGCTGAGAAAATTCGTTTCCAATGTAGTATTAATAACTAAACAATTAAATAATAAACATATTGCATTGTCTACTTACCGCCAGGACAATTAGATGATCTGGACTCTGGCTGCAGTCTGGCTCTGGGGACTCCATTGTCACTCTCTCCCCCCCCCCCCTCCCTCTCTTGTCACTCTTTCCCCCCCCCCTTCCCTTGTCACTCTCATTATCCCCCCTCTCCCTTGTCACTCTCATTATTCCACCCGCCCTCCCTTGTCACGCTCATTATTTCCCCCCCCATCACTCTCATTATTTCCCCCCCATCACTCTCATTATTTCCCCCCCCCATCACTCTCATTATTTCCCCCCCCCACTCTCATTATTTCCCCCCCCCACTCTCATTATTTCCCCCCCCCCACTCTCATTATTTCCCCCCCCACTCTCATTATTTCCCCCCCCCACTCTCATTATTTCCCCCCCCCACTCTCATTATTTCCCCCCCCCCACTCTCATTATTTCCCCCCCCCCACTCTCATTATTTCCCCCCCCCACTCTCATTATTTCCCCCCCCACTCTCATTATTTCCCCCCCCCACTCTCATTATTTCCCCCCCCCCACTCTCATTATTTCCCCCCCCCACTCATTATTTCCCCCCCCCCCACTCTCATTATTTCCCCCCCCCACTCTCATTATTTCCCCCCCCCCCCCACTCTCATTATTTCCCCCCCCACTCTCATTATTTCCCCCCCCACTCTCATTATTTCCCCCCCCCCACTCTCATTATTCCCCCCCCCACTCTCATTATTCTCCCCCCCCCCCACTCTCATTATTCCCCCCCCCCCCATGTCACTCTCTTTCGTTCCTCCCCCCTCCCCCCTTGTCACTCTCTTTCTACTCCCACGTCCCACCTCCACCTCTAGTGTAGCGTGGCCGAGCTCTGTTAGGTCCGCGGTACAGGAGCATTTGTTTCCTGTACCCGGCCGGACTGACAGGAAGTGCACACTAAGTGAGCACTTCCTGTCAGTCCGGCCGGGTACAGGAAACAAAAGCTCCTGTACCGCGGACCTAACAGAGCTCGGCCACGCTACATTAACAGGCGCAGGATTCTTTAGAGCGGCAAGCGCTCAGCCTCAGCCACTCAGGCGGCGCAGAGTGAGGGGCGACGCCAGCCGCCCCCAACTTATATAAGCAACTTTTTTTTTTTTAAACCGCAACGGGCGCCGGGCGCCCCCTGCTGAATATAGGAGGGGGGGGGGCCCCCCGTGGGAAAACATAAGTGCCGCCTCGCCTGCCCATATTACATTGCGGGCTGTCGGCCGCCCGGCGCCCCTGTTGCTATGGCGCCCTGTGCGGCCGCACAGCCCGCACACCCCAAAGGCCGGCCCTGGGGGGGGATCTGTCAGAATGTATGGTAGTAAGTACAAGGATGTCACGCAGGGGCGTAGCTAGAAATGACTGGGCCCCATAGCAAAAAAAATTATGGGCCCCCCCTCCCGGATCTCCCACCCCCACATACCTATTGGACCTCCCACCCCTTCCAGAGCTCCCACCCAAACACCCCTCCAGGACCTCCCACCCCAACATCCCCCCAAGTGTCGTCCACAGATCCCCCCCTTAAGTGTCGTCCACAGATTCCCCCCCCCCTTCAGTGTCGTCCACAGATCCCCCCTTTAGTGTTCTCCACAGATCCCCCCTTTAGTGTCGTCCACAGATCCCCCCTTTAGTGTCGTCCACAGATCCCCCCTTTAGTGTCGTCCACAGATCCCCCCTTTAGTGTCGTCCACAGATCCCCCCTTTAGTGTCGTCCACAGATCCCCCCTTTAGTGTCGTCCACAGATCCCCCCTTTAGTGTCGTCCACAGATTCCCCCTTTAGTGTCGTCCACAGATCCCCCTTTAGTGTCGTCCACAGATCCCCCTTTAGTGTCGTCCACAGATCCCCCCTTTAGTGTCGTCCACAGATCCCCCCTTTAGTGTCGTCCACAGATCCCCCCTTTAGTGTCGTCCACAGATCCCCCCTTTAGTGTCCTCCACAGATCCCCCCTTTAGTGTCCTCCACAGATCCCCCCTTTAGTGTCCTCCACAGATCCCCCCTTTAGTGTCCTCCACAGATCCCCCCTTTAGTGTCGTCCACAGATCCCCCCTTTAGTGTCGTCCACAGATCCCCCCTTTAGTGTCGTCCACAGATCCCCCCTTTAGTGTCGTCCACAGATCCCCCCTTTAGTGTCGTCCACAGATCCCCCCTTTAGTGTCGTCCACAGATCCCCCCTTTAGTGTCGTCCACAGATCCCCCTTTAGTGTCGTCCACAGATCCCCCCTTTAGTGTCGTCCACAGATCCCCCCTTTAGTGTCGTCCACAGATCCCCCCTTTAGCGTCGTCCACAGATCCCCCCTTTAGTGTCCTCCACAGATCCCCCCTTTAGTGTCCTCCACAGATCCCCCCTTTAGTGTCCTCCACAGATCCCCCCTTTAGTGTCCTCCACAGATCCCCCCTTTAGTGTCCTCCACAGATCCCCCCTTCAGTGTCCTCCACAGATCCCCCCTTCAGTGTCCTCCACAGATCCCTCCTTCAGTGTCCTCCACAGATCCCTCCTTCAGTGTCCTCCACAGATCCCCCCCCTTTCAGTGTCCTCCACAGATCCCCCCCCCCAGTGTCCTCCACAGATCCCCCCTTCACTGGCCTACCTCATCTTCTGCTCGTGCAGCAGTGCGCCTCGGGCCCGCCTACTCCAGTCCTGACCTGACTACTCCTCTGCTTCCTTGGCTTCCCCCCCAGCCAGGCCCGAGCCGCGGACCGCCCAAGCCCCGCCCACTACAGCCGCGGACCGCCCAAGCCCCGCCCACCTGGATGTGTAAAAAAAAAAAAAAAAAAAAAATAAAAAAAAATATGAATGCAGTCCGGGACGGGCCCCCAGTGGCGTAGGGCCCCATAGCCACTGCTATGGTTGCTATGGCTATCCCTACGCCACTGACGTCACGCTTGTCCTTGTACTTAACAAGCATCATGTTATCACTGCAAACTGCCCTGCTTTCCCTCACTCTTAGGCCTCTTTCACACTACAGTATGTTGAATTCAGTGTTTTGCGTTCCGTTTTTCACGGATCCGTTGTTCCGTTTTTTGCTTCCGTTGTGGTTCCGTTTCCGTTCCGTTGTTCCGTTCCGTTTTTCCGTATGGCAAATACAGTATACAGTAATTTCATATAAAAAATTGGGCTGGGCCTAACATTTTCAATTGATGGTTCCGCAAAAAACGGAACGGATACGGAAGACATACGGATGCATTTCCGTATGTGTTCCGTTTTTTTTGCGGACCCATTGACTTGAATGGAGCCACGGACTGTGATTTGCGGCCAAATATAGGACATGTTCTATCTTTTCAACGGAACGGAAAAACGGAAATACGGAAACGGAATGCATACGGAACACATTCCGTTTTTTTGCGGAACCATTGAAATGAATGGTTCCGTATACGGACCGTATACGGAATGCAAAAAACGGACCGTATACGGAACGCAAAAAACTGTAGTGTGAAAGAGGCCTAATCCTTTGGTCTATAAAATTTTTAGGCAGATGTTTTTGGTTTCGTCTGATAGTACCGCATGCAACAGTGTCTCTGGAAAACAGGCATTTCAGTAGTGGGACACTTGTGTAGAAGTTGTCAAGGTACAAGTTGTACCCTTGACCTAGCAGGGGGTGAATCAAGTCCCATACTATTTTTAATGCTATTCCAAGGAGAGGGGGGCACTCTGGGGGTTCAATTTTAGAATCTTTTCCCTCGTAAACTCAAAATTTATGTGTATAGCCACTTTGGCTTTCACATAGTTTGTAGAGTTTGATGCCATATCTGGCCCGTTTGTTGGGCAGGTATTGGCAAAATGTAGTCTGCCCTTGAAGTGCACAAGGGATTCATCAATGGACAGATGTTTTTGGGGGGTGTAGACCTGGGCAAACTTGAGTTTATACAAAATTCGGCCGATTATAGATCATTATAAATGATCATATCTAGGATCATTAGGGGGTGGACAATCTGCATTATTGTTATAATGTAGAAATTTCAGGAGACTTTCGAATCGGGTACTGGACATAATGGTGCGGTATAGTGGCGTGTAATGTAAAAGGTCATTACTCCAATATGACCGTAGTGATGGTTTTTTAATTATCCCCATATTAAGTATTAGACTCCAAAAAATTTTCATCTCCAAAGGGGTCGTGGGAGTCCACTGAAGGGGTCTTGCATAGTATGAGTTGGGGTGGGCGGCTAAAAATTGATTGGCATAAAGATTAGTTTGCTCCACCATCATGTCTATCAATTCATCAGAAAAAAAAAGGTGGAAAAAATCAGCTTCCGTGAAACCTGCAGTGTTTACATGAATGCCTGCAGTGGCCGTAAAGTCCGGCAACTGAGGTACAAAGTTAGTAGCAGAGGTCCAGCTGGGGCCATTTGTAGAAGCTTATGCGCTGCTAACTCTACTGCGTCTGTGAGAGGGTTCGTCAACTGATGAATCAGAAGAAGAGCTATACACAAGAAAGGATTCTTCTTCTCCACTGTCAGAGTCAGACTCCACTGTCAGAGTCAGACCTCTTCGGCGCTGTACACCCGTTGAGACATTTTGTAAAATTTATATATATATATATATATATATATATATATATATTCAGAAAAAAATGGTAAAATAAAATTGCTCCAAAAGAAGTGCAGCTTTATATCACTGGTAGAAGATAGAGGTTCGGAGGTATGGGGGGGTTTGAAACAGAGTATTTATAATCGGGGACAAGTACGGACGTCCCCAATATTTTTTTATTATTATTATATTATTATTATATTTTTTTTTTTCAATAAACGTCTAACTTACCCTAAAACAAGAGCTCTAACCCTAATAACTCCCTATGATGAACCCTACTAACCCTAATGATTTGCCAAAAACAGGTATGGATGACAGGGACTGGGGTGCTGATGTACTGTCACTATTGGCAGACAGCACACAGGCACAGGGTCACAGGGGACTAATAAGTGGGGTGATGAAGGGCACAGGGGACAAATTTATTGTTCTACATGTCTTTGATAAAAAAAAATGCAATAAGTGTATATTTATCGGTTTGCTCAAAGGTTATAGCGTTTACAAACTATGGTACAAAAATGTGAATTTCCGCATTTTGAAGCAGCTCTGACTTTCTGAGCACCCGTCATGTTTCCTGAGGTTCTACAATGCCCAGACAGTAGAAACTGTCTGGGCAAATGACCCCATTTCGGAAAGTAGACACCCTAAAGTATTCGCTTGGTCCACCTAGAAGGTAAAAAAAAACAAAAAAAAAAGGGCCGCAACGCAATAAATTTATTAACATGAACTTTATAATAACATTTGAACAGAACATTAACTTTTATAAACTTTATTGAACTTTTGGAACAGAACATTAACTTTTTTGCTTACCGGTGATTTTTTTTTTTTGTTTTGCTTTTTTTACCTTTATAGGACAAACCTCTCCTTCCCCATGGGACAATGTGCATTGCGCTAATCGCCCAGAGATGTGGTGAAGTGCGTTATGCACTTTGTCCCAGGTGAAAGGAGAGGTTTGCAGCAGCTCTGTGTGAAAGGGCCCTAAGAGCCCTGTGTGCCTGTCCTGTGTCACGCAATCCCTATGCTAATAGTGTACCTGTGTGTGGTACTTCCGGAAACACTTCCCTAAGCATAGGGCAGGGTGGTCAGGGCAGTCAGGACAGAAATAGCGGGTGTCACGCCTTATTTCACTCCTGCTACAGCCACGACATCTTTTTCGGGGTGGCGCTTGGGTTGAGGTACACACTTGTGTAAAGGGGGCACACTTGTGTAAAAATTGTCCACATAAAGATGGTACCCCTTGCCAAATAAGGGTGACACCAAGTCCCAGACTGTCTTCCCACTGCTCCCCAGGTAGTCAGGGCAACCGACCGGCTCCAGGGTCTGATCTTTACCCTCATAGGCACGGAATTTTTGCGTATAGCCTGTGGCCCTTTCACAGAGCTTATACAATTTGACCCCATACCGGGCGCGTTTGCTTGGGATGTATTGTTTGAAGCCAAGGCGCCTGGTAAAATGTATAAGGGACTCGTCTATGCAGATTTTTTGCTCAGGGGTATACAAATCTGCAAATTTGGTGTAACCCTGGGTTCACACCTGAGCATTTCTGAGACGTGCGTTTTTATGCGCGTTTTTTTCAATAGTAAACGCGCGTTTAACACACGTTTGTGTGATTGACTGCAGTGTTGTCCAATGAGTGTATGGGCCAAAACGCGCGACAAACACCCCAAAAAAGGCTCAAGAACTTGTTTATGCGTCGGGCGTTTTGCAGCGCGTTCAAACGCGCTGTAAAACACTCAAGTGTGAACCAGGGCCATAGGGAAGCATTGGTTTTCACGTGTTGAGCGTTTTACAGTGCGTTTGAACGCGCTGTAAAACGCTCAGGTGTGAACATAGGGTTAAGGTGGTCTATGAGGGGCCTAATTTTGTGGAGCCGGTCAAAAGCTGGGTGGCCTCTGGGACGAGAGGTGCTGTTGTCACTAAAGTGCAGGAAATGCAGGATGGTCTCAAATCGTGTCCTGGACATGGCAGCAGAGAACATGGGCATGTGACGAATTGGGTTCGTGGACCAATATGACCGCAATTCATGCTTTTTTGTTAGGCCCATGTTGAGGAGAAGGCCCAGAAAAGTTTTGCATTCGGAAACCTGGAAAGACTGGGCATAAAAGCTTCCCGGGTTGGCGGCTATAAATTGAGTGGCATAGCGATTTGTTTCTGCCACGACTAAGTCCAAGAGCTCCGCAGTCAAGAACAGCTCAAAAAACCCCAATGCCGATCCGATCTGAGCTGTCTCAACCCAAACTCCAGACTGGGCGGTGAAAGGGTGAACTACTGGTGCGGCTGAAGTTGGGGGCTGCCAATCAGGGTTTGCCAGCACCTCAGGGACTCTAGGGGCTATATGGGCCTGTCTGTGCGGTGGCTGCGACGGGGGAACTACTGCACGTGCCACCGTACCAGCTTCAACTGCCCTTCTGTTGCTCGCCACTTCACCATGTTGTACGGCAGTGCTGGTACTAGGTCCAGGATGGGCTGCGCTGCTGGTGTATGCCTCACCACGTAATCCGACAGCGCCAGCCCCACTCTGCTGCCCTTGAAGCGGATCCTGCGCAACCTGTGGTCTAGCAAAACAGGGCTGGGTACGCCTGGTGGTATCAGGGACCTCAACCTCATCGTCCGAACTTTGGGTCAGAGAGCCACTGCTTTCTACAGGTTCGTATTCTGACCCGCTAGATTCATCAGATGAGGGTTCCCATTCCTCATCCGACTGGGTCAGAAGCCTGTAGGCCTCTTCAGAAGAATACCCCTTGTTTGCCATTTGGTCAACTAAATTTAGGGGGTATTCCCTGACACTACCCAAGAAAAAAGCCTGTCTTACAAATGGGAGGCTAGCGAAGTACCGGAAGCCGCTGCAATTGATAAAAAATATCAAAACTGATTTTTTTATCGCCGCAGCGCTTGTAAAGTGATTGTGCAGTGATCAAAAAAATATATATTTTTTGTCACTGCGGCGGGGCGGGCGTGGGTGAACGCACGTGTGGGCGACCGATCAGGCCTAATCGGGCAAACACTGCGTTTTGGGTGGAGGGCGAGCTAAGGTCACATAGTACTATTATAGATCTGACTGTGATCAGTTCTGATCACTTACAGATATTATAAAAGTACCAATGCCGATTAGCGATACGCTAATCAGCGAATCAGTGACTGCGGTGCGGTGGGCTGGGCGCTAACCGACGCTAACTACCTAACAAAGGGGCCTAAACTATCTTAAAACCTAACGGTCAATACTAGTGGGGAAAAAAAGTGACAGTTTACACTGATCACTTTTTTCCCTTTCACTAGTGATTGACAGGGGTGATCAAGGGGTTAATTGGGGTGATGGGGGGTGATCTGGGGCTAAGTGTAGTGTTTGGTGTGTCCTCTGCTGGGACCAACCGACGAAAAGGACCAGCAGAGGAGCACAGAAGCCATTTAACACATTATATTTATAAATATAAAGTGTTAAATGGCTTTTGATTAGTTTTTTTGAAAATCACCAGCCTGCCAGTGATGATCGTTGGCTGGCAGGCTGGTGCCGAAATACTCCTTGAACTTTTGCCGGCCCGCAATTCGCATGCGCGGGCCGGCTGTGTGCGTAATCTCGCGTCCCGCGAGATGACGCACAGATGCGTCGCCGAGGAATGAATCGACCGCCTCCGAGCCGCGATCCTGCATTAGTCGATCCGGAGGCGGTTAATACACTCTTGCACATCTCGTACACCCACACGGGGTGATTGTCTTTGCTGGGGTGGATAGGATCTTCCAACAAGACAAAATGACATGTCACACGGCTAGAAATGTCCAATATTGGTTGAAAGAGCATGACCAAGACTTCCAACTACAACCCTGGCACCCTAATTTCCCAGACTTGAACACAATTGAGCATCTGTGGGACCACCTTGTTCGCTCTAGGGTTCCTCCCCCATACACCCTCCAGCAGCCATGGGATGCACTGCAGTCATCAAGGCTCCAGATACCTAAGACAGCAAACGGCGGTTACGCTGGATATTAGCTGAAGATCTTAATAATGCGACTCAACTGTGTATATAGCAATCCACAGAATATATCATAAATGAATGGAAGGATCAAGTCCAAAGGTGAGCCACAAATATTTAATGTGATAGATATACTGTAGATTGATAGAAAATATTATATATAGAAAAAATGCAATAAAAACTGTATCCCTTCTACCATTCCTTCACCTGTGAACTAAGTAGGATCAAATTTTGCACCTGATTTCTAGACATTATAGAGGAGGACACTATAATTAAAGGGGTTGTGCCAAGTATTAATTTGATCCCCTATCAACAGTATAGGAGACACCAAACTGATCGACCACCACTGATTCAGAGAACAGAAGTCCCATGTTCCCATCCTGATAGAGCAGCAGACTAAGCATGTGCCCTGCCGCTCCATTCACTCTCTATGGGACTGTCAGAAATAACAGAGCACCGCACTCAGCTATCTCCATTGATTGCATTGAAAATGAATGGGGCCCATATTCTCGGTATCGGTGGGGGTTCCAGCATTCTGACCCCCAGCACTCAGTTAACGTGAACACTTGTCAAAACCCATTTAATCGATAATGAGAGCTAGTAACAAAATAATCGACATAAACTTTAGATTTTGAATGATGCAAGCAGTGGTCTTGAAAACCATTCAGAATTGATGCAGAAAGTACTTTGGAAAAATGAACAACCTTTCCTTAGACAAAGAAGAGGTTTAATTGCAGATAAGTAATTCCCTAGTACATTAGCCTCTACTTTCTAAGGTAAAATGCACAAAAAATGGACAAAAATAACAAGCGCACTCGAGCTAACGACGACCGACCCATTACGATATATTGATATTACATATGGGCAACAAGCAGTATCAGGCTCTTTAAGGGTTAAAAAAAATGTCCCACCAAAACGTACTTGTTTTTCCACATGACAATTAGCGTAAAACCTGCTGGAGCTTGTATGATTTGTTTCTTTCCCAAATGCTTGTTGATAAATTGCTCATAGCAATTAAAACACCCCAATGTTAATTACACGCTTGCCATCAATTTATTTACAGTTCAATTAATTGGTGAAGTTATTTGGGTAGTATTTAGTAGTAATTTGGGGTCCCACATCTCTCGCTATTTCCATTGCTAATAACACTGATTTTACTATAACGCTTTTAGAAATCTTACACTGTACACAAACACGGTATCTTAATAGACGCAGAGGCGCCACCTTTGGATGGCAGGTCTACTGGAACAGATTGGAAAACTGCTGTTTACTTAGAGCTATGCAATCCCCCCTACAGAGTTTATGTAGACTGATAATCATGCTGATAATTAAATGCACACATTAAAAGCAGGCATAACTGTATCTCCGCGTATGCACCCCTGCATCATAAATATGGGGAAACACACCTGCGTTCCATTGAACTGCTAATTGTAAGAAATCTTTCCGACTTGCGATGGCTAGCAAAGATTAATAATGTTCTACATCCATTATGCCGGAACGGTGGATCCCTGGGCTGATGACACCACAGTATGTGGGTTAATATGTAGCAGGGTGCTGATCCTTAAAGGGGTTGTCCAGGTTCAGAGCTGAACCTGAACACAACCGTTCTGATCTCATTCACCATGAATAAGTGGAGCATCAGAGCTTTTCATGCTCCGATGCTCCCCCTTGCCCTGCCCGATTCACTGAATTTTCTTGACATACTGGGCTCTCCATGGGTAAGGTAGGTGAAGACTTCCCCCTAGCAGTGATTCTGGTGACATCACCGGCACTAATGGGTGGTCTTTAGCCTTGCTCTAGCCTGTTTTTACAGGCTAGGGAAGCGTTAAAGACCGCCCATTAGAGCCGGTGACGTCACTGGGATCACTGCTAGGCAGGAGCCTCAACCTAGAAATGTCGAAAGATAAACAAAAAGCTCTCATGCTCCACTCATTCATGGTAAATTAGTGCAGATCGATGACATCTGTGTGCATTCTGTATTTTGCAGAATGGAACAGCTGGCCCCTAAAAGAACAGTACTATCCTTGTCCGTAATGCGGACAATAATAGGACATGTGCTATTTTTTGGGGGAACGGAAATACAGACATACGGAAACGGAATGCGCACAGAGTAACTTCAGTTTTTTTTGTGGACCCATTGAAATAAATGATTCCGCATACGGTCCTCAAAAAAAACGGAACGGACACGGAAAGAAAATACGTTCATGTGCATGAGCCCTTAAACTGGAGTAGAAGTTTATAGAGAACCTCCTACTGTGGCAGACCTCTTTCCATTAAAGATCTAGTTCATTCCATTATCATGCACTATTGATCCAGGCAAAGGCAAACTTCAATGATATAATCCATAGGCTTCCTTCACACATAGGGGGGGGAATTTATCATTAGGAAAATATTTGAAGTCAGTTTTGCTTCAGTCTGAGTTTGAATACTTTGTGCCACATTTATCAAATGTGTAATACAGCTGAAATACACATCAGCTATAATACACAACCATGCTCCCACACTCACCCTAGCCATGTAACCCGTTAGATGCTGCCATCGATAGTGACCATGGCATCTAAGGGGTTTGAAAGGGGTAACCAAGACCTTCACTACCCAGCAACGCAATTGCAGGGTGATGATGGTTGTTATAGCAGCCAGGGGGCCTGACAATTCCACCTCTCCCTTGGCTACCAACGTAGTACTGCTATTGTTGGCTGTCTTTTAACAGGCGTAAAACACTGCAGTACATAAGTATTGTGTTACAGCAGTGGGTGCAGAACAACTGTGTTAACCAACAGATTTGATTTCGGGCTAATCCTAGGAGGGTTATCCTTGCAGTTCCCTGGTATTTACCCTTTAAACCCTGTACAGTGATCTTGGCTTCACTGAAGGGGAACCACAAGGCCACTACCTCCTGGAGTAGTCTCTGTGTGGTTAACAGCTGAGGTAAGACACAGGTCAGGTCAGGCAGCAGAGGGTCAGAATCCAGACCCAAATACAGCACACTATCGCAAGAACTAACAAGCTAAGGAACCTATTGCTCAGGCACCTTCCCATAGGAAAACTCCATGTTTGCCAGCCATTAGCTGGTGAAGATAAGAGTGTGAGTGCTGGCCCTTTAAAAGCCAGAGGGAGTACGCGCCCTGTGGGCAGAGAAGAATGGCCTCGCCAGCAAGCAGGCCATAGCCTGCATGGAAGAACTGAGCTGACCTGGCGGCTAGGCCCGCTCGGAAGAAGACGGCAGGAGGCAGATCCGGGCCGCAAGACAAGTTGAGCTAGGCATGTTGAGCTAACATGTTGCATTGTATTATACTAGTGATCGTGCCCCCTAGTGGAGTATCCTAGGGTAAGGATGCCCAACCTGCAGCCCTCCAGCTGTTGTAAAACTACAACTCTCAGCATGCCTGGAAAGCCTACAGCTATTAGGGCAAGCTGAAAATTGTAGTTTTGCAACAGATGGAGGGCCGCAAGTTGAGCATCCCTGCCCTAGGGCATTGGTCAGCAACCTCCAGCACTTCAGCTGTCATGCAACTACAATTCCCAGCATACATATGTGCTTGGCTGTTCTCAAAACTCCAATGGAAGTGAAAAGACCATGCTAGCAACTGTACTTTAACAACATCTTGAGTGTCGTGGGTTGCTGTAAAAAAAATAATAAAATGAAAAAATATAAAAATAAAAAACCTATACAAAAGCAATTTTCCCCATTAAAAATGAATCATTGTGTAAATACAAAAGTTAAAATAAAGTACATGATTGCATCCATACTGGCACTATCTATTGAATTATTCCATTATTTAACCTGCCATTGAACACTGTAAAAAATTGGGGGGGGGGGGGGGGCAGTGAATAAAATAAACAGTGCTACATATTTTGCTCTTCTTGCATTCCCAAAAAAATAAAAAGCCATCATGTATACTCCAAATCACTCTCAGCATATGGAGATATCAGATTGATCCTTTCATTTTCCAAAGGAGTTCTGAAAAATGATAGGTGGAATCTGATTGGTTGGTATGGGGAACTAAGCCAGTTCTCCTTAGCACAACTTTTGATAACTCTCCCCCAGTGTTTTTATTGTGCAGAAATAGTAAAACAGGGAATCTGTCACCAGTTTTAACTAAGATTAACATAGACTAGTGACAGATCCTCTTAGCAAAATGCAGGGTCACTTTCTTTAATTGACTTAATCTTGTATTAAGTGGCTCCAGATTCATCAGCTCCTTCCCCCCTCCCCCTCTGTTAATTGGAAAAAAAATGTAAATCAGTGGCACGGGCAGTGAAAGTCAGAAACTCATGAATATCAGGACTCCTTGGCATCCCCTGGAGCTGTTAGAAGCTAGCAGCATAAGGCCTCATGCACACGACCGTATGTATTTTGTGGTCCGTTTTTTGCAGACTACAAAATACAGACCCTCAAAAAATACTAATGATGTCCGTGTGCATTCCGTATTTTGCGGAACGGAACAGCTGGCCCTTAATAGAACAGTACTATCCAACTTCCGGTTCCAGCTCTGGGATGCTAGCAGCGGAGTGAAGGTGCTCCGGCACCCGCTCGTCTGCAGATCGGATCCCCACCGTTACTGTCAGCGTGGGAAGAATAATAGAGGTGTACCTTAGGCCTGCTACTGACCGCAGTGTTTGGTGCATCATGGAGCGATACCTCTTGCGGAGCAGCAGCATTAAGTCCACCATGTCGGCCAGCGCGGGAGACTCGCAGGGCAAGATGGCGGAGACGTGCACTCCCTTACCTGAACCTGTGGCTGAACCGCATGACAGGGGTGAGTCGCTTGTTATACATCCAGCGACAGTGACGACACAGGGCATCGATTATAAATCGCTGGCTATCGAAGTGGCCACTTATCTGGCTCCTGATATCAGGGATACGCTGACGAAGACGTTGTCAGCGTCCCTGCAACAGCTACATGAAACAATTCATCAACATGATGCCAAAATAGAAGAGCTGGAGCAGAGGACTCATTCTATTGAGAGTGAAAATGCTAGCTATGCACGCACCCTGAGTGAACTGTCCAAACAAAACATGATTTTAATGGACAAGGTGGAAGACCTGGAAAACAGGTCGAGAGGGAGCAATCTCCGCTTAATTGGCTTGCCAGAGTCTGTAAAATCACTAGAGTTGAAGGAACTTTGCGAATTAGATCTGCCGCAAGCCCTGGGCCTGGAGGGCCGTCATAAGGTGGAGAGAGCGCACAGAATTGGCCCAGTGGAGAACCCACTGGTGAAGAGAGCGGGAGGGTCATACAATATGCCCATAAAGCCGCGCCAAGTCATCATGAAATATCTCGACTACTGTGATAAGGAAGCCATACTAAGAGCATTCAGGAGCAGGAAAAGTCCCCTCAAAATACAAGGACATAATGTTTTATTGTTTGCAGACTACTCGGCGGCTGTAGCGAAGAAAAGGAGGGAGTTCAGCCATGTTTGCTCTCTGCTATTTCAACGACAAATCAAATTTCAACTAATGTACCCAGCAAAATTGCGTGTTACACATGCGGATGGATCTACGATCATATTTCATGAGCCGTCGGCAGAGGAAGAAATGTTGGACACTCTACAGAACAGAAGGCAGGAGAGAGAAGTGGAGCGCAGGCGGAGATCTTCATCACCGCATCAAGATATGATTGAGGGAGAACGGCGGCAGATGAATTCCCAAGATCTTGGACGGGAACGTCGTGACAGAGAGGGACGATCCGGGACAGACAACAAACGTACTTCCAGGAGAGAAGTGCAATCATACCCGAGAAGGTGACTGTTCCTGTGGTAATAGTCGGTGTGCTGTAACACGTTCTACCACTAATAGAAATGGGTTTAAAGGGATTCTGTAATCAGATTTTACCCCTATAACCTAAAGATATCCTCATGTCCGGACTAAGAAGAAGAATCCTAAGCTGGCCTTATTAAAACTCACTGAGGCTCTATTTGTCCAAAACAGGTTTTTATAACCTGCCAATCACTTACTTAAGGTGCCCAAGGGGAGGTCCGTTAATACAGGGTGCCCGTCCGCACCCCTCGCCGTCCGGTGCCCAGCGCCGCCTTCCGTCTTCATCGCCGCCTTCTACAGCTCAGCGCCGCCTCTGCAATCCTCCCGTCCCTTTGCCAGATCCCGCGCCTGCGCACTAGGCTCGGCCTGATGCGCCCGTGCGGACTCCTGGCAGCGGCTTCATTTAGCGAAGTGCGCATGCGCCGGCGTGATGCGCACTTCGCTCAACCCTAATATGACCTGCAGATTGGCCGAGCCTAGTGCGCAGGTGCGGGATCTGGCAAAGGGACGGGAGGATTGCAGGGGCAGCGCTGAGCTGTAGAAGGCGGCGATGAAGACGGAAGGCGGCGCTGGGCACCGGACGGCGAGGGGTGCGGACGGGCACCCTGTATTAACGGACCTCCCCTTGGGCACCTTAAGTAAGTGATTGGCAGGTTATAAAAACCTGTTTTTTGGACAAATAGAGCCTCAGTGAGTTTTAATAAGGCCAGCTTAGGATTCTTCTTCTTAGTCCGGACATGAGGATATCTTTAGATTATAGGGGTAAAATCTGATGACAGAATCCCTTTAAGTGTTTGTTAACAGGGAGAGATTACCATTGTATTCCACTGATATAGAGGGGAGGAGGTGGTAAATGTTATGGGCGTTTCCAGTTCATGAATATGTTTAGTTGATAATATCAATGTTTGCTCCTTGATATAAGCGGCCTTAGGCTAATAGTGACGTGAGTCAGGAAGATGGGCGGGTGCCGCAACCCAGAAAAAAGGAAGTTTTAATAGAATAAATACAGTTAGGGGCTGCTCTAACGGTTAGGGAAGGGGAGTCAGTGGGGTAGGGAGGGGAGTTTCCTCCAAGTGTCCTAGTAATTTACTATATCTGTAACTTTTGTCCATTCTGAACGTGTTTTTAGTTTCGGCTACAAGGGTAGTGTTTTAGGAAAAACGTAAGATGAAAATTATCTCTTGGAACATAAAAGGTCTGAGGTCACCCCACAAACGATGGATGATTCTCAGGCATTTGCAGAAACTCAAACCTGACATTGTTCTTCTCCAAGAAACTCACCTTGAGGAGAAGGATTTTGACAGGAGGAAAAGATTATGGGTGGGTACAGTGTTAGGTTCCCCGGCGTGTAATAGGAAGGCAGGAGTTATAATGATGATAAATAAACTGCTTAATTGTTCCGTAATAGGACATACTGCTGATACAAAAGGCAGATGGGTGCAGGTTCTTATCCAGGTCCAGGACACGCAGTACAGCATTTATAATGTTTACGGCCCTAATACAAACAATGGTGCATTCTTTAGCGAATTGGAATCCAGGGTGCTAGGAGACATGAACCAGCACAAGATCATTGGGGGAGACTTTAATTCAGTGGTTAGAGGTGCGGAGGACAGAAGACGAGAAGGAGACAGGGTTGGGATTGATGGGCCCCAGGACAAAATGATGCAGCCCCTTATGGGAGGAGCTGGTCTGATGGATCAATGACGCCAATTACATCCTGATGACCAGAGCTTTACATTTTACTCTAATTCACAATCCTCGTGGTCACGGATTGACTACATACTTCTTTCCCACTCACTTTCGTATAGGGTGGAGGAGGCGGAGATTGGTGAAATGGTTATATCAGACCATGCCCCGATATCGCTAGATCTGTTAGTCATTCCCAAGAGGGGTGGATTATATTTGGCGCTTTCCTTCTCATCTATGCGCAAGAGAGGAGTTTGTAGAAAAGTTATCCATATGGTGGGAGGAATTCAAGTCTGACAATGAGGTGCACTTAGGGAACCCACAGTTGTTTTGGAACGTTTCAAAAGCGGTAATGCTGGGAAAGATCATCGGTTATGTGAGTAATGTCAAGAAAAAGGCCCAACAATCCTTTTAACGAAGTGAGCCAGAAAGTCAGGATGGCTTATTCCAATTTCACGAGTAACCCGTCTGGTGTCAACAAACAGAAATGGGTGACTGAACGCCGAGCTTTAGAGAACTGTGTGAGAGAAAGAGAGTCCCTGAGACAGTCAGAAATGGAAACAAAGCTATATAAATACGGTAATAAGTCAGGGAGGCTACTAGCAAATCTAGCGAAAGGGATGAGAAACCCCCAACACATAGCGTGCTTGACAGACAAGGAAGGTAATTTGAGCCATGACCCTGCGGTAATTAGTAATATATAGTAGTTCCTACTATGAAGCCCTATATAAAGATGAAGCAACAGGTGACTTGACGGACACTATTTTAAATAGGGTTAAATTGCCAAACTTGACTGAGGAACAGTTACTTACTTTGAATGCTGACATATCTTTACAGGAATTGCAGGGAGCCATTAAGCACTTAGGTAATTCTAAAGCCCCAGGACCGGATGGATTCACAGGGGAATTCTTCAAGGCTCTCATACCCCAAGTTTCCCTGTTTTACTGGAACTATTTAATAGAGTCTTCCAGGGCCGTATGTCATTAGATAATGAAACATGTCATATATCAAATTACTCCCCAAGCTAGGGAAGGACCCCTTGACACCGGGTTCCTACAGACCCATCTCTCTAATAATTGTTGACGCGAAACTGCTGGCCAAGATTATAGTGGACCGCTTAGCTGTATTTCTTCCACAGTTAATAGGATGGGAACAGGTAGGATTTGTAAAAGGCAGGTCCGCTGTAACAAATATAAGGACTGTCTTGACGGTTCTTGATCGGGTGCAGAATCTCCCAGTTAGGGGGGAGTTTCCAGCCATGCTCACCTTGGATGCGAAAAAGGCATTTGACAATGTAAGGTGGGCATGGCTGGAAGCAGTATTGGATAAGATGGGATTCAAGGGGGCTTTCAGGACATATTTGTCCCAAATGTATCATAATCCGAGAGCAAGGGTGTATACTCAGGGCTTTCTATCTAAACCCTTTCAACTCCAAAAAGGCACCCGTCTCCACTTTCTCCTCTCTTGTTTAACTTAGCCCTAGAACCACTTGCCAGGGAATTGTGTGACTCCAATATCTTTGAGGGCATCAAGGTTGGAGGTGTCAGGCAAAAGCGGCTTTGTTCGCCGATGACATAATACTATTTCTGGCTCACCCAAAACAACATTTAGGGAGGATGATGGAACTGCTAAGTGAATTCGGGAAATACTCTGGCTATGCAGTAAATAGAACTAAGTGTGAACTGCTTCCGTTGGCACAAGGAGATGATGGGAGGGATATTGGCTCAGGGAAGTTTGGTATTGCTAAACCGTCGACTCAAATCACTTACCTAGGGGTCAAAATAGGGAAATCACCACATTCCATATATAGGCTGAATTACCCGCCTTTGGTCGCCAAAATTAAAAAATATCTGGACAGATGGGAAAATTTACCCTTCTCTCTAATGGGCCGCTGCCAGCTGATTAAGATGATGGAGGCGGCGAAGCTAATGTACCCTTTACAGACAATACCTGTCCTCTTACGGCACGCTGATATAGGGGACCTTGAGAAAAAGTTTACTCAATTTCTGTGGAGAGGGAAGAGAGCAAGAATTGCGTTAAAAAAGATGAAACTTAAAAAGGAACAGGGAGGTCTTAATTTCCCAGACTTACGGGGTTATAACTTGGTGTGCCTTAGCAGACACATACTGGATTGGGCCAATAAGACTTCGTTCTATTCAAATCTACGTGTTGAGAGTCAGCTAGCATCCCCATGGAACCTGGTAGCCCTCCTCCACACCAAAGTGTCAAAGCTCCCATATGTAGCAAGAAGATCCCTTATTCTCAGAGACACAATTATTACGTGGAAAAATGTGAGGAAGCTTTTTGGTCTACCTTATTTGTTTTTGAAACATCTCCCTTTACAGGGTAATCCTAACTTCCCACCTGGATGTAGTGAGAAATCCTTCCAAGAGTGGGCGAATAAGGGAGTGTCTAAGATGGGGGATTTGATACATGAGAGAGAGGCCAAATGGGCATCACTGGGAGAATTAATAGTGAGATGGAATCTAGAGAAACCAGCACAATTTCCATATATGCAGGTTCACAGTTATGTAAAGAGCATTATAAGCGATTTATCCAAGGAAGGGCAGAGGAACAAGTTTGACTCCTTTCTGGGGCATAAATGTAGGATGTCTATTTCAGAAATCTATAATGTACTCAGGGCAACCTGGGAAGATCAGTTGGTGATTAACCTGTTCAGGAAATGGGAAAATCAACTGGGGGTGACGGAATTAGAGCCATTTGCTCGGGCGGGTATTCAGGCACTATATAAAGCAGTACCCAATGAGCAGATGAGAGAAACGCAGTTCAAGATCCTTCACAGGGCAGTTTATGGATTTGATTTACCGTCTTCTCTGGCCAGACCGGATAGGATAACTGCTTGTCCAAAGTGTAGCACGTCAGGGACAGACTTGTTCTATGGTCTATGGGCATGCCCTAGTTTGGTCAGATTCTGGGCTCAAGTGTATGCAATTAGAAACCGCTCTGCAATAGCCGTAACAAATTATCACCTCTAGTGGTCATATTTCAGGCGGAAGAAAAAGGATCATCTGAGAATGAAAGGGGTAGAGAGAAGAGAGGACTGACGATTCTCGAACATAAGATATTGCTAGAGGCAAAGAGATACCTATTGACACAGTGGCTGTCGGCAGACATTCCTAGTGTAGAAATGCTGTTGAATCGAATTAAACACTTATTTCTTCTAGAATAGAGGGATGCAATTACCAGGAAAGAAATACTGGGGAAAAAGCTGTACAAAATATGGAGGACTTTCATGTTGCATTATATTCCCAATTCTGAGTATCCCTCATTGATGGGACCCTTTAAACTTACAGCATGGTACTTACAGGAGGATTTGTAGGGACAATTGGGGATTTGAAAGTTTGAATAAAGGGTCTTATAAGACTGACAAAGTGGTTGGAAGCACTATCAGTGGTAGAGATAGTTGTGGATGTTCTACGTAGCCGAGACGTTCAGGAAGGACAAAAATTGGATGGGGAGGGGGGGGGGTGTTTGGGGGGGGAGGCGGAGAAGGAGAGTAATAAAAAGAATATATGCTTTTTGACTTTGAATGTAATGAATCATTTGCAGTCAGTTGTTTAACAGATATTTACTTTGTGGGGGTAATTATCCTCAATATTCATGTGCTAAGAGTTAGCTTTTCTCAAAGTTGGGTATTTCAGTTATAAGTGGGAGGTGGGTGGGGGAGGGAGAGGGAAGAAAAAAGTAAAAAAGGGGGAAAGGTACATGTATTTTATGTCCGGAACGACATTTCACTTATGATGTACTTGAACTGACATTTGTATATGCTTTTTGTCACCAATGGCTTTGTATACAGCTTGCGTGTACTTTTCCTTGAATAAAAGTATATTTAAAAAAAAGAACAGTACTATCCTTGTCCGTAATGCGGATAATAATAGGACGTGTTCTATTTTTTTGCAGAACGGAAATACGGACATACGGAAACGGAATGCACATGGAGTAACTTATGTTTTTTTGTGGACCCATTGAAATGAATGGTTTCGTATACGGTCTGCAAAAAAAAAAAACGGAACGGACACAGAAAGAAAATACGTTCGTGTGCATGAGGCCTAATGCTGGTGACAGATTCCCTATAAAATTTATATACATTTGGTAGTGTTGTAATTGTATTGTAATTGTATTAAAGGTGAAGCCACCATTACTGACACAGAAACCAAAGGAAACAAAGTAGTAGAAGATAGAACTTACATGGCAGAGCTAGACAGCAAGAACGTCTCAGCCCTGTTGCATCTTCTATGGTCATTATAGCTGTTGCATTAATAATGAACTTAGATTTACAGTCACAATAGTGATTAGATAAACACATATCAGGCAAGAAATAAAAAAAATAATATATATGAATGGTAGCATAGCTGAAGAATGTGAATTGGAGTCTACTAGTTTTTGGAGATTCTCTGGCACTTGAGCAAAACCACCTGGAGCTTTTAGCACTGAAGACTACAGTTTGCATTATGTCAGACTAGAACCAGCATTGCATTAAAAGAAGCAAAGCTTCTGTGCTGCTTACAGAAATTTACATTAGCTCCCTGACTTAAATGCTATGTACACCTTTGGAGGCAATTTTTGTTTATGATTGCATTTTACAAATTTTTGGTTAAAAATCATATTTTCAATTGGCCTTTATTAAAAATATTGAGCCGTTCTGTCACAAAGGGTTAACAGTTTTCTTTAACTGAGTGACGGGTACTTTCACTTTGTGTTGGTCATCTAATAACCCTTCTCTCTAAACTACTAAGAGGTATAAACATTTATTTAAGCCACATACTTATCAGTAAGATAAAAACTGAGCTATGATGAGTGTTTATAAGGTCAGAGATCAGAGATAAGGAGTCCGTCTGATCCATTCCTCAGATGACAGAAAAGACAGAAAATCCACAGGCTGCTACTAGAGCATCTTAGCTCTGTACAGAAAAAAAGTATTTCATATTTTTAATAAAGACCAACTGGAAAAAAAAATTCAGCTCAAAATGAGTTCAATGCTAAATTTACAAAAAATTGCACCCAAAGGTGTACATAGCCTTGAAAGAGTTATCCCATAAAAGGTATTAATATGCAATGAATAGGGCATTTCAAATTAAACATTAATGTAATACCCATGACAATAAAAACATAGGGACACATTTATTAAGACCGGTGTTTTAGACACCGGTCTTAAAAAGTCCCTGTTCTGGCGGTGGATCTGTAGAAGTTATGAAGAGGCGCCGGCCTCTACATAACTTCGGCGGAACCACCACCGCTTCTAAATGTAAGACAGCTACCTCCCATCGCGTCCCTGTCCCTGCCCATACCGCAATATAGGCGTATTTCTGCTTAATAAATGAATAGATTTATTCTGTAAATATTCTGTGCTGAAATTTTGGTGCACTTTGTCAATGATAACCCGACATGCTCAATACACTAGCATCCATGCTCCCTTCCTCCTCTAATGCATAGTGATCTCCTAGTGGGGCAGGTTAAGTGGTACAGACACTTTTCATTCATTCATTCTGGCTGTACTTGAACCCAGTTCAGCATCTGTGGGACCACCTCAATCTTTGTTTTTGATGTATGGATCCTCCCCCAAGCCCCCTCCAGCAGCTGTGGGATGCACTGCAGTCAGAATGACTCCAGATACCAGTGAGAATCAACCAGGACCTTATTGAGTCACTCCCAGCCCGTCTAGATGCTGTCCATGCTGCACATGGCGGTTACTCTGGGAATTTGCTGGTGTTCATAATAATGTGACTCGACTGTGTATTTTTTTTTCTTAAAGAGGTTAACCAAGACTAAAAAATGTACTGCATACACCGGGCCCCTCACAATTAATATACTTACATGGGTCCCTGCTCCCTGCGCCGCTCCTGGTCCCCCCACCACCGCTGCAGCTTCTCCCCATGCGTGGATGAAAACATCCGTCACTTGCGATGCTAGGGAGGCTCTTGCCCGTCCCCGCCTGCCATTGGCTGCTTGGCCTGCCATTGGCAGCAGCAGTGCAGGGACCAGGAGAGGTGCAAGGAGCGGGGAGCCAGGTAAGTATATGTATGAGGGGCCTGGCACATTTTTTTGTCTTGGAGAACCCCTTTAAGCTTTATAGCTTTTGTACAATATAAATGCTTACTTTAAAAAGTTTTTATGTTGCTATATTCCAAGACCAATAACAATTTTTTGTGACCCTTTATTGAATTTGTTTCACAATATTTTTTCAGTTCCAGCAGGGACCTTATGTAGCGCACTATATTATAATTGTGGTCGGGGTTAATGATGGCGAGAAGGAACTGACCCCATCTGCGGCCCCCTCAACTCTAAAGCGGCTAGAATTATGCCGTAACCGCGGCGATGTAGGGACGCCTGAATAGAGGGCATCCCCTTAAGAGTGCTAATATGAAAGGGAGGGTGGGAGGGGGAAACAAGACGAGACGTTCATTGAGGGAGGGGCGTATGCCGGATATAAAGGCAGCTACACCCCTCCCACAAATGCAGGCCAATAAATCGGCCTTTACACTTGTGGTCGGGGTTAATGATGGCGAGAAGGAACTGACCCCATCTGCGGCCCCCTCAACTCTAAAGCGGCTAGAATTATGCCGTAACTGCGGCGATGTAGGGACGCCTGAATAGAGGGCAAAAACAGCAAACTTAAAAGGCAGGATTTTCCTTTATTACAACACAAAATTACAGAACCAGATTCTGAAAAGCAAGCGACATTTCGACCTTAGGATGAGGAATATACCTGCTAAAACACGATGACCGCCAGCGACCTAACTTTTGGATGATGTGCGTCGGCACCTGATTTTTTGAAGCTGCGGATGCAGCCCCGATGCGGAATGAATGACCCGACACCGAAGCTGGATCCACACCTAAGCTGGCCAACAGAGGGCGTATATGGGACACAAATTGGTGGGTTGTGAGAGGCGATTGGCCAAAAGGCAATAATGGACTACTCGGCCCAAGGCCATCTAATGCTGCCAGTAACTGATTGAGTACACGGACGGGGCACCAACGGTGTTCTGTGGGGAAGAATGACACCTGAGCCGGAGGACCCACCTGTGACGTTTCGACGCTGGCAACAGAAAAGAGAAACTCTCAACACTCGGAACCAGTTGGCTAATCGCTACGAACTTACTGCCGTTGGAGGAGCTTGTGAACTCACCAGGTCTCAAAACACATAAAAGGCTAAATAAATAGCAGCTTTGAGCACTAGGCTAAGGAGGAAACCATAAGGACCCTTGTCTAAGGCGTCAGAGAGATCACGGAAAACCTGACCTGAAATAGCCTGTCTACAGACCCGTCCTTTCACGCTACATTTACCCAGACCCCTCAAAGCGGCCTTAACAGCATGGACAGAGAATAAGGAACCCCGATCCGGGTAGCTCACAGCCAGAAAGTGCTGAACCCCTGCTAGGTAGGACCTAACTGTATTATGGGATAACTTCAACTCGGAGTGACAAAACCCTATGAAAGCAAGAACGTATTCTACAAAGCTGGACTGCCCCTGAGGGAACCGCTCCTGGAACCTACAATATGTGTTCCACCCTGTGTGGTAAGCTCTGGCCGTATTAGGTAAGAGAGATTTAGCAAGCGACATGTGCGCAGTAGCTAGGTGTTCAGTTAGACCAGGACTAGTGACTCGTGCGGAGGAATCATGGCACCTGTGATGTCCGCTTCTGGCATGATCTGAAAGAAAAGGGAGGTATTAGCTCGTGACAAGGCATCCGCTGCCATGTTTTGTGTACCAGGCAAGTGTGCACAACTGAAATGGAAATGATGCATTAATGAAAGTTGTCCTAGACGCCTCAGGAGACTCATAATATGTAAGGACTTAGACAAACCGCTGGTTAAAATATCGATAACAGCTACGTTATCTGTTACAAACAAAACTGAGCAATTAGACCAATTGCTACCCCAAACACGGGCGGCCGCGACCATGGGATACAACTCAAATAGTGCTGAGGTCTGCAAGAAACCCGGGATTCGTCTGACTCCAACTGGCCACTCGCCTGCCAACCAATGGGTGCCAAAAATGGCTGCAAACCCTGAACTCGCAGCTGCGTCAGAAAAAATTTCAGGAGAACTACTACATATTGCGGGAATGAAAAAGGGAAATTCCATTCCACTGGTGGAGAAAGTGATCCCGCATGTGAAGATCCGCTAGTTCCAGACTGTCTAAGTGCACCGGGCTGTGCTGACAAGGTGCTGAGGGGAGGAGTGTCAACAGACGAGAAATGAAGGACCGGCCTTGTGGGATTATACGCATGGCGAAGGTCAGCATGCCCAACAGTGATTGTAACTCGGCCTTAGTGGTCACAGTAGTAACCGTGGACCTGTGTATTGACCAGTTTATCTGTGGGTAACTTCGCTAGCATGTTTTGCGAGTCTAAAACAATGCCCAGGAAAGTGATGACAGTGGACGGACCCTCAACCTTCTTAGGGGACACTGGGACGTCTAACCGAGAGAAACAATTCAGAAGCTTCTTGAGACCTACTGGGGCAACTCCTGGCCTCTCTATCAGCAAGAAGTCGTCTAAATAATGGATGACACGCTCACACTGTACCTTGTTCTCTAACACCCAGTGGAGGGCCTGTGCCAACTGATCGAATAACCACGGGCTGCTTTTAGAGCCAAACGTGAGCTTCGAAGAGAAGTAATACTGGTCTCTCCACTTAATGCCATGCCACTGCCAGAGGGCCGGCATGATCGGGAGAAGCTTAAAGGCGTCGGATATATCCGCCTTAGACAACGCTGCTCCAGGACCTAAGTGCATAATGATAGCTATGGCTTGGTCAATGGAGGAATACTTCATGCTAACCTCCTCCGATGGGATGAGGGAGTCGAGACTAGCTACATGGGACCCATGCGGGGCTGACAAATCAATGATTTATTTATTTTATTTTTTTCTTATATATTTTTTTTTTTCCCTTTTTTTAAGAAAAACTCTGGCGATACTCGAGAAAAGGGAAGCACGGACCTAGAAAATAAACATCAAATCATGAAACACCAGTGTACAAGCGTAAACAGGAATTAAAACGAAACAATAGTAATGCGGAAACCAAAAGTAACTACGGTAAACTAAGTGGAACAAACGCGCTGCATGTACGACTGAGCCTAGTGCAAAGAATCATACGGCGTAAGACCATGCTGTGTAGCAGTACTATAATATAGCACCAAACTGAGAATAAATCCTGATTAACCTACACAAACAGCCTCAGCCTCTTTTTTTTTTTTTTTTTAATATGACACAAAGTGCTGCAACTTAAAGAGAAGCCTGCTGAGAAACTACAAAAGGGGTGCTTAACAATATTGCCTAAACCACATATGAACCCCCCCCCCCCTTATATATACTAAATATTTTATTTTAACTCCTTAGTGACCATTAATACGCCTTTTACTGACTTAAACAACTGAGGGTTTAGCTAAAACAGCTTGCTTAATCAATCAGTACATGTACTTAAAATGGTGCATTAAAAACTATAACTTGTCCTGCAAAAAACAAGACCTCATACAAGTACATTGATGAAAAAACACTTGGTCACTAAGAAGTTAATCTTCACCAGCAAGCGGGGTTCTGACCTGTGCACTGAGCTGGAGCAGGCAGACCTGACTAATAGACCACCGAGCCTGCTGCAGCTCAGGCTCCCTACCTTCCTATCTAACTGCACGGCGGCCCGTGCAAGACTTTACGACTGCGCCGAAGTTGGGAACACGCTGTCCCCTGAAACCCTACGATGAATGGCCGCGTGGGGAGCCGCACGTAGCTCCCTTGCCGATCGTTCCGGTGCGGTGGTGCTCCCCCTCACCTTGGGGAGCCGAAACACCGCCGGCCGGACTACGTGGACATGGCTGCTGGATGAGGCAGCATACTCACCTTTGACCGCAGACTCGTGAGCCCAGGAACGCTGCCGACACCTGCCTGCATGTGTGGTAGGTAGAAACAAGACGAGACGTTCATTGGGGGAGGGGTGTATGCCGGATATAAAGGCAGCTACACCCCTCCCACAAATGCAGGCCAATAAATCGGCCTTTACACTTGTCATTTTACATTGACAAATGTCCTATTAGATCCTGCCTCTGGCGGCCATTATTAGACCTTTGACTGCCATAGCAACCACTGGCGCCATGTGTTAACATTGTGGGGGTCTATGAGGGCCAATGAGGAGAAGGAGGGAACCCCCCTCCCTCTGAAACCACTTAGGTGCCACTGTATCTATTCACCGCTACATTTAATGCGTTAAATGGCTATGATCAGAGGTTCCTCCAATCCTAGCCACAGAACAGGAGCCTGGCTTTAACTAGACAGCTGGCACAGGACACCCGTGCAAAACATAGACTAGGCTGCCATAAATAGCCTAAGGTCCATTAGTGACTGCCATAAAAAAAAGGTCTATCGGTGGTCCCTAACCCTAAGTTCAGACCTGAGCGTTTTACAGCGCGTTCCTACGCGCTGTAAAACGCTCAACACGGAGAAACCAATGATTCCCTATGGGAATGGTTCTCACCTGGGCGTTTTACAGCGCGTACGATCGCACTGTAAAACGCCCGACGCTCAAACAAGTACTTGAGCTTCTTTGGGGCGTTTTGACGCGCGTTTGTGGCCATAGGACACTGCATCAATGACACAAACGCGCGTCAAACGCGTGTTTACTATTACAACAAACGCGCGTCAAAAACGCGCGTTTGACGCGCGTTTGGGAAACGCTCAGGTGTGAAAGCAGGGTAAGGGATAACTGTCTGAAATGGACAACTGCTGCCAAGGAAAAACTTATGGCCCTGATTCATCTTGATAGGGCATGCTCTGCTGTAGGAGGCATGAAATTCATGAAGAGGAGCAGTCCTGGTCATAAATGACTTGCCTCCTGCGGCAGTCTGTGCAACAGAATGAAATTTCAGTCAACATTTACACCAGTTTTTGGCTTAAATAATGATGAATGTGCCAGGGAGTGGACCTCTTGGTACATATTTTGCCACTTATCCTTGTTATGGCACACATGTATGATAGGTCAAGGCAGCCATAATGTGCACAAGCCAGAAATTGTGCATTTGCTGCATATGTGATGTGTATGTATATATATATATATATATATATATATCCCAAGGTATTGTATAATGAAAAATCTTGACAAATATACAATGCACTATACTAAATGCTTAGAGAAATCATAGCCCAGTCACACACTGTGAATAGGTTACACAGATTTAAATGTAGTTTGTCTGTCCAAAGGGGGCTAATGACTCACAACAGCTGTTGAGCTTCTCTACAAACATGGAGGCATCATCGCTTTTACAATTGACTCATGTATGTGAAATATGTTTTCATCTCTGAGGGTTTTGCTGGAAAAGATTCAAGACCTTAGATTTTCCCAGAAAGCTATATCATTGTATACAACATTATGTGCATCGTCTGTTCACAAGCAATGTACCCAGAAAGCCCATTATATCACTGATAATACTCAATAGGACAGGAGGAGAGGCAGAATACTAAATAATACTGCAGGATGTACACTGCATGTGCCTGGTTCTATGTTGTACAAAGAAAAACACTTTTTGTCAGGTTTTGTGAGATCATTAAAAAATTACCTCTAAAATAATAATACATTTCTTTACATATGATGTTTAATAACATCTGAAAATCGCTGAAGTAAAACAGTGCATCTGAAGTAAAATACCGTATTTTTCACCCTATAAGGCGCACTTTTTCCCCCCAAAAGTGGGACGAAAATGTCAGTGCATCTTATAGGGTGAATACTAATGAGCGCTTCCATTATGGAAGAGCTCATTAATACAGTAGGACTTCGTGTGCTGGCTCTGTTCCCTGTGCACATCGTGGGGACGTAGGCGCACTCTGTGACAGCATAGCACAGCAGGAAGAGCGCTGGATCTCAGGAGAGGCAGCTGGTGCACGCATAATACAGCTGTGTTAGTATACCAGTTAGTTGCATTATACTGCTGCATTAATATACTGTACCAGTTAGTTGTATTATACTGCTACGTTAATATGCCAGTTATATTCAACATATTGGACTGCATTAGTATACCATTGTAAATTGTCAATACCAGTATACAGTGTGTTCCTAGAAGGGTAGGGATGTTTATTTGTGCCTCTGTCTCTTAATTACAGAATAAGCTTTGCAATATTAGTACCGATATACTAAACCTGTGACTTGGCATTGTGGAAATAGGCCTCAAAATAAAATGCTTGGTCACAGCAGGATTATATCGAAGTCACCTCTGAGTCTGACACTGAGCCTTGGAGCCATGGCTCAGCACATTCCTCCTGTTTCTCCTAGCAGCCCCAGAGAAAACTTTCACTTGCAACATCTCTGTCTTCACAGCCCCCTCCTACTGGGGCTCTTTATTTTTTTATGTGCTGTGGAAGATACTCAAGGAAGTCTTCCTGTTGATGATTTGTGTGAGTAGCATTAGTGTTTGGACTGCTATGAGGATGAGGTTCTTGCAGAGGCAGTGGAACTTGTAGCCACGGTGGTGCCAGGAGAGGCAGTGGTAGCCATGGCAACAGTGGCACTTGGGGCAAATACAGAGGAGGGAAGTGTGAGGTTTGCCAATGAGCCTACAATGACATACCACAGTCTGATAAAAGTGTAGGAAAGAGTGAGGACTTTGATGAGGAGGTGGTGGTGGCTAGGAGGTGACATCACTGGAGGAGGCTGGTAGCCGATGTGGCTATAAAGAGCAGAGGCAAAATATAAAACAAAAAAATCACAGAAAACTGCCAGGGCCAGATCTGCTTCTATTGTGGTCAGCACGAAAACTGGTGATGCCACTAACATGCCAGACCTAGGCCAAGCTTGGTTGATGCTAGCTCTTTATGAGAATCTCCCATATGACAGTTTTTCTCCACAAGGCCAGTACACCAAACCACAGCTATGTGCAAGATCTTACAGACAGCTGACAAAAATAACTACTGCCTACTGATTTAAATTTGGGTGAAGGCTCAGATCTGCGCCACATTTGGAGAATGAAGAGACTTGTTTTGTGGACAGCTGGCCAGAAGTAATAATGCCATGGAATAGAATAAAATATGGGTGAAGTTGTAGAACAGTGGCATATTTGGAGAATGATGAGAAGCATTTTAAGGACAGCTGACCAGAAGTAATAATGCAATAATACAATAATGCCCGCTGTCTGAAAACATGTCTGATCGTTCTCCAAATGTGGCACAGTTCCTCAGCTTCACACAAAATTAAAGGGAACCTGTCATCAACTTTATGCTGCCCATACTAACAGCAGAATGATTATGATGCTGGTTCTCAGCAACCACTTTTAGCTCATGAGTGACACACCGCTGACATCAGCATTTCTGTCACTAATTTATGCTGCCCTCAGTGAGGTCAACATAACGTTAATGACAGGCTAAAACAACCTTAATGGACATACACAGCCTGAATGAGTAAGTTCAGCCTTTTTCTGGCATATAACCAGTTCCCTGACCACATGGACTTTTGGGGAGGCAGACAGAAACTGGCCCAGTTTGCTATTGCTTGAACTATCTTGACCAGCCTCCAGTGTCATCTCAGAGGGTTTTTAGAGCAACAGGTGGCATATTCACACCCAAGCGGGCAAAATTGTACTGGGCAAGTGTCCAAAACATCACCTTTGTGAATAGAGATGATTGAATCAAATCGCACAAAATGGAATTCGAGCCGAATTTTAGGATAAATTCGATTTGCATAGAAGCCGAATTTCTTCGTGCTTCATTTCAGCGAATTGGTTTAACCTGAAATAGTATAAAAAAACAAAAAAATTCTAACTTGCCTCCTCCATTTTCTCGCGACGGGCTGCCAGCCTCCGGAGTGATGACATAATCTCTCGCCGCACAGGATTTCAGCAGAGATCTTCAAGCAGGATGGAGGCGGCCAGCCTGTTGCGAGCAAATAGAGGCGATAAGTTTGATTAAAAAAACATATTTATTGTTAATTTTACACTCAGAAGCCGTGATCATGTATTAACGCGGCATCAGAGGGGTACAGTGACAGGGTTGGAGCTATCGCAGCTCCCTGTGATTGCACCCGCTACTTACAAAAAATGCGCTTTGTGATGAAGTAATTCACAAAGCAAATTTTTTTGTGAAATTCACAGAATCAGCTCATCTCCACATGACAGAAGAAGGGTTCCCACTTGTGTGTCCTCCCCGTGTTTGCGTATGTTTCCTCCGGGTACTCCGGGTTTCCTCCCACACTCCAAAGACATACTGATAGGTACCTTAGATTGTGAGCCCAATTGGGGACAGTTGGATGCTATATGGAATGGAATATAGTAGCGCTATATAAGTGCATTAAATAATAATGATATGCCAGAGCTGATTAATATTCTGTGTTTACTGTCAAATGACCTGGAGAAATAATTGGGGAATTGAGTCCCCACCTAATGTCATGGCAAGTGGGGATAAGAGGAACACAGAGTACAAAAACAGCAAGAGGTAAACAGACTAGGCTCCAAAGCTAGGGAGGAGGGGATGGTAACCACCTAACAATCCCTGAGCCTCTCCCTGACTGCTGACAGTATGAGCAAGTCCTGATGGTGAATGAACTCATACGGACTCTGTAAGCCCTGGTGACTCTGTAGCAAACCCTAACTTAGGGAGAGGGGAATGAGACAGGCGGTACCTTCACCATGAAGGGACCAGCATCTTCCTGAGACCTAGCAGCAAAACACGCACAAAGGAGAAAATAAGAGGACTTAGCTTGAGACAAGCGGGAAGTAGAGGATCCACAAACTACCAGTATAGAACTCCAGAGGGAAAATATCAACCGCAAAGTCAGCAGTAAGAGGCGGACTTAAAAAGAGCCTCTTAAACAGCAAACAAGCATGCCGGAGGGGGATCCATGGCAAAACTCCCATGGAAAATTACGTAGTTAACCCAGAGTGTGGTAAGTTTAAATCGCAATGCGATTCATAGAGCTTGAATTAATCGCATTGCGATTTCAACTTTCTCAAATCCGACAGTACATTCTAGCATGGAGTCGTTCCCATGGTGATGGGGACGCTCCATGAGCACGGAAGTCGGCAGAAGTTCTAAGTTGAAATCGCAATGCGATTTATAGAACTTCAATTAATCGCATTGCGGTTCAACTTAGAGCTTCTGCCGACTTCCGTGCTCATGGAGCGTCCCCTATCACCATGGGAACGGCTCCATGCTAGAATGTACTGTCGGATTTGAGAAAGTTGTAATCACAATGCGATTAATGCAGGTTATTCAACTTAGAGCTGGGTTCCTAATGGTTGTATTGCTAGAATATAACGAAGATTGAGAATATAGTGCTATATTCGTTATATTCGGCAATTCTAGCAATACAACCATTAGGAACTTAGCTTGAATTCGCAATGCAATTAATATAACCTGCATCATTTGCATTGCGATTACAACTTAGATCTGAGTTCCTAATGGTTGTATTGCTAGAATTGACAACGAATATCGCACTATATTCTCAATCTTCGTTATATTCTATCAATATAACCATTAGGAACCCAGCTCTAAGTTGTAATCGCAATGTGATTAATATAACCTGTATTAACCACATTGCGATTACAACTTTGTGACACTGCAGCTTCAGAATGAATCTAAGATGGATGGATTTTGATAGGCAGTGGGAGGGTCTGGGAGGGAGGGTCTGCTGCTGATTGGCTGGAATGTGTCTGCTGACTGTGAGGTACAGGGTCAAAGTTTGCTCAATGATGACGTATAGGAGGCGGACAGAACATCGAATATGTTCGCCCGCAGCGGCGAACGCGAACAAGCTATGTTCTCCGGTAACTATTCGCCGGCGAATAGTTCGGGACTAGAGTTGAGCGAACACCTGGATGTTCGGGTTCGAGAAGTTCGGCCGAACTTCCCGAAAATGTTCGGGTTCGGGATCCGAACCCGATCCGAACTTCGTCCCGAACCCGAACCCCATTGAAGTCAATGGGGACCCGAACTTTTCGGCACTAAAAAGGCTGTAAAACAGCCCAGGAAAGGGCTAGAGGGCTGCAAAAGGCAGCAACATGTAGGTAAATCCCCTGCAAACAAATGTGGATAGGGAAATGAATGAAAATAAAAATTAAATAAATAAAAATTAACCAAAATCAATTGGAGAGAGGTCCCATAGCAGAGAATCTGGCTTCCCGTCACCCACCACTGGAACAGTCCATTCTCAGATATTTAGGCCCCGGAACCCAGGCAGAGGAGAGAGGTCCCGTAACAGAGAATCTGGCTTCATGTCAGCAGAGAATTAGTCTGCATGTCATAGCAGAGAATCAGGCTTCACGTCACCCAACATTGGAACAGTCCATTGGCATATATTTAGGCCCAGCACCCAGGCAGAGGAGAGAGGTCCCGTAACAGACAATCTGGCTTCATGTCAGCAGAGAATCAGTCTTCATGTCATAGCAGAGAATCAGGCTTCACGTCACCCACCACTGTAACAGTCCATTTTCATAAATTTAGGCCCAGCACCCAGGCAGAGGAGAGAGGTCCCGTAACAGAGGATCTGGCTTCATGTCAGCAGAGAATTAGTCTGCATGTCATAGCAGAGAATGAGGCTTCACGTCAGCCACCACTGCAACAGTCCATTGGCATATATTTAGGCCCAGCACACAGGCAGAGGAGAGAGGTCCCGTAACAGACAATCTGGCTTCATGTCAGCAGAGAATTAGTCTGCATGTCATAGCAGAGAATGAGGCTTCACGTCAGCCACCACTGCAACAGTCCATTGGCATATATTTAGGCCCAGCACACAGGCAGAGGAGAGAGGTCCCGTAACAGACAATCTGGCTTCATGTCAGTAGAGAATCAGTCTGCATGTCATAGCAGAGAATCAGGCTTCACGTCACCCACCACTGCAACAGTCCATTGTCATAAATTTAGGCCCAGCACCCAGGCAGAGGAGAGAGGTCCCGTAACAGACAATCTGGCTTCATGTCAGCAGAGAATTAGTCTGCATGTCATAGCAGAGAATGAGGCTTCACGTCACCCACCACTGTAAGAGTCCATTTTCATAAGTTTAGGCCCAGCACCCAGGCAGAGGAGAGAGGTCCCGTAACAGAGGATCTGGCTTCATGTCAGCAGAGAATCAGTCTTCATGTCATAGCAGAGAATCAGGCTTCACGTCAGCCACCACTGTAAGAGTCCATTTTCATAAGTTTAGGCCCAGCACCCAGGCAGAGGAGAGAGGTCCCGTAACAGACAATCTGGCTTCATGTCAGCAGAGAATTAGTCTGCATGTCATAGCAGAGAATGAGGCTTCACGTCACCCACCACTGCAACAGTCCATTGGCATATATTTAGGCCCAGCACCCAGGCAGAGGAGAGAGGTCCCGTAACAGACAATCTGGTTTCATGTCAGCAGAGAATCAGTCTGCATGTCATAGCAGAGAATGAGGCTTCACGTCAGCCACCACTGCAACAGTCCATTGGCATATATTTAGGCCCAGCACACAGGCAGAGGAGAGAGGTCCCGTAACAGACAATCTGGCTTCATGTCAGCAGAGAATTAGTCTGCATGTCATAGCAGAGAATGAGGCTTCACGTCAGCCACCACTGCAACAGTCCATTGGCATATATTTAGGCCCAGCACACAGGCAGAGGAGAGAGGTCCCGTAACAGACAATCTGGCTTCATGTCAGTAGAGAATCAGTCTGCATGTCATAGCAGAGAATCAGGCTTCACGTCACCCACCACTGCAACAGTCCATTGTCATAAATTTAGGCCCAGCACCCAGGCAGAGGAGAGAGGTCCCGTAACAGACAATCTGGCTTCATGTCAGCAGAGAATTAGTCTGCATGTCATAGCAGAGAATGAGGCTTCACGTCACCCACCACTGTAAGAGTCCATTTTCATAAGTTTAGGCCCAGCACCCAGGCAGAGGAGAGAGGTCCCGTAACAGAGGATCTGACTTCATGTCAGCAGAGAATTAGTCTGCATGTCATAGCAGAGAATGAGGCTTCACGTCAGCCACCACTGCAACAGTCCATTGGCATATATTTAGGCCCAGCACCCAGGCAGAGGAGAGAGGTCCCGTAACAGACAATCTGGCTTCATGTCAGCAGAGAATCAGTCTTCATATCATAGCAGAGAATCAGGCTTCACGTCACCCACCACTGTAAGAGTCCATTTTCATAAATTTAGGCCCAGCACCCAGGCAGAGGAGAGAGGTCCCGTAACAGAGGATCTGGCTTCATGTCAGCAGAGAATCATTCTGCATGTCATAGCAGAGAATCAGGCTTCACGTCACCCAACATTGGAACAGTCCATTGGCATATATTTAGGCCCCGGCACCCAGACAGAGGAGAGGTTCATTCAACTTTGGGTAGCCTCGCAATATAATGGTAAAATGAAAATAAAAATAGGATTGAATGAGGAAGTGCCCTGGAGTCAAATAATATATGGTTAAGGGGAGGTAGTTAATGTCTAATCTGGACAAGGGACGGACAGATCCTGTGGGATCCATGCCTGGTTCATTTTTATGAACATCAGCTTGTCCACATTGGCTGTAGACAGGCGGCTGCGTTTGTCTGTAATGACGCCCCCTGCCATGCTGAATACACGTTCAGACAAAACGCTGGCCGCCGGGCAGGCCAGCACCTCCAAGGCATAAAAGGCTAGCTCTGGCCACGTGGACAATTTAGAGACCCAGAAGTTGAATGGGGCTGAACCATCAGTCAGTACGTGGAGGGGTGTGCACATGTACTGTTCCACCATGTTAGTGAAATGTTGCCTCCTGCTAACACGTTGCGTATCAGGTGGTGGTGCAGTTAGCTGTGGCGTGTTGACAAAAGTTTTCCACATCTCTGCCATGCTAACCCTGCCCTCAAAGGAGCTGGCATTGACACAGCTGCCTTGGCGACCTCTTGCTCCTCCTCTGCCTTGGCCTTGGGCTTCCACTTGTTCCCCTGTGACATTTGGGAATGCTCTCAGTAGCGCGTCTACCAACGTGCGCTTGTACTCGCGCAACTTCCTATCACGCTCCAGTGCAGGAAGTAAGGTGGGCACATTGTCTTTGTAGCGTGGATCCAGCAGGGTGGCAACCCAGTAGTCCGCACAGGTTAAAATGTGGGCAACTCTGCTGTCGTTGCGCAGGCACTGCAGCATGTAGTCGCTCATGTGTGCCAGGCTGCCCAGGGGTAAGGACAAGCTGTCCTCTGTGGGAGGCGTATCGTCATCGTCCTGCCTTTCCCCCCAGCCACGCACCAGTGATTGACCCGAGCTGCGTTGGGTGCCACCCCGCTGTGACCATGCTTCATCCTCATCCTCCTCCACCTCCTCCTCATCCTCGTCCTCCTCGTCCTCCAGTAGTGGGCCCTGGCTGGCCACATTTGTACCTGGCCTCTGCTGTTGCCAAAAACCTCCCTCTGAGTCACTTCGAAGAGACTGGCCTGAAAGTGCTAAAAATGACCCCTCTTCCTCCTCCTCCTCCTCCTCCTCCTGGGCCACCTCCTCTTCCATCATCGCCCTAAGTGTTTTCTCAAGGAGACATAGAAGTGGTATTGTAACGCTGATAACGGCGTCATCGCCACTGGCCATGTTGGTGGAGTACTCGAAACAGCGCAACAGGGCACACAGGTCTCGCATGGAGGCCCAGTCATTGGTGGTGAAGTGGTGCTGTTCTGTAGTGCGACTGACCCGTGCGTGCTGCAGCTGAAACTCCACTATGGCCTGCTGCTGCTCGCACAGTCTGTCCAGCATGTGCAAGGTGGAGTTCCACCTGGTGGGCACGTCGCATATGAGGCGGTGAGCGGGAAGGCCGAAGTTACGCTGTAGCGCAGACAGGCGAGCAGCAGCAGGATGTGAACGCCGGAAGCGCGAACAGACGGCCCGCACTTTATGCAGCAGCTCTGACATGTCGGGGTAGTTGTGTATGAACTTCTGCACCACCAAATTCAGCACATGCGCCAAGCAAGGGATGTGCGTCAAATTGGCTAGTCCCAGAGCTGCAACGAGATTTCGCCCATTATCACACACCACCAGGCCGGGCTTGAGGCTCACCGGCAGCAACCACTCGTCGGTCTGTTGTTCTATACCCCGCCACAACTCCTGTGCGGTGTGGGGCCTGTCCCCCAAACATATGAGTTTCAGAATGGCCTGCTGACGTTTACCCCGGGCTGTGCTGAAGTTGGTGGTGAAGGTGTGTGGCTGACTGGATGAGCGGGTGGAAGAAGAGGAGGAGGAAGCCGAGAAGGAGGAGGTGGCAACAGGAGGCAAAGAATGTTGCCCTGCGATCCTTGGCGGCGGAAGGACGTGCGCCAAACAGCTCTCCGCCTGGGGCCCAGCTGCCACTACATTTACCCAGTGTGCAGTTAGGGAGATATAGCGTCCCTGGCCGTGCTTACTGGTCCACGTATCTGTGGTTAGGTGGACCTTGCTACAGATGGCGTTGCGCAGTGCACACTTGATTTTATCGGATACTTGGTTGTGCAGGGAAGGCACGGCTCTCTTGGAGAAGTAGTGGCGGCTGGGAACAACATACTGTGGGACAGCAAGCGACATGAGCTGTTTGAAGCTGTCTGTGTCCACCAGCCTAAATGACAGCATTTCATAGGCCAGTAGTTTAGAAATGCTGGCATTCAGGGCCAGGGATCGAGGGTGGCTAGGTGGGAATTTACGCTTTCTCTCAAATGTTTGTGAGATGGAGAGCTGAACGCTGCCGTGTGACATGGTTGAGACGCTTGGTGACGGAGGTGGTGGTGGTGGTGTTGGTGGTACATCCCCTGTTTGCTGGGCGGCAGGTGCCAACGTTCCTCCAGAGGCGGAGGAAGAGGCCGAGGCGGCAGCAGCAGAAGAGGCCGAGGCGGCAGCAGCAGAAGAGGTAGCAGGGGGAGCCGGAGTGACTTCCTTGGTTTTAAGGTGTTTACTCCACTGCAGTTCATGCTTTGCATGCAGGTGCCTGGTCATGCAGGTTGTGCTCAGGTTCAGAACGTTAATGCCTCGCTTCAGGCTCTGATGGCACAGCGTGCAAACCACTCGGGTCTTGTCGTCAGCACATTGTTTGAAGAAGTGCCATGCCAGGGAAATCCTTGAAGCTGCCTTTGGGGTGCTCGGACCCAGATGGCGGCGGTCAGTAGCAGGCGGAGTCTCTTGGCGGCGGGTGTTCTGCTTTTGCCCACTGCTCCCTCTTTTGCTACGCTGTTGGCTCGGTCTCACCACTGCCTCTTCCTCCGAACTGTGAAAGTCAGTGGCACGACCTTCATTCCATGTGGGGTCTAGGACCTCATCGTCCCCTGCATCGTCTTCCACCCAGTCTTGATCCCTGACCTCCTGTTCAGTCTGCACACTGCAGAAAGACGCAGCAGTTGGCACCTGTGTTTCGTCATCATCAGAGACATGCTGAGGTGGTATTCCCATGTCCTCATCATCAGGAAACATAAGTGGTTGTGCGTCAGTGCATTCTATGTCTTTCACCGCTGGGGAAGGGCTAGGTGGATGCCCTTGGGAAACCCTGCCAGCGGAGTCTTCAAACAGCATAAGAGACTGCTGCATAACTTGAGGCTGAGACAGTTTCCCTGGTATGCATGGGGGTGATGTGACAGACTGATGGGGTTGGTTTTCAGGCGCCATCTGTGCGCTTTCTGCAGAAGACTGGGTGGGAGATAATGTGAACGTGCTGGATCCACTGTCGGCCACCCAATTGACTAATGCCTGTACCTGCTCAGGCCTTACCATCCTTAGAACGGCATTGCGCCCCACCATATATCGCTGTAAATTCTGGCGGCTACTGGGACCTGAGGTAGTTGGTACACTAGGACGTGTGGATGTGGCAGAACGGCCACGTCCTCTCCCAGCACCAGAGGGTCCACTAACATCACCACGACCATGTCCACGTCCGCGTCCCTTACTAGATGTTTTCCTCATTGTTATGGTTCACCACAACAACAAAAATATTATTTGGCCCAATGTATTGTATTCAAATTCAGCGGGATATAAATTTGAGGCCTAGTATTTAGGCGCTGGGTGACCGGTATGGATTTAGTGACAGAATTAGACTGGGATATGGCCAAAAAATAACCACACTATTGCTGGTTAAATGCACTTGGTGACGGGCGCAGCTTGCCCCTGATGTATATATGGCCAAAAAATGAACAGACTATTGCTGGTTAAATGCACTTGGTGTCACAGCTTGACCAACCACACTACTGAGGGTTAAATGCACTTGGTGACGGGCGCAGCTTGCCCCTGATTTAGTATATGGCCAAAAAATGAACAGACTATTGCTGGTTAAATGCACTTGGTGTGATAGCTTGACCAACCACACTACTGAGGGTTAAATGCACTTGGTGACGGGCGCAGCTTGCCCCTGATTTAGTATATGGCCAAAAAATGAACAGACTATTGCTGGTTAAATGCACTTGGTGTGACAGCTTCACCCTGATGTAGGCTATAGCCAAAAAACAACCACACCATTGAGGGTTAAATGCACTTGGTGACAGGCGCAGCTTGCCCCTGATGTAGTATATGGCCAAAAAATGAACAGACTATTGCTGGTTAAATGCACTTGGTGTGATAGCTTGACCAACCACACTACTGAGGGTTAAATGCACTTGGTGACGGGCGCAGCTTGCCCCTGATGTAGTATATGGCCAAAAAATGAACAGACTATTGCTGGTTAAATGCACTTGGTGTCACAGCTTGACCAACCACACTACTGAGGGTTAAATGCACTTGGTGACGGGCGCAGCTTGCCCCTGATGTAGTATATGGCCAAAAAATGAACAGACTATTGCTGGTTAAATGCACTTGGTGTCACAGCTTGACCAACCACACTACTGAGGGTTAAATGCACTTGGTGACGGGCGCAGCTTGCCCCTGATTTAGTATATGGCCAAAAAATGAACAGACTATTGCTGGTTAAATGCACTTGGTGTCACAGCTTGACCAACCACACTACTGAGGGTTAAAGGCACTTGGTGACGGGCGCAGCTTGCCCCTGATGTAGTATATGGCCAAAAAATGAACAGACTATTGCTGGTTAAATGCACTTGGTGTGACAGCTTCACCCTGATGTAGGCTTTAGCCAAAAAACAACCACACCATTGAGGGTTAAATGCACTTGGTCGCAGCTTGTGCTGGCGCACCACAAGACACAAAATGGCCGCCGATCACCCCAGAAAAATGTGACTGACAAACGGTCTGGGCAGCCTAAAAACAGTGAGCAATTGAGTATCAGCAGCTCAATGATCCACAGCTGCAGATCGATCAATAATCAAGTCCTTTGGAGGAGTTAATCTGCCTAATCTCGCCCTACTGTCGCAGCCGCAACCTCTCCCTACGCTAATCAGAGCAGAGTGACGGGCGGCGCTATGTGACTCCAGCTTAAATAGAGGCTGGGTCACATGGTGCTCTGGCCAATCACAGCCATGCCAATAGTAGGCATGGCTGTGACGGCCTCTTGGGGCAAGTAGTATGACGCTTGTTGATTGGCTGCTTTGCAGCCTTTCAAAAAGCGCCAAGAAAGCGTCACAAAAGCGCCAAGAAAGCGACGAACACCGAACCCGAACCCGGACTTTTACGAAAATGTCCGGGTTCGGGTCCGTGTCACGGACACCCCAAAATTCGGTACGAACCCGAACTATACAGTTCGAGTTCGCTCATCCCTATTCGGGACATCTCTACTCATATCTAGTTCATCCAACTCTGCCATTAATATGCAAGGTAGAGCTTCTTATGCCAACATGCCTGATCCTAATTTTCCTGGACATCTGCCATTGGGATGCCCCCATACATAATGGTGACTTTGGCAAACATATCCAAAATGTATGGCCGTCTCAATACATGCATAAAGATCAGATGTCAGCCAAATCTATGGAAAATTGAAGAAGAAATATTTGACTTCTATATGTTACAGCTTTCTGTCTGGTTGGTATTTACCTGAGGACAAATCAAGCAGATGTGATGAATGAGGATATTATCTCTGAATGATCTGCCAAAGAGCGATCCTCAACAGCTGCATGGTGGATCTACACAAGCATCGGCTCCCAGCTTTCTCTTAGGATTTGGGACATTAGAAGACCAGCAGTGAGTGCATGTTTTACAACATAATGGCAGAAACAAGAGTAATAAAAGTGTATTTAGTGCTGTCAAAATGCATCTATTAATAGGAAAGTTTTCGGCTTGTTTTCTCTATCTCATATCTATGGGGAAACAGGTTCTGTATTTAGAGAAAATGGAGCTGTTATTCTTAAGCAGCGAGATGCCTATTGTGCGGGTAATTACAAGAAGGCCTATGTTGACCTGGCAATGAGGTACTGTATCTGAATACCTGAAGTGAAGGAGAAAAACAGAAATGAAAGCAAAGGCACCATCTGTTAGGCAGTAATGATTGTGCTATTTGAAGGCAGAAAGGTTTGTCTGGAGCAGCTGGTTTCCCTCCAAGTGACCTTTTAGCATTTCTGCTTTTGCCGTCTGACAGATGTGTCAACTCAATAATTTTAAAGGCCCCTGAATAAATAACCAATTGTGAGCAAGGATGACCCAAAGCGATGACAAAATGGGTGCACGCCGCACATTATACAACATAATATCTACCGAAGGAGCAGGGAACATTATGGAAGGAAAATGCATTTTACTCTTTAGTTTTGACTAAATGGCTTTTCTCTGCGTACGGAACTGTTGTTTTCTCGGAGAAAAGGAAATGTGAAGTGATCAAAATGGTATTGTGATGCATTTGCCCTTGGAAAACTTTTATTAGCTGGTTGCAGGACTCAGGTGGCGTGTTCTATCTCAAAATGGATTCCCGTTCAGTCACTCGACTCACAGCTGCGAAGAAAGACTCAAGGCCAAAGCTAATTGGCTTTGTGAATGATTGTGGCACGGCGGATATGTGACTGCAATCAGACCTGTTCTGATCGAGTTTAAAGTCCTCCAAATAGTTTTAAAATGTGGTGCAGGTGTTACTCGAGATTTTAACTTGCACTTGAAGAGATCGGTTTAAAAGCAATTCACCTCCAAGAACACGTGCTTACTGCTTAGCGTAATAATAACCGGCGAGTTTGCTGTCTGAGAGGCACCAGTCGTGTACACATCAATTAGCGATTTAACAGGTACATGAGTAAATGTATATAAATATTTAGCTCACAGCAACAGTTTGCCTTTTATGTAGTTATATTACTCTAAAATAATAATAATGTATAAGGGTACTTTCACACGCTTCAGTTTTGTCCCAATGCATTCTGAATGGAGAGCATTGCGTTCCGTATGCATCAGGATATCTTCAGTTCAGTCCCTTTTACAGTATTTAGCATGCTGCGGTATTTTCTCCGGCCAAAAATATGGAACACTTGCCGGATCCGGCATTAATTTCCATTTGAAATGTATTAATGCCAGATCCGGTACCAAGTGTTCCGGAAAATGCCTCATGCACAGGACAGTATTTTTTCACGGTCCGCAAAACGGGGTTCCGTTGTTACGTTATCCGTTTCCGTTTTTGTTTCCGTGTGTCTTCCTTGATTTTTGGAGGATCACCAGACACGAAGGAAAGTGAAAAAAAATCAAAGTCAAGTTTGCCATGAAAATGATAGGAAAAAAACGGACGCAGATGCGCGGACGCGGATGACAATCTTGTGTGCCTCCGTGTTTTTTCACGAACCCATTGACTTGAATGGGTCCGCAAACCGTTGTCCGTGAAAAAAATAAGACAGGTCATATTTTTTTGACGGACTGGAAACACGGATCAAGGACACGGATGACAAACGGTGCATTATCCGTGTTTTCCACGGACCCATTGAAAGTCAATGGGTCCGCAGAAAATCACGGAACAACGGACACAGAACACAACAACGGTCGTGTGCATGAGGCCAAAAACTGATCTGGTTTCCCACTCTGTGCAAGCGCAGACCTTTAAATCTGTTAAAAAGATAAATACTGGATCAGTTTTTCCTTATGACACCGGAGAGACGGATCCGGTATTGCATTGCATTTGTCAGACGGATCCGCATCCAGATCCGGAAACAAATGATATCCGTTTGCATATGGATTTCCGGACCCGGCAGGCAGTTTCGGCAACAGAAGTGCCTGCCGGATTCTTCTAACACTAGTGTGAAAATACCCTTATGATAACTTTATATAAATTTATCTCCAAATGCTCTCTTAAGTTATGAAATACATTTTTCCTTGATTTTAAAATATTTAGGGGTTATATACAGTAGTACACACCATGTATAGTTAAAAAAAATAACAGTACAGTTAGTACAGTACATGTAGTACAAGTAGAGAGTAGTACAGTATTTGTAAAGGTAGACAGCAATACAGCACTCGTACAGGTAATAATAGCAGTACAGCACATGTAGTACAGGTAAACAGCAGTACAGTACATGTACTAGAAGTAGAAAGCAGTATAGTACATGTACAGGACGAGAGCAGTAAACCATATGTAGTACAGGTAAAAAGAGCAGTACAGTACATGTAGTTCAGGTAGAGAGCAGTACAGTATATGTAGTAAAGGTAAACAGCAGTACAGTACAGGTAGAGAGCAGTACAGTACATGTAGTACAGATAAACAGCAGTACAGTACATGTAGTACAGGTAAACAGCAGTACAGTACATGTAGTACAGGTAGAGAGCAGTACAGTATATGTAGTAAAGGTAAACAGCAGTACAGTACATGTAGTACAGATAAACAGCAGTACAGTACATGTAGTGCAGGTAAACAGTAGTACAGTACATGTAGTACAGGTAGAGAGCAGTACAGTACATGTAGTACAGATAAACAGCAGTACAGTACATGTAGTACAGGTAGAGAGCAGTACAGTACATGTAGTACAGATAAATAGCAGTACAGTACATGTAGTACAGGTAGAGAGCAGTACAGTATATGTAGTAAAGGTAAACAGCAGTACAGTACATGTAGTACAGGTAGAGAGCGGTAGAGTACATGTAGTACAGATAAACAGCAGTACAGTACATGTAGTACAGGTAAACAGTAGTACAGTACATGTAGTACAGGTAAACAGTAGTACAGTACATGTAGTACAGGTAGAGAGCAGTACAGTACATGTAGTACAGATAAACAGCAGTACAGTACATGTAGTACAGGTAGAGAGCAGTACAGTACATGTAGTACAGATAAACAGCAGTACAGTACATGTAGTACAGGTAAACAGCAGTACAGTACATGTAGTACAGGTAGAGAGCAGTACAGTATATGTAGTAAAGGTAAACAGCAGTACAGTACATGTAGTACAGGTAGAGAGCAGTACAGTACATGTAGTACAGATAAACAGCAGTACAGTACATGTAGTACAGGTAGAGAGCAGTACAGTACATGTAGTACAGATAAACAGCAGTACAGTACATGTAGTACAGGTAAACAGCAGTACAGTACATGTAGTACAGGTAGAGAGCAGTACAGTATATGTAGTAAAGGTAAACAGCAGTACAGTACATGTAGTACAGGTATAGAGCAGTACAGTACATGTAGTACAGGTAGAGAGCAGTACAGTATATGTAGTAAAGGTAAACAGCAGTACAGTACATGTAGTACAGGTAAACAGCAGTACAGTACATGTAGTACAGGTAGAGAGCAGTACAGTATATGTAGTAAAGGTAAACAGCAGTACAGTACATGTAGTACAGGTAGAGAGCAGTACAGTACATGTACAGTAGTACAGGTAAAAAGAGTACAGTATATGTAGTACATGTAGCTTGCAGTATAGTGCATGTAGTACAGGTAGAGAGCAGTATATTACATTTACGGGTAGATAGCAATAAAGCACATGGAGTACAGGTAAAAGAGCAGTATTTTCTGATTGGTGGAAGCGGTTGCTGGGGGAGTTTGTCATGAGGAAGGACCCATATTCCTTTGAGGTCTGAAACATGTTGACTGTGTTTGTACACCTGTATGGATTTTAACTCGCTGGAATAAAGTTTTGCATTTTTTCACCGGAGAGAGCTGGATATTCTTCTCTTTCTTATTGCATATACCGCATCCAGGAGCGGCATCCGTGCACCTCTGGTGATTCTACTACTGCAGGTGAGAGCTGCCTTACGTTTTTTTCTACTGGGGGAGAATACCGCTCCCTGATTCGTCTTCTGACATACGGCGGGAAAGTTGTCCCCTTTAAATTGTGGGTCTGGCGGCACTTCTGGGCCAGTTTAAGAAGACCGGATTTGTCGCCCCGCCCTCCCTCCCCTTATTTATCACAAAGTCGCTTTGCTTTATTAGAGGGGCTGTATCACTCAGTGTTTCTGAGTGGATGTCGGTATTTATTTAATAGTTATGATGGTTCATTAATTTATTAATGCTGATGATTTTAATTATCTATAAATGTATTTATTATATCCTTTAATAAAGCATTGCAGCCATTTTATTTCAATAAAGAACTGCTAGCATATTTATTTTTAGTGTTAAGTTATGGAATTTGAAGGGTGCCATCCACCATGTACTATGGGACAATTAGTTTTCATTGTTTATTTTCTGCTTTCAAAAATGCACCACAACATGGCTAGGTCTACTCTAAACAGATATTATAAATTTGGACATAATGGGGGTCATTTATTAGGACCCCCATTAGGTCCAAACGGTGGTTTTAATAACCCCTATAGCTGGCGGTGGATCCACCTTAGCTATAAAGGCCTCTACATAACTTTGGCGTATCCAGCGCCAGTATAAATGTAAACCAGCTTCCTTGCTTTCTTACATTTAGACAATTTTCTACATCTAAAACAGGCGTAGAAAATGATGAATCAGACGGGCCTGCCAGACCGTCCCCTTCTCCATACCACACCCACTGTTTTTAGACCTGGTGTGAGAAGGGAAAAGTCACAGATTGGGGTGCAAATCAGGGGCGTAGCGAGGGGAGCAGCCGGGGCATGGGCCCTGGGTGCATAGGCAGGGGGGTGTACTGCCGGACGGTTTATTTCCATGGTGAAGCACTGTTAAGCTGGTCTCCAGCGCTTCCCCTCAGGCCGCACATCATACTGCTGGCTGTGTGGGAGGAGCAATAAAATCCTGGTAATTTGCCTCCTACAAAGCCAGCAGCGCAATGTGTGTTGCTCATGCTGCTGCTCAGAACGCAGAATGGATGTGCCGATCATCAGGGCAACAGGTAAGTATATGTGGAGGGGGGGTTACAGAGCTGGAAGGGGCACCGGGGGACAAAGGGAAGAAGAAAGAAGACATAACTACAGAGAGGAGAAATAAAGGTGGGCATAACTACTGCGAAGGGGCCACAAGATGACCATAACTACTGCAAAGGGGCACAAAGGTGGGCATAACTACTGTGAAGGAGCACCAAGGTGGGTATAACTACTGTAAAGAGGCACAAAGGTGGGCATAACTACTGTGAAGGGGCACAAAGGTGGGCATAACTACTGTGAATGGGCACCAACTTGGGCATAACTACTGTGAAGGCTCCACAAGGGGCACCAGGGGACAAAGAGGAGCACAAAGAGGACATAACTACAGTGAAGGGAAATAAAGGTGGGCATTACTACTATGAAGGGACAGAAAAGTGGGCATAACTATTGTGAAGGGGCACAAAGGTAATAAATTCAAAGACTCCAGTCAAGTTTTATGCGAAGTGCAATTTTTGTTTATTTAGCAAACAGTGGATGTTGCTACGGCAAAGTAAATGGTGACGTTTCGGCACATCCGTGCCTTCATCAGACTGTAGCAAAAAGAGGAGATAAATCAATAAATAAACGTACAGTAAGTGTATCAGGTATTTACATCAACATACATGATAGCGACTGTATTTTTTCAAAGTATTTGTTTCTCTCAGTTTTACAAACACGTAATTGTGGAGATAGAAATAATGATTTACTTGGGAATGATAAGCAAATCAAGAAAGTCAAAAAACAAGTAAAAAGGATAAAAAACAAAAGAAAAAAGAAAAGAAAATATATGAAAGGGTTCTGCTGTTGCAGTTCAAGGCCATAAACCAGGTCAATATTGGCAAGGACACAGTCATTGGCAGTCATCCTCCTATAGAAGAGCAGTCATATCTGGGGTGTATTAAGTAAATACGGAAATCACAATGGAAATTACTATTAAGACCACAGGTGACAGTGTTTTCATCAATCTATTGCGGAATAGAGGATTCAAATAATCAAACAAAGGTTGCTGGTGGATTCTATTTATCACTATGTGCCAGCAGATGGATACAGAGAATAGTGGTCCAGATACTCAGGAGAGACTTACCCAGTGCCGCTTGTGGTGCAGAAGATCTCAGGTGCAGATGTAGGTGTAGACGCAGTAAAACGGAAAACGTGCGGTTATACCGCTGAAGAGAGGAGGCGCCATGTCTGGGGTCATTTGTGTGGGGATTTAAATACCCGCACGCCTTCCCGCTATTTTCCGCAACTCCCGAACCGGAAGTGCGTCACGTGGAACGCAAGCTAAAACCTCCATGCGTTCCACCGACAGGAAGTGTCTGGGTGGAGCGCAGGGAGCTCCCGCAGATTCATTGCGATAGATAGAATACATAGAACAAAGCGCTATTTATAAAAGTGGGATATATTAGGGAAAATGGGATTGATTATTATATAATCCATGAGGTATAATGGAGTGAAATGGATATTGGGTAAATAATATGCATAAACGGCCAGAACTCTATGGGGAATGTCAGGGATAAGATTCAGTGTGGAGTGGCTTAGTGCAGGGACTATTTAGTACCATAGGGGAATGGGAAGAGTTGGAAAAATGTAATTGGCTAAAATTGGCTAAAACTATTGTGAAGGGGCACAAAGGTAGGCATAACTACTGTGAAGGAGTACCAAGGTGGGCATAACTACTGTGAAGGGGCGCAAAGGTTGGCATAACTACTGTGAAGGGTCACAAAGGTGGACATAACTACTGTGAAGGGGCACACAAATGGGCATAACTACTGTGAATGGTCACAAAAATGGGCATAACTACTGTGAAGGGGCAACAAGTTGGGCATTACTACTGTGAAGGCACCACAAGGTGGGCATAATGACTGTGAGGGGAAAAAAGGTGGGCATGACTATTGTGAAGGGGTTACAAAGTGGGCATAACTACTGTGAAGGGGGACCAAGGTGGGCAAAACTACTGTGAATGGGCATAAATGTTGTGAAGGGGCCACAAGGTGGGCATAACTACTGTGAAAGGGCACAAAGGTAGGCATAATTACTTTGAAGGGGCTACAAGGAGGACATAATTGCTGGGAGGGTGTACAATGTGGATTTAACTACTGTGAGGGGGCACAATGTGGGTAGTAGTACTGTGTGATAGCACTAAGGGGAAATACCCTAGATTACATTGGGATTGCTCGGTCTTATAGAGAAGCACAGCACCACCTCCAATGCACTCATGAAATCATGCCTAGCAGCACTTAAAAGGAGAATGTTTCAGTATGAAATGTGCCATGAGTAGGATCTTATGATTGAAACGTGTCAGTGACTGTACTGAAGACTGTGTCCGTGTTGATGTCATAAAATAAAGATTGAAGTTTTTATACCACGGTAAGGAGTGCTGAATGTTCCTGATCATAAACAAAGCTAAGTTTCATAGTCTGTCTTGGTACTATAAACCTTCTATTCCCTTTATTACATTGATTGTCCTCCTCTTCACCTGCTCTATTTTAGCTATGCCCTTCTTATACACAGGTCCTCAACATTTTACACATTATTCCATGTGTGGTCTGATTTGTATAGAGGAAAAACTATGTTCTTGTCATGAGCATCTTTGAATTGTTTGATGCAACTCAATATTTTGTTTACCATGGCAGCAGATGTGGATTGTTGGGTTCAGGAGTCCAAAAACTATATCTTAACAGGTGCAGATCCCTGCCCCTGTTTCTACATAAACACACATATTAATGTCATAAGTAACAGTGGCTTGTTCTCACAAGCTTCCTGAAATTATGTGTTAAGAGGCAGAATGCCTGCCCATATTTATACACACGCAAGTGTTTATTGTCAGATGAAACAGTGCATTTTTCTGACGTTGGACAAGCCTGGAAAAATTCTCCCTATTATTTGGGAGCAGCATCAGTACAATGTGGATGTGGTAATGGTAAGGACTAATAACTAGTAATAACTGGCAGCAAAAGTAGCGCCAGCATTAGAAGCATAGCATGAAACAGGCAAGAAAGTAGCAGTAGTAATAGTGGCTGTGTAGAGGTAATGTAACTGGCAGTAGAGGTAATGGAAGTTGCAATAGAATTATTAGCAGAGGGGAGTGGCAGTTGCGGCAGTGGTGGCAGCAGCAGCAGCCATATGGCATGGAACATTATAGTAGGCAGGCAGACAACAGCAGTGGCATAATGGGACCATTGATCACCATCAGCAATGGGTAAGTAAGGAATTAAGGAAGGAAGAAAGTAAGGATTCAAACCTTTCACTATGGGAGAGACTCTTAAAACCAGAGAGATAAGAAGATCCAGCACTCATATCCTGGATCTTCTCATCTCTCTGTGCTTCCACAGAGGGCAATGAGCTTCTGTACTGGTATACAGATGAAAGGTGAGTTCATTACCTCTCAAGTTCTCCGTAGATCTCTTCAGTATCTTGTTCACTGGAAGGGTTATGGACCAGAGGACAGGATATGGATACCGGCATCTGACGTGAATGTCAGTCGTTTGGTGAAAGCCTTTCACAGGTCTCATCTGGATAAGGTTGGTCCTGGATGCCCAGAGGTCACCCGTAGAAGGGGTAAGGACATACAGAGACATACGGATGTTCCCGAGACAGGTGGCAGGAGATCTGTGAGACTGGCAACACGTGGTTTGATCTGACATGTTTTCCTTTTGGATCAAATGATGACTGTGTTGTTTCTGGTGCTTGTCACACCTTCTTTCCCCAAGTGTGGCTATTGTGGTCATTTTACCTTATCTATTTATTGTTGTTTCTCCCACTATGCATTGCAGTTTATAGCTTCTTTCGACTTGTGGTTAGCTTGTGTTTGGTTTTCGGCTGAGAACCTAGTGCTACCAAAGCTTTATTGAAGAAGTGTTTCCTTTCCCTTTTGTATTTTGTTTATATATATATATATATATATATATATATATGTGTGTTGCCTTTCCCTGTTGTGTGTCATTAGGTCTGAGGGAGACTCCTGTTCGTCCTTCCATTTGGAGAAACAGCTAGACTCAGTCCTGACATTAGTTCCAGGGTCCTATAGGGTGAGATAGGATTCTATGTATCCGGTGTATGAGCTTGCCTACCTTTGGGGCCTGTTTATACTAGTAGTCTGTCTGGACTTGAGTTAGAGTTTTCTCTAGGAGGTGTCCATTTTCCTTCCCTAGTTTCCAGGCCTTATTCCGGTATCCCCTTTTCCCTCCTATGCTCAGTGTGGTGTTTTCCTCCCACACATGAGCGTGACAAGATCCTCTCTTCATCTCTTGAGTGTGTGAAGTGCTTACTGTGTCACCGCTACATTCGGGCGAGTTCTATAGTAACCCAAACCTCTCCTTTCTGCACCTGTTCTTGAGCTACTTGTTTACCTCCCTAATCGCCCACTGCAGGTTCTGCACGCATAGCATTTCATAAAGTACTACTTTTGAGATCATCCAAGTCTCAGAAATCATGTTTATGGACCTTCCATTTACCTCTAACTTTGTCAGTGGTAACAATGTTCATCATGAACTTCACCAGCCCCTCTCATTATTCTGTCAAGCCGATCCATGATATGCTGCACGCAAGAACCCAGAAGGCAACACAAGTCTTCCCACTATCTCTCAATGCCAACATTGAGCAGAAGTGTGTCTTGCTTCTTAAAAATGACAGTGTCTTCTTAAGGTGCGCTCTGGCCAAACCCATATCTTAAAAAAAAAACACTCAGGGAAATACACTCTCATTGAGTAAACTCCTACCAATCAGATAGCGGTGACATATTCTGGCGATATGACAACCCTTAATATGGAGGGAAAAAAAACCTTTAATTGATTCCCTTTGATGTCAAGGCTCTAGTGTTCAAACTGGTATTTTTTAAACCCTCTATATCACTGATATTATTAAGTTCATATTGTTTTATTTCATTATCAGAACTTCTAAGTAAGAACAGCACTAAAACATTCACTAAAATTATTTTAGTCTGCATCTCTGGTACTCCAGCAGAACTATTAGTTTAGCTAACATTAAACTGCGGTACATTGATGGTTCCCAGCGGTGGTCTTTTCAAATGGCTCCTATTTTTGGCCTGTGCCCAAGAATGATTTAACGATTCTAGACCATACGTTCCAAATGGTCAATCACCTAATGGCACGGATAATAGATGCCTATGAGATCAGTAGATTAGCTAGAATGAGGGCTTACAATGGAAAATTCCTTTTTTTTAAATAAAGTTCTTTATTATGCCAAAATCATCCATTCTTCCCTGAACATATTTGTTTGTATTTTATGTAATTAATGACCTGTTTTCTGAAAGGATGCTTAATTCCTGCCCTGGCGATGAATATGGTCGTTTTTTCACTTAATAATAGCAGAATGACTTTTGTGCTGAACTAACCTGGCATTATAGCGAGTATGTTTAGATGTTAAAGACAAAGCACGTAGGACACACGCAGGTCAGCGCATTGAAAGTAAGCCTCCATTCTTCAGCTTATTTTTAAAAGAATATAAACAGAAGCATTTTGTAATATTATAAGCAAATCCTATTTTTCTCTTGCCTACATAGGGTTGACAGCAGAAAATTACTGGATTCTTAAAGTGAATGTTCATCTTATAATGTCATATACTTTTTTAAATCCATTCTGTAAAGATTCATTTTTTAAATGTATTTTTCTTGCATTCAAAAAGAGTTAAAAGACGCCATTCAGTCTATCTGTAACCACCACTAGAGGGAGCTTAGGCGCTTAAGGTGGGTTTACATCAGGTTTTTCCCATCCTTTTAACGTATACAAAAACGTATATGTTAAATGGATGCCTCAGACTGATGCTATACAGTGGCATCCGTTCACCATAGAGTTCCATTGTAAAAAATAAAAATAAAAAGTATACTTTTTTTTTACCGGACTGTGCAGGATACAAGAACATTGTGTGCTTCATTTTTGTATCCTTTTTTTTGTTGTAAGGTATACGTCAAACGGAGGCATAAAACGTTATGTAAACCCACCCCTACTTCTTATTGTTTTATTACCGAACTTAATGTATTAAAGGCGATTTACGGTACTTAGATATTCTCAGGATAGGTCATTAATATCAGATTGTGAGGGAAGACACCCTGCACCCCCACCACTCCGCTGTTTCAGGCAACCGGAGATGTTGGAAAATATATAGTGCAAATTAGCTATCCTCCAGAAGGAAGAAAACTGACTCCCTAATGCCACTGTGCCCTTCTGTGCCACATCATCACGTCATCTCACGAGACCCGACGCAGGAGGTCATGGTAAGGTAATTGTGATCTCTTGCGCCCTTCAACTGCCTCATAGGCTTCAGGCCTAGCCTGAAGCCTATGAGGCAGAACGGAGAGGACAGGAGCCATAGGCTCCCATGGCCCTCATTTAAATGCCTGGTGCCCCCTGCAATTTGGCACCCAGGGCAACCTCCCCCCCCCCACACACACACACACACACACACTACGCCACTTAGGAGCCCACCAGGAGATCCTTTGGTACTCTTGAGCCAGTCTGCTGCTGCACCTCTATCTATAGCAGCTATCTTTATCTCTTCCATTTTTCTATCAATAACCAGCTTGAAACCCAATATGAGAGTAAATTTATCACATATAAAGTCACAAACAATCCTACTTTAGGTGAAGATACTGCGAGACATTTTTCAAGACTGGCATTACTAACATCAGTCATTTTCTCCAGTGCAGTGGCACCTGATTGTCAAAATTATTAAGAGGTGCATGCCACTTACATCTCGGTTCTGTATCTCTGTAGCAGAATCAGACAGCTACACCAGCTAGGCTTCAGGCATTACAGGTTTCTTTAGGTGAGTAACTATTGGAATACCAGTGAGCCCCACACACATTGGAGCTTCAATTGTATTTTTCACCCATCATACTGCACTCAATACTCCATCATGAGGAAGTGTAAACAGAATTTTAGAAATGTTAGCAAATTTATAAAAAAGGAAAATCTAAACTTTTACATGTACAGTGGATATAAAAAGTCTACACACCCCTGCTAAAATGTCAGGTTTCTGTGATGTAAAAAAAATGAGACAAAGATAAATCATTTCAGAACTTTTTCCACCTTTAATGTGACCTATAAACTGTACCACTCAATTGAAAAACAAACTGAAGTCTTTTAGGTGGAGAGAAGAAAACAAAAACAACTAAAATAATGTGGTTGCATAACTTATAACTGGGTATGTAGCTGTGTTTAGAATTAAGCAATCACATTTAAAATCCTGTTACATAGGAGTCAGCATACACCGACCATCATTTAAAGTGCCTCTGATTAACCCCAAATAAAGTTCAGCTGCTCTAGTTGGTCTTTCCTGAAATTTTCTTAGTCGCATCCCACAGCAAAAGCCATGGTCCACAGAGAGCTTCCAAAGCATCAGAGGGATCTTATTGTTAAAAGGTATCAATCAGGAGAAGGGTACAAAATAATCTCCAAGGCAGTAGCTATACCATGGAACACAGTGAAGACAGTCATCATCAAGTGGAGAAAATATGGTACAACAGTGACATTACCAAGAACTGGACATCCCTCCAAAATTGATGAAAAGACGAGAAGAAAACTGGTCTGGGAGGCTACCAAGAGGCCTACAGCAACATTAAGGAAGCTGCAAGAATATCTGGCAAGTACTGGCTGTGTGGTACATGTGACAACAATCTCCCGTATTCTTCATATGTCTGGGCTATGGGGTAGAGTGGCAAGACGAATGCCTTTTCTTTTGAAGAAAAACATCCAAGCCAGGCTACATTTTGCAAAAACACATCTGAAGTCTCACAAAAGCATGTGGGAAAAGGTGTTATGGTCTGATAAAACCAAGGTTAAACTTTTTGACCATAATTCCAAAAGATATGTTTGGCGCAAAAACAACACTGCACATCACCAAAAGAACACCATACCCACAGTGAAGCATGGTGGTGGCAGCATCATGCTTTGGGGCTGTTTTTCTTCAGCTGGAACAAAGGCCTTAGCTAAGCTAGAGGGAATTATGAACCGTTCCAAATACCAGTCAATATTGGCACAAAACCTTCAGGCCTCTGTTAGAAAGCTGAACATGAAGAGGAACTTCATCTTTCAGCATGACAACGACCCAAAGCATACATCCAAATCAACAAAGGAATGGCTTCACCAGAAGAAGATTAAAGTTTTGGAATGGCTCAGCCAGAGTCCAGACCTGAATCCGATTGAAAATCTGTGGGGTGATCTAAAGAGAGCTGTGCACAGGAGATGCCCTTGCAATCTGACAGATTTGGAGTGTTTTTGCCAAGAAGAGTAGGCAAATCTTGCCAAGTCAAAATGTGCCATGATAGACTGATACCCAAAAAAACTGAGTGCTGTAATGAAATCAAAAGCTGCTTCAACAAAGTATTAGTTTAAGGGTGTGCACACTTATGCAACATACTATTTTATTTTTATACTTATATTTCCCTCTACCTAAAAGACTTCAGTTTGTTTTTCAATTGAGTTGTACAGTTTATAGGTCACATTAAAGATGGAAAAAAGTTCTGAAATGATTTATCTTTGTCTCATTTTTTTACATCACAGAAACATTACATTTTAGCAGGGGTGTGTAGACTTTTTATATCCACTGTACATAAATATTCAGACTCTTTGCTATGACACTTGAAATTTAGCTCTGGGGCCTCCCATTTCTCTTGGTCATGTTTGAGATATTCTTTGTGATCTTAATTGGAGTCTACCTGTAGTAAATTAAGTTGAATGGACATGATTTTGAAAACTATAACCCTGTCTATATAAGGTCTCATAGCTGACAATGTATATCAAAGCATAAACCAAGCCATGAAGAATGAACTGCCTGTAGAGATCAAAGACATTATTGTGTGGAGGCACAGATCTGGAGAAGGTTACAATATTTTTGCTCCATTGAAAGATTCCAAGAGCACAATGGCCTCCATAATTCTGAAACGGAAAACGTTTGTAACAACCAGGATTCTTCCCAATGCTGGCAGTCCTACCAAACCAAGTTATTTAGGGAAAAAAGCCTTGGTAGGAGGGGTGACCAAGAACCCAATAGTCACCATGGACTCTGAGCTCCAAAGATCCTGTGTGCAAATGGGAGAATTTTCCAGAAGGTCAACCATCACTGCAGCACTCCACCAATATGAGCTTTTTGGCAGAGTGGCCAGAAAGAAGCCTTTACTCAGTAAAAGAAACATGAAAGCCCATCTAGAGTTTGCAAAAAAGCACCTTTAGGACTCTAAGACTGTGAGAAATGAGATTCTGCCTGAAGTTACTAAGATTGAAATTTTTGTCCTCAGTGCTAAGCGTCATGTCTAGAGGAAACCAGGCACAGCTCAATATCATCCCTACAGTGAAATATGGTGGAGGCAGCATCACTGTGGTGGTGTTTTTCAGCAGCTTGGGCAGGGAGAGTATTCAGCGTTGAAGGAATGTAGTATGGAGGAAAGTACAGAGATATTCTCAATGAAAACCTGATCTAGTGTTCTCTAGACCTCATACTGGGCTGAAGATTCACCTTCCAACAATACAATGACTGGCTTAGGGACAGAGAAGAGAAGAATGGCAGAAAATCCCCAAATCCAGATTTGCAAACCTTGTAGCATCATACCCAAGAAGACTGGATTATATTATCGCTACCAAAGGGACTTCAACTAAGTCTTGAGTAAAGGTTCTGAATACTTATGTCAATACACGATTTTAGCTTTTCCCTTTCCATAAATTAGCACAGATTTCCAGCATTCTGTCATTATGGTGTACTGAGTGCAGATTGATGGGGAAAAATTTGAACTTTTTTTATTTTAGCACAAGGCTGCAACATAACGAAATGTGAAAAGAAGTGAAATGGTCTGAAGACTTTCCAAATGCTGTGCTTGCACCCGAACACTGAAATAAGTAATGGCAATGTTTCAGGACCCTTTGACCCCACCCTCCTACCTATACCCCATCCACTTTTAACAAAGAGGCAAACAGTTTCAAATTTTTGTGCAAACTAGGCCTTGCTCATAAATGTGTGACATTTTGATGTCTCAGTTCTGGCACAGGGAGTATGATAAATCTCTGTCCATCTAAAACATAGGGGTTCCATGAACAGTACAACAAATTGTAAGAAGAATGCTAGGGAATTAGTCAAGTAAATGTATGTCAAAAAAATGTCTAATAATATTTTGAAAACTAATAAATGCTAAAACAACATGCAGCTTACACTCTAGATGAATTGTGAGATGAAGATTTAACAGGATTTTCAAGTGAGTTCCTGTAGTAATAATAGTGTATGTTGTGTATGTAATCACAGGGAGTAAATAATGATGGGGAATAATTGGGTCTAGCAGTCCTTATCCGCCCGCAATTTGTGTGTTTTTATGTAATTATCACCTCACAAGTGAGCAAAACCAGCAGTATCACCCAGTAGATACAAAGCATGAAGGATCAAAAGCCAAACCACAACCAACCCCTTAAGTATTTCATCATGACAAACAGGTTCTACTCTCAGTAATAGCTGTGCCAGCAGGAGCAGAGTTTTATAAAGACTCTTGACTTTTTAAATTGCTATACCATGGAGTTGGGAGAATAAAGTAATTTTTGATTTATACTGAAGTTAAGGAGATTCATTACTCCCTAAATCTTTATTTAACGTTCTCATACTGCCTTGGTGCCTACTGTGTAAAAGGTACTTAGAAAAAGCCTGCACATTTGGGCAGCTGGGCTACTTGATTTGACGGCACCTTGCACTGCTATTTTCACAAATTTTCCAGTACTTAAAAGGTTTTACTCTGGTTATCCTTTTGTTGAGAAACCGTAGAAATCCTGACTCGAGGTAAATGGATAGACAACTTGTAACAACTCTGCAGCAGCCAATTCTGCGGCTGAACTCTTAACTTCAATCGGTACAATTTTATATTATTATGGTTTAATGAAAGCGTTGCCACTATATTATTAGATATGGACGCACAGGTAAATTTATATAGTTACAAGGAACTAGAGCGTCCGACTGCGCTTACTCACTCGCTGAAAGTTTCACCCCATGGTAAAGCTGAAAATGAGAGCAAAAAAAAACTGATTTTTAAAGGTCACTTTAGAAAACAAGCTAAAAGAAACAAATTGTATATATAAATGTATGTTTTTATGACTAACAGATATCAACTTGCAGGATAACAGGCTGAACTGGATGGACAGATGTCTTTTTTTCAACCTTACAAACTATGTTACTATGTATCAACCAAATTAATGGACAGAATAAATATCGAATAAATCGAAAAAACTGACCCCCAAGGAGTCATAATAATCACCAAAAAATGAAACTGCCTTTCCGGGGAAGAAGCCAGGTTTACTGGCGAAACGGCGTTGGGTCAGGAGTTGGCCGAGAGATCTTTGCACCACTCAGGGTATGTTTAATCTTGTCCTTGTACTCTAACCTCAATCTCTACAATTGCCTTCTTTGCACTTTGTTTGGGGCGTTGCTGTCATGAGGTTTTGAGGTATGCTTTTTTAGCTAGCATTCTTTTTTCCCTGTTGTTATTTTCGTGCACTGATCTCCCGGCCTCTCCTTGGGTCCTGCTCCTCATCTGTGTGTCCTGCCTTGTGCTGCCTTCTTTTATTATGCATGTATGTATTGTTCATATATATTTATAATAAAGTCTTTTGGATTTTCATATATACGAAAGTCAGTTTCATTTTTTGGTGATTATGTTACTATGTAACATATATGTTTAGTGTATATGTCCATGGTTTGTATATATGATATATTAGTAGAGCCAGTATTACGTGAGGCCAACTGTTTAGCTTACTTTTATGTTCTTTGAAAGTGAAGGTAGGTACGCTCAGTTGCTGGGCTCTATAACAGTTGCTACCATGGTATTTACACCCTGTATTCTCATATATACTGTGGGGATTTGCTCTGGTAGTTAGGATTAGCGGGTGCAGCACAGAGGCAAAGTACAAGTCCTTGGCTCAAAACATCAGTGTTTATTCACACATGAAAGCAAAAAAAAAACTCAAGTTGCTTGGTGATTGTTCACACACATAAAAAAAGTTCATACACAAAACAGTCACCTTTTCTCCTGGGTGTTACTTCACACCCTGTTGGAAGTTCTGCCGTGTCCACAGGCAGGTGTTAGCCAGCCTGTTTGCCCTCATAGGGGTCTGAGCCCTGTAGCCCGGTTCAAGCATCGGATCCCAACACAGCCCTCAGATCACAGCACACAGACCTCCTGAGCTCCACTGTCAGATGGAGGTAATCCCCCTCACCTGGCACAGATGGCTGTTTTTTATGCCTGGCAAAAACAAGCCTGGAACATGGGGAGTAGTCACCCACCCAGCACTTTGAATACTCCCAGTAAGAGCCATCCTGGATCAGCTATTACAGTCATACTAAGTATCAAGGTGTCAAACAGAAATTGCTGCTGACACATAAAAAACGGCTCTTACTCCACCGAGGCCAGGAACCTCGGTGACACGTACCTATCATCCAAGATTATTCCTTGTACCTTCTTACAATTCATACCGCAGCATGGAATGAATAGAAAATTAATGAACAGAGCAGGGCCTCCTTCAGCTACATTAATGCAAAAACATAAGAGAAATTTAATCTGGAATTCCAAGATGAAAAAAATTAAAAGTGTGTCTGGCGCTGGAGCCCAAAAACTTCTGGGTCTAGAGATTAAAGTAGAATATCAGTTATTTCACTCAATATTTATTAGTGATGAGCGGGAGGTGCCATGTTCGATTTCGACGAAATTTGCGAATATTCGTTTCATATTCGTCGAAATCGAATATTTGTCATTATTCTAGTTATCGCGATTAATATGCGATTTAAATAATCACGTATTACGATTATAACTTAAGGCTACTTTCCTATTGGTTTGATATCTAGAATTAGCGAAGATGACGAATATGACGAATGTATTCGTCATATTCCTCAAAACGAAGATAACAAAGTATTCTCCATCTTCGTTTTAGCTACCTATTTGTCAACTTCGCTAATTCTAGCAATCAAATAGGAAAGTTGACTATAGAGACAGCTGTGTTTAATTCGCTATGCGATTATATTACTTATTTTTATATTTTTATAAATATAATAATTATAATACTTATCAAGTATTATAATTATTCTATTTATAAAAAAAAAGCTAAGTAATGTAATCGCATAGCGAATTAAACACAGCTGTCTCTATAGTCAACTTTCCTATTTGATTGCTAGAATTAGCGAAGTTCACGAATAGGTAGCTAAGGGCTCTTTCACACTTGCGTTCTTTTCTTCCGGCATAGAGTTCCGTCGTCGGGGCTCTATGCCGGAAGAATCCTGATCAGTTTTATCCTAATGCATTCTGAATGGAGAGAAATCCGTTCAGGATGCATCAGGATGTCTTCAGTTCCGGACCGGAACGTTTTTTGGCCGGAGAAAATACCGCAGCATGCTGCGCTTTTTGCTCCGGCCAAAAATCCTGAAGACTTGCCACAAGGTCGGATCCGGAATTAATGCCCATTGAAAGGCATTGATCCGGATCCGGCCTTAAGCTAAACGTCGTTTCGGCGCATTGCCGGATACGACGTTTAGCTTTTTCTCAATGGTTACCATGGCTGCCGGGACGCTAAAGTCCTGGCAGCCATGGTAAAGTGTAGTGGGGAGCGGGGGAGCACCATACTTACCGTCCGTGCGGCTCCCGGGGCGCTCCAGAGTGACGTCAGGGCGCCCCAAGCGCATGGATCACGTGATCGTATGGCACGTCATCCATGCGCATGGGGCGCTCTGACGTCATTCTGGAGCGCCCCGGGAGCCGCACGGACTGTAAGTATACCGCTCCCCCGCTCCCCACTACTACTATGGCAACCAGGACTTTAATAGCGTCCTGGCTGCCATAGTAACACTGAACGCATTTTGAAGACGGATCCGTCTTCAAATGCTTTTAGTTCACTTGCGTTTTTCCGGATCTGGCGTGTAATTCCGGCAAGTGGAGTACACGCCGGATCCGGACAACACAAGTGTGAAAGAGGCCTAAAACGAAGATACTTCGTATTTTTCGTTTTGAGGAATATGACGAATACATTCGTTATATTCGCTAATTCTACCAAGCCAACCATAGTAAACAGGTCTAAGTTGAAATTGCAATGCGATTACAACTTAGAGCAAAGGGTTTTTCTGGTTTTTCTGGTAGTACAATATTGATGGCCTATCTGATCGGTGGGGGTCCAACTCCTGGCACCCCCACCAGTCAGGTTCTTGAAGAGGCTGCAGAGCTCTAGTGAGCACTGTGGCCTCCTCACAGCTTACCAAGCACAGGTCCATTCATTGTATAGAAAATAAATAAGAAATTTACACAATATTCTATTTTGAGTGCCATGGTCTTCCTATTAGCATTAGTATTATACTTACCGTATTTTTCGCCGTATAAGACACACCGGCGTATAAGACGCACCTAGGTTTTTGGGGAGGAAAATAAGAAAAAAAATATTTTGAACCAAAAGGTGTGCTTTTGAACTAATTGTGGTCTGTGGGTGATGCACTGTTATGGAGGATCTGTGGATGACACACTGTTATGGGGGATCTGTTGTTCTGGGGGATCTGTGGGTGACGCACTGTTCTGGGGGATCTGTGGGTGACGCACTGTTATGGGGGATCTGTGGGTGACACTTATGGGGGATCCTCTCTGGATGGCACTGTTATGAGGATCTGTGTATGACAGTTATGGGGGGGATCTGTGGATGACACATATATAGCATCTTATGCTATTTGTCATCCACAGATTCCCTCCATAAGTGTGGGGGTCGCATTTGCTTTTATAATGGGGGTGGGGGTCGCATCTGCATTTATAATGACAGTGGGGCCCGTGCAGTGACTGTATTCTACTACACGGGCCCCGCTTACTGTATAATCATATCCCTAATAGTTAATTGTTGTGTGCACTGCATGTAAAAGCATAATGAGCGATAATGATGAGCGCTGTCTATTACTTCAAATTAGAAGCGCTCGCCGTTCGGAGCAGAGAGGAGGGAGTAGGCAGGCCGGGAGGACGGGCGCTGGCAGTGTGAGTCATACGTCATGCGCCCATGCCGCCTGCTTCATTCATACAGTGGGCGGCGCAGGCGCGTGACGTATGACTCACACTGCCAGCGCCCGTCCTCCCGGCCTGCCTCCTGCCTCCTCCCTCCTCTCTGCTCCGAACGGCGAGCGCTTCTAATTGTAAGTAATAGACAGCGCTCATCATTATCGCTCATTATGCTTTTACATGCAGTGCACACAACAATTAACTATTAGGGATATGATTATACAGTAAGCGGGGCCCATGTAGTAGAATACAGTCACTGCACGGGCCCCACTGTCATTATAAATGCAGATGCCGCCCCCAGCCCCTCCTCCCTCACAGCTGATACACCCGCCGCGCGGCATCGCGGCGGGTGTATCATTGAAAACTAGGCAAAATCGGCTACATTCGCCGTATAAGAAGCACTGCTATTTCCCCCCCACTTTTGGGGGGGGGGGGGAAAGTGCGTCTTATACGGCGAAAAATACGGTACCACTGAGCACCGTCCACACCAAATGAGGAGTGCGGTTCAACTCTTAACTTAAATAAGTGTTTATGACCTGTTAGTATTTTAGATATAATTAGATTAGTAATTAGATGACCCACAAAGTGAAAGTACCAGTCACACAGTTAGAAAAACAGTTAACCCTTTGTGACTGAACAGCTCTTTATTATTAAAGTGTAACTGCCATTTCACTACCAAAAATGAAATTCCTAACATACAGTATGTAATGCTGAAGGAAAGATATTCATGAAGCTGCGTTTTTAAGCTAATTTTACCTTTCTGATGTCTGTATTCAGCCCTTAGCAACCATATTTTTGTGCCTCTATTTCAGCAACTTCCTAAGGTGGCCTCTGCTCTTCTTCCTGTTATGATCTTTGCCCTTTCTTGAGGCCATCCTGTATTTCCCTCACTTCCCATAATCCCTTGCTCTCCTCACATGAACTAGCAGGACCAATCAGAACGCAGATAACTTCTCACAGTACCCAGAGCAGTATGTATCCTCACATACAGCTAACCAGAGACAATCCCTGCAATTACATTAAATCAGTAAGCATTTCTTTTAACCTCTTAATAGCCAGCTGTCCCTCATTCTCTTCCAGACTGACAGGGAGGGGGTGGGGACAGGGAGCTAGAAATAAGGGCTTTGCATTGTCTGAAAGCTGACATTCCAAGCTTTCAGACAATACCAGACATAAATCTGTTCAGTACAGGGGAAGATATCAATTATAGAAATCGGGATGCTGTGAATAAAGCTAAAAGTAAAAGCAGATTTTACCCACGATTATTCCCGACTCTATTTCTAACAGTGATTTCTCCTCCAATGCTTGGACTAGAGCTGTCAGCTTTCAAACAAGACCAGTTGCATATTTCTTGCTGCTACCATTGAGAAGATATCACCATCTAAAGCAGCCCTCCCCCTCCACTTTCTGCCTCAGCCCAGCTCCAGGCTGTCAGGGGTGAGCTCCTCCTCCCAGAGCTCATCCATCTCTTGTTATAATACTGAGAAGACGGACTACACATGGCAACGCTGTGAGATGAGGGCTGCTGAATAGGAAAAGTAGCATGCATTTTTGAGAGTTATTAGTAGGTAAAACTGAAAATGATCACATTTTAAATCACAAAAGCACTTATACAGCAGGGTGTACTATACCATTAGGGAATAAAAAATTAAACGTCAGTTACACTTTAATAAAGGCCAATTGAAAATATGATTTTTAGCCAAAAATGAGTTAAATGAAATCATAAAAAAGTTGACTCCAAAGGTGTACATAGTCTTTAAGGTGAAAAGTGACTCGGTACTGAAGGGGTTAAGATTTAACACAATAGATTTTGAAATTGGGTCGACACAATTAATATAGAGGGGGTGTGCAGTGACATAATAATGATGACTTATGCTTAAGGTGGGTCATCAATATCAGATCTGTGGGGGTCCGATTCCCAGCACCCCCACCGATCAGCTGTTTGAAGGGGTCAAGGCACTTGTGTGAGTGCTTTGCCTTCATCAATAATTACTTGCACGTCATTTCCCTTGTAAGGACGGTGCACTGTAATCACAACTGCTCGTCCCATTTGCTGATCCGATCTTGAAGACCTATCCAGGTCATCAAACTTATGCCACTGCACAACCCCTTTGATGGGAGTAAAACCTTACAGTCCACTAAGAGCTGGTGAATTAATCCAAGCGTAAGTGGAGTAATACAGTTAGGTCCATAAATATTGGGACATCAACACAATTCTAACATTTTTGGCTCTATACACCACCACAATAGATTTAAAATAAAACAAACAAGATGGGCTCTGACTGCAGACTGTCAGCTTTAATTTGAGGGTATTTACATCCAAATCAGGTGAACGGTGTAGGAATTTCAACAGTTTGCATATGTGCCTCCCACTTGTTGAGGGACCAAAAGTAATGGGACAATTGGCTTCTCGGCTGTTCCATGGCCAGGTGTGTGTGTTATTCCCTCATTATCCCAATTACAATGAGCAGATAAAAGGTCCAGAGTTCATTTCAAGTGTGCTATTTGCATTTGGAATCTGTTGCTGTCAACTCTCAAGATGAGATCCAAAGAGCTGTCACTATCAGTGAAGCAAGCCATCATTAGGCTGAAAAAACAAAACAAACCCATCAGAGAGATAGCAAAAACTTTAGGCATGGCCAAAACAACTGTTTGGAACATTCTTAAAAAGAAGGAACACACCGGTGAGCTCATCAACACTAAAAGACCCGGAAGACCATGGAAAACAACTGTGGTGGATGACCGAATAAATCTTTCCCTGGTGAAGAAAACACCCTTTACAACAATTGGCCAGATCAAGAACACTCTCCAGGAGTAGGTGTGTGTGTGTCAAAGTCAACAATCAAGAGAAGACTTCACCAGAGTGAATACAGACGGTTCACCACAAAATGTAAACCATTGGTGAGTCTCAAAACTGGAAGGCCAGATTAGAGTTTGCCAAACGACATCTAAAAAAGCCTTCACAGTTCTGGAACAACATCCTATGGACAGATAAGACCAAGATCAACTTGTACCAGAGTGATGGGAAGAGTAGAGTATGGAGAAGGAAAGGAACTTCTCATGATCCTAAGCATACCACCTCATCAGTGAAGCATGGTGGTGGTAGTGTCATGGCGTGGGCATGTATGGCTGCCAATGGAACTGGTTCTCTTGTATTTATTGATGATGTGACTGCTGACAAAAGCAGCAGGATGAATTCTGAAGTGTTTCGGGCAATATTATCTGCTCATATTCAGCCAACTGCTTCAGAACTCATTGGACGGTGCTTCACAGTGCAGATGGACAATGACCCAAAGCATATTGCAAAGCAACCAAACAGTTTTTTAAGGGAAAGAAATGGAATGTTATGCGATGGCCAAGTCAATCACCGGACCTGAATCTGATTGAGCGTGCATTTCACTTGCTAAAGACAAAACTGAAGGTAAAATGGCCCAAGGACAAGCAGGAACTGAAGACAGTTGCAGTAGAGGCCTGGCAGAGCATCACCAGGGATGAAACCCAGCGTCTGGTGATGTCTATGCGTTCCAGACTTCAGGCTGTAATTGACTGCAAAGGATTTGCAACCAAGTATTAAAAAGTGAAAGTTTGATTTATGATTATTATTCTGTCCCATTACTTTTGGTCCCTTAACAAGTGGGAGGCACATATGCAAACTGTTGTAATTCCTACACCGTTCACCTGATTTGGATGTAAATACCCTCAAATTAAAGCTGACAGTCTGCAGTTAAAGCACATCTTGTTTGTTTCATTTCAAATCCATTGTGGTGGTCTATAGAGCCAAAAATGTTGGAATTGTGTTGATGTCCCAATATTTATGGACCTGACTGTATATAAAACATATTCAATCAAATGTAATAGTTTAGTCAAAGGCATGCAATAAATCAATGATTATAGTGATATTTCACTACTAATTCTATGCCGTACAAAAGTTGCCCTTATTCATTTGCAATGTGTTGAGTCCATGGATTTTCAGAACAGTTAAGGAAAATATTGTAATGTTAGTCCCTGCAAAGGAAATGCATATTAATATGCTTTTACATCTGTCTCGTATTAATATTCATGCCTGAATCCACATCCCTACACAAAGCCAATTTTCTGACCATCTGTGTGATGGCTGGTGGATGCAATGAATAAATTTTATTTGTGAGGGGAGCGATAAATCATGTATCTTCTGTATTTCTGCGCACAATCTTTCTCTTAGGTGCTAAAATTTTTAATAACCTCTAAAAATGATTAACCCTGTTTCTGAAATTCCAAATCTGCTCACTCTTGCTTTCTGATCATTAGCTTATGTTAAGCCTTTTACAATTCTGATGGTCGTATGGACCAGCCAAGCATGCAGGAAGATGAAAGCTTCTCAAAAACATTCTGACTGACATATATCGACTTCATATCATTTTTAAAGCCAGGAAAAAAAGGATGCAAGCTTTTTATATGATAGGTACTAGCATTGGTAAGGGGTTGCCAGTACAGATTAACAATTTTCCTAAAATTTGTTTTGTGTCTGAATCAGCCAAGAATTCTATTTGGGTACCAATCAATTTTAGTGAAATAAAAGCTGCTTTAAATGCCTTGAAATATCTTTCTCTCTCTTTCAAAAATTTGGGTTGAATTTCTAAAGAATTGATTCCCACATCTCTAGTTGCCAGATTTGGAGTACATGACCTTATAACCAACCCATGAGCTTCTTGGGGTTGGATAGACCTACAGTAAAATCCTGAAAAACTCCTTTAGCATGGCACCTGATAATCTGGATATCTGTCATTCTGAATGAGAGCAATGTGGGCTCATGGACAACAAAATGTATGTGCCTCTTACCATCCACTACAGCCATGATACACCTGATTTGTGTAAATAAAATGCATTTAATGGACACATCACCTTTTTTTGCCAGCCACGCATTTATGGTCAAGAAATGGTCAGACAACCCTTAGCTTAAAACTGATAGGAGGGTCTGGAGATGACAGGGAATGTTCCAGAAGCTCATGGTCCATGTTCTGTTGTTTTAAATTGATTCAGGAGGTTTCAAATTTTTTTAAAACTTGGCACATCACAGGGGTCTGCATAAAATAAAGAAAAAATCTTTGCCATGACTCAGCAGTCAAAAGCCAAAGGCATGTGACCACTGAGGCTAATAATTGGCGGTAGAGATGAGCATAAAGATTCATTTGCATAAGTCCTGCTGATTGGACAAATCGATTCAAAGATTCCTTCTGCTTTGAAAAATCTATTCTAAGGCCTCATGCACACGACCGTTGTGTGCATCCGTGGCCATTGTGCCGTTTTCAGTTTTTTTTCGCGGACCCATTGACTTTCAATGGGTCCGTGGAAAAATCTGAAAATGCACCGTTTGGCAGCCGCATCCGTGATCCGTTTTTCCTGGACGTGAAAAAAATATGACCTGTCCTATTTTTTTCACGGCCAACGGTTCACGGACCCATTCAAGTCAATGGGTCCGTGAAAAATCACGGATGCACACAAGATTGTCATCCGTGTCCGTGATCCGTGTCAGTGATCCGTGTCCGTTTTTTCCTATGATTTCAATGGCAAACTTGACTTAGATATTTTTTTCATTTTTCATGTCCGTGGATCTGCCAAAAAACAAGGAAGACCCACGGACGAAAAAACGGTCACGGATCACGGACCCCATTTTTGCGGACCTTAAAAAAAACCGGTCGTGTGCATGAGGCCTAAGGCTGAGTTCACACGAGCGTGACAGATTTGGTCCGGATGCGTTCAGGGTGCGTTCAGTTAAACTCGCACCATTTTGCAAGCAAGTTCAGTCAGTTTTGGCTGCAATTGCGTTTAGTTGTTCAGTTTTTTCCGCGCGGGTGCAATGCGTTTTGATGCTTTTTTCACGCGCGTGATAAAAAACTGAAGGTTTACAAACAACATCTCCTAGCAACCATCAGTGAAAAACGCATTGCATCCGCACTTGCTTGCAGATGCAATGCGTTACTAACGCAGCCCCATTCACTTCTATGGAGCCAGGGCTGCGTGAAAAACGCAGAATATAGAACATGCTGCGATTTTAAAGCATTGCAGAAGTGATGCATGAAAAAAAATGCTCATGTGCACAGCCCCATTGAAATGAATGGGTCAGGATTCAGTGCAGGTGCAATGCGTTCACCTACTGCATTGCACCCGCGCGAAAATCTCGCCCGTGTGAACTCAGCCTAAGGCCCCTTTCACACGGGCGACTTTTCCGTGCGGGTGCGATCCGTGCGGCGAACGTATGGCACCCGCACTGAATCCTGACCCATTCATTTCTATGGGGCTGTGCACATGAGCGTTGTTTTTAACGCATCACTTGTACGTTCAGTGCAAATCGCAGCATGCTCTATAATGTCCGATTTTGACGTGACGCAGGCCCCATAGAAGTGAATGGGGTGTGTGAAAATCGGATGGCATCCGCAAGCAAGTACGGATGCCATGCGATTTGCACGCATGGTTGCTAGGAGACCATCGGGATGGAGACCCGATCATTATTATTTTCCCTTATAACATGGTTATAAGGGAAAATAATAGCATTCTGAATACAGAATGCATAGTAAACCAGCGCTAGAGGGGTTAAAATAAAATAAAAAATAATTTAACTCACCTTAGTCCACTTGTTCGCGAAGCCGGCATCTCCTTGTGTCTCCGCTGCTGATGAACAGGACCTGGGATGAGCTGCTCCATTAAATAGAGCTTAAGGACCTTCGATGACGTCACTCCGGTCATCACATGATCTTTTACCATGGTTAATCACCATGGTAAAAGATCATGTGACGTACCATGTGATGACCGGAGTGACGTCATCGAAGGTCCTTAACCGGTATTTAATGGAGCAGCTCATCCCAGGTCCTGTTCATCAGCAGCGGAGACACAAGGAGATGCCGGCTTCGCGAACAAGTGGACTAAGGTGAGTTAAATTATTTTTTATTTTATTTTAACCCCTCTTGCGCTGGTTTACTATGCATTCTGTATTCAGAATGCTATTATTTTCCCTTATAACCAGGTTATAAGGGAAAATAATACAATCTTCAGAACATCAATCCCAAGCCCGAACTTCTATGAAGAAGTTCGGGTTTGGGTACCAAACATGCGCGATTTTTCTCACGCGAGTGCAACGCATGACAATGTTTTGCACTTGCGCAGAAAAAATCGCGCATTTTCCCGCAACGCACCCGGCTCTTAGCCGGGCCAAAAAAATGACGCCCGTGTGAAAGAGGCCTAAGAGTCCTGCTGATTGGAAAAATCTATTCTGTAGAATCTTTTCATTCATCTCTAATCATCAGCAGCCTTCACATGAATCATAGATGTGACGTCATCACTGTGGGATCTGTGCCACTGGGACTAGATAGTGGTTCTGGTTATTTAAAATGTGAGGGGACATTTAAAACCTTTTCTACAGCCCTCTACTTTGTGCCAAGCTTTTCTCAGAAAACGCCTTTAAAGGTTTTGAACTTGATCTACCTTGATTTGGCCATAATTAAGGTTAGCCAATCATTCAGAAGAATACAGGAGGTCTGGAGACTGAGTTATCAGAGAGCTCATCTGACTGATTTAACAATTAATATTAAAATGCAACTTGCAATGTAAAGAAAGAAATACAGGTCCTTCTAAAAAAAATTAGCATATTGTGATAAAGTTCATTATTTTCTGTAATGTACTGATAAACATTAGACTTTCATATATTTTAGATTCATTACACACCAACTGAAGTAGTTCAAGCCTTTTATTGTTTTAATATTGATGATTTTGGCATACAGCTCATGAAAACCCAAAATTCCTATCTCAAAAAAATTAGCATATTTCATCCGACCAATAAAAGAAAAGTGTTTTTAATACAAAAAAAGTCAACCTTCAAAAATTTTGTTCAGTTATGCACTCAATACTTGGTCGGGAATACTTTTGCAGAAATTACTGCTTCAATGCGGCGTGGCATGGAGGCAATCAGCCTGTGGCCCTGCTGAGGTGTTATGGAGGCCCAGGATGCTTCAATAGCGGCCTTAAGCTCATCCAGAGTGTTGGGTCTTGCGTCTCTCAACTTTCTCTTCCCAATATCCCACAGATTCTCTATGGGGTTCAGGTCAGGAGAGTTGGCAGGCCAATTGAGCACAGTAATACCATGGTCAGTGGTTTTGGCACTGTGAGCAGGTGCCAGGTCGTGCTGAAAAATGAAATCTTCATCTCCATAAAGCTTTTCAGCAGGTGGAAGCATGAAGTGCTCCAAAATCTCCTGATAGCTAGCTGCATTGACCCTGCCCTTGATAAAACACAGTGGACCAACACCAGCAGCTGACATGGCACCCCAGACCATCACTGACTGTGGGTACTTGACACTGGACTTCAGGCATTTTGGCATTTCCCTCTCCCCAGTCTTCCTCCAGACTCTGGCACCTTGATTTCCGAATGGCATGCAAAATTTGCTTTCATCCGAAAAAAGTACTTTGGACCACTGAGCAACAGTCCAGTGCTGCTTCTCTGTAGCCCAGGTCAGGCACTTCTGTCGCTGTTTCTGGTTCAAAAGTGGCTTGACCTGGGGAATGTGGCACCTGTAGCCCATTTCCTGCACACGCCTGTACACGGTGGCTCTGGATGTTTCTACTCCAGACTCAGTCCACTGCTTCCGCAGGTCCCCCAAGGTCTGGAATCGGTCTTTCTCTACAATCTTCCTCAGGGTCCCGTCACCTCTTCTCGTTGTGCAGCGTTTTCTGCCACACTTTTTCCTTCCCACAGACTTCCCACTGAGGTGCCTTGATACAGCACTCTGGGAACAGCCTATTCGTTCAGAAATTTCTTTCTGTGTCTTACCCTCTTGCTTGAGGGTGTCAATGATGGCCTTCTGGACAGCAGTCAGGTCGGCAGTCTTACCCATGATTGCGGTTTTGAGTAATGAACCAGGCTGGGAGTTTTTAAAAGCCTCAGGAATCTTTTGCAGGTGTTTAGAGTTAATTAGTTGATTCAGATGATTAGGTTAATAGCTCGTTTAGAGAACCTTTTCATGATATGCTAATTTTTTTAGATAGGAATTTTGGGTTTTCATGAGCTGTATGCCAAAATCATCAATATTAAAATAATAAAAGGCTTGAACTACTTCAGTTGGTGTGTAATGAATCTAAAATATATGAAAGTCTAATGTTTATCAGTACATTACAGAAAATAATTAACTTTATCACAATATGCTAATTTTTTTAGAAGGACCTGTACAGGCTGCAGAAGAAAAAACTATTGAGAATTTATGCCGTATTTTTTGCCCTATATAAAGCACCTGCCCATAAGACACACCTAGGTTTTTAAGGAGGAAAATAAGAAGAAAAAAAATTGGAAACAAAAGGTGTGCTTTTGGTAGGTTTTGAACTAATGGTGGTCTGTGGATGACACTATTATGGGGGATCTGTGGATGACACTGTTATGGGGGATCTGTGGATGACACTATTATGGGAAATCTGTGGATGACACTGTTATAGGGGATCTGTGGATGACACTGTTATAGGGGATTTGTGGATGACACTATTATGGGGGATCTGTGGATGACACATAAACAAATTGCCCCCGAAGGTGTACATTTCCTATAGCCCCTTCAACCACCTTGATGTACACATATGTCGTGGTGGTTGAGGTAACGTATGGAGTCGGCTGATGCAGTGAGCCCACTCCATATGCGATGGGTGCCAGCTGTATCATGCAGCAGGCACCCAGCTGCAATGACGGCGATCCCGCCAAACCCAGTCATTTAACCCCTCAGGAGCCGCGATCAACACTGATCATGGCACCTGTGAGGTAAGGCAAAGGGATGCGTCTTTCTCTGCCTTCCGATCAGAGCCCCCGCAGTGAAATCACGAAGCTCCAATCGGTTACCATGGCAGCCTAGATGCTTGTGCTGTGTGCACAAGGCACAGCGCATCACAGAGCATGTAAAAATCCTATTCACCGTGCGCAGCCTATTGCGTTAGGGTGTGCATCCTAAAGCACAAACACACAAGCCGCGCGCACATGTATGTATGTATATATTATATACATATATACACACGCACACATATATATATATATATATATATATATATATACACAAATACACTCTGCATACATCCGCACTATCAATATAATGAAGGGAGAAGAAATTATTTTTAAACTTACCCGTATTTTTTGCCCTATAAGACACTCTGGCCCATAAGACGCACCTAAGTGGGGCAATAAGAAAAAAATATTTTTCATTACACCTGAGCTCAGACCCCCAATGTTAATCAGACCTCAGCTGACAGCCCCAATAAGTGCCTCATATCAGCCCCCAGTGCCCCTCTTCAGCCCCCTAGTGCCAGTCTTCAGCCCCCCAGCAGCCTCTCCTCAGTTCCGCAGTGCCTCATATCAGCCCCCTGTGCCTCATAACAGCCCCCAGTACCTCATATCAGCCCCCCAGTGCCTCATATCAGCCCCATGCCTCATATCAGCCCCTAGTGCCCCTTTTCAGCCCCCCAGCAGCCTCTGTTCAGCCCCCAGTGCCTCTCTTCAGCCCCTAGTGCCTCATGTTAGCCCCCAGTGCCTCATATAAGCCCCCCAGTGCCCCTCTTCAGCCTCCCAGCAGCCTCTCTTCAGCCCCCCAGTGCCTAATATCAGCCCCCAGCAGCTTCTCTTCAGCCCCCAGTGCCTCATATCAGCCCCCAGTGCCCCTCTTCAGCCCCCCAGCAGCCTCTCTTTAGCCCCCAGTGCCTCTCTTCAGCACCTAGTGCCTCATGTCAGCCCCCAGTGCCCCTCTTCAGCCTCCCAGCAGCCTCTCTTCAGCCCTAGTGACACTCTTCAGCCCCTAGTGCCTCATATCAGCCCCCAGTGTCTCATATCAGCCCCCCACAGTGCCCCTCTTCAGCCTCCCAGCAGCCTCTCTCCAGCCCCCAAGTGCCTCATATAAGCCCCCAGTGCCCCTTTTTAGCCCCCCCAGCAGCCTCTCTTTAGCCCCCAGTGCCTCATATCAGCCCTCAGTGCCTCATATCAGCCCCCCAGCAGGCTCTCTTCAGCCCCCAGTGCCTCATATCAGCCCCCAATGCCCCTCTTCAGCCCCCCAGTGCCTCTCTTCAGCCCCACAGTGCCTCATATCAGCCCCGTGCCTCATATCAGCCCCCCCAGTGCCCCTCTTCAGCCTCCCAGCAGTCTCTTTCCAGCCCCCAAGTGCCTCATATAATCCCCCAGTGCCCTTTTTTAGCCCCCCCAGCAGCCTCTCTTTAGCCCCCAGTGCCTCATATCATCCCTCAGTGCCTCATATCATCCCCCCAGCAGGCTCTCTTCAGCCCCCAGTGCCTCATATCAGCCCCCCCCAGTGCCTCATATTAGCCCCTAGTGCCCCTCTTCAGCCGCCCAGCAGCCTCTATTTAGCCCCCAGTGCCTCATATCAGCCCCCAGCAGCCTCTCCTTAGCCCCCAGCAGCCTCTCTTCAGCTCCAGAGTCCCTCTTCAGCCCCCAGTGCATCCATCAGCCCCTGCCCCCCCAAAAAAAACACTTACCGTTTTTGCTCCGGATGCCGCCGCTCCTCACTGCCCCCACTTGGTAATCCTCTTGTACAGTCTGCTGTGTGGGAGCGCACAGTGTGAAGTCACAGCCAGGCACACCCCGTGCGCACGTCTATGATTAGAGTGAGTAGGACAAGGGATGAAAAGATCCTAGGTTTTAGACCCCTAAGGAGGTTAATAGTTATTAAATAAAAAGTTAAATAAATGTAAAAATAAATAAAAAAACATAAAAATATTAAAAGTTTATATCACCCCTTTCCCTATTTTACATATAAAAATATATTAACAATAAAAGAAAATATATATCAGGTGTCACCATGTCCGAAAATTTCTTAACTAAATATTTTTTACTAAATCCTGTGCAGTGAACGCCGTAACGGAATTTTTTTTAAAACACACGATTCGTATGTACCTCAAAATTAGTGCCATTAAAAAAATACAATTCACTTATTAATGTATTGGGATTGTCTAAATTGTTTCCTTTGCTGGCTGGAATCATTTTAGCATCAAGTTATACACTGCTCGTTTCCATGGTTTCCATAGGCTGAGTTCACATCAGCGTTCAGCCTTTCCGTTCTCCTGCTCCGTTATAGGAGCAGGAGAACGGAAAGGACGGATTGGGCACATAACTGAGCCGAATGGAGCCTACGGATCCCATAGACTATAATGGGGTCCGTTAGGCTTACGCTCAGAAGATGGTTCTGGAGCGGAGACAAAAGTCCTGCATGTACTACTTTCGTCTCCGCTCCAAGACCATCTTCTGAGCGTAAACCTAACGGACCCCATTATAGTCTATGGGATCTGTAGGCTCCGCTCGCCTCAGTTATGTGCCCAATCCGTCCTTTCCGTTCTCCTGCTCTTATAACGGAGCAGGAGAACGGAAAGGCTGAAAGCTGGTGTGAAGGAAGCCTTACAACTACCCTGCAACCCATTGACGGTGGCCATGCTTGCACATTAAAGAAAAAAAAGCACAAGCTTATGGGAGCTCCCATGGTCCCAGCCACCAGAGAGGCAGGCACATTTTCCTATAGTGTGCAAGCACAACTGCAATGTGCCGGTCCACAGGGGTAGAACACGTGAGATTTACGGTGGGCCGAAGGGTACAACAGTTCATCAGTTACTCACGGTTTAGCAGATGCCTCCCTGGGCCAGAAGTGCAGTGAAGGGAAGAACAGCACTGGATTCTCCGGAGCACACTCGATTACAGGGGACACCGGCCAGGTGGTGATTGAGGTGCCCTTGATGGTGATTGGGTGCTGAGTGCTTGTGCGGCTGGGCCCCTGACTTAGGTAATGTTGTGACGCCAGCACCTTGATGGTGCAAAATGTTGAGAGTGGTAGTGGTATGAAGTTAGAAGAATTAGGCAGGTTTAAATCCAACTGAAAACTTTACTATAACCAGGTTCTTAATAACAGTTTACATCCAGTAATAAAACAGTCTCTGGTATACATGCAAGTTGGATGTGATGAATCCCAGTAACAGGCTGTGCTGGTAGTAATGTGCCAGGCTAGAGTAGTTAGTTAGGTACTCACTGATATTCAGCTCTTTGCCTTGCTTCAGTCTCAGTTGAGGTAGTTCCAGTCTTTATCTTCTACACACAAGTGATGCAACAGAAATCTTATCTGTCCTTAAAATAACGGTGAGGCTGTCGGAAGCTAATAAATCATTCACCTAGATACAAAGGCGCCTAGAGGCTAGAATAATGGCTTTGTCTCTCCTTTGTCTTTTCCACAATCAACTTAGCAAAATCCACATGACACTCCGGAAGAGTAGACGGTAGAATAAAGACTTCACCTCTGCCTATTTTCCTGGCTTGACACTGAGATACAAATTGGCTCCTCTGGGCCGTGGAGCCCAAGAGAGAGCTGAGAGAAGAGGGGACCTCTCCTTCCCCCTTGCTCCTCACTCCATCTCCTTCTTTCTCCAAACTATCTCCAACCCTCTGACTAGGCCTGAACTGTGCTATATATATATATATATATACTGTGGTGCTATCCCCATATAGTGGTGGAATGTGTGTAGTGCACCTGACCGCCTGGTAACAGGGATTTCACATAAGAATAAAATACAACTTCTGACAAAACAAGCTTTTGCAGTGCCCACGTACACTAGCGGGACGCGGTACAACCACCACTGATGGATTGCAGGATGGTCGTAAACATGGAAACTTTCGTGCCAAGGGTGGCATTACTTCTAAAACTGCGCAGTTTGTGAACTTTTCACGTGCTGCTATGGTGAAAGTGTATTGTGAGTGGACAAATGGCTCCACTGCAAATAAAAGGTGACATGGAAACTGCAAAGCACCACAACGTGTGGACCAACACCACACAGTGGAGCAGTTCACCGCCATAATGAACCATGGGATACAAGGCATGTGTCTAAAACAACAGTTCCTACTGCATTTGAGGCTCTGAAGCAGACAGATGGTCACTGCACCTCTGCTGAAGTTTCATCGGCAGAAAAGGCTTTAATTTTTGCACCAGTATTGGAATTGGACCTCCGCTGATTGACAAGGGGTTGCCTTCTCCAATGAGTCACATTTTCTGCTTCATCGAACAGAATGACATTGGCATGTCAGAGGAGAAACATCAGAGAACAATCTGCAACCATTGCTGGAAGAACACAAGCTGGTGGTGGCAGTATTATATAGTGAATGTTTTCATAGCATCCTATGGGCCACTCATACATGTGGAAGGCACACTCAACCGATTTGGGTATGAATCCATCATTGAAGATCACATAAACCAGGGACGGATTGGCCATAGACCTTACAGGGACATTGCCCAATGGGCCAAGGTTCACCGGGCTGCCCAAGCCCCCATCTCTGCCGCTGGCTGGGTACATAATAAGCTATCAGTGGTAATTAACTCTGTGAGAATCAGGTACTCATGTACCTGGCCAGTGACATGTCCTCTTGAAATTATCTATGGCCCACATCTTACCTCCTAATAATGTGACTCCATTGTGCATATTACTTACTTACAAAGACTGGAGAGAGTTATTGGGTGCAAACTTTTATGTAAAAAAAATATTAAAATTAAAATCCTGCTTTGTTTAACACGTGATGAACTTCCACAGGAAGCAAAAAAAGTCTATAAATTCAGCCACGCTCTACAGAGAGATCATCCAGAATAATGGCGAAAAATATCATTGACAAGAAGCCAGAATTAGCTGCATTGTGTACGGAGACCTATGCCGGAGTAACATTCTGCTAATCCTGTACTTACACCCTTTAGTGCTGCCTTACAGCAACAGAAGCCGTAGCCGTACCATTAGGGATAATGCATTTATTTGCAGGGTTCAGAGACGAATGCTGCTTTAAATCCTCCTAACACATAAATAATGTATTTCTCCAGTCATTACCATAAGAAGTTATGCATCGCTATATTTCAAGGTCTGCCATGTATGAAGGGTTCTCGTTCTTCTTTCATTACTGAATATACGTACTATTCTTCTTCTCTATAGCATTTACAGTATTTATGCATTTTAATATGTTTTATTCATAGGGCTGCACATAATTGCATTTAATGGCATGTGATCTGTTTAAAAGCAGCGAATGCTATATAAATGCTTAATTTGGCATTGTTAAAGGTTACAATGAAATCAATGCAATAAATTAAATGCTGTGGTGGGGGTGTTGAAGCAGCACACATCCGCCTTGCCTTTGTAATGTCCATTAGAAGTATATACTCCTTTTTGCTCAGTAGTGTTTAATTAAATGAAGTGGATTACTCAGAATAAGAACTTGGCAGCCAACGGGGAGGCGCCTGCTAAGTTTTGGTATAAGCCTCCACCCGTTTCTCATTCCTATTTATCAAGGCTGTTATTTGGAATATGCAGGCCCCTTGGACTCCTCTCATGTCCTCCTCCATCTTGCACTTCACTGTGTATTATACCAACACAAAATGGGCTGCAAAACGTAAAGTGCATGCGCCAATAGGCAACTAGCAATGCCGATCAAAATAGCACACTGCAATGATGTATTAAAAAAAAAAATATCATCTTTATTGAAACAATGTTATGTAAAAAATTACTTCTTGTATTATTTCCGTGCTGTGACATCACTGCTAGAGATGAATGAAGTATTGGAAAATTCTATTTAGCTGCTTCGCCAAATTTTACAAAAAAAATATCACTTTTTTTTTGTAAGTAGAGGGTGCAATGCAATTGCTCCACTCCCCGTCATTGTACCCCTCAGATGCCGCGTTCATACATGATCGCGGTATCTGATATACATAACACGGTGTAAAATAAAAAAAATGAAAATAATAAAATCATACTTACCTGCTCCATTTGCTCGCTATAGGCCGGCCTCTGCCATATTGCTTGAAGATCTGGCGCAAAATTTCGTGTGGCCTGAGATGATGTCATCATGCCGGCCGACATGGTGATATCATACGTCACCACACACAGGATTTTGTGTAAGATCTTCAGGCAAGAAGGTGGCGGCCGGCCCATCGCAAGCAAATGAAGCAGGTAAGTAGTTTTTTTTTATTTTTGCACTATTTAGCACGAAGAAATTCGGCTTCGAAACAAATCAAATTTATCATGAAATTCGGATCGAAGTCCATTCAATTGGCTCAACACTAATCACTGCTTTATTCTGGTACTGTGACATCATGGGCTGAATTTCTCATTTCTTTTCCACAAGAAAACTGCCATAAAAAAGTAACAAATTTAGTCAGACTTCATTTTGAGGAACCTCTTCAGTGCAGGTGGGAGTCTTTGTAATCACTATTGATGCACTTTATATCACCATTGCTGCAGGGACTTGGGAGCTTTAAATCGGGCATGGGCATCTTCATTCTAGAAAACAGAGGGTCCCAAGGTCAAAACTGAAACTAAAGTACTAGTGGATCCTCTAGGGCAGTGATGGCTAACCTCCGGCACTCCAGCAATGGTGAAACTACAACTCCCAGCATGCTCCATTCATTTCTGTAAAGTTCTGAGAACAGCCAAGCAAGTGTGCATCTTGGGAGTTGTAGTTTTACCATAGCTGGCGTACCATGGTTAGCCATCACAGCTCTAGGGGAACTCAAGCTCTGTAACAATAACGGAGCCCAATAGTCCAGAAAAAGACAACCTCATTTGGTGCACACTTTGGAGACAATCACTTGCCCTCTATTTCTTATGGGTTGATTCACAAAGCATCTTTTAGATCTTATTGATGATATGCAATGATAAAAACATAGTTTATGCTGTAATTAAAAGTGAATGTGAGCATGTTCTATACAGATTCAAGATGAATCCTCAGAATCATTTCTTCTGGTGACCCAAGAAGCCTCAGATCTACACTAGAGGGTCCCAACTCACTGACCCAACCAATGTAATCATCTTCCAGGTCACTATGAAAATGGACCTTTGGCCACTTTAGCTGAATTTACTTTTTTTAATCACCAGAACCAATTCAATAAAATGTTATAATACAGCACAGCAGTAAGATTCATCACAGTTGTCTATTGGTGTGTCAAGTTGTGCAAATTGAAGGGGTTGACCCAAGATACCAACTCATCCCTCATGCACATAATAGGAAATAAGAGTATGATTGGTGGTGTCTGACCATTGGGAGCCTCACTGTTCACAAGCATTGTGGTCCTAAGATCCCTGAATGAATGGAGCAAGGATAAATTTGTAGATTGAGTCAACATCATTAAATCTAGCAATTAATTTATGTGAATTAGGGCTTTTTTATGGGCCTCTGTAGCAGTCTCCTTCAAAAGCAGTGGAGAAAAAAGTGTTGCATGCAGGACTTTATCTCCGCTAATAAAGTAGACTCCCAAAAGGAATCCAAACGGACCCCATTGTAGACAATGAGAGTTGTTTGGATCCATTCAGGTCAGTTATGTGCCAAATCCGGCACTTCCATTATTTTCATTATTTTGCTCCTATAACGGAGCAGAAAATCATTAGATAAGTGTCCTAAATGGGAATCCTCCTTTGCTAAGTCAAAATTCCTTAATAAGATATTTGGTTTTCTCAGTCAGACAATCCCCCTCCCAAATAGGTTTGTATCATTTGTACTGTTATCGACAGGTAGGTTAACACATGGCAGATTAAAATATATATACAAACCGGATTCCAAAAAAGTTGGGACACTAAACAAATTGTGAATAAAAACTGAATGCAATGATGTGGAGATGGCAAATGTCAATATTTTATTTGTAATAGAACGTAGATGACAAATCAAACGTTTAATCCGAGTAAATGTATCATTTTAAAGGAAAATACGTTGATTCAAATTTTCACGGTGTCAACAAATCCCCAAAAAGTTGGGACAAGTAGCAATAAGAGGCTGGAAAAAGTAAATTTGAGCATAACGAAGAGCTGGAAGACCAATTAACACTAATTAGGTCAATTGGCAACATGATTGGGTATAAAAAGAGCTTCTCAGAGTGGCAGTGTATGGGTAGAGGAGCATCAATTACCACAATGTTGCGCAGAAAGATAGTGGAGCAATATCAGAAAGGTGTTACCCAGTGAAAAATTGCAAAGACTTTGCATCTATCATCATCAACTGTGCATAACATCATCCGAAGATTCAGAGAATCTGGAACAATCTCTGTGCGTAAGGGTCAAGGCCGTAAAACCATACTGGATGCCCGTGATCTCCGGGCCCTTAAACGACACTGCACCACTAACAGGAATGCTACTGTAAAGGAAATCACAGAATGGGCTCAGGAATACTTTCAGAAACCATTGTCAGTGAACACAATCCACCGTGCCATCCGCCGTTGCCAGCTGAAACTCTACAGTGCAAAGAAGAAGCCATTTCTAAGCAAGATCCACAAGATCAGGCGTTTTCACTGGGCCAGGGATCATTTAAAATGGAGTGTGGCAAAATGGAAGACTGTTCTGTGGTCAGACGAGTCACGATTCGAAGTTCTTTTTGGAAATGGGACGCCATGTCATACGGACCAAAGAGGACAAGGACAACCCAAGTTGTTATCAACGCTCAGTTCAGAAGCCTGCATCTCTGATGGTATGGGGTTGCATGAGTGCGTGTGGCATGGGCAGCTTGCATGTCTGGAAAGGCACCATCAATGCAGAAAAATATATTCAGGTTCTAGAACAACATATGCTCCCATCCAGACGTCATCTCTTTCAGGGAAGACCCTGCATTTTTCAACAAGATAATGCCAGACCACATTCTGCATCAATCACAACATCATGGCTGCGTAGGAGAAGGATCCGGGTACTGAAATGGCCAGTCTGCAGTCCAGATCTTTCACCTATAGAGAACATTTGGCGCATCATAAAGAGGAAGGTGCAACAAAGAAGGCCCAAGATGATTAAACAGTTAGAGGCCTGTATTAGACAAGAATGGGAGAGCATTCCTATTTCTAAACTTGAGAAACTGGTCTCCTCGGTCCCCAGACGTCTGTTGAGAAGAAGGGGAGATGCCACACAGTGGTGAAAATGGCCTTGTCCCAAAGTTGGCACCTCCACATCATTGCATTCAGTATTTATTCACGATTTGTATAGTGTCCCAACTTTTTTGGGAATCCGGTTTGTACTATATATAAAAAAAAAGAAACCATATAGACTATGGGGTCATTTATTATGGGGTGATTTATTATGGGGTCATTTATTATCATTCAGAAATCAGGCTTACATGTGCTGGCAACTGATGTAGACCCGGTTTCTAAGTCTACCTATACACCTTATTTACAACCAGGCGCATATGTGTTGCGCGATGGTCTACATCCAAATCCTATTTATAGACCTAATTGTAGTCCACTCGTTCTGAGTCACATAGGTCAAAAACCCCTTCAGGACCAACCCTAATTTTACAAATCTGACATGTCTCACTTTATGTGCTAATAACTATGGCTAACCTCCTAAAAATATGACTCCCAAGATGCACAATTGTTTGGCTGTTCTCAGAACTCTACAGAAATAATGGAGCATGCTGGGAGTCATAATTTCACCACAGCTGTAGTGCCAAAGGTTAGCCATCACTCAAGCCATTCTGACATTGTTTTTTTGTGAAATCTTGTACTTGATGTTAGGGGTAAATTTGGGTCCATTTATGAGCAAGCAGCATCAGATACAGGGGGGGCGCATCGAAGGGTGCGCATCAGGGGGCATTGCAGCATCAGGAGAATGGGACACATGGGGCATGGCAGCATCGAGGGAACGGGACACAGGGGGAAGGGCAGCATAAGGGGGAACAGGACATAAGGGGCATGGCAGCATTAGGGGAATGGGCACAGGGGGCACAGAAACATTGGGGGAATGGGGCTCAAGGGGTACTGCAGCTGTAGAGGAAAGGGGCTCAGGGGGCACAGCAGCATAGGGGGAACGGACACGGGGGGTACCAGGCTACAGGGGGCAGTACAGGCTCTGATCTGCACTCCCTAACACTTGTATGTTATGGACTGCTATTAGTGGTGCCGCTGCATCTCCTAATCCTATACAGTAGATCTATTTTATGACAGGCAGCTAGCTGGCGTGACATGCACCAACATTTCGCCGTTATTTCTCATTCGAAGTTCTTAACTCAGACCTAACACATGTCTAATCCCGGATTGCAGTTCTAAATGTAGAATTCTTGAACTCAGTACTAAAGCTCAGGTTGTGTTAATAATGTCGCAAAAGAAACCACAAATAAACGATGAACAAAAATAGACCCAAACAAAGAATAATAAATGACCCCCTATATCTCCATATTTCTTTTTAGGCTAAACATAATTAGAACATAGGTTAAGAAATGACAAGCTCAGAGTCTTGTCTACAAATGCTCGCAGGTTAGGGAATAAGATCAATGAACTTGAGTCTATAATGGCATCTGAAAATATAGATGTAGTGGCTGTTACTGAGACGTGGTTCAATGGGAGTAATGACTGGGATATAACAATACCAGGGTTCTCTCTATATAGGAAAGACAGGGAAGGCAAGAAAGGGGGAGGGGTGGCCCTGTATGTGAAAGATAGCATAAAATCTAATTTAATACAAGTTAGCGAGACCAATTTAGAGTCAGTTTGGGTTACATTGCAGCTTGATAATCATAAGGTAACTCGTGTAGGTGTGATATATAGACCACCTGGCCAAGTCAAAGAATTAGATGATCTACTAGTTGAGGAAATAGCTAAAATAATATTGAAAGGGGAAGTTATCATTATGGGAGACTTCAATCTTCCTGATGTAAACTGGAAAACCAAAATAGCTAGTTCTGCCAGGAGTACAGATATTCTAAATTCCCTACTGGGATTATCTTTAAAGCAAGTAGTTGAGGAGGCCATTTTAGATTTAGTATTTACAAATGGTAATTTGGCATCTGATATTACTGTAGGGGAAAGCTTGGGATCTAGTGATCACCAGTCAGTGTGGTTTACTATAAGTACAGTGACTGAGTCACACCACACAAAAACAAAAGTTTTAGATTTTATCACAAAAACAAAAGTTTTAGATTTTATGGGACTACTTAAAAGTGGCACTATTGAAGGCAACAGATAATTGCATTAGGCTTGTCAGCAAAAGCAAAAAAGGAGGCGACCACTGTGGTACTCAGCAGAAGTGGCAAAAATCATAAAAAAAAAAAAAAAGATAGCATTTAGTAATTATAATTAAAAAAAACGAGGATGACAGGAAAATGTATAAGATTAGGCAGAGAGAGGCCAAGCAAGTTACATGAGCTTCTAAAGCACAGGCAGAAGAGAAATTAGCTCACTCAGTAAAAAAAGGCGATAAGACATTCTTCAGATACATAAATGAAAAAAGGAAACTAAAACAAGGAATTGCCAAATTAAAAACAAAAGAAGGAAGGTATAAATCGAAGAAGATAAAAAAAAGTAGCTGACTGCCTCAATTAATACTTCTGTTCAGTTTTTACAAAGGAAAATGAAAAGAAAGGACCTCAGTTAGGGAGGAAGACTAATTAATCTTTGGATGCACGTGTCTTTACAGAGGAAGAGGTTCTAAGTCATCTGTCTAAAATTAATACAAATAAGTCACAGGGGCCTGATGGGATACACCCAAAGCTATTAAAAGAGCTTGGCGGTGAACTAGCAAAACCATTAACAGATTTATTTAACCAATCACTGGTAACAGGAGTCGTCCCAGAAGATTGGAAATTAGCAAATGTTGTGCCCATTCACAAAAAAGGCAGTAAAGAGGAATCGGGTAACTATAGGCCAGTAAGCCTGACATCAATAGTGGGGAAATTAATGGAAACCATACTTAAGGAGAGGATTGCGGAAAATCTAAAATCCCATGGATTTAAAGATGAAAAACAGCATGGGTTTACTTCAGGGAGATCATGTCAAAATAATCATATAGATTTTTTTGATTGGTGATGGCGGAGGTGCAGTAGACATCCCTTATCTAGACTTTAGTAAGGCTTTTGATACTGTACCACATAGAAGGCTTATCAATAAATTGCAGTCTTTGTGCTTGGACTCCTAAATTGTTGAATGCATTAGGCAGTGGCTGAGGGACAGACAACAGAGGGTTGTAGTCAATGGAGTATATTCAGACCATGGTCTTGTTACCAGCGAGGTACCTCAAGGATCTGTTCTGGGCCCCATATTGTTTAATATCTTTATCAGCGAAATTGCAGAAGGCCTTGATGGTAAGGTGTGTCTTTTTGCTGATGACACAAAGATTTGTAACAGGGTTGATGTTCCTGGAGGAATACACCAAATCGAAAAGGATTTAGGAAAACTAGAGGAATGGTCAAAAATCTTGCAACTAAAATTTTATGTTGATAAGTGCAAGATAATGCACCTGGGGCGTAAAAACCCAAGAGCAGAATATAAAATCAGTGATACAGTCCTAACCTCAGTATCTGAGGAAAGGGATTTAGGGATCATTATTTCAGAAGACTTAAAGGTAGGCAGACAATGTCATAGAGCAGCAGGAAATGCTAGCAGAATGCTTGGGTGTATAGGGAGAGGCATTACCAGTAGAAAGAGGGAGGTGCTCATGCCGCTCTACAGAGCACTAGTGAGACCTCATTTGGAGTATTGTGCTCAGTACTAGAGACCATATCTCCAGAAGGATATTGATACTTTGGAGAGAGTTCGGAGAAGAGCTACTAAACTGGTACATGGATTGCAGGATAAAACTTACCAGGAAAGATTAAAGGACCTTAACATGTATAGCTTGGAAGAAAGACGAGACAGAGGGGATATGATAGAAACTGCTAAATACATAAAGGGAATCAACAAGGTAAAAGAGGAGAGAATATTTAAAAGAAGAAAAACTGCTACAAGAGGACACAGCTTTAAATTGGAGGGGCAAAGGTTTAAAAGTAATATCAGGAAGTATTACTTTACTGAGAGAGTAGTGGATGCATGGAATAGCCTTCCTGCAGAAGTGGTAGCTGCAAATACAGTGAAGGAGTTTAAGCATGCATGGGATAGGCATAAGGCCATCCTTAATATTAGATAGGTCCAGGGGCTATTCATAGCATTCAGTATATTGGGCAGACTAGATGGGCCAAATGGTTCTTATTTGCAGACACATTCTATGTTTCTATGTTTCTATGTAATGTCATTCATATTGGAGTCAAATGGTAAATGGGACAGATGTGTTGCTACACTGTTAACCATCTTGCTAAATGTCAAACCATTTACTCTATGGCTTGCAAATCTATATTTTAAGCAATATCCATATTGATGTTTTACTGGAATATCTAACTGACATTGCTGATTGTTTTTTTTTTTTGTTTGTACAGTGGATGTCAGATAGAAAAGTCATAAAACCTTTCACATTGATACCCCAGTGCCTAATTCTACACATTCTCATCACGGTAATTCCCATTGCAACCATATCTGCTGTCAGCCATTAGCTGAGCACATCTGCCAAGTCTAATGACCAGTGTAGTGTACACGTACCTGTCTACGACGTGCTACAGACATCACCCTTAGGACACAAGTCCTGGCCCCTCCAGGGCATGCTAAAATTCAAAATTATTGACTATTTGCAGTTTGCTCTGCAGTGTGTGGAGGTGAAGTCATTACATCTGGGGTTATCATAAGGTGAGATTCCTCTGCTTGCGTTCATTGTGTGCCGGAATAATAACCAGGACAGGGATGATATTATTCCTGCAGATTCTGCTTATAGACACACAATCCGTGCATGGATTTATGTCATGTGACTATGTATGATGGAGATTACTAAAATGTGTTATGTGTACCAGTGTGGGGCATTTATCATGTTGACCATTTAAAGGGACAATGGTGAAGAATGATGATGTGGGGAGTATTTTAACCCCTTATGGACCGGGCTCATTTTCACCTTAAGGACCAGGCCATTTTTTGAAAATCTTACCAGTGTCACTTTAAGGGGTGATAACTTTAAAACGCTTTGACTCCAGGCCATTCTGAGATTGTTTTTTTGTCACATATTGTACTTCATGACAAAATGGAGTTCATTTTTTTTTATTTATAACAAAAAACAAATTTGCCAACATTTTTTAAAAATTTGCAAATTTCCAAGTTTCAATTTCTCTACTTCTATAATACATAGATTAGCAATACTTACAAAATAATTATTACTTTACATTCCCCTTATGTCTACTTCATGTTAGGATCATTTTGGAAATTACATTTTATTTTTGGGGATGTTACAAGGAACAGAAATTTTCAAAAAACAACAGTTCAGATCTGAAATCACTTTGTGAGGCTTACATAATAGAAACCACCCAAAAATGACCCCATTCTAGAAACTACACCCCTCAAGGTATTTAAAACTGATTTTACAAACACTGTTAACCCTTTAGGTGTTCCACAAGAATGAATGGAAAATAGAGATACAATTTCAAAATTTCACTTTTTTGGCAGATTTTCCATTGTAATATTGTTTTTTCCAGTTACAAAGCAAGGGTTAACAGCCAAACAAAACTCAATATTTATGGCCCTGATTCTGTAGTTTGCATAAACACCCATATGTGGTTGTAAACTGCTGTACAGGCACATGGCAGAAACAGAAGGAAAGGAATGCCATACGGTTTTTGGAAGGCAGATTTTGCTGGACTGTTTTTTTTTACACCATGTCCCATTTGAAGCCCCCCTGATGCAACCCTAGAGTAGAAACTCCATAAAAGTGACCCCATTTAAGAAACTACACCCCACAAGATATTCAAAGCTGATTTTACAAATGTCATTAACCCTTTAGGTGTTCCACAAGAGTTATTGGCAAATTGAGATTACATTTTAGAATTTCAATTTTTTGGCAAATTTTCCATTTTAATCCATTTTTTCCAGTTACAAAGCAAGGGTTAACAGCCAAACAAAACTCAATATTTATGGCCCTGATTCTGTAGTTTACAGAAACACCCCAAATGTGGTTGTAAACTGCTGTTCGGACACACGGCAGGGCACAGAAGGAAAGGAATGCCATACGGTTTTTGGAAGGCAGATTTTGATGGACTGTTTTTTGACACCATGTCCCATTTGAAACCCCCCTGATGCACCCCAGTGACCCCATTTTAGAAACTACAGGATAGGGTGGAAGTTTTGTTTGTACTAGTTTAGGGTACACATGATTTTTGGTTGTTCTATATTACACTTTTTGTGAGGCAAGGTAACAAGAAATAGCTGTTTTGGCACCGTTTGTTATTTACAACATTCATCTGACAGGTTAGATCATGTGGTATTTTTATAGAGCAGGTTGTCACTGACATGGCGATACCTAATATGTATACAATTTTTTATTTATGTAAGTTTTACACAATGACTTCATTTGTGAAACAAAAAAATCATGTTTTAATGTCTCTATAGTCTGAGAGCCATAGTTTTTTCAGTTTTTGGGCGATCATCTTAGGTAGGGTCTCATTTCTTGTGTGATGAGATGATGGTTTGATTGGCACTATTTTGGGGTGCATATGACTTTTTGATCGCTTGCTATTACACTTTTTGTGATGTAAGATTACAAAAAATTTCTTTTTTTACATCGTTTTTATTTTTTTACGGTGTTCCCCTGAGGGGTTAGGTCATATGATATTTTTATAGAGCAGGTTATTACGGACGCGGCGATACCAAATATGTATACTTTTTTCATTTATGTAAGTTTTACACAATAATCATCAAAATATCATGTTTTAGTGTCTCCATAGTCTGCGAGCCATAGTTTTTTCAGTTTTTGGGCAATCATCTTACGTAGGGTCTCATTTTTTGCGGGATGAGATGAAGGTTTGATTGGCACTATTTTGGGGTGTGTATGACTTTTTGATCGCTTGCTATTACACTTTTTGTGATGTAAGGTGACAAAAAATGTTTTTTTATTACAGCGTTTTTTTTTTTTTTACGGTGTTCACCTGAGGGGTTAGGTCATGTGATATTTTTATAGAGCCGGTCGATACGGATGCGGCGATACCTAATATGTATACTTTTTTTAATTTACTTAAGTTTTACACAAAACAGCTTTTCTAAAACCCAAAAAATTTGGGGCGACCGAGTCACCTGGATTCTATTTATGAATTCTCAGGTAGGAATCTATATTGCTCGTCAATGGAAAGACGTACAGTCTATATTGCAATGTGAATTTACATTTGCTTCCTCGGTGAAAGATAGGATAGCGCTACATAACAAGTGGCTACTATGGTTGTCTAGTTCATATGCGGATCCACTCCCACACTACCTTCTTTAACTGTAATTGTGTTTGTACTACTTTGGGGAAGTCTATTTGGCTTCTGGTTTCCCTAGGTGTTACATATATCCTGACTGCAAGTGTATGGTGTTAATGTATACTGCATATAGTTTGCCGCAAACTGTAACACATATCGGTCAAAGGTAACACAACGCCATCCAAACGTCATGTCCTTTGTACTCATGTATGGAACCCTTTTATCTATTATTTGTTGTTGTTATTATTATTTTATTATTTCCTGTACTATGTTAATTTTGATAATTGACTTATGTACAAAATCTCTTTTGATTTAAAAAAATAAATCAGGTAGGAATCTATGACATAGATTATTCATCTCCGTTATATAGATTTGTATTGGGTATTATTGGAGTCCGTAACCTGTTAATAAATGACATATGTGAGACAGATGTTTGACTGCGTGACTGTATAGTGCGGGATACCTCTTTGTTTACAGATGCTCCCAGCACACAGTACGCAACGATAGTGGGACACCTCATGCCAATCCAGATGATTATTATATTTTATATCCAGGGCGGAGCGGGTCTCCATGGCAATAGAGATGATCGTATGTAGTATACTTTCTACCTGTCTGGGCAGAGATTGAATAGCGGTCATGCGATCATCATGTGACCGTCATGTGATCTAGCATGATGATGCTGTGACTCACGCAGGACGCGAACATGGATCTCAGGTGCTCGGTATATATGCTTCTCTGGCTGCTGCCCCCCACAAGGGGACACAGAGTTTTCAATTATACACAACTGTGATCGATATGACACATTATTAAGATCCATTGTGCATTGGTTGGTTTTTTATTGGTGGGTGTTGTGACGCCGAATTGATTGCGTCTTTAGAAATAAGGGAGGAGTTATGTGTACTATATTAGACATGGGAATATCATTTGTTACTATGCTTGATAAAGGCTACCATGTAGCCGAAACATTGCATTTTGGCTCTTTATGTACACATTCGTTAAAGCACGTCCAATAAATAAATATCTGGAGATGCAGCCGTTACTGTTTTATTGAACGCTATCCTCCAGATAGGTCTTCAGTATCTGATTAGTGAGGGTCTGACCCCCGGGACCCCTGCAGATCAGCTGTATGAGAAAGCACTGGCGCTCGCAGTAGTGTCTCGGCACTGCATGCGCCGGTGCCTTCTCAAGCAACAGAGGACAGGTCATCAGTTTCAAAATCCTGGAAGACCCCTTTAAGTCAATTTTTCTTGAGTTTGTAATTTGCACCAAATTTACTGCCCTGCACTCTGATAAATGTAAAATTTTGTGCTTTAAAAAAAATTGTGACTATTTTAAAAAGTCACATTTGATAAATCTGGCGTACATCTACCCACCTAGCTAACCAGACCCACTTTTCAAAAGTTGTGAGAGTGGCACAAAAGGTCACACATTTTTGTGCAAAAATGGCATGCACCAAAATGTGTGACTTTTTTTCCCTAGAAAGCTGGTGTACAGCATTTCATACATTCTCCTCTTTGTACTCTCAAATTTTTACGCATACTTTTTCCTAGGAAGCCTTATCTATCAGATTCACCACCTGAACCTTCCAAGAGTAATACAGTGCTGTCTAAAGATGGATGACTGATTTAATTGCTATGACTAGTCATGATTCAAAGTTCTTTAATAGGTTCAACATTACATGACTTACTTAAGTAGCTACCTATAGGTGGCATTAATGATACAGTTCTCTTTTTACTGGAAGAGGGCTAATTTGCACAAATCCTATATACTCTCTATGGATCCTTATTCCGCAGGCTGCAAACAGCCAATGCAAGCCAGAAGGTGCCGAGTGCTCTGATAAACACCACTGCATCTTCTGTGCTTTGAGTAAAGGTTTAGGTACTTTTTAAAATTTCATCCATTTTGCCACAGATGTATTCTTCTGAGGATTTATATTATTACAAACACAGAATCCTTTAAGTGTATATACTCTTATCATCCAGTTCTTGAAGACGTTTTACTGCTGCATTTTTAAGCATTTCATTTTTCTTTAGCTATATTCTGAAACTCTAACATTAAAAACAACTGTCCTAGACCAAAATGACTACCTTTACAGTGACCATATGATGATAAATACCAGTTCTACACATGTGCTCTGCAAGCTATAAGGATTATTACAGTACAGTTGTATCCTGTCATTTACAGATGACATCTCTGAATGGAGTCATTCACTTTCCCTTTTTTTTCCATCTGGCCCAGACCACCATGATGACTTCATGGATTCATTGATGCACAAAGAAGTATGTCTGACATGTTTGAGAGATGTGATGTTCTATGAAAAGACTAAGAAAATCCAACAAATTCCTTGTAGGGAACTACCATTCAATACCGAGCACAGGACAATAAACTTATCAGTAAAGTTGAGGCTGAGTTTCTATTATCCACACATCTAGTTGTTGCTATGGTACCTTTTAATTCACAAGGGATTATACACCTTTGGGGGAAGACTAATTGTGTTAGGGGTATTGAACATCAACCAAACCGTGGGATGTTACAATGATGGAATCCTGCATCCATTTGTTCTACCTTTACCATTAAATATAGGGGATACATTGGATTGCAGGGAATACATCTAGAGGAAAACATACTGTTCACCTCCATAGATGTATTCACTGCACACCTCTATGCATCATGAATTAGGATTAAGGGTGACCCTGCAGTTTCCATCTACTCATGATGTATGTTAAAGACCACATAATGAATTAATCTTGAAATTGCTTGAATTCAATCTCACAAGAAATCTCTCTGTTTTTATGGGACTTTTTATCACCAGCTCAGGGGCATGACCATGGGTAGTCCATGCGCCCCATCTTACTCCAACTTGTTCCTGAGCTGGTGGAGAGATCGGTTTGTCATGACATGTCAGGACATGAGCCACTGGTAGTCATCAATTTATCTTTGGCTAAGATTTATTGACATTTTCCTTTGTGGTGGCTCAAAAGAAAGCTTCCTGATGTTTGCATGCAAACTCAATGACAACACACTGGGACTTATGTTCACCAATTAAATACATGTCGACACACTGGCATTTTTGGATTACCTGATAAAACAAGGGGCGGGAGGCATGATTGAGACAGAGGTCTTCTGCAAAATGATAGCCAATAATAGCCTTTTAAAGTGGGAGAGTACGCACCCATTTGCCCTTAAAAGAGGACAGATCTACATATCTACATACAGCTGAGGAGAAATTATGCCATCTTCAAATGTTTTAATCAGCAAGAACAAGATTTAAGACATCGCTTCCTCAATCTGGGCGACTTATACTCACATACTTAATGGCTATGTACACCATCGGGGACAATTTTCTTATGATTGCATATTTTTAATTGGTCTTTATTAAAAATTATGAGCCATTTTCCCTGCACAGGTTTGAGTTTATCTACTAGCAGGATCTGTATTTTCTCTCTGCTACTTCAAACAGGGAACTGACAGGCTCCTATGCTCTCTGACATTATAAACACTCATTATAGCTCAATTCTTATCTTACTGATAAGAATGTGGCCTAAATAAGTGTTTATGACCTTTTAGTAATTTAAATATAAGGGTTATTAGATGAACGGCACAAAGTGAAAGTACCAGTCACAGAGCTAGAAAAACAGTTAACCCTTTGTGAAAGCACAAATCAATATTTTTAATGAAGACCAATTGAAAAAAAGGGTTTTAGCACAAAATTAGTACAATGCAGTAGTAATAAAAAAATTGCCACTAAAGGTGTACATAGCCATTAAGGGAGCATTTTCCAAGGGCGCAAAATGTCAAAGTCTGGACTTACTGACCCCCAAAACCTCAGAGGCATCCCCTAGATGCATTTAGGTCAAAGGAACCTTTATAATTTTCAAAGAGAAGTGATTAGAATTCTTATGAGACACTGCAGGATACTCATAGCTGACCCTCACTGTAGGTCGATCCTTGGAGGAAAAAAACAGTAATGACCTGCAAGAGGTGAAGAAATTTTGAAAGAGTAGCCACTTTGCCAGAGAATTGCAACAGGGCAATTGGTTTGACAGAAAACATATGAGTGCTTACAGATGCTGTCATTGTACTTGTTGTGATCAGATAAAGGTAATGTCACAGGGCGCCGAAGACGCACTCGTTCTCCCATCAGCCGCAGACCTGTTGCTTAGCTTCGGGAGCGAGAATCTGTGTTCGTCCTCATTCCAAGTGCGGCTTTGCTAGCTGGGAAGCTCCCTGCTCCTAGGTCTGCCTTGAGCGCCGAGCTGATCACTCGGTGCTCGACTTGTCTGTCTGTCGGTCATGTGACGCTGGCCACGTCACATGACCCTCAGACCCCACTATAAATACAGGCAGCCTGCTGACCACAGGTTGCCTGTTAATTCTAGGTTCCTGGCTATTTGTTGAACTACTGTCACAACCAGACAGCTGAGAAGCTCTGACAGAGGCCTTTCAGATCCTCCTCCTTGAATTTCTGTGTTGTGGTATTCAGCTCCTCCTCTCGTCAGCCTCTCTCAGCTGTCATGTGTTAATTGCTTCCCTTTAAATGCCTCCCCAGAATGCTTTTCTGGGCGGCTTATACTACTTCCTGGAGTGTGTGTGCACGCTGATCTGTCCTCCTGTTTGCTTCAAAGCTAAGTGTACCTTTATCTGTTAATATCTGTTTGCTGGATCCCAGGTGACCCTGACTCCCTCCGTGTCTTGTGTAGGGAGCCGGTGGTCGTGTCCCCTCACTATTGTAGGGTGCTCAGGGCTTTATAGTCAAGGTTCGTGGATATGCAAACCTCCACCATTAGGATCTTTGCATAGGCTGAGCAGCCAGGGAAAGTGCCAGGTCTTCTGCAGGGGTCTCCCTTGGTTCCTTAGTTTTTGGATTTAGCGAGTCGTTTATACGTGTTGCTTTGCCTTGTTACCTGTACACATTCCGTGACATTATAAGCCGCCAAAACCGTCTTAAGCATGGATCCGGTTTCACTTTTGGCTGAACGCTTCCAGGGTCTTTCATTGGAGGTAGCTGACCTCCGTAAGACTTTTTCTCAGCTTCAAGTGACCGGTTCAGCTTGCGTTCATGGAGCTTGTTCTGAGCCTAAGATCTCGCTCCCGGATACGTTCTCCGGGGGTAGTGAGAATTTTGTGCGTTTTAGAGAGGCTTGCAAACTCCATTTTCGCCTTCTTCCCCATTCTTCTGGTGATGAGGAACGGAGGGTGGGGATCACTATATCGCTGCTCAGGGGTAACGCTCAGTCTTGGGCCTTTTCGCTGCCGGAGGGGGCACGGCCTCTCCGTTCGGTGGATGAATTCTTTTTAGCCCTGGGTCAGATATATGATGATCCGGATCGTATTGCTCTGGCGGAGTCTAGACTACGTCTCCTATGCCAGGGTAAACAATCCGCAGAAATATACTGCTCAGAATTTCGGAGTTGGGCAGCTGATACTGGTTGGAATGATGCTGCACTCCGAAGTCAATTTTGCCATGGTCTTTCAGAGGGATTGAAAGATGCATTTGCCTTTCATGAAAGGCCTATTTCTTTGGACTCTGCTATGTCTCAGGCCGTTCGTATTGACAGGCGTCTTAGAGAGAGAGGAGAGATCTCTCCTTCCTGTCATACTCGGTCCCAGGACTGTGCAGCGGTCCCATTCTCTGTGCAGGGGTCTCAGTCGCTGTCAGCCCCTTCTGAGCAGGAGCCCATGCAGCTGGGGTTGATTGCTTCTGACAATAGAAGATTCAGCCCGCATGGGAGGGTTTGTTTTTGTTGTGGAGGTATTAATCATTTGGCAAATATTTGTCCCTCTAGGAGATTCAGGCAGTTCTCTGGGTATAATAAAGAAACAAAGAGGAAAAAATCTTTGAAAAATGTTCCGTCTGTTACTATTGGCAGGGTTGAGGCGGAGATTGAAGGTTTTCCGTTTGCTTGTAGTTCCCGTTTTGTCCTGCCGGCTAGGGTGGCGCTAGAGAGCAAGAACATTTTTTGTGAGATTTTTGTGGATAGTGGAGCAGCGGTCAATCTCATTGATAATCACTTTGCGATAACTCATGGTTTCCAGGTGTGCACTTTGGGAAAGGATATTCCTGTGTTTGCTATCGATTCCGCTCCACTTTCTCAGAAGTCATTAAAGGGCATAGTTCACAATATCCGTTTAATTGTGAGTGATGCTCATGTTGAGGATGTGTCATGTTTCGTCCTTAGCGGTTTGCCGACTCCTCTAGTGTTGGGGCTACCCTGGCTCACTAAACATAACCCCACCATTGATTGGCAAGCGAGGCAAATAAATGGTTGGAGTGACTTTTGCAGAGAGAATTGCCTCATGACATCTGTTTCTGAGGTTGCTACTAAGACTGTACCATCTTTTCTCTCTGAATTTTCGGATGTCTTCTCTGAGAGTGGAGTTCAGGATTTGCCCCCGCACAGGGAGTACGATTGCCCTATTAATCTCATCCCAGACGCCAAGCTGCCTAAATCTCGTTTATACAATCTTTCCCAACCTGAAAGGGTCGCTATGCGTGCTTATATCTCTAAGAGTCTGAGAAAGGGACACATACGACCCTCAAAGTCACCTGTTGCCGCTGTTTTTTTCTTTGTTAAGAAAAAAGATGGTTCTTTAAGACCTTGTCTGGATTTCAGGGAGCTGAACAATATCACAATTCGTGACCCTTATCCGCTTCCTCTGATCCCGGACCTATTTAACCAGGTTGTTGGGGCTAAAGTCTTTTCCAAATTAGATTTAAGAGGGGCATACAACCTGGTCAGGGTCAGAGAAGGGGACGAATGGAAGACGGCCTTCAATACCCCTGAGGGCCATTTTGAGAATTTGGTTATGCCTTTTGGTTTGATGAATGCCCCAGCCGTTTTTCAGCATTTCGTGAACAGCATTTTTTATCATTTGATGGGAAAATTTGTATTGGTGTATTTGGATGACATTTTGATTTTTTCTCCCGATTTCAAAACTCATAAGGAACATTTACGTCAGGTCTTGCTCATCCTGCGGGAGAATAAATTATATGCGAAACTGGAAAAATGTGTGTTTGCGGTTCCAGAAATTCAATTTCTGGGGTTTCTTCTCTCCGCTTCTGGTTTTCGCATGGACCCCGAGAAGGTCCGCGCTGTGCTTGAGTGGGAGCTTCCTGAGAATCAAAAGGCGCTGATGCGTTTTTTGGGCTTTGCCAATTATTACAGGAAGTTCATTTTGAATTATTCTTCTATTGTTAAACCACTCACTGATATGACCAGAAAGGGGGTAGATTTTTCTTCTTGGTCAGTAGAGGCGCGTAAGGCTTTTTCTGATATCAAGGAGAGTTTTGCTTCCGCTCCCATCTTGGTGCAACCTGATGTTTCGTTACCCTTCATAGTTGAGGTTGATGCTTCTGAGGTGGGTGTGGGGGCGGTCTTGTCTCAGGGTTCCTCTCCTGCCAATTGGCGACCGTGTGCCTTTTTCTCAAGAAAACTCTCCTCCGCAGAGAGAAATTACGATGTGGGAGATAGGGAATTGTTGGCCATCAAGTTGGCTTTTGAGGAATGGCGCCATTGGCTAGAGGGAGCCAGACACCCTATTACCGTATTTACTGACCATAAAAATCTGGCCTACTTGGAGTCAGCCAAGCGTCTGAACCCGAGACAGGCCAGATGGTCGTTGTTCTTTTCTAGGTTTAATTTTGTTGTCACGTTCCGCCCTGGAGTTAAGAATGTGAAGGCAGATGCCCTGTCACGTTGTTTTCCGGGAGGCGGGAATTTTGAAGACCCGGGTCCCATTTTGGCTGAAGGTGTGGTGGTCTCTGCTCTTTTTCCTGAATTGGAGGCAGAGGTGCAGGCAGCCCAGTCAGAGGCTCCTGATCTTTGTCCTCCTGGGAGGTTGTTTGTGCCTCTCGCTTTAAGACACAAGATTTTTAAAGAACACCACGATACGGTCCTTGCTGGGCACCCGGGGGTAAGAGCCACACTGGATCTCATCGCTCGGAGATTCTGGTGGCCTGCGCTTCGTAAGTCGGTTGAGGGTTTTGTGGCAGCCTGCGAGACTTGCGCTCGTGCCAAAGTCCCTCATTCACGGCCATCAGGTCCTCTCCTTCCCTTACCCATTCCTTCCCGTCCTTGGACACATCTGTCCATGGACTTTATCACGGACCTGCCTCGTTCCTCGGGGAAGACTGTGATTCTGGTGGTGGTGGACCGTTTTAGCAAAATGGTGCATTTCATCCCTTTTCCTGGTTTGCCCAATGCTAAGACGCTGGCGCAGGCATTTGTTGATCACATTGTCAAATTGCACGGTATTCCTTCAGACATAGTCTCTGATAGGGGCACGCAGTTTGTTTCCAGATTCTGGAAGGCTTTCTGTTCTCGCTTGGGGGTTCGGTTGTCATTCTCTTCTGCTTTCCACCCGCAGTCGAATGGCCAGACAGAGCGCGTCAATCAGAATCTGGAGACATATCTGCGTTGTTTTGTGGCGGAGAATCAAGAGGATTGGTGTTCTTTTTTGTCTCTTGCTGAGTTTGCTTTAAATAACCGTCGTCAGGAGTCCTCTGATAAGTCACCATTTTTTGGTGCATATGGGTTTCATCCACAGTTTGGGACTTTCTCGGGAGAGGGGTCTTCTGGTTTACCTGATGAGGACAGATTCTCCTCGTCTTTGTCATCTATTTGGCAAAAGATTCAAGATAATTTAAAGAGCATGAGTGAGAGATATAAGCGTGTGGCTGATAAGAGACGTGTGCTTGGTCCGGACCTGAATGTTGGTGATCTGGTGTGGTTGTCTACCAAGAATATCAAATTGAAGGTTCCCTCCTGGAAGTTGGGTCCTAGGTTTATTGGGCCTTACAAAATCCTGTCTGTCATCAATCCTGTTGCATACCGTCTTGATCTTCCTCAGACTTGGAAGATCCATAATGTTTTTCATAAGTCCTTATTGAAACCTTATGTTCAACCCATTGTACCCTCGCCTTTGCCTCCTCCTCCGATTATGGTTGATGGGAATCTTGAATTTCAGGTATCTAGGATTGTGGATTCTCGTCTTGTCCGCGGTTCTCTTCAGTACCTTGTTCAGTGGGAGGGGTATGGTCCTGAGGAGAGGATGTGGGTCCCAGTGACGGACATTAAGGCCTCTCGTCTCATCAGGGCTTTCCATAGGTCCCATCCTGAGAAGGTGGGTTCTGAGTGTCCGGAGTCCACTCGTAGAGGGAGGGGTACTGTCACAACCAGACAGCTGAGAAGCTCTGACAGAGGCCTTTCAGATCCTCCTCCTTGAATTTCTGTGTTGTGGTATTCAGCTCCTCCTCTCGTCAGCCTCTCTCAGCTGTCATGTGTTAATTGCTTCCCTTTAAATGCCTCCCCAGAATGCTTTTCTGGGCGGCTTATACTACTTCCTGGAGTGTGTGTGCACGCTGATCTGTCCTCCTGTTTGCTTCAAAGCTAAGTGTACCTTTATCTGTTAATATCTGTTTGCTGGATCCCAGGTGACCCTGACTCCCTCCGTGTCTTGTGTAGGGAGCCGGTGGTCGTGTCCCCTCACTATTGTAGGGTGCTCAGGGCTTTATAGTCAAGGTTCGTGGATATGCAAACCTCCACCATTAGGATCTTTGCATAGGCTGAGCAGCCAGGGAAAGTGCCAGGTCTTCTGCAGGGGTCTCCCTTGGTTCCTTAGTTTTTGGATTCAGCGAGTCGTTTATACGTGTTGCTTTGCCTTGTTACCTGTACACATTCCGTGACAACTACTGAATACTCACCTGATCCTGTTCCCTGACGATCCTTTGCCTGCTCCTCTTGTACTGTGCATCCCTCCTGGTATTGTGACCTTGGCTCCCATCTGACTACTCTTTGCAGACTCCTCTGGTACTTCTCTACTCTCCTGGCATTTGACCCCGGCTTCTCCTGACCATTCTTTGCTTAACCCTTTGTACTGCGTAGCTCTCTTGGTTCTGACCCGGTCCGTTCACATTCCGTATTTTGTCTTGTATGTCTTCCCTGCACATATCCTAAGTAAGGGACTGTCGTCCAGTTGTCCCCTGTCATCAGGACTCATGAGGCAAGTAGGCAGGGCCAGGGGTGAGGGTGGAGCGCAGTGGTCACTATCCTTCCCCCTGTGTGTGTGTGGACGTAACCGTTACAGGTAACCAAAATGTTCACCATTTACAAGCTGGCAAAATATTGCCTGAAGAAGGAGCCTTTGTGCTCTGAAAGCTTGCAATATGTTTTTTATGGTTAGCCTATAAAGGTATCACTCCTTTAATACAAAAGTATTTATTAATGCAAAAGTATTCAACATCACAAGCTGGCAAAGAATACAAAATTCACAATTTCATTCATTGTACTGGGAACGGTGTTGTCTGTCTGGCGCAGAGTAGGTGCTCAATTGACTACATTGGCAAAATGAAATGAGAATTTCGTTGTCGCATTAGAGAACACAATAATAATATCTTAAACAAAAAAGACACACTCTAAACATATGTGGAACACACATCAAGAAAATAGGGCATTAAATTAGTCAGGGATCGTAAACTGGGATTTGCTCTTTGACTGTTGTAATACAGTTATTCTATGATCAATATGAGGACCCAATATAAATAAATCTTTATAGGATCACTTACACAGGTGGCGTCATGCCAAACTTGTCCCCCCACTAGTGTACAAAACATAACTATTGTCAAAATAAATGTGTTATGGATCCATGGGGAATTTTTACACACCTCCGAGGTCGATAATAGATCTGCCATTGCTAACAGTGCCCCAGTGTTCCATACCGTATGGCTTCTGCTACCACCTCAGATGCTATTCTCTGCTGCTAATCCCCCTATTGCCACTACCATTACTGTTACACATCCGCCACTACTACTACTACTACTACTGCTACCCCAACACAGCTGCACACACATCTAATGCCTTGTCTGTTCCATATTGTGCTGCTACTGCTGGCGCTACTATTGCTGGCAGTTATTAGCCCTATACAAATTATTCTTTCCACATACTTACTGTACTGCTCGAAATGGGAGAATTTTTCAATTTCAACAATTAACACTTGTGTGTGTAGAAATATGGGCAGGAAGTTTGTCCTTGTTAAGGTATAATTTTTGGATGCTTGTGCAGAACAAGACACTGTTTCTTCAGGCATAATTTTCCTCCCTTAAGGCATAATTTTTGGATGCTTGATCCCTACAAATCACTTCTTTTTCAGATAACACTGGGTATATTTAAACACCATCTGCATCTAATAAGGGACAATTTTTGGAAGGTTCTATGTGATAAAACATGACACTGATGACAGTGCAGTGACTTTTTGAATACTTTGCTTGTTAACACCATCAACCATGCATTTATCCATAGCTATGTATGTCAGTGTTTCTCTTACATTATTTGCCATTGCTGTCATTGCCTTAAACAGCTTAAAAGGGGAGGGAAGGGAAAAACAGAGCAAAAATTTGTAAAAAATAAAAAAAAATGAAAAGTCTGCTGAGTCCTAGGAGACCTCAGAGTGCCATATAACAATTTTGAGGCCAATTGGAGCATATCCGATTCATCCACAAATTGAATTTAAAAATAAAATTGTGCTGCACTCATTAGGCTGGTTTCACACTAGCATTAAAGCCAGCCAAAGCTCCCTGGATCCAGCATAGACAAATGTTACCACAATGCCCGCTGGCCCCATTGCGGAGATCTGGCCGCTACCCGGCAAGAATGTCTGAATTCAGCCAGACAAAAAAACTCTGCACGGAGCAGCCTGCTGGAGAGCATGCCATGGATGTGAAAGAGACCTTACCTGACACCATGCAATAATACCAATCTGTAGCTATTCTAGGTAGGATATTATAGTAGAAGGGCACATTGCCATAAGCTGGTTTATAGTATGGAAGGACATAAAAGTGCTGATAATATTCAGATCACATATGTCTAGGAGTACACATTTGATTTTGATTGATGCAAATGCTTTTGCACTTTTCATTTCTGAGCAGAATAACTCCATCTTCTACACAGCACAGACAGAGTCATTATTTCAGCATATTTCACTTTAGAGGTCTAAGAAATATGTCCAAGGTTTTTATGTACCATAAGGAAATAAAAAGAAGACATTGTGATTACCATAAAAGACATATTCATTAATGTATGAATATGCAAGTTTATTAGGAAGCAGATGTTTCCTAATCGTGTTACTCTTACTCTGCAACTATTAAAATCCAAAGCTACAAAAACAAATATATTTCTTATACATATGTTTGGATAAAAAAGTGTCGATCAGTGTCAAGTTTTTCAGTGCCAGGACTAAAACTTGGATATTAGTTCTTCCACTGGGAATCCTAATGCTACACTCAGTTGAGAATACATAAAAAAAATCTTATGGACACAGACAATAACATGTATCTACACATAATTAAATTCACTGAAGAACAAAATCCAATGGTTATGGAGCAGGGATTATAGTAGGAGCTGAAGTTTAACTTGACCTGGTCTCCATTACTTCCATCTTTCTATTGCTGAAGAGAGAAATCCACAACTCTTGATGCATATATTCACTCTTCAATTAAGACGATACCATCGTGATTTTGTTAGTATTATTTATATTATAGCATCCATTTAAATAGTTTTCTTTCCTTTGGAGACAAGCTAATTTGCATATATTCCTTATGAAACATTGCCTAAAAATAAGGGTAGTGCCCTGGAGCAAGGGTACTTTGGACTAGGGACGTTTGTGGACATTTGTCCCTATTGCTACTGCGCAAAGCCATCAACTCATCACTTTGTTGTTTACACTTAAATTGTTTTATATACCTGAACTGCATTTTATATGTTTATTGTATAATACCCTGTTCATTTGCACTGTTGTTGCACTATATCTGTGGAAGGTTTAATGCACAGCCAGCTACTACTGAGAGACTTTGGGACTTTCTAGCTATGCACTGAGAAGTTAGAAATCTTCCACAGTTACTATAAGGGACTATGCAAATTTTTTTTGTTGTTGTTGTTTTGGGGGGGGGGCAGACAAACTGACTGTTTGACTGTCTAATTCTGTTGTTTATGTCTGAAGACTTGCTTATATATGGAAAAACTGCTTAGTCATTTCTATAGACATATTAAAACTCTATACAAGTCTATCACAGACTGATGATGACTGATAGAATTGCAACAATGTTTCTGTTTAGCCTGTGCTTCTCCTCTCCACCCATCCCACTATAAAGTTCTAATTCAGTTAGAAACTATATAAACTAAAGCAGATAGAGCTCCTGCTTGTCTGCAGATAGCGACCAATGTTTAGTAGAAGAGACTGCCACACAGCACGAGTGATCAGAGGAGGATGCTGAGACAGGGATGCTCTGCCACAAACCCAACCGTTGTCCCCATCCCTTTCACCAGATGGCCAGCTGAATGACTGAGCCACAGACCCTGGGCCAACCATCCTTTGGCCAGGGTACCAGCCTTCTGAGAGAGAGAGAAGGCTAGCTCAGGCTTCTCCTCAGCAAAGAACCTTCATCTGCCAGGTTGGAGACTGGAGAAACCATCTCAGTTCCTTGACGGTATTGTTTTGAACTTAAGTTCAGTAAAGTAGCCCACTGGTTTACTGGAGACCATGACTCTCTAGATATATTTTCCATTTAAGTGCAACCTGCCTTAACTACTCATCTGGTGAGCAGCAGCATGCGGTGACACCTCAACAGTGTCCTGGGGACCCAGCATACCATTGGGAACACTTCAAACCTGAACACTGCTGTGAACTGATCTGCAGTGATCAGTTGAATGCCAGCCAGTCCTCAGAAGAGGGATCATCCAGACGGAGTGATGCAGATTGATAATGCACTATACTGGGTGCATATTAAAGGGCTTCCCCAGGAATTTAGAAAATAAAAGTACTTAAATATTACTTTATTATAAATATGGATCATTTTGTTTAGAAAGCAATCATTAGCAGATACAAAATGGCCACCGTCCTATTTGCAGGAGAAGTTACTTCACAACATTGAGATAGAGGAGGCTGAGACAGCTCTTTCCTACTTGTCAGGGATTATGATTAGAGATGAGCGAATCGAAGTTGACGAAGTGGAATTTGATCCGAATTTCAGGAAAAATTAGATTCGCACCAAATCCGAATTTTCTCACGCTTCGTGGTAACGAATCGCATTTTTTTCTAAAATGGCTGATGCACCTGTTAGGACATGGAGCAAGTAACAAGGGATCACCCACAATGCCATACATGCAGCCAATCAGCAGTCAGTCAGCCCTGTGATGTCACAGCCCTATAAATAGCCTCAGCCATCTTTAAAACTTTTATTTTGCTGTATAGAAGTTCAGGATAGGGAGAAATCATTCCACAGTATTGAAGCAGAACAGGTCGGCGAGGTTACAGCCTGGGTAATAGGAACAATCCTATTACACCTTGCTGCACTGACTGGGGATCCAAATTGCCATTGTACAGCTCTGTAATTCCAGCAAACCGTTCTTGTTATTGGGGTGCAAGTGCTGTTTGATACAGCCATTAACAGGGTTTATTACAAGGAAATATTTCTACATCTTATCTGCCCTTTTGAGGTGCAGTTATATGTTCTTAAGCCTTTTTTGGCTTGTATTAGTGGGAAAAAATGGCTTATTAGCAGTTGTGTGGTGAAGTGAGAAATTACAGCCATTTTTGGTGTGTATTAGTGGCAAAAAATATATTTTATTTGCCGTTCAGTGGCTCAGTTATATGTTCTGAAGCCATTTTTGGTGTGTATTAGTGGCACAAAAATATATATTATTTGCCGTTCAGCAGTGCAGTTATATGTAGTGATGGCATTGCAGTTCGCCCGGCAGTCGGTTCGCGGCGACCTTTCCGCCGAACATGCAAACATATGGCGATGTCCGCGCGCGCCATATTCTTTTGCATTGCACAGAACTTTGACCCATGACACATCCATCAGGTGGGACAGGACAGCCAATTGAGACGTTTCAGCACATGGACACACCCCCAACCCTATAACAGAACCCGATCTGGCAGCCATTTTACATTATGTGTTTTGCCAGTGTAGGGAGAGGTTGCATTTTGGAGCAGGGACAGGCTGTTAGGAAATTAGGGACACCAAACGCAAGCTAATAGGGCCACAAAAGTCCTTTTAAGGACTGGTAACGTTGTGCTATTTATAGTTGTGATATACAGATGTGTGATATACTTATAATATATTTCTAACATACAAAGTATATTATAGTGAATTTGTATGCTTCCAGAAAATACTGATTGAGGGCTGCGTTCTATCAACTTCCACAAAATAGTGATTGAGGTTTTCCATATACCTGCGTCCACAAAATTACTGCTTGAGGGTGATATGCCAGCTTCAACTAACAACTGATTGAAATCGTTTATTTAACCACTTTCCGTCCGCCCATAGGATATAAACGTCCTATGGGTGGATCTCTATTTCTGAATGGACGTTTTAAAACGTCCGTTCAGAAACTGCAGCTGCACGCTAATCGTGCAGCTGCTTATCGGGTGGCCCACTGTCAGTGACAGCAGGGCAACCCAGAGAGAAGGCAGGGACAGTGCCCAGGTGTCCCTGCCTTCTAGATTGCAGCATACACAGCGCTCACCGGGACCGGAGAGTGCAGGAGCTGTCTTTTCGATCAGCCCTGCACTGAGGCTGTACAGCGCTGTACAGCCTCTCTGGGGGGTGTATTTTTCCTGTAACTGGGGCTACTATGTCAGCCCCAGCTACAGGAGAAATCAACTGTGAAAAAAAAAAGAAAAAGTGAAGTAAATGTTCCCCAGAGGTCTTGTATGACCTTATGGGGGACGAAAAGTGTAAAAAAAAAATTTAATTAAGGGTTGAAAAAATAAAATAAAAAAAGTTTCACATGTAAAAAAAAAAAGTCCCCAAGTAAGAAAAAAAAAAAAAAATGTTAAAAATAGAAAAAATAAAATAAAATAGACATATTTGGTATTTTGCCGCGTCCGTAAAAACCAGCTCTATAAAAATATCACATGAGCTAACCCCTCAGGTGAACACCGTAAAAAAAAAAAAAAAACTGTGTCAAAACAAGCAATTTTTGTCACCTTACATCACAAAAGGTGCAACACCAAGTGATCAAAAACGCGTATGTCCCACAAAATGGTACCAATAAAACCGTCACCTCATCCCGCAAAAAATGAGCCCCTACATAAGAAATCTCTAAAAAAGTAAAAAAAAACTATAGCTCTTAGAACATGGAGACACTAAAACATCATTTTTTTGGTTTCAAAAATGCTATTATTGTGTTAAAGTGAAACAAATAAAAAAAAGTATACATATTAGGTATTGCCGTGTCCGTAAAAAACTGCTCTATAAAAATATCACATGAGCTAACCCCTCAGGTGAACACCGTAAAAAAAAAAAAAAAATGTGTCAAAACAAGCAATTTTTGTCACCTTACATCACAAAAGGTGCAACACCAAGTGATCAATAATGCGTATGTCCCACAAAATGGTACCAATAAAACGGTCACCTCATCCCGCAAAAAACGAGCCCCTACATAAGAAAATCTCTCAAAAAATAAAAAAAAATATAGCTCTCAGAACATGGACACATTAAACATAATTTCTTTGTTTCAAAAATGCTATTATTGCGTAAAACTTTAATAAATGAGAAAAAGAATACATATTAGGTATCGCCACGTCCGTAACAATCTGCTCTATAAAAATGTCACTTGACTGAACCCCTCAGGTGAACGCTGTAAAAATAAATAAATAGAAACTGTGCTAAAACAACCAATTTTTTGGTCACCTTGCCCCATAAAGTGTATCAAAAAATCATATGTACCCAAAAATAGAACTAATAAAACTGGCACCTTATCCCCTAGTTTCCAAAATGGGGTCACTTCTTGGGAGTTTCTACTGTAAGGGTGCATCAGGGGGCTTCAAATGGGACATGGCATCTAAAAACCATGTGGAGTTCCTTTTCTTCTGCGCCCTGCCGTGTGCCCATACAGCAGTTTATGACCACATGTGGGGTGTTTCTGTAAACCGCAGAATCTGGGTAATAAATATTGAGTTTTGTTTGGCTGTTAACCATCGATGTGTCAAAGAAAAAATTGATTAAAATGGAAAATCTCCATTTTCCTTTAATTCTTGTGGAATGCCTAAAGGGTTAACAAAGTTTGTAAAATCGGTTTTGAATACCTTGAGGGGTGTAGTTTCTACAATGGGGTCATTTATGGGGGTATCCACTATGTAGGCCCCACAAAGTGACTTCAGACCTGAACTGGTCCTTAAAAAGTGGGTTTTGCCAATTTTCTTAAAAATTTGAAGAATTGCTTCTAAACTTCTAAGCCTTCTAACGTCCTAAAAAAATAAAATGACATTTCCAAAATGATGCCAACATAAAGTAGACATATGGGGAATGTTAAGTATTAAATATTTTATGAGGTATCACTTTCTGTTTTAAAATCGAAATTTTGAAAATTGTGAATTTTTTTAATTTTGGGGTAAATTTGGGATTTTTTCATAAATAAAGGTGAAATATTTTGACTCAAATTTATGACTATCATGAAGTACAATGTGTCACGAGAAAACAATCTCTGAATGACTTGGATAAATAAAGGCGTTCCAAAGTTATTCCAAGAATTATATTATACCGCCACTTACAGTACAGGTGTGGTGGTATCTATTTATACCCAAAATATACGGATACATTTTGTAAACTGGATTCTTTAAAACATAACCTTTACTTGGTCAATTAAAATATATTTCACACTGGGTGAGAGACAAAAATAACAAAAAACAACCTCCACTATATCACATAAAACCTATGAATACGTGAATAAATGGGTGGCTCTCACCTCATCCGAGCAGGATCCACAATCGCAGAGGGTGGTCCTGGCAGTTGGTGGTGCCGGTGACCGGTGTGACCCGGGTGCTGAGTTCGTGATGGCAGTATTAAGCCTCCTAAATAACCCTATTCTGGCTTTCCTGCCTACCTAGGGGTAGGGGGCTGTTCTTATCACCTGCCTACCACACATGGAGCACCCGCCCCGACAGGGGCGACCCCACACCGAACCTTACCCTCGGTATGGGTCTAGTGTTCTATATAACCCTATTACAATGCCCTACATGCCATGTTTCCATCTTTTATCATAGACATCATCAGGGGACTTCACATGTATTCAAGGGTGATCAGAGATCAGGGTGGTTTTAGCCTCCAATCAATCAGAGATCAGGGTGGTTTTCGCCTCCAATCAGTAGGATAGTTGGTGACTCTTATCCTCTCTGGAACATGGGAAGTGTCCCATGTCAGAACATGTCTCACCCAAACTAACAATGATCTGGCTCACCCAGTGTGAAATATATTTTAATTGACCAAGTAAAGGTTATGTTTTAAAGAATCCAGTTTACAAAATGTATCCGTATCCGTTCCAAAGTTATTACCACATAAAGTGAGATATGTCAGTTTTGCTAAATTAGGCCTGGTCAGGAAGGGGGCAAATGGCCCAGATGGGAAGTGGTTAACTATTTCTTGTGTGTTTTACTGCCACATGGTATTGACTCCTGGCTCCCTAGAGCAGTGGCGACTCTAGGAACAATATATAGGGGGGGCACAAAGATACCACAGTCAAAAATGGGGGGCAAAAACAAAATAAGTATATAGAAATAAGATTACAAAATACGAGAGAGTTGCGGTATGCAGGGATACAGTTATAATAAAACAATTTACTTACAAAAGAAGCTATTGAGTCGTCTGCTGTGCCGTCCTCTGCTTGCTTCCACGGATTCTTTCCCCTTCTTTCTGTCTCTCGTCAGTGCACAGGCGCACTGTTATGGTGGATCTGTGGAAGACACACTGTTATGGGGGATCTGTGGATGACACATTATGCCTCTCATTAGCCCTCATTATGCCTCTCATCACTCCCATATCAGCCCCCATATCAGCCCTTATGCCTCATTAGCCCCCATTATAAGCCCTTATGCCTCATTAGCCCCCATTATTCTTATTATTAGCCCCATTAGCCCCCATTATGCCTCATTAGCCCACATTATGCCTCCAATTAGCTCTATATGCCTCCAATTAGCCCCCATATGCCTTTAATTAGCCCCCATATGCCTCCTATTAGCCCCCATATGCCTTCTATTAGCCCCATAGACCCCATATGCCTCCTATTAGCCCCCATATGCCTCCAATTAACCCCATATGCCTCCAATTAGCCCATAGACCCCATATGCCTCCAATTAGCCCCCATATGCCTCCAATTAGCCCCCAATTAGCCCCCATATGCCACCTATATGCCTCCAATTAGCCCCTATATGCCTCCAATTAGCCCCCATATGCCTCCAATTAACCCCATATGCCTCCAATTAACCCCATAGACCCCATATGCCTCCAATTAGCCCCATATGCCTCCAATTAGCCCCCAAATGCCTCCTATTAGCCCCCATATGCCTCAAATTAACCCCATATGCCTCCAATTAGCCCCATAGACCCCATATGCCTCCAATTAGCCCCCATATGCCTCCAATTAGCCCCCAAATGCCTCCTATTAGCCCCCATATGCCTCAAATTAACCCCATATGCCTCCAATTAGCCCCATAGACCCCATATGCCTCCAATTAGCCCCCATATGCCTCCAATTAGCCCCCAATTAGCCCCCATATGCCTCCAATTAGCCCCATAGACCCCATATGCCTCCAACTAGCCCCCATATGCCTCCAATTAGCCCCCATATGCCTCCAATTAGCCCCCATATGCCTCCAATTAGCCCGCATATGCCTCCTATTAGCCCCCATATGCCTCCAATTAGCCCCCATATGCCTCCTATTAGCCCCATATGCCTCCTATTAGCCCCATATGCCTCATATTAGCCCCCAAATATGCCTCCAATTAGCCCCCAAATATGCCTCCAAATGCCCCCATATGCCTCCAATTAGCCCCCAAATATGCCTACAGTTAGCCCCCAAATATGCCTCCAATTAGCCCCATATGCCTTCAAATGCCCCCATATGCCTCCAATTAGCCCCCATATGCCTCCTATTAGCCCCCATATGCCTCCTATTAGCCCCCATAATGCCCCCAGCAGCCACATTTTTTTATAAAATAAAATAAAAAAACACTTACCTCTCCTGCTCCTGGACGGACGCCGCCTGCCGCCTGCTCCTCAGTCGACTGTGCTCTAAACTGGCGCGCACAGCGTGAGGTCTCAGCCCTGCACAGCCGACAGCCGAGGACCAGGAAGTGGTGAGTACAGAGCGTTCACCACTTCCTGGTCCTTCTGTACTAATGAGCGCTTCCATAATGGAAGCGCTCATTAGTATTTACTCGGGGGAATCAGCGGGGGGGCACCTGGGGGGGCAAGGAACAACATAGGGGGGGCAATTGCCCCCCCTCGCCCCCCTCTAGCGACGCCACTACCCTAGAGTGATTGAAATAGTAGTTTACAGTTGTGGTTAAGTTTATAGTGAACCAGTTTCAGACATTGTTTAATATTTGAAGATGGATTTATGGTAATATATCAAGTCCAAACAAGAGACAATAAATACCTTTTATTTTATGGGAGAGAGCCCAGTGACAAATAGATCTAATAATGATCTTCATCAAACAATGGATAAAACATTTCATGATTTAGAAAAATTGCTATCCAAACAATTGAGGCAACAATGGGAAGTCAAATCTCTCTCTCTCATTATTTAAAGGAAGGCCTAACCCCGAAGGAGTTAACCCTATACAAAACACCAGCCTCTGATTTATGTAATGAGGACTTTAATTCCCAGTGGGATTGTTTCTTTAAACTTCAATCCACAGCACTAGTAAATCTAGTAATACAAAGAAGGGAACAACTCAAACATGAATTAGAGGAAGAGGTTACCAAAATTAAAACCCAAATCGATGCATTTGAAAGGAATGAAATATTCTATGGCTTACAGTACAATCTGTTTGAGAGACTAAACAGATTGGAAAATGACATTATAGAGAAGAAAACAAAGAAATATAACATAACGGTCAGTGAAAATGAAGAAGGATGGATAAACAAAGAACCCCAGTAAATAAACCAGTTAAGTACAATACATCAAGCGTACCAACATATAATGGTTATCAGTCATTAGCTAGCCCTTTTTTAGACCACAGAACACAACCATACACAAAAAAGAAATTCAATAGGAAATCAAATCCACAGTGGGATACAAACAGGGGACCACAAGTACAAATAAGAAAGAATTCCACATATTCAACAAAAACATATGCACAGGCGGTATCTCAACCCCAAATAATTCAATATCACATTCAACTCTAAGTAAATCAATATCATTCACACACTACACAATAAATCACCAACACATAGTGTCACCATTGACACAAATAGATGTATCATTCAATTTGACACCAATATCACAACCACAGACAGTCCATCACAATCACAGCCCACATACATCCACCAATCACGGAGGCACACAAGACAACTCAGTTAACAACACAACAACCCCAACAATTATCAACACAAAGATCACCAATACAATTGGCCACACACACACGAAAAAGAGAACACAAAGAAGTAAAACTAAACAAAGGTGCCAAATACAAAACGGGGAAGAAATAGGGGATAACATAGTTAATCTGAGTTCAGTAAGTCTTAGTACCAGTCAAAAGAGTCTACTTAGCAAGGGGTTGAAATTTGCTCCAAGCAAATCGTTTGATAAATTTAGCACTTATATAGGCAGTGAAAAATACATTAGGAAGTTATGTTGTAAAAAATATTATATGAAGAATCCTATCCAGGATAGGAGTCAGCCCATTTCAAATGATATACATACAGATGTTAAACCAAAATCAAAGATGTACCCGAGAAATGAAATCGGTAAGGAAATAGCAGCATTTAGCATTATATTATTTTTACTATTTATCACATCCACATATTTTCTATCCTGTTTAGGATGTCCATTGTGGTACTTGTGGTCCGTGCAGAATCTGCCCCCCGGTTATAGATGCACCACTGCATATGGGGTTTAGCACTTCCTGCTTTTTAATACCACACCAATCTGTAGTTTGCATATAAGTAATTAGCCTACTTACATGGAACTTAGACCATATTTATTGGACTACAATGGAATACCACTGGCTCCCGTGTGTCCATCTTCCGGTCCATGGTTTGTTTACTTCCTCTCTGGCATGGGCATGATCATCTGCTCCGCTGCAGCCAATGACTGTATTCAGCTGTGACTTTTCCACAAGAGGCACATTACCTCCGAAGCCAGTTATTGGCTGCTGCAGAGCAGATGGTCATGCCCGTGCCTGGGACAAATTAAAAAAGCGATGGAACAGAAGATGGACATATGGGAGGCTACGGGCACCTGTGAAAAGTTACTTATTCCCTTACAATTCTTTTAACCCTTTCACTACCAGCACTGCACATGTTTGGCGCTGGAGTGATGGGTAAACATGGCACCTACTCGCACGTGCTTCAAACAGCAGAAACCCAAGGCTAATGACTGCGACTGACAATAAAGCCAATCGCAGTCATTAAAGCCTTTAGATGCAGTGATCAAGTGTGATCATCATGGCAACTAAAAGCTCAAAAACCCGGAAGCACGCGCTTCCGGGCTTCTTACCACCATCCTCTGTGGCCAAGGAGGATGCCGGTAATTGGTTTCAATACGCTGGATCTCCCTGAAAAGACCTAAGGTATTGGAGCTGCAATTCTTATTTTTGCCAGCAGGTAGCAGGCCAACATAAGAAATGAGCAATTTTAGTACCATCATGGATCTATAAGAAACATGATGGTACAGAATAAAAAAAAAAATTGTGAGTCTTGTAGCCTCAAATATGAGCTGCAAAACCATAAAAACGTTTTTTTAAAAAGTTTAAAATATATTAAAAAAAAATTGAAATCACCCCTTTTCCATACAATAGAAAATAAATACATAAATAACAAAAATATAAACATCATTAGCATCACCGCATTCGAAAATGCCCATACTATTAAAATCAAAAAATATTTTTCCAATATGGAGAATGGCATAACAGATACCCCCAAAAATTTAATAAACTGTGATTAAAAAGTCACACACACTCCAAAATGGCATCAATAAAAACTAGAGATTGTCCTGCAAAATATGAGCCCCCACATAGCTATATATAACTGATAACTATAAAAAAAAAGGTATGGAGGTCAGAACACAGTGATGTAAAAAAAAAAAAATGTTTAATCTATTTTTACATAGATATTTAGATATAAAAAACCTATACATATGTGGTTGTAATCATACTGACCCAGAGAATGAAGGGCACAGGTCAGTTTTGACAAAAGAAAACACCATAGGGACCAAACCTGTAAAACGATGAAGGAATTGCATTTTTTTCCAATTCCACCCCATTTGGAATTTTTTTTCTGCTTCCTACTACATTGTATACCATATTAAATGGCGGAATTAGAAAGTACAACTTGTTCAGGAAAAAATAAGTCCTCATATGGATATGTGAGCGGAAAAATTTTAAAAAAAAGTTATGTCTCAAGGAAGATAAGGAAGAAAAATTAAAAATACAAAAACAAAAAAACCTCTAGTATCCAAGGGGTTAATGCTGTTTTCCTGTTCTGTCTAGCAGTTCTGAAATGACTGCAGGCAGGCCTAGTAGTAAACCTACTCCTCTGGTCTCTAGAGGTGGAGCTTACTACTAAGCATGTAGAGCACAGTTTTAGGCATTGTGAATAAGGGGCTTGGAGCAGAATGAAGATCCCTAGTGTAAGGAACAGGAGGGAACACAGGAGAGGTGAGAACTGATTGTCTATCACCACTAGAACACCTTGCTTATCACTGATTATAGTATAAGGAAAGGACAGAACACAGGAGAGGTGAGAACTGATTATCTATCACCACTAGAACATCATGCTGATCACTTTTGTTTCATAAATAAGGGATAGAACATAAAATATATTTATAATTAACATGTCTAAACTTTAAATTAATAACACAATGTTAAGAACAGATAACATTTTTATGAGCTAGAGTCGGAGTCAATACAATTCTACTGAGTCCACCCAAAACTAGCTTTGAATCTGACTCCACAGTCCTGCTCATACATGACATTCTCAGATTCTCTAATACCCATGTTTTTTCAATAATGCTACAGACAGAGAATTGTAGAGCCCTGCTAAATGTATTCAGTTCTCCGATATATGCAGATTTTGTGGAGAATGGAAACTAGATTGTTTGTGAATAGACACCTGATGTATTTGTGCTATCTTAGGCAATACACAATGGCACATGAAAAGCAGACTAGTACAGTATTGTTTCATAGGAAGTCTGCAGATCTTGATAAAAAAAAATGAGATTTCAATTATACAAGGACAAGTTATCAAAAGCCAAAAGAACCCTCTTTCTGAATAAATCGCACATCTGTTTCTCTGTTATGAACACCATTCCCATGTTTATGTCATTCTCATGAATTTATACAATGCAAATATCTCTTTCAATGACAAACACTCCCAGATTAAAAATATCTTGTTGGTAAATCATGAATGGTAATGGGGTGAGATGATTTTCACTGAAAGTCAAGGATCAAAAAATTAGAATTTTCCAAGGTTTCAGTATGTGTTAAATAAAAGAGCAGTATTGTCCAGAACGTATAATTATTTGGTACGTTACCATCACAGATATATTATATGGACACTAGGGACACACATCTTAATCATTGAATTTAAGTGTTTCATTCAGTCCCATTGCCGCAGGTGTATAAAACCCAGCCCCTAGCCATACAGTCTGTTTTTACAAACATTTGTGAATAGTAATAGGCTGTAATAGGATGTTAGGCTTGCTACAAGTCAGTTTGTGACATTTCATCCCTCCTAGCTATTTCATCAATTGTGATTGGTATTATTGGAAAGTGGAAGAGTTTAGGAACCACAACAACTCAGCTGCAACGTGGAGACCACATAAATTAGAGAGAGCGGTCACCAACGTCTGAGGCGACTAGTATATAAAAGTCGCCAATGCTATGCTGGCTCAATAACTGCCGAGATCCGAATCTCCTTGGCATTAACATCAGCACAAAAACTGAGCTTCAGGGCATGGGTTTCCAAGCCTCACATCACCAAGCACAATGCCAATGGAGTGGTGTAAAGCAGGCCACCATTGGACGCTGGAGCTGTGGAAACGTGTTCTGTGGAGTTATGATTCTCTGGCAGTCTGATGGATGAGACAGGATACAGTGAAAGTCCAGGAAAACCTGCCTGATTGCATTGTGCCAACTGTAAAGTTTGGTGGTTGAGGGATAATGCAATGAGTTGTTTTTCAGGGCTTAGCTTGGTTACATTGTACTGAAATGTTAATACTTTAGTATACCAAGACATTTTGGATAACTGCATGCTTCTGATGTTGTGGGAACAGTTTGAGGAAGGCCCTTGTCACATTTGAGGCCACTCATGTGATATCACCGTTGAGGCCAATAATTGGGGAAGCAGGTAAGTATAGATCTATTCAGGGGTACTGGTGATTGAGATGGGGGGATTTTGAAAAAAAAACCTGGACAATACCTTTGAGGATATAGCTTTCTGGGGCCTCATAGTCTCACTGAGCCATGCCATGGCTACATATAAAAGGTATTGATCGTGGGGGTCTGAGTTCTGAAGCAGCGAGCTGGCCAACAGGGGAGGCATGGTGGTTGGAACTAGAGAGAATTGGAGTGATAGTAGTGGTAATGGGGTTGGTTGTTTTTCCCCCTCTCTATAGCGCTACCTGGGCCACATGTGCAGTGAGTGGAGGGCAAACCCTTTCTTCCCTCAGGGCACACACCTGGACTTTTAGAAGCTCCTGTCTGGTGGGTGGCTGGGGTGCCCTTGATGTTGTTAATGAGGTGCAGGGTACAAGGTAGGAGAGCAAATGTAGGCAGCCAGAAGATGGAGGGTGGACCTCCCTGACTATAATATGCCCTTCCACATGTTTGCACGCCAAAATTGTAAAACCATTGCGGGTGTACTGACACGAGAAAACTGAGGCAAGTTGCGTCCTTGTGTATTTTTCTCAAAGGTAATGCCCACCCCTGTTCAAGGGATGCCAGCATGTCTGTGTTCTCTTGCAGCCTGTGCTATGATGGTAGAGTTGGCAACTCCTTTCACAATGTGACATTACACCATTTTGCACACCACTCATGATGTTGTAGGCCTACTCAAGGACATCCACACTCAACACAGCAGGCAGCTGAGCTCATGGCACTCACTAGAGCATGTATTCTACATGCTAATAGACCTGTCACCATCTATACTGAGAGTAGGTACGCACATTGGGTAGTGTGGGACCATGGTATGATTTGGCAGAGGAGAAGATTCATGGCAGCAGATGGTAAGGATCATGTCTCACAGGGCAATGCGCTGGCAGATAAGGTGGCGAAATGAGTGGCCAAATGCAACCCCACAGGTTTGTGTAACCATTGGGAGATGCCATGTTTGGCACCTCCAACCCCTGAGATGTTGCAAATGCTTACTGATCTTCAGTGGTATGCCACTGAACAGGAACAGCAAGACTGGTGTTATCCAGTATTGCAGAAAAATCCTAAGATAGAATTAGAATTAGTCTGCAAAGAGGGGAAGTTATGCATTCCCCCAACACAGTGCTTCCATCGTAATAGCACATTTCCACGGGGTAGGACATAACAGCATTGAGATACTCATGGGGAGACCTTTCCCCACCCCCTGGGCCTAATGATAGTGCAGGGAGGAGACCTTGATTTAATAAGGGAAGACTATGTCACCAAATTGATACAGGTACTTAACAAAACTGAGTTGCTTGTAAGTCTCCCTCTTTTCCACAGGAACCCACCCACCCATACAGGGTGGGGGATGAGGTGGTGGTCGAAACACTGAAGAAAGGAAGAGCTCAAGGTGATTTTGTATATGGCCCACCTACTACCGTGGTTGCAGTAACCAGAACAGCTTTACTGACTGAACAATCTCCAATTTGGATTCACGCTACCCGAGTGAAGCTTGTGAGAGAAAGAGAGGAGGCAGGAACGGAGGCAGACAGCCTTGGCCTTGAAGAAGGACAGGAGGTACTAACGGGGGCAGACAGCCCTGACCTCCAACGAGGCCCAGAGGTACTAACGGAGGCAGACAGCCTTGACCTCGAAGAAGATACAGAAGGGGTACTAACGAAGGCAGATAGCCTTGACCCCCAACGAGATGACGCAGTCGGGAAATTCCTCGAGATGGCTGAAATGTAGTGCCTTGATAATTGCAGTCCTCACCCCAGTAGATGTATGGATGGGGCTCCTACATTCCCAATGGAATGACACAGATTTGCAGAATCGTGATGTTAAATATGGATATGTAAATCCTTATCATGCTTGTTATGACTGTCCTACATATGAGACTCTGCAAAGTAATATGATATAAATAATTACAGGTCTTGTTACAGCGGCAGAAATATGTTAGAATTTCACCTGTGATGAGACATTATTGCCTCCCTGCATACAAGCAAAAAAAATGCAGAACAAGAGTAAGCCAAATATTTGTGATAAAGATCTAGGTAACTGTAAAAAGATAGTATCAGAAAAAAATATGCAATGTAATATTGCAAAAGCAGTACCATCCCTAGACAAACATGTGCCTCTACCAACAGGATGGGTATTGGCCTGTGGAAATACTAGTCACACATACATACCGGACGATATTACAGAGGGACCCTGTACAATAGCTAGACTGACATTAGCAATGATACCACTATTCCCAACAATGCAGACACGACACACGAGAGACACTTCCCTACAGCTACCAGAAAATTGTGACTATAATGTGAATCTCCTCTCTAGATCAGAATACATAAGTTTAGGGGTATCTATGATAGGGGTACTGGGGTTGGCCATATATAACCACAGGACAATATCAAAACTTGCCTGTTTTATGGTAAAACAGATAGATGTCACTAGTGCAGTTCTGCAAGATATACTGCTGGATATACAATCATATAAAAAGACTACCTTGCAGAATAGGGCAACTTTTGACTATTTATTGCTCCAACATGGTGTAGGATGCTCAGCGTTCCAGGGATGTGCTGTTTCAATTTATCAGATCACTCCCGTGGAATAAAAGATAAAATAGGCCAACTAGAAGAGATGATAAAACATATAAAACAAGATGTTGACCAAGGTTGGTGGGACTGGCTTTTTGGTTGGATACCTGACTTTGGTCAAATAAGGTATGTTTTAAGAGTGGCACTTGCCGTGGTTGCTGCAATAGTGTGTCTCTGCTGTTGTCTACAGTGTGTGCCCTCCCTTCTTACCATATGTAAAAATATGGCCGAAAGAGGGGTACACTCAACATTCCTCTATACTCCGGTAGAGGTGGAAGAGGTAAACACAACCCCAACAAAGCCTGAGGATTATACTCCTGAAGGGTATATGGAATACCTAAAGGCTTACAAGCAAACTAAGGAAGAACTAGAAAGGAACAAAATGAAAAACCCACATTATATAGATATATGTAAATAGGTTTTAAAGAGAGGATTGAAGGATTCTATTACAGTCCAAAGCCTATTTTTTATATAAGCTTATATTCCATCACTATCTATACATTAGTACATCACGCACACAGGAACACGTAGGGGGCAAAGTTCTTGGAAATCTACTAAGAAGTGCTTTTTGCTCACATATCATATATAGCCTTGGACTCTAATAAACGATAAGATAACTGAAATGCGTAGCTGGCTAAGACGCGCGTTACTGGTTAACTTAAACATCATGTCATTTTGGACTATATATGTCTCATGATATCAATAAAGATGCAGAGTGACTTTGAACTGCACAGAAGTGTGTCTTGTCATTGTTACTCTCTCTAGCGCTAGATAAGTATCAAATCAAGCTGAATACCGAAGTCTTGTACCTGGGGTACAATATAAGGGAAAGATAAGAATATTCCTTACAGTTCCTAAGGACAATAATTCTTCCAGTCTACAAGGAAGAACCTCTTGCCACCAACTACCTTGAAATCGAGGATGTTCTGTACTTCAAATTCAGATTCTTCGCGAGTAGGAATGGAAGTAGTAGTGGAGGGGGGTCTGGAAAAGTTGAGGACCAATGGTTTCAGGAGAGATACATGGATGGAGTTTGGAATCCGGAGGGTAGGAAGCAACTGGAGTTTGTAGGAAACAAGGTTGATCCGCTCTAGGATCTCAAACCAGAAATCGGGGAGCAAATTTGTAACAGGGTACCTTCATGCGGATGTTCCGGGAGGAAAGCCAGACTTTGTCGCCAGGAGAGAACTGAGGAGGTGGTCTACGTCTGGTATCTGCATTCTTTTTCATACGGATGACTGCCTGAGAGAAAGATTCCTTAGTCTGTCTCCAGATGCTGAGGAAGTCTCTGAACAAAGAATTAGCAGCTGGAACCTCAGAAGATACATACAGGGGTAAAGGAGCACGGGGATGAAGTCCATACACTATATAGAATGGAGAAGAGCCCGTAGATTCTCCGGAATGGCTGTTGTTAGAGAAATCCGCCAAGGCAGGAGCCGAACCCAGTCATCATGCTGAGCAGAGACAAAGTGACGTAGGTAGTTCTCCAAGATCTGGTTAATTTGTTCAACTTGTCCATTAGGCCTCATGCACACGACCATTGTTTGGGTCCGCATCCGAGCCGCCATTTTGGCGGCTCTGATGCGGACCTATTCCTTTCAATGGGGCCGCAAAAGATGCGGACAGCACTCCGTGTGCTGTCTGCATCCATGGCTCCATTCCGCGGCACCACTAAAAAAATATAATATGTCCTATTATTGTCTGCACATTGCGGACAAGAATAGGCATTTATATTGCCAGCGCCCGTTCCGTTCCGCAAATTGCGGAAGGCAACACAGACGCCTTCCGTTTTTTGCGGATCTGCGGTTTGTGGACCGCAAAAAATGGCACGGTAGTGTGCATGAGGCCTCATGCACACGACCGTGCTGTTTTTTGCGGTCTCATGCACACGACCGTGCTGTTTTTTGGTATCCCAGGAAGGGTAAGGTGGACTGCTCAAAGACACACTTTTCGAGCTTAGCGTACAGACCATTCTTCCTTAATCGCTGCAAAACCAGGCACACTTGCTTCCGGTGACCATTACACAGTTGGCAACTCCAACATTAAACAAATCACAGCCAATAATGTTTGATAAACTGATAATGCATCAAATTATATACCATGATTACACTGTAGACACAATAAAACCCATAAGGGACAGATTATGCAGGAGAGAATATGGAAACAATGTGTGTCCCCTGATTACACGTAACTGGTGAGGACACAAAGGCAATAACAACAAATTATAACCATCATGGTTAAGTAACAAACACTGCCCGAATCCTACACCCAACCAGCATCCATCAATAACAGTCGATCTCAGAAGGCATAATGCCTAACTGTGTAATACAGACAAGTGCCTGCACCCCCAACCAGGAAAGCTAACAACAAGTCCCCCACACAATGTTACTCTTGAGCCGCCTAATAACATACACATACATGGACACAGCTGTGGGGATACCAACCAGCGATCAGGAGACACACCACCTCGACGTACGTTTCGCCGTCTCTTCCACTTGAGGGCGCCCCGAAGAGGAAGCGACAGCGAAATGTACGTCGAGGTGGTGTGTCTCCTGATCGCTGGTGCTGCTGGAGTATTACAGGTGCTGCTGGATTATCTGTCAAGAGCACTCCATGAGGATAATTTCGACCTCTATGTGAGGAGTCTGGCGACGCATTTTTGGAATCTGCCTCCAGAACGATACCTTAGAATACAATCAGTAGAAGTTATTGTTCTGGAGGCAGCCACTCCTCTAAATGATCCATCCGAAATTTTTCGGGCATTGGAGAACTGACGCAGTCATGGGAACATCACTGGCCCTCTGTCAAGGCCACCTCCTCATGTTTACCAGCACCCACAAGAATACCCTCCTCAAGGGCGACAATATGGCCCCCCACTTTGACATTATGGCCCTACATATAGTGGGGAGTCCACTTATGGCCGACATGCCCCCTCATCTTCCCATATCAAAATAAATGACATTTTTCTTTGTTCATTTGTATGTTTTTTATTAATGAAAGCGTGCTTATTTTTATTTATTGTGTACAGACACATTCAACATATCCCATTTTTTCATATGCATAACAGACCCAATTTGCACTGAGGATGTCTTTGACTGTGTGCTAAAGTACAAAAATAATTTTGGTCACCCTTGACGCAGAAAAGGCATTTGACCGCATTAGTTGGACATTTGCCTTTTCAGTCTTACAGATCATGGGGATATGTGGCCCCTTATTAGGAGCGATTAAAGCATTATATAGCAACCCCTCAGCTAAAGTATACATCAATAACACGCTGTCTTCCGCATTTACAATAACTAATGGAACTCGACAGGGTTGCCCTCTGTCATCGCTCATATTTATCCTGTCAATTGAACCTCTAGCACAAGCGGTCTGACTATCAGAGCAGCTGAAAGGTATAAAAATTGGGGACAGGGAACATAAATTATTACTTTATGCTGATGATGTTATCTTAACCTTAAAGGGATTCTGTCACCAGGTTTCACCCCCTCCAGATAAAAATATGGTTATGTTCAGGGAGCTTTAACCATTCCTAATGTGGTCTTATAAATGTAATCTGTAGGCTCATTTTGCTAAAAATACGCTATTACTAACCTGTCATTCATAAAAATAAGGTGCCCAAGGGGATGTAAATGGCTCCAAGCTGCCGCCCGCACCCGACGCCGTTCGTGTCCAGCGCCGCCTCATAATCTTCTGTGACGCCTCCCGCTCTCCCTCTCTCCCTCCCTCCCCCCTCCTCCTGCTGCTGTAAGATTGCTGAGACGCCTCCTCCCTCCTCCTGCTATTACATTGCTGTGACGCCTCCCGCTCTCCCTCCCTCCCTCTCCCCTCCTCCTGCTGTAACATTGCGATGTTACAGCAGTAGGAGGGGGGAGGGAGGGAGGGAGAGCGGGAGGCGTCACAGCAATGTAATAGCAGGGGGAGGGAGGGAGAGAGGGAGGTGTCACAGAAGATTATGAGGCGGCGCTGGGCACGAACGGCTGCGGGTGCGGGCGGCAGCTTGGAGCCATTTACATCCCCTTGGGCACCTTATTTTTATGAATGACAGGTTAGTAATAGCGTATTTTTAGCAAAATGAGCCTACAGATTACATTTATAAGACCACATTAGGAATGGTTAAAGCTCCCTGAACATAACCATATTTTTATCTGGAGGGGGTGAAACCTGGTGACAGAATCCCTTTAAGCTCTCTATCACACCCACTGCCTGCAGTTATGCAGATTATCCAACAATTTGGCGCACTATCTTTGTATAAAGTAAATTAAATTAAATCCCAAGCATTACCTATCAATCTACGGTCATCCCCCCTCTTACAGTTACAAAGCATGTTTAAATTAGACTGGCAGACTGATTGTGTCCAGTATTTGGGCACAAAGGTTTCCAACAGAACAAAACTTCTGTATAGATTTAACTACCTCCCTCTCCTGGAGGATATTGAAAAAGACTTACTCTGGTATGGCAAACAAGAGATTTCTTGGTAGGCCGCATTGCCACCTTTAAGATGCTCACTCTACCGAAAATTATTTACAAATTTAGAACTGTCCCCATCAACTTACCACAATCCTTCTTTACCCGTATAAATACTCTGCTCCACAAATTTATATGCGCCCTCATATAGCCCAAAAAATACTGACTAAGTATAGGAAAGCAGGAGGCCTAGGACTTCCCAATATTTATGACTACTATCTAGCGACACATATGAGTTTCCTAAGAGAGTGGTGGGAAGAGGATACAGAGCATCACTGGACTCACATAGAGACTGCTGTATCACCTCAACACAACTTAATGCCTTTATTGATTGCAGCTCTTGTTCCATCACACTCTTTTGGTACCCTCCCAAGTTTCCTCTCCACATCCATTTCATTATGGAAGACTTTCCACACTAGAACTTCCACGTCAGTAATATCACTCCATAAAGCTGCCCCACTGGAGACATTTAGCCTGTTAATAACAGACCTAGAACTCAGATCATGGATTGCAAAAGGTATATCCACTGTCAATCTTTTGTTCGAAAATTCACAGCTTAGACAATTCTCCGCTATATGTGAGCAATACTCGATATCCCAGAGACTTCTATAAATATCTTAGAATCCGCCATCTGGTTCAAACCAAAGACCCATTCTATGTTTCAGCTGGGAAAGACATCCTTGACCTTTGGAACACCAAAGGGTTAACATCTAGAGGATTGAGACATGTATACTCCATCCTTGGTTCCAAACAAGAGTTTTTTAAGTCTACCCCTTTTTTAACTTGGGAAAAGGAATTGGGCAGGGAGTTTTCAAACTCAAGCTGGCACCTGTCGCTCTCTTTTATCTCCAAGGCATTTACGTGTGTCACTCACTACGAAGCGGCAATAAAAACTATACTCCGTTGGTACCTCACACCTGATCAGTTAAGTCATATATACCCAGGCACATCCCAACTGTGCTGGCGGGGTTGCGGTGGCAGAGGAACTTTATATCATATCCTCTGGTCTTGCCCATTTATAACCCAGTTATGGAAGGACAGTCATGATCTTTTAGCCTCCATTACAGGAAGATCATTCTCTCCTACTCCAGACTTAGCGTTGCTTTTTCATAACATAGTAGATTACCCAGTTGCCATTCGTTATGTTATAGCACACGTCCTTCTGTGTACGAAGCTAGTCTTATCTAGATATTGGAAATCTTCCAATATTAAATTGGGGGGCTCCTGGCACCCTTGCTGAGCAGCTGTATGAAGATGCCGTGATACTCTGTGAGAGCTTAAGCCTCTTCCTAGGCAAAGTGATGTCACGTCTATAGGTCACATAGCCTAGGTGCACCTCAATCCCATTCAAATGAGTGGGACAGAGCTGTAATACCAAGCACAGCCACTATTCAAGAGATAATTGATTTGGTTAACACCACTTGTGCTTATGAGAAGATGATAGCTTATAAGAATCATACCCTAAATTTGTGGCCATATGGCAGGTGTGGTTCTCCTCTTCTTATGTCACCATTTCCCTGTACATAAAATGATCTAGATAAACTGGGCAGCGTACCCAAGAGAGTAATAGGCCCCGTAGGTAGAAAGTTGTTGTTTCCTTCCCTCCTTTCTTACCAGTGGGAAAGTATCTCTTAAGCTGAATAAGTCATGGTTGAAGTAGTAGATATCTGCATTGTTGCTCCACTTTGTAACTCAAAAATTTTGTCAGAGGTGATTCCATGTATTGAAGATTGTACCCATATGTGTACTGTATTTGTTGATATTCTTTATTTGAATTTTGTTTTCAAAACGTAATAAAAAATCATTTGTTCTAAAGTACAAACATAAGTATACCCTTGCTTCGAAATAGAAATGCAAACATAGGTACTTTATTACACATCTTCATTACAATACAGGTCAAAATATCAATGACTATAATGTACACAACTAGAAAAACAATAATCATTTTTTATTTTTACATTACACATGTAAACAATTATTAAAGTAGGCCAAATAAAATTATTGTTGCAGGTAGACATATTTTTCAGAGATTGTACATTACATTGCTCTGTTCCTAACAATGAGGTATTAGTCCATGTTTCACAGACATTTATAAAAAAGAATATGGGGGAGAATTATCAAAATGCTGTAAGGTAGTTGTACATTACACCAGTTCAGATAAATCTCCCCCAGTATTTCTGAAAAATATGTAAGCTCGCAACCCATGTCAAGGGTCCTCATTGTCTTGCAAGTCCCCAACTAAAAAAATAGCAAAATACTAACTAAAAACCTTATCCATCCAGGATATATACACTGTATAGTCAGCTTGAGAGTAATGAAAAATAATTATGTAGCTCCAGGTGAAGATTGCTGTGGATGAAAAGGAAATGAACCAGCTGGAGACATGAAATAATCAGAAAAAAATTCCCTCACTCTCAGTCCTGCTGAACCAGCTCGTCCAAGTTGAGAGGGGTCTCCATGGGCTGCTGCAGTAAAGACGTCCGCATCTTCGTCCGGAGTAGCCTCATACATGCAAATGTAGTAATGGAGAATTACACAAGCTTTTATAACAGTATTTACATTTTTCGGGGAAAGCTGGATGGCCGAAAGAAAGACACCATTTGCTGGCTGAGATCCCGAAGGCACAATCCCCAAAATTTTATGGCGTTCCTTATACGGTAAAACTGACCAATTACTTTCATTTGCCAGCTCAGGACATTTATGGAAATACCACATATGTATAGTATGTATACCGTAGTTTTTCCTGTGTTTTTATACCCCCCCAAAAAAAATAACGTGAATTTTTAAATCTTTCCTTTTCATTGCCATATTCTGACTCCTATAACCATTGTAGTTACATATATGGAGCTGTCTGAGGGCTCATTTTTTGCGAGGCGATCTGTACTTTGCATTGATACCATTTTGAGGTGTGTATGACTTTTTGATTACTTTTTATTAAATATTCTGTGGGAGGAGAAGCGACCAAAAAATGGCAAATCAGCTATTTTGATACAAGCAGGGGCTCCATAGGAACTAATGTGCAGCAGCCTCCTATCAAGCAGGAGGACAGGGGCTGCCACTCACACACCCCAGCTCCCCCGATCCCACCAGGGACAGCCCGAGCACACCCGGAAACGTGTTTTCGGGTTTTAGCATGTCCAGATGCCGTGGTCACAGACATTAGCCGTGGGTGTATGGTGTATGCGCTTGCAAGCGGGCGCCATCTTTAAAGTCCCGGCCAGCGCCATACATGTACGGTGCTAGTCAGAAAGGGGTTAAAAAACATTAGTTTTTGTGTCACCATATCCTGAGTCATTTTGTTTAACCATACACTAAAAATGAGTCAGTCGCAGCACTCACTGTAAAATCCAAAGTACACTTCAGATCTCAGAATGCAGGAGAGCATGTCATCATCATATGACCTTTAGTTCAAATAATGTACATTTGGAAAGACTTCAGCCTATTACATTTTTTTTTTCATTTTATGTTGCAGCCTTGTTCTAAAATATGAGTTTTTTTCCCCATCATCCTGCACTCAATACCCCATAATGATGAAGTAAAAACTTGAGTATGATGCCACAAGACTTACACACCTGCATTTGGGGATTTTCTGCCATTCTTCTCTGTAGATCATCCTCAAGTTCTGTCAGATTGGATGAGAACCGTTGAGGGACAGCCATTTTCAGGTCTTTCCAGAGATGTTCGATGGAATCAGGACTCTTGCTGGATGATGAACTTTCAGCCCAGTCTGAAGTCCAGAGGACTCTTGATCAGGTTTTTATTAAGAATATCTCTGTACTTTGCTCCATTCAGCTTTATCTAAACCATGACCAGTCTTCTTGTCCCATTGCTGAGACACCCCTACAGCATGATGCTACCACAACCATACATCACTGAAGGGATGATATTAGGCAGGTGATGAGCAGCGCCTGATTTCCTCCAGACATGATGCTTAGAATTGAGGCCAAAAAGTTCAGTCTTGGTTTCATCAGACCAGAGAATCTTGTTTCTCACAGTCTGATAGTTTATTAGTTGCTTATTTTGCCAAGCAGGCTTTGTGTCTTGTACTGAGCAGAGGCTTTTTTATGGCCACTTTGCCATAAAGCCCAGATTAGTCGAATGCTGCAGTGATGGCTGACTTTGATGGTTGACTTTCTGCACATAGGATCTCTGGAGCTCTTCGAGAGTGACCATTGGGTTCTTAGTCACCTATCTCACCAAAGACCATCTCCCCTGATGACTTAGTTTGGTGTGGTGTCCAACTCTAGGAAGTGTCCTGTTTGTTTCAAACTTCTTCCATTTAAGAATTATAGCGATCACTGTGTCCTTGGGAACTTTTAGTGCACAGGACATTTTTTGTACCCTTCTCCAGATCTGTGCCTCTACATAATCTTATATCAGAGCTCTACAGGCAGTTATTTCCTTCTCATGGCTTGGTTTTTGCTTAGACATGCATTGTCGGCTGTGAGTCCTTATATACATAGGGATGTCTCTTTCCAAATCATGCCCAATCAATTGAATCTACCACAGGTGGACTTCAACCAAGGTGTAGAAAACATCTCAAAGATGATCAAGAGAAATAGGAGGCCGCCAGAAATAAAGGATCAGAAACTTTTTGTACATGCAAAATTTTAGTTTTTTAATAAATTTGCAAACATTTCTAAACTTCTGTATTCACTTTCTCATGATAGGGTATTGAGTGTTGGTTGATGGGGAAAAGTTGCATTTTTCCTTTTATTTTATCACAAGGCCGCAACAACAAAATGTGAAAAAAAGTGAACCGATTTGAAGACTTTTCTGAATACCTTGGATTTTATGGTGAGTGCCACAGCCCTTCAAATTATCATATTATCAGTGGGTAATATAAGATCATTTCAAACTTTATCCCTTCTAAATAATCTTGTTTGATTGACAGGCACCTTCAATATTGATTCTTTTTAGTTATTATGAGATGTATACGTGGTTATATCATGCATTGAGACCAGGTGGATTATTTAAAGCTTGGATGAATTTATTCATTTAAATCCAGGTGCTTTCCAGCCATGCTCATGATCACACAATTTTGAATAATTTCCATTAAATTATTTCATTATAAAATTCTCATAATACAGAACATTCCGACTGTCAACTTTGCTAATTGTGCATTTTAAATAAATATAGATAATATTTCATACATATTTTATGGACAAGCGTGCTTTGCTTCTTCTCTTTATGACTGCTGACCATTGACTTACAGTCTAGTTCTCCTTCCTACATTATGTCTCCCCATAAGTCTCACTGGCACATCATTTATAATATTTCCTGTTTATGCCGTTTTTCTTCTTGTCTTTTATGTAGCACCATGATGTTCATACCTCATGCTGTTCCTATAACAGTCCATCCAAGTACCCCCAAAGTTCTAATCACTCCCAGTTTCGAATTTGTCCCTGACACCCTATTCCAGAGCACTGCACCTATTAGTGCTGCCGCATCTATTAGCAACTGATGCTGTTATCCTAATAGAGGAGTCTGCGGGGGTTCTGTTTCCCTCTATGAATTCAGCAGTTGGTTGGGTAGCACACAGGCGCTATATTTACTCTCTATAGGACTGCAGGATATAGCCAAGTATAATGAGGGCAGCTCAGTGGTTAGCACTGTTGCCTTGCAGCGCGGGGGTCCTAGGTTTGAATCTGACACAGCGTTTGTATGTTCTCCCCGTGTTTGTATGGGTTTCCTCCGGATTCTCCGGTTTCCTCCCACACTCTAAAGATATACTGATAGGGAACTTAGATTGTGAGCCCCATTGGGGACATCGTGATGCTAATGTCTGTAAAGCGCTGCAGAATATGTCAGCGCTATATAAGTGCGTAAAATAAATACATTTCTGGCAGTCCATTAGGGGGTGAATGTAGCGGTAGTGCACATTATTGACTTGCTACTACATCAAGGGATGGTGGGGATGGGAATTAAGGGAAGGAGATAAGAACCAGCAATTCTACACTTTCACCTAGCATTACTAATGAAAGACGGGCTAAACCCTTGTTTTTTTGTCAGGCTGGGTTCACATCACCATTTACTTCTCCGTTCTTCTGATGCGTCAGAAAAACAAAAAAATAATCCTGTATTTTAAGCATCCATTATTTGCAGCTATGCACATTTTGCATCCATTTTAACTATCTGAATCTGAGATCTGTTATTTTAGATGGGAAAAAAAATACTTCTTGTAGGATTTTTTTCCATGTAAAATAACGGATCTCGGACGGAAATGGCTAAAACGGATGCAAAATGTGCATAATTGAAAATAACAGATGTTTAATATAGAGGATCCGTTTTTTCTTTATTATTCTGTTCTATTGACGGATCAGTAGAAAGGAAAGCTAAGGCCTCTTTCACAAGGGCGTTGCATGTGAGGGCCGGATAGGATGCGGGTGCATCGCGGGAAAATCGTGCGAGTAGGTACGCAATTGCAGTCAGTTTTGACTGTGATTACGTTCCGATGTTCATTTTTTTTTTGCACGGGTGCAATGCTTTTTGCACGCGTGTGATAAAAAACTGACTGTGGTACCCAGATCCGAACTCGGACTTCTTCACTGAAGTTCAGGTTTGGGTTAGGTGTTCTGAATCTTATATCTTTATTCAGCAGGACCTGAGCTGACGTCACCACACTCACCACGTGGTGAGCGCGATAACGTCACCAAAGATCCTTTTGCAGGTCGTGAAAGAAGAAGCAAGAAGACGATGCCGACTGCGCGATCAATTAGAACAGGTAAGTTCTGCTAAGAATAATATTATTTTCCCTTATAACCATGTTATAAGGTGAAATAATAAAATATGCAGAACACCTAACCCAAACACGAACTTCAATGAAGAAGTCCGGGTTCAGGTCTGGGTACCACAGTCAGTTTTTTATCACACGCGTGAAAAACGCATTGCACCCGCGTGATAAAAACTGAACATCGGAACGCAATCGCAGTCAAAACTGACTGCAATTGCGTACCTACTCGCACGATTTTCCCACGACGCACCCCCATCCTATCCGGCCCTCACACGCGACGCCCGTGTGAAAGAGGTCTAAGTGGTGACGCCTCAATGGCGGGTGGTTTTCGGCAAACTGTGCAGACATTAACAAACAGCAAGGCATTAGGCCTCATGCACACGACCGTATGTATTTTGCTGTCCGCAAAAAACGGATCTGCAAAAAATACGGACGACATCCGTGTGCATTCCGTATTTTGCGGAACGGAAGTACTATCCTTGTCCTTAATAATAGGACATGTTAAAAAAATTGAGAAATGGAAATATGGACATACAAAAACGGAATGCACACGGAGTAACTTCCGTTTTTTTTTGCGGACCCATTGGAATGAATGGTTCCGCATACGGTCTGCAAAAAAAATCGGAACGGACACGGAAAGAAAATACGTTCGTGTGCATGAGCCCTTAGTATCTCCTTTAGGGCTTTAGCACACCAACGTATTTTCTTTTCGTCTCCATTCCGTTCTTTTTGCGGACCATATGCGGAACCATTCATTTCAATGGGTCTGCAAAAAAAAAAAACATCGAAAAAATTATGGTTGAGGGCCTGGCTGCTGAGCTGACCCTCTAAAACATTAGGAGCAAGGGCAGCCTAATAAGCATGTTGATATGATGGAGGAGGAGGACGAGAAAAGGAAGATTGAACCATATGCCCTTTTTTGTGGTGGAAGGGGTGCATGGGAATACAGTGTATTCAATACACCATAAAAGCCACATTTAAAGTGCCTTTATGTTCAGCCGCTTTCCTCTGGTGGAGTAGAGAAGTCAGGGGCAATCCAGGCCTTGTTAATTTTGATTAGAGTCAAGAGTCAACCTGTCAGCATTTTCAGTTGACAGTTGGATACGCGTATCAGTTATTATGCCCCCAACAGCACTAAATACCCGCTCTGACAAAACGCTGGTGGCAGGGCAGGCCAGCACCTCCAAGGTGTAGAGCGCTAGTTCGTGCCACATGTCCAACTTGGACACTCAATAGTTGTAAGGCACAGAGGGATCATTAAGGACACTGACACGGTCTGCTACGTACTCCTTCACCATCTTCCAAAACTTTTCTCTTCTTGTGACACTAGGCTGCGCATCAGGGTGAGGTTGCTGGTGGGTTGTCATGAAACTGTCCCAGGCTTTGGAGAGTGTTGCCTTGACTCTGTTGGAACTGCTGTGTGTTCCCCTCGTCTCCCCTCCTCAGTTGCCCAAGGAACTATGTACTCTGCTGCCAGCGTTTTCAGCTGGAAATTTTTGGAGCAATTTTTCCACAAGGACTTTCTGGTATTGCACCATTTTGCAAGTATTCTCCACCACAGGATAGTTCTTTTTGTAGCAGGGGTCAAGAAGGGTGAACAACCAGTAATCGGTGATGGCCAAAATGCGTATAACGCAAGGGTCACGGGAAAGGCAGCATAACATAAAGTCACGCAAGTAGGCCAGAGTCCCAACAGACAAGACTTTGCTGGACTCATCAGGAGGATGACTCTCAATCTCCTCATCCTCTTCCTCCTCTTCGGTCCATCCACGCTGAACAGATGGAATAAACCCGCTGTGGGTGCTACCCTCTGTAGCGGAGGACAATGTCTCCTGCTCCTCATCATCATCCAATTCGCGTAAAACCTCACAGAGGTCAGACATCCATGCCCACTCGTCGCTTGTGAAGAGCGGAAGCTGACTGCAAAGGCGACGACCATGTTGCAGCTGGTATTCCACTACTGCCCTCTGCTGCTCACAAAACCTGGCCAACATGTGGAACGTGGAGTTCCAGCGGGTCCTCACATCACACAACAGTGGGTGAGCTGGCAATTGCAAGCGCTGCTGCAGCATTGCCAGAGCGGCGGCAGCTGTAGATGACTTTTGGAAAAGGGCACACACGTGGCGCACCTTCACCAGTAGCTCAGGCAAATTAGGCTTGGTTTTGAGAAACCGCTGAACCACTATGTTGAACACATGGGCTAGGCATGGTATGTGTGTGAGTTTTCTGAGCTCCAAAGTTGCCACCAAGTAACGGCCATTATCAGACACAACCATGCCTGGTTCTAGGTTGAGTGGTGAGAGTCACAGCTCAGTCGGGTCCCTTATACCCTGCCACAGCTCTGCGGCGGTGTGCTGTTTGTCACCTAAACATATTAGGCCTGTTGCCGCTTCCCCACTGCAGTGCTACACTGCTTCCAGCTACTGACTGATGGCTGACTGGTGCTGCAAGATGATAATTCAGAGGTGAAAGTGGAAGAGGAGGTGGAGGAAGAGAAGGGGGGTTGCAGCCACTAATGTGTCACGGCCCATGGTGTGTTTTGTTACACTTTCCTTCACTTGGTTGCCCGTGGCAACGTGTGGTGTTGTGTGCATGTGGTGGCAGTGTCTCAGCCCTATGGCTAATCCCCAGGACATGATTGCCACGCATGCCGTTGCCCGCGGCAACAGGTGAAGTGAGGGTTTATGTGTGTATTCCCCTTTAAGTGGCCGTCTTCCCTTGCCTTGTGTTGGAAGGGTTAATTCCCTTCTGTGTGTGTGAACACTGGGTGTGTCTGTTGGGTGTGGCTACTTGGGCCTATATAGATAGTCTGAGGGGTACTTCAGCCATGGTTAGCTGGAGCAGCCTCCTGTGTATTCCATCTGCCAGTGGGGGCCACCCTTGTGGTCATAAGTTTATGTATGGTGTTTACAAGATGTTTATTTGGTCTTTATTTATTGCATAATATGGTTTCCTGGGTTCCCGTGTGTTGTCTGTGTGTGCGGTGTCCTTTGTGTTGTTTGTGGACAGCAGCACTTGCACGTGGGTTCCAGGTTGTGTGTCTGTGACAGGTAAGTGTGGTAGTAGTCTCACTTACCTGTCATTGCCATATGTCTGTTCATGTTCCCCTTTATTTGTAGCTTGGCCAGTGAGACTCCAGTTCCTCCGTGTCTAGGAGGAACAGGTCGTCTTACCCTGCTCCTAGTCCAGGGCCACCCTGAGGGCTAGCAGGAATATCAGGTTCCGGAGTATGATCCCTCCTACCTTCAGGGTTGGCTCATACGGATAGGAGACAGGGTCAGAATTAGGGATGTGTAGGAGGTGACCTGCTCCCTGATTCCTGTCCTGGCCTGGCATTGACCATCCGCCTTCTGATACCGCACGGCTGAGGGTTTTCCCCATCCTCAGCTGTGACAAGGTGGTGGCAGAAATCCTGATGGAAGTAGGGCCCGCAATCCTTTGCGTCGGTAGCACCTGTGCCATCCCAGGTTACGACTCGCTCCCGGCCTCCACAGCATTGACCCAGTGTGCCGTCAGGGAAATGTACCATCCCTGGCCACAAGCACTTGTCCATGTGTCAGTCGTTAAGTGGACCTTCCGAATAACTGGGTTGGTTAGGGCACGGGTGATGTTACGGGACACATGCTGGTATAAGGCGGGGACAGCACACCGGGAAAAATAGTGGCGGCTGGGGACCGAGTAACGAGGGACCGCCACCGCCATCAGGCTGTGGAAAGCCTCAGTGTCCACAAGCCTAAATGACAACATTTCCAGGGCCAGCAATTTGGAAAGGTGCGTATTTAGTGCTATGGCCTTTGGGTGGGTGGCTGGGTATTTGCGCTTTCATTCTAAGGCCTAGGGTATGGATATCTGTATTCTGCGCTGGGACACAGAAGTGGATGTGCTAGCTGATGGTGCTTGCGAAGATCCAGGTATCCGGGCTGCGTCTTGGACAGGGGATTGGTCAGCACATAACACAGGGGAAGAGGAGGCAGTGGTGTGACCCGCAGACACTGATTGTGGACCCAGGCGTTCAGTCCACCTATTAGGGTGCTTTGATGCCATGTGGCGGATCATGCTGGTGGTGGTGAGGTTGTTAGTGTTCATGCCCCTGCTCATTTTGGTACAGCACAGGTTGGAAATGACAATTCTTTTATCGTCCACACTTTCCTCAAAAAAGCGCCAGACTGTGGAACACCTACCCCATGGCAAGGAAGATTGCTGCAAGGGGGTGCTCCGGGGAACAGTTGCGGGCCTGTTTGGTGTGGCCCGCCTTCTCCCTTTTGCCACCCCACTGCCTCTTCCAGCCTTTTGCAGTGCTGCAGATCCCTCCCCCTCTGTACTGCTGTCCCCACTCGGCTTGTCACCTTCCCAGGTTGGGTCGGTGATTTCATCGTCCACCGAGGTGGAGGTCCCTCCTCTTGCACTTCCTCACTCTGGTCATCCTCCTGACTTGTTGACCTAACAACAGCCTCACTTATTGACAACAGTGTCTCATCCTCATCATCAACCTCTTGAGACACTAATTGCAGTTGACTTATTGGCTACTGTGTCTCATCATCATCATCATCCACCTTGTGAAACACTAATTTCCGTTCCCCACCGTCATCTTCTTGTGACTGTGGATGCTCAAGAGTTTGGGCATCGGTGCACACGATCTCCTCATGTCCCTCTTCAAGCGGGCTTGGCCAGAGGCCCAAATTAAGGAATGGCGATGAAAAGAGCTCCTTGGAATATCCAAGTGTGGGATCACTTGTTTGGCAAGACTCTCCATGGTGGGAGGAAGGAGGATCAGGGTGAGGATGCTATTGACCAGACTCTTGGGTACTGAGACTCGACTTTGTGGAAGACAGGGTGGTGCTTAAACGACTGGAAGCATTATCTGCTGCAATCCAACTGACCACCTGGTCGCACTGGTCTGACTTTGAGAGTGGTGGCCTGCGCCGCCCTGCAAACTGGGACATGAAGCTAGGTATCGTGGATGAGTGTGTTTCTTGTGCTCTGGCAGCAGGCACAGTTTCACTGCTCCCAGGGCCACGGCCTCTGCGTGCACCATTAGCAGCACTTCCACTTCCCCGTCCCTTACTACTCACCTTCTGCATATTAAATGGTATATATGCTTGCAAGTATGTCACACGTACACTAGCGCAGGTTTTGTAAGTGTATGCGCAAATAAATTTAACTGAATGTCACTGATATTGAGGATGCGCAAACGTTACACGGGACATGTAGAGCAGGTAATGTCGCTGTGACCAGCGCGCTGTGACCAGTGCGGCACCTAAAGGGGTTAATTGTACTATCATATTCCCCTGTAAGAGATCAGGGCTGCCAGGAAGCAGGGGGCAGACCCCCCCCCCCTCCCCAGTTTGAATATCGTTGGTGGCACAGTGTGCGCCCCCCATCGGGCCCCCCCTTCCTCCCTCTAATGTTAGAAATCGTTGGTGTCACAGTGTGCGCCCACCATCGCCCCCCCTCCCTCCCTCTAATGTTAGAAATCGTTGGTGGCACAGTGTGCGCCCACCATCGCTCCCCCCCTCCCTCCCTCTATTGTAATAAATCGTTGGTGGCACAGTGTGCGCCCACCATCGGCCCCCCCTCCCTCTATAGGAGTAACAACATTGGTGGCAGTGTGCGGCCTCCCATTCCCCCCCCCCCCATCATTGGTGGCAGCGGAGTTCCGATCGGAGTCCCAGTTTAATCGCTGGGGCTCCGATCGGTAACCATGGCAACCAGGAAGCTACTGCAGCCCTGGTTGCCATGGTTACTTAGCAATAGTACAACAGTAGAAGATTCATACTTACCTGCTTGCTGCTGCAATGTCTGTGAACGGCCGGGAGCTCCTCCTACTGGTAAGTGACAGTTCTTTAGCAATGCGCCGCACAGACCTTTCACTTACCAGTAGGTGGAGCTCCCGGCCGGACACAGACATCGCAGCAGCAAGCAGGTAACTATGAGTCTTCTACTGTTGTACTATTGCTAAGTAACCATGGCAACCAGGACTGCAGTAGCGTCCTGGTTGCCATGGTTACCGATCGGAGCCCCAGCGATTAAACTGGGACTCCGATCGGAACTCCGCTGCCACCAATGATGGGGGGGGGGAATGGGAGGCCGCACACTGCCACCAATGTTGTTACTGCTATAGAGGGAGGGGGGGCCGGTGGTGGGGGCACACTGTTCCACCAACGATTTATTACAATAGAGGGAGGGAGGGGGGCGATGGTGGGCGCACACTGTGCCACCAACGATTTATTACAATAGAGGGAGGGAGGGGGGGCGATGGTGGGCGCACACTGTGCCACCAACGATTTCTAACATTAGAGGGAGGAAGGGGGGGCCCGATGGGGGGCGCACACTGTGCCACCAACGATATGCAACCTGGGGAGGGGGGGGTCTGCCCCCTGCTGCCTGGCAGCCCTGATCTCTTACAGGGGAATATGATAGTACAATTAACCCCTTTAGGTGCCGCACCTGAAGGGGTTAATTGTGCTATCATATCCCCCTGTAAGAGATCGGGTGCTGCCAGGCAGCAGGGGGCAGTCTTGTACAAAGTTTGTAGTGTATTCTAACTAGAAGCGTCCCCATCACCATGGGAACGCCTCTGTGTTAGAATATACTGTCGGATCTGAGTTTCACGAAGTAGCTCATATCCGACAGTATATTCTAACATAGAGGCGTTCCCATGGTGATGGGGGCGCTTCAAGTTAAAATATACCATCGGATTGGAGAAAACTCTAATCCAATGGTATAAAAGAACTCCAGACTTTACATTGAAAGTCAATGGGGACGGATCCGTTTGAAATGGCACCATATTGTGTCAACATCAAACGGATCCGTCCCCATTGACTTGCATTGTAATTCAGGACGGATCCGTTTGGCTCCGCACGGCCAGGCGGACACCAAAACGACTTTTTTTTCATGTCCGTGGATCCTCCAAAAATCAAGGAAGACCCACGGACGAAAAAAACGGTCACGGATCACGGACCCACGGACCCCGTTTTTGCGGACTGTGAAAAAAAACTGTCGTGTGCATGAGGCCTAAGACTGAGCCAAACCACGTGTCATCGGGTGCTTTATAGCACCCGAGGACGTGTTTCGGCCAGCCAATCACTGTAATGCCAGTAACCAACATGGCTACGGCATTACAGTGAGAGGCAGTAATTATCTGCACGTTTATTGGCTGCGTAGCAGGCAAAAAACGTGCGGGGAAGAGACTCGAGCATTGCGCTCGAGCGCACGCGTTATTCGGCTAAACACTGCGAAGTGCAGAGCATCGCGATGCTCGAGCCAAAGTGGTGTTCGGCCAAGTATGCTCGGTCAACACTATAGACAACCCTATTAATAATTTCGACATCAACAAGTAAAGGACTATACAGAAATGTACAACTGCCATTAGTTTATCGTGGGTTACTCCATAATACATTTTATATGTCTGTTTGCTATGGTTTTACATAGGACTGCATATAAACCATCTTCACTGTCCTAACACAGTCCTAGCCTATTAATAAAGGTCAATGAAGAACTGATGCCTCAACATCAGCATATGTCTCTATTGTGTCAATTTTATTTCCACTTCCCCTTTAAAATTCAGGCTCATTTATTTTTTTTTCTGCACAGAGAAATGTCACACACTTCGGTAAGCAGATCCAATGCATCTACTGCACACGTCAGGCTGCTTTTGCTATAATCAGATGCATAATTTGCATTGTAAATGAGTTTAATGTCTCCATACATCGTATAATAAATTCCTCTGCGTTAAAATATCTGGCACAAATAAATATGAAATACCAACAACTTTATATTTAGATAAACTGACAAAAATGAGGAATCATTTGAAATCAATTAAAACCGTAATTTAAAAAAAAGAAAACGAATATCATTTAAATTCACTCCATCTATTATAGATTAGATTTATTCTGTTTTCATACAAACAGAGCATCAGTTAATAATGCAAAATACTCAGAAAGGGAATTATCTACTATAAGACTTAAAAGGAGAACGATATGGGAAGATAACAATGCATTCTGAATTATACAGACTTCGATACAATTGTTATTTAATATAATGCGCCTCAGATCGTAATATTACAGGGAGCAGTGTTTTTCATGTAGCAGCAAAGCCTAATCTATTACTGCCCTCTAGTGGTTTACAAATTAAAATCAATTATGTACTTCTGTACAAAAAGTGTAGCCACTTTCACACCAGCGTATTTGCAATCCGTATATATTGTGCGTCTTTTCTCCACTGCTAGTGTAAAAAAATAGGGCTATTCACATGGGCGTATATTTTCGCCCATGTGAAATATTGCAGCATGTCCTAGTCTTGTACATAGTTGCATCCAAATACGCCCATAATAGTCTATGGGAGTGCATAAAAAAATGCAGGAAGGACGGAATACGCATGTAAATCCGGATGAATTACTGAATCAATACTGATGACAATATGGATGGAATGGGTTTTTTAATCAATTCTTCCCAGTTTTCAAGATCTCTGATTGCAATATGAATCCCTTAAAGGGAACCTGTCATCACCTTTATGCTACCCATACTAACGGAAAAATAAAGAAGAGACAGGTGAGTTAATTTCAGCGCTCTGTCATTTATAAGTTAAAAGTAAGTGGTTGCCGAGAATGAATATCATAATTATTGCAGACTGGGCCTGGAAAAGAGTCCCGGCCACCTGAGAAGAGTCCTGGTTATCCATGGATTCCTGCTCTCCTGCCCACCTGCTGATGGCTGACAGTCTTCTACCTAGTTTTCTCCCTTACTCTCTAGAAGAGAACTGTCAATCGTCAGCAGATGGGCGGGAGAGCAGGAGATTATAATAACTAGGACTCTTCTCGGGTAGATTTGACTCTTTTCAAGGCCTGGGCTGCAATGATTATGATGCTGGTTCTCGGCAACCACTTACTTTTGGCTGATGAGTGACACAGCGCTGACATCAGCATTTCTGTCACTATTTTATACAGCCCTCATTACGGTGAGCATAACGTTGACGACAGGTTCCCTTTAACGTACGGCCACACAGAGTTTTTTTGCAGGAGGTCACCAGGAAAGTCACTGATAAACCAGGCCAGGGCTGCCATCAGGAATTTCAGAGCCCCATATTGGTAAACCGTGGGGTCCCCTCGACGGTCCATCTCACAGTCATAGCAACGACAGCCTTAGACTACTTTCACAACAGCGTTTTTGCTGGATCCGTCAAGGATCAGCAAAAATGCTTCCATCAAGATAATACAACCGGCTGCATCCGTTATGAACGGATACAGTTGTATTATCTTTAAAATAGCCAATGCGTATCCGTCATGAACTCCATTGAAAGTCAATGGGGGAACGAATCCTTTGTCTGTTGTGTCAGAGAAAACAGATTCTTTCCCATTGACTTACATTGTGTGTCAGGACGGATCCGTCTTGCTCCGCATCACATTGCGGACAGAAAAAAACGCTGCTTGCAGCATTATTCTGTCCACAATGGGGACACAACCAAACGGAACGCATTCTGGTGCATTCCGTTTCGTTCAGTTCAGCTTTGTCCCCATTGACAATGAATGGTGACAAAACGGAAGCGTTTTCCACGCTATTGAGATCCTATGACGAATCTCAATACCGGAAAGGAAAAGCGCTGGTGTGAAAGTGGCCTTACTTTATCAAGGGTTATATGATGGGGAAAAAAACAACTGATCACCATAAATAATATGTTTACTATATTGTACGGGTTATTATTATTACAGGGATACCAAATACTGTTTTGTGGTATTTAATATTAAGTGTTACAAAAACTCATTTATTGTAATGGTTTTCATTCCGGTATTTATTTTTATTTTTTAAGTAACATTAGCTTTGCCGAAAAAGTAACATCAAAAGAAAAGCTGGAAAATGAAAGTTACATTTTTCTACCATAACTAGCGATGAGCGAAGCAAGCTTCGGATCCTAGATCCGAAGTTGCTTCACTCAAAACTTCAGTTTAGTGCTGTACGGAGATCCGTCTCTATACAACATTAAAATGTATGGGCTCCGACTAGTTTTCTCTGATAGAAATTGAACCCTAGACCGTCTCCATGACAGGTACTACGTTTACCACTACACTATAAAACCTCACTACTATAAAGACAGGATTTTCTGTTCCTAAAAAGGTACTGAACAGTAATACTATTTAATATTATGTCTGTGAAAAAAAAAAAACATAAATGCTATTTAGTAGCTTCATAGCTACAGAAAATACTGTCCTTATAACCACATGGTTCTATAGTGTAGTGATACATTTGCTGCCTTCCATGCAGAAGGTCTGGGTTTACATTCCCAATAGAGACCTGTAAAAAAAATGAAAAAAAAAATACTTAAGTAAAATTGCCTAAAAAGCTACTAAACCGTAACTCTATTTATTTAATATTATTCCTGTGAAGAAATTAGTAATATTAAGGCCCCTTTCACACAAACGATACGGATTGTGTCAGGGTGCGTACAGAGTGCATTCTGTGAAAATCGCACCATTTCGCGAGCAAGTTCAGTCAGTTTTGTCTGCGATTGCGTTCAGTGTTTCAGTTTTTTCAGCGCGGGTGCAATGCGTTTTGATGCGTTTTTCACAAAAAATGAAGGTTTACAAACATCTTCTAGGAACCATCAGTGAAAAACGCATTGCACGCGGACAGCATCCAGATTATATCCGGATGCAATACGTTTTATCACCGAAGCCTCATTCACTTTTTTAAGGCGAGGGCTGCGTGAAAAACACAGAATATAGAACATGCCGCGATTCTCACGCAACGCAGAACTGATGCGTGAAGAAAAGCACACATGTACACAGACCCATTGAAATGAATTGATCAGGATTCAGTGCGGGTGCTATGTGTTCACTTCTCGCATCGCACCCACGCGGAAAACCCGCTCATGTGAAAGAGGCCTAAAAGTGTTTTAGGCACAGGAAATCCACCCTTTGTAGTACTGAGGTTCTATAGTGTAGTGGTAAAGTTCTGGCCTTCAATTCTCTACAGCAAATGTCTGTGTGCTGTAAGAGGGTCCCTACCCAGCCAAAGAGCCATACAGCTTCATTAGTAATTACTTCTGTACTAATACTGAAGTGAAACCTAATGAGGCTGACAATGTCAGAGACTCAAGTGGCTGGACCAGGCCCCCTAGCTGCTCTGGGCACTGACTGCAGTACAGTACCGCCAATGTGGCACAATGCCTTGTAGTACTAGCTCTGCTTAATATAATGATACCATTCGCTTACAGATTCCTTGCTTCATCCTGGAGAAAAATCCCTTTTAATCCATATGCAAAGAAGCAATTAAGTGCATTAGTTGGTGGTCTTTGCCCATGGACACGTACCTGCGGTGCACAGCTTTTTGGTATAGGCAGTAAGCGAATGACTCAAGTTGGATGCCACAATCCATAATCACAGTCTCTTTAGCCAACAGTTGGGGGTACTGCCCCATAAGATTAGCTCACCAGGACCATGAATTTCTCAAGTTATAAGCCTGAAGTGGTCTGTGTGTGCAACTCACTTGAATGAGGTGTTTACCAGTGGCATAGTGTTATGGTCTGTGGATGTACTGTTCCAACTACCAGGACTGGTCAGCTGCTGACCCACAGGGATCAGAGACACGAATGAGAGGCACCAGGGAGTTAAGAAACAGGCCAGGGTCTGGGCAGGCAGGGCAGCGACCGGGCCGCAGGGGCAACACGTGAGCTAAGGTGGGCCGATGGGGGTAATAGTTGCTTTACTCACATTTAGCAGCACTCCCTGGTCCGGCGTGCAGTGAAGGGAAGGACAGCACCATATCCTTCGGGGCACACTCTGTTGTCCAGGGATTTCCACCAGATGGCGGTTGAGGTGCCCTTGGTGGAATGGGTTTTTAGATGTCGCGGAGGCAGGGTCCCTGGTGTTCGTGACGCCAGCACCGTTAGGTGCAAAGGAAGGTGGTGGAAAGGATGAGGAGTCAATGGTTGTGAACAATGGAACCTTTACTTAATCAAAGTCATCAGTACAGTTCATTTATATGGTAAAGATGATAATCCAAATAATATCTCAGCTGTAATCCTAGTAACAGGCTTGACAATGGGTTTCTTAAGATTGTCCTTCGATAGGCAGGAAAGGTTCTTTCTTATATCTGTCTACACTAGGTCCACACTCTAGCAGCCAGGTACTGAAAATAATAACTTCTTAATCAGCAATCCACATGGGGGTCTCCCTAACGGCAGGCAAAATCCTCTGCTCCATTATTTGTACAGGATGCTTTCATATACTCTGGTCCACAATGTCCATAAAGGCATGTGGTAATAGATAACTTTGCACCTAGTCGTCTAGCTGTGTCCAGGTGCTTTTAGGCTTCTCCTGGTCACTGGTGCTGTGGAGTCCATAAGCTAATGCTGCTTCTACCTCCACTAGACTTGCTCTATATCCATACATTGACTCTTTGGTCCACGCTAGGTAGCTGTAAGAGATTTGCCCACACTCCCTCAGCTTGATCAGGGCCAAGGGGCTAACGTGGCAGCTACATCCTGGACTTGTGCTGTTCCACACCTCCATTAACTTCCTTCCTTCTCCTTTACTGTTCTACTTCCTCTCTGTTCCTCTCCTGTTCTACACTGCATAGGCACACCCTCAGATATATATATGTGTGTGTGTGTGGTGCCACCACCACCTAGGGGTGAATAGTTGTAATGACACACTCCTCTAAAACAGCCTGTAAAAAGCAATTTACAGTTTACACAGCAATACATTGACATGACATCTACAGAAGTTTAAAGTGCCCACGTTTGGCACATAGTGGGACACTGCATCAGCAAGATTCAAAGTCCAGGAATCCAGCAGCAGTCGGTACACAGGAACAGACAAATTATAAGGCCCCTTTCACACGGGCGTTGCGGGAAAATGTGCGGGTGCGTTGTGGAAACACCCGCGATTTTTCCGCACGAGTGCAAAATATTGTAATGCATTTTGCACTCGCGTGAGAAAAATCGCGCGTGTTTGGTACCCAAACACGAACTTCTTCACAGAAGTTCGGGCTTGGGATCAGTGTTCTGTAGATTGTATTATTTTCCCTTATAACATGGTTATAAGGGAAAATAATATAATTCGGAATACAGATTGCATAGTACAATAGCGCTGGAGGGGTTAAAAATAAATAAAAAATTATTTAACTCACCTTAGTCCACTTGCTCGCGTAGCCGGCATCTCCTTCTGTCTTCATCTTAGCTGTGTGGAGGAACAGGACCTGTGGTGACGTCACTCCGGTCATCACATGATCCATCACCATGGTAAAAGATCATGTGATGGATCATGTGATGATTGTGACATCACCAAAGGTCCTTGTTGCTACACAAAGCTAAGATAAAAACAGAAGGAGATGCACAGAGGGCACATTTATTAGGCTTGCCTTTTTTAGGAGTAAAAAAAGACTGGCATATTTGAAACGTCTGTCTTTAAATTGCCTCAAATTTATGATCCCTTAATAAATCACCTCAATTGTATTTGGTTTAAATCTGACCTCTAGTGGTTGTTTTCTTGTAAGACAAGGTCACAATCACCAAGACTTGTCTCACTGGTTTGAGCATGAAAAAATTGTGCAAATGACCAAAAAAGTCACAACTCTATGGGGTCCAATAGTAAGAAATAGTAATAGGCGTATTGGCAAATTCTGTCTTCAATTTGCACCAATTTGTAACGGATCCGTACAGATAATATAACTGTCTGCATCCGTTCAGAACGGATCCATTTGTATTATCTTTAGCATAGCCAAGCTGTCCCCATTGACTTACATTGCGTGTCAGGACGGATCCATTTGGCTCAGTTTCGTCAGACGGACACCAAAACGCTGCAAGCTGGTGTCCGCCTCCAAAGCGGAATGGAGACGGAACGGAGGCAAACTGATGCATTCTGAGCGGATCATTTTCCATTAAGAGTGCATTAGGGCAAAACTGACTTTTTGTGAGAGCCCTGAACGGATCTCACAAACAGAAAGCCAAAACGCCAGTGTGAAAGTAGCCTTATCCCTTAATACAGCTCGGTTGTCATTTTTTGTTAAAGTCTGACCTCTAGTGGTCGTTTTCTTGTAAGACACATTCAAATGCACTAAACTGGTCTAAATAGTATGTGCATAAAAATGTGGCACAAGTGAGCTGAATGTTGGCGAACTTCTCCATGAAAGTAGGCAAATTGTGGTGCAACTCACCACTCAAAACAGAAACAGAGAAGTATGCCAGCCCTGGGGTGGTGTAGAAATCAGACTGTTGTTACGACAAAATCTGGTGCAAAATAAGGCACACCTACATAAATAGGATGGAATTTAGGTTAGGAAATTTATGAATTTGTCTTAAAACTCAAAGTAGGCTCAAAAGCCTTCAAAACAGGCACAAAAACAGTTGGCAAATTAAACTTAAAATATAAGACAGTCGTAAACAGGCTTTTTACTGTGAAAACAGGCAGTTAAACTTTAGTAAATGTGCCCCCCAGATTTGTTAAGGAATAATAAATGAGGCACAAACTGAAGACAGACTTTGCCAATTGGTTGCTGTCCAGTTGCTGGGCCTCTTTCTATTTTTATCTAGTATCCTGATTGGTTTTCAGTGGACTGTGGCGGGAATGTCACCTATTTATTGAGGCTCCTTACCTGTTGAATTCAGTCGCCGTGTCAAGATCAAGAAGAAGCTCGTCCATCCCGGCTTGAAGATAGCAATTGCGGAGGTGCCGGCGGCAGCGGAGTCCATCGGAGTCCAACGGAGCGACGGCGGTGAAGAAGAAGCGGCGACTTGTAGCCGGCAGCGGGGAGAAGAAACGGCGACTGGAGGGAGAAGCGGCGCCTGTAGCTGTACAGCGGCTGCGGGGCAGAAGAGCGGCGTCGACAGCTGAGAGCGGTGGTGATCGCAAAGAAGCGGCTCCTGGAAGAAAGAAGAGCGTCAGCGTCTAAGCAAGGCCAACGATAGAAGATGGACTCCGGTGGTGTAGAGGCGCTCCTCGGCCAGATCCACAAAAGAGCTTTTACCTGTGGCGGGGAAGAGGCGAAGTTTCAGAGACGTCACAGCGCGGTGACCGTAAGTTCGTCATTCCCCAGTCTGGTCCAGGAGGTGGATGTCCCGGCGGGATCCCAACACCTAGGAGCACCAACCAGGACATCTACAAGAAGAAAGAGACCCAGAAGGATTTATTCGCCGCAGAGGAGCGTCAGAGAGGGCCGGCACCAGCGGTCTTCTCCCAGGCCAGCGATTTTGAGGAGATAGTTGTGTCGCCGCCTGAAGACCCAGATCAGCAGCCCAGGGGTGAGAGCTCTGGCAGGCATTCAATGCTGCCAGAAAGCTGTAACCATTCCTTTTTACAGGATTTAGCTAGAATTTTCTCTGAGTTAGCACAGGGTAGTATAGCTAGGACAGATCCGGCAGTAGTTTCGCCATCATTGGCGTGGACTGACCGTCCTTCATTGGCGACTAGTGTAGCTGCTGGTAAGGGGGGACCAGTCCGTGAGAATGCTGTAGGGGTTAATGAGTCTTGTTTGAAAGAAGCGCTATCTTGTGAGGCTTCTCCTCTGGGTTTTCATCTGTCAAATGTCGTTAAAGAGAACCTGTCACCGGGATTTTGTGTATAGAGCTGAGGACATGGGTTGCTAGATGGCCGCTAGCACATCCGCAATACTCAGTCCCCATAGCTCTGTGTGCTTTTATTGTGTAAAAAAAACTATTTAATACATATGCAAATTAACCTGAGATGAGTCCTGTCTCTGACTCATCTCACGTACAGGACTCATCTCAGGCTAATTTGCATATGTATCAAATCGTTTTTTTACCCAAAATCCCGGTGACAGGTTCCCTTTAAAGAAAAAATTTGGCGGCATGAATATGTAGATATTTTATCTTTGCTCCCGTTAGCTAAAGAAGTTTTTAAGGTTGATAAAAAGTCAGATGAAAAGTCAGAGGAAGAGAGGAGAAGAGGTGTACCTAGATCCTTAAACAATTGGTTACAGGCGTTTTGTATTTACGCTTCTATTTTGGTTGCAAAATACCCCCAGTTGTGTGTAGGCCTTTTTCAGCATGTTGATACCATTTTGGAAGCCTACCGTAATTTTGGAGGGCTTTCATGGTTTCAATATGATTAAACTTTTAGACAAAAATTAGCGGTTCATCCGGGTTTGAAATGGGGAAATAAGGATGTAGGGTTATGGCTTAGTTTGATGCTCCCTCAGAGGGCGGTAACACCAAATAAACAGCATATTGTGGGGACCCAAAATTTGATCAGGTAAGGCCTGTGTTTTGCCTTCAATGAGTCAGCGTGTAAATGGTTAAATTCTTGCAGGTATAGGCACAAATGTTCTGTCTGTTCGGGTCCGCATCCAATGTTCAGGTGTTTCAAAAGGCCCTCTGGATCCCAGCAGGCAGGCATTAACCGTGATTATACAAAAACGCGGACTCCAGTGAACTTGCAAAACATGCGGCTGTGGTCGAAACTTACCCAAACTTTCTTCTTAAAGGTTTCAGTTTTGGTTTCTTTGTTCCAAAATTTAAAGGGCCCGGTTGTAGGTGGAGTGAGATTTTAAATTTGGTATTACTTAATATGGAGGTATGACCTTTATTCTAAAACATAACCTTTAATAGTCAAAAATTTATATAATAGACCCTTTAAATATGGAAATAAAGATAAACAAAAAACAAAATAAGAACCTATGTGCCACTAATGTTCTTGGTATCAGGGTGAGCAACCTGATGTAATTATTGTGGCTAGAATGGGACAATATCTCTAAACTTGCCCTGTAAAGGTGGCCCTACCTTTAAACGGAATAGCCGCCCTGATAAGGACGATCCAGTGTCTCGTGCCTCCTGCTGTTCCCTAAAGGACCCTATAGCAGGTGACAGATGAAAGGGATCCTAGCAGATACCGGGACTGTTCTATACGTATACCAAAAACAAAAATTAATTTAAATGTGAAGAACACCTCCCCTCACAACATAGTGATGGTGAACAGTACACCCATAGAAGATTAGTGCAGGAGATTATTGTACAGAATAGGTAGAGTGTCAAGTTGGCACTCCTACCCAAAGCGTTCCAACGCGTTTCGCCCAGTTGGTATAAGGGCTCCTCAGGGGACAAATGACCAAAAGAAATACCTAGAGTGTTCTATACACATATAGTGATCACTTCAATAACAATATAAATATAAAGGAGAATCCCCAAAGAGTCTTATTCTCCAGAGTATGGTAGTCACTAGATCCATATAAAGATATAATCAAAAATATGAAAAAATATTATACAATATATGTTTAATATAAAACAGATATGTATATATCACAACTGATCAGGTTAAGGGACTTGATGAAAAACCACACTATACAAAGTGTATCAAGGACAACGCCTGTCTTAGATGAAACGCAGCATGTCACAACCAGCCATAGTTAATCTCTAGCTTAAAAAATAAATATAAATATAAATATGAGAGATGTCCTCCTAGTCCATGGAGGTAATAGATTTTCAAGCAAAAAAAAAGGAGAAAACAGCAGCCGCTTATAGTGTAGTAACAGATAATATACTGTAAAAAGTAAATGTACTTCACCAACTGGTGAGGTGCATCAGGGAAGGAAGTAGTGGTTTGCGCTTTAATTGCGCTCAACTTGCGTGACCAGCGATTCCGGTTTTATGCATGTCTTCTGTGGGAAGGATGATGGTCTCGCCACATACCGGAGCCCTTGTCTGAATGTGGTGTTCCGGCGTGCTCCTGTCTAGATGGAGGCAAGGCAGCAACTGAAAGATTCCCGGCAGTCTATTTAAAGGGACGGCTTCCGGGTATGACGTAGGCGCTGTAGTGATCACATGACCGCATCGCTGCGGTCACGTGACCACTAAGTGCGTCCCTGGATACCAGACCAGCGACGCGGCCATGGGTTTGAGGGCGGTGTCCCTGGTAACAGGTCTGTCTAGATGAGGCTGTATCAAATGTGACAGGTATAACTAGGCCCCTATTTCTACCACTTACATAAATAACTATATTTAATACCCAGTACAGACTACTGACAAGATGCCAATCCTACAAAGAACATGGATATTATAAATAAAACTAAGTGAGATAGATATATATTAATGAATTGTTATTACCATTCTCTTTAATTTGAAAAATATTAATTTAGTCCTATTATATTCAAAATTAAATATTGTTGGAATTTATTTATATAATTTTGATATGTTACTACATTTCATTTGTATTTAAATATTATGAATATACATACATTTATTTGTTTAATATTATTTATTCATTTTTTACAAATATTCCTTTTTATTATATTTTATTATATTATTTTTGTATATTTTTATTTATTTATGTAAGGGGTATCCTGCTACCCTAATATATGTAGTAGCAATTGTTGGTGACTGTCCCTGAGAGAATTATATGTTGTAAGCCCTGATCAATTGAGGGTCCAAAGAATTAATTTACATCGATTACCAATAAGAATAAAAAAGAAGAAATTAAAATAGATACTCTGAATGAAATTTTAGGCATAATACCTCGGGTATAATAACCCCCAAATTTAAGATATATATGACCTCTTTATAGAAAGCACGCAAAGTCAATATATTCATTTAGTCCTGCTGGTGCTGTGGTGTTGAGTCTAAAAATCCAATTGGATTCTTTCTGTTTTAGAAGCTTATCTACATCACCTTTTCTGGTTGTAGATTTAAGAACTTCAATCATAGAAAAACGGACCACGTCTGTGGCCCCTGCATGATTTGCCCACACATGACGAGAGATGGGCTTGTCCCGTCTATTTCGGATGTCCCCAATATGTTCTAAAATTCTGGTTTTAAACATCCTTTTAGTTTCCCTTATGTATTTTAGGCCACAACTGCAAGTAGCCAAGTATACCATTGCAATAGTATTGCAGTTGGCAAAGCTGCGAATGAGGAAAACTTTGTCGTTGGAACTATTTTTAAATGTATTGCCTGGAGAGATGTACTTACATGCTTTGCACTTACCACATCTAAAGGTGCCTACTTCTCTATTAGATAGCCATGTACTGGTTTCCGGTGGAATCAAAATGGCTATGGACAAGGGTGTCCCCTATGCTCCGGCAATGTCAGGGTCAGAGCAGTTACGTCGTACCCTCAAAAATTGGCCTTTAGGGATACCCTTTTTTAGGGACTTGGGGTGAAAACTCTCCCATCTTAAGAGGCTGTTGGTGGACGCTTTTTTTCTAAAAAGTGTGGTTTTGATGTAATTGTTTTCATCTCGTTCCAGGGCAACATCTAAAAATGTAATGCTGTTACGATGGATCTCAGATGTAAAGTAGAGACCTATTTGGTTAATGTTCAATTCATCCATGAACAGATGGAATTCTGTTTCAGTTCCTGACCATAAGAGCAGAACATCATCAATGAATCTGGACCAAAGGGATATGTGTTTGGTCCATTTCAACATGGCTTCTGAAAATACAGTTACGTCTTCCCACCAGCCCAGGAGCAAATTTGCATAAGTAGGTGCACAAGGGCTACCCATAGCGGTGCCCCTGAGCTGGTGGTACAGACAGTCTTCGAAGACAAAGTAGTTATGTGTTAATACAAACTGCAATAATTCCAGGACAAGTAAAAAAGAAAACGATGAATACCCAAGAGCCAATTAGAATAATAGGTACTTTCGACTCTGGATCCCAATAGGTCCGTGATATTCTGAATCGATACTGGTCTTTGATTAAAACAGACCCAGACCTAACCAGAGTACTACCTGAAAATCCCTCCATTACGTTCAGACGAGGCCGGAGCATAGGGGACCCCCTTGTCCATAGCCATTTTGATCCACCGGAAACCAGTACATGGCTATCTAATAGACAAGTAGGCACCTTTAGATGTGGTAAGTGCAAAGCATGTAAGTACATCTCTCCAGGCAATACATTTAAAAATAGTTCCAACGACAAAGTTTTCCTCATTCGCAGCTTTGCCAACTGCAATACTATTGCAATGGTATACTTGGCTACTTGCAGTTGTGGCCTAAAATACATAGGGGAAACTAAAAGGATGTTTAAAACCAGAATTTTAGAACACATTGGGGACATCCGAAATAGACGGGACAAGCCCATCTCTCGTCATGTGTGGGCAAATCATGCAGGGGCCACAGACGTGGTCCGTTTTTCTATGATTGAAGTTCTTAAATCTACAACCAGAAAAGGTGATGTAGATAAGCTTCTAAAACAGAAAGAATCCAATTGGATTTTTAGACTCAACACCACAGCACCAGCAGGACTAAATGAATATATTGACTTTGCGTGCTTTCTATAAAGAGGTCATATATATCTTAAATTTGGGGGTTATTATACCCGAGGTATTATGTCTAAAATTTCATTCAGAGTATCTATTTTAATTTCTTCTTTTTTATTCTTATTGGTAATCGATGTAAATTAATTCTTTGGACCCTCAATTGATCAGGGCTTACAACATATAATTCTCTCAGGGACAGTCACCAACAATTGCTACTACATATATTAGGGTAGCAGGATACCCCTTACATAAATAAATAAAAATATACAAAAATAATATAATAAAATATAATAAAAAGGAATATTTGTAAAAAATGAATAAATAATATTAAACAAATAAATTTATGTATATTCATAATATTTAAATACAAATGAAATGTAGTAACATACCAAAATTATATAAATAAATTCCAACAATATTTAATTTTGAATATAATAGGACTAAATTAATATTTTTCAAATTAAAGAGAATGGTAATAACAATTCATTAATATATATCTATCTCACTTAGTTTTATTTATAATATCCATGTTCTTTGTAGGATTGGCATCTTGTCAGTAGTCTGTACTGGGTATTAAATATAGTTATTTATGTAAGTGGTAGAAATAGGGGCCTAGTTATACCTGTCACATTTGATACAGCCTCATCTAGACAGACCTGTTACCAGGGACGCCGCTCTCAAACCCATGGCCACGTCGCTGCGATCATGTGATCTCCTCACCACTGACGTCACAGCCAGCAGTAGGTCTGGTATCCAGGGACGCACTTAGTGGTCACGTGACCGCAGCGATGCGGTCATGTGATCACTACAGCACCTACGTCATACCCGGAAGCCGTCCCTTTAAATAGACTGCCGGGAATCTTTCAGTTGCTGCCTTGCCTCCATCTAGACAGGAGCACGCCTGGGACACCACATTCAGACAAGGGCTCCGGTATGTGGCGAGACCATCATCCTTCCCACAGAAGACATGCATAAAACCGGAATCGCTGGTCACGCAAGTTGAGGGCAATTAAAGCGCAAAACCACTACTTCCTTCCCTGATGCACCTCACCAGTTGGTGAAGTACATTTACTTTTTACAGTATATTATCTGTTACTACACTATAAGCGGCTGCTGTTTTCTCCTTTTTCTTTGCTTGAAAATCTATTACCTCCATGGACTAGGAGGACATCTCTCATATTTATATTTATATTAATTTTTCAAGCTAGAGATTAACTATGGCTGGTTGTGACATGCTGCGTTTCATCTAAGACAGGCGTTGTCCTTGATACACTTTGTAAAGTGTGGTTTTTCATCAAGTCCCTTAACCTGATCAGTTGTGATATATACATATCTGTTTTATATTAAACATATATTGTATCATATTTTTTCATATTTTTGATTATCTTTATATGGATCTAGTGACTACCATACTCTGGAGAATAAGACTCTTTGTGGATTCTCCTTTATATTTATATTGTTATTGAAGTGATCACTATATGTGTATAGAACACTCTAGGTATTTCTTTTGGTCATTTGTCCCCTGAGGAGCCCTTATACCAACTGGGCGAAACGCGTTGGAACGCTTTGGGTAGGAGTGCCAACTTGACACTCTACCTATTCTGTACAATAATCTCCTGCACTAATCTTCTATGGGTGTACTGTTCACCATCACTATGTTGTGAGGGGAGGTGTTCTTCACATTTAAATTAATTTTTGTTTTTGGTATACGTATAGAACAGTCCCGGTATCTGCTAGGATCCCTTTCATCTGTCACCTGCTATAGGGTCCTTTAGGGAACAGCAGGAGGCACGAGACACTGGATCGTCCTTATCAGGGCGGCTATTCCGTTTAAAGGTAGGCCCACCTTTACAGGGCAAGTTTAGGGATATTGTCCCATTCTAGCCACAATAATTACATCAGGTTGCTCACCCTGATACCAAGAACATTAGTGGCACATAGGTTCTTATTTTGTTTTTTGTTTATCTTTATTTCCATATTTAAAGGGTCCATTATATTAATTTTTGACTATTAAAGGTTATGTTTTAGAATAAAGCTCATTCTGTGAAATCAATGTCTATATACAGACCCTAATTCTACTATATGTCCCTCGAACAGGGTTATGTTCGATCTGTGAATCCCTTAATATGGAGGTAGTAAAGGATAAAATTAATAAAGAAGTTTTAGCGGGTAGAGTGGCAGGTCCGGTTTAGAGTGGTTCGGTTTAGTACCGAAAAAAGATAGTAATGAATTTAGGATTATCCACCATTTATCTTTTCCAGAAAAATGTTCATTGAATGATGAAATTGATAGTCAGTTATGTTCGGTTTCATACAGTTCGTTTGATGAGGCAGTGAAATTGTTGAATTAGTTTGGTAAGAATTGTTTATTGGCGAAACCGGATATAAAATCCGCTTTTCGCTTATTACCAGTATGCCCAGAGGGTTTTAATTCATTAGGATTTCAGTTGGAGGAGAGATTTTATTATGATATGTGTTTGCCTATGGGTTTTTTGTTATCATGTTCATATTTTGAGTCATTTTCTTTGTTTATTCACTGGGTTTGTATGTACGATGTTAGGGCGGGTGGTTTGTTACATTGCCTTGATGATTTTTAGTTTTTTGGTCATGCTGGTTCAGAAGTTTGTTCCCTGTGTATCTGTGTATCAGGCCTGTTAGGGTGTAGTTCCTCCTCCTAGACAGTAGAGGGAGCTAGGGAACCCCTAATATATATAGTCAGGTCCTGTTCAGGGAAAGGGGTTCTGTGTGTAGAGTCAGAAGCAAGAGGACACTTTAGCCAGAAAGGAGCTGAGGTGCAGGCTCTGACATGCAGTTAGATAGCCCAGGCTTCTAGTTGTTACCAGGGGAAGAGTTTACCTCCTGAGAAACCTGCAGTTCCCACAAAGTGCAGAGCAGAGCAGAAGTGTTTCCAGCTGAGCCAGAGAGCTGAAGGGCAGAAGGATCTACTTAATGCAAGGATATATATATTAGGATATATACCTGAGGAAGTTTCCCTAACTAAGGATAAAGCCATCAATAGGGCATACGGGCCTTGGGATAAAGACAGACAGGATTCTGAGAAAAGTGCAGCCTAAGTGTTTTAACCCTCTGAGTATCTTGCAAGAACATTGTGCCTGCCATTTGTGAAAACCTGCCTGTAACAGCCTGTTTACATGTGGAACTGAACCCAGACTGTAAATAGTTGACTGTTTTCCAGTAAAAGGAAGTTTTGGTTCACCACAACATCGTTATTCCTATCATAAATTGGTGTGCCACCATTACCGGCACTGGCGTCACGAAACTTAAAGGGATCTTGCCATAGGCACATTAAACCTGCAACACCCAGGGCACCTTACCTACCACCGGCCTGGTCCCTATACACAGAGAGTGCCCCAGAGGACCCCTGTGCCAGCCTCTCCATCACTGCTGTACGCCTGCCCAGGGTCTTCTATGAACTTTGAGTACTCTGTGCAACCCTCGTTCTGCCTAATAACCGTGACCTACTACTCACCTAACCCTGCAGGGCTGCGTACTGCAGTAGTATCATTGGTTATTTGGGGTAATGAGTTAGCCAATAAGAGGATTTTGTTGCACACAGATAACAAAGGGGTGATGTTTGCGGTGAATTGCTTATCTTCTAATAATAAGTTAGTAGTGAAGTTATTGCATGTTGCGGTTAGATGTTGTCTTTCTAGAAATATATGGCTGAAGGCTAAGTATATAGCAAGTAAAGAAAATACTATAGCTGACTCTCTTTCTCGTGCACAGTGGGAGGAATTTCAAGTTCTGGTTCCAGACGCGCAGAAGAAAGGCATCCCTTGTCCAGCCTACTTATGGGAGATAATCTGGCACTGATGAGTGAACATATTCGGAATTCATTGGCACCTAATACATGGAATGGGTATGCTTTAGCTTGGAATAAATGGGTTATATTTTGTAATAAGCGTGGTTTAATGGTTTTTGATGGAAATGTAGGGTCAGTTTTGGACTTTAGTTGTGGTTTGGTTAGGATGGGTTTAGAATTTTCAGCTATTCAAAAGATGTTGGCAGGCGTGTCTTTCTTTTTTAAAGGGAACCTGTCACCAGTTTTATGGAGTCCTAACTAAGGGCAACATAAATAAGTGACTGATTCTTTTAGCAAAATGCTGGGTCACTTTCTTTAATTGACCCAGTCAATCTGCCAACATCTTGTATTGAAAAGCTCCAACTGATAATGATGAGTCATGAATATTCATGAGCTCCTGACTCTTCCCCGCCCACCTGCTGCTGAGTGACAGTTTGTTTCCATATGAATCAGCAGCAGGTGGGCAGGGGAGTGGCTATATCTCTGAATTAAATATACGCTGGACTCAATGACATCACGCTGGACTCCAATCAGCTCATTAGCATGCGGCATGCGGCATCTTTGTGTGTATATTATGAGGTAACCATCTGTCACACCAGTAAGTGAATACATCTAAGGCACTTTTTAGTAGTTAATGATTGTATATAATTAGTTAGATTATAATCAAATATCCACATGACAGGTTCCCTTTAAGTTAGCAGGTCTCCCTCCCATGAATTCCTTTGTTTTAAAGCAGTTTTTGAAAAGTTTTAAGAGAGGTAGTTTTGTTGTTGATGCTCGTAGGCCAGTTACGTTTGAGTCGCTTGGTAGGTTGGTTTTGTCTTTGAGTCAGATGGCTTCCTCTGTTTTTGCGTTTCGGTTGTTTAGGTTAGCGTTGTGTTGGCATTTTTCGGAGCGTTTAGATTAAGTGAATTAGTGTCTGCTTATACTCGGTCTGATTCTCAGTTTTTGCCTTCTGATGTCAAGTTGGGTCAAGGTTCAATTTCAATTAGGAAATCAAAAGCAGATCAGCTTGATAGGGGTTCAGTTATTTCTTTGCATAAGATTTGGAAATCGGAGGTTTGTCCGGTTCAGGCGGTTAAAGAGATTTTAGTGGTTCGTCCAGTGAGCGGTAATTCTTTTTTGATTCATGAGGATGGTTCTTCATTGTCCAAATTTCAATTCAACGCAGTGTTTAAGAAATGTTTATCCTTATTGGGCTTAGGGTCGGAGCGTTATTCATCCCATTCATTTCGTATTGGGGCTGCTACTGAGGCTTTATGGATGGGGTTGGATAAAGCTTTGATAAAAAGAATTGGTAGATGGGAGTCAGATTGTTATAGAATGTATGTTAGACCTATTTTGGTGTTATGATTGTGATTCTTTTTCAGGTTTTGATGAAATTATAGTGTGGATTATTGGACATTCATTCGTTTTCTCGGCTGAGAAGAGATCCTCTGTTGGTAATTATGCTCAGCAAGTGTTTTTTTTATATTCCTTCAGTTTGTTTGTATTGGTTAGGTTTTAGAGGTCTGAAGTGGCATCAAGTGGTCCCTATTTTAAAGGGTAAGCTACAATCGTACCTTCCTCCTCAGGTTATTATCTTTCATGTCGGTGGAAATGATCTGGGTAGGAACAAAACTTTGGATTTCTTGTCAGAAATGAAAAGAGATTTAGCGTATATTAGCGAGCTTGTTCCTGGGGTGGTGTTGGTTTTTTCAGAAGTTATCCCTCGTTTCCTGTGGAATAATCCTCAGTTCAAATTTTTAGACAGAATTCAAAGAGGATATCCAAAGAGGATAAATCGAGGTTTAGAGAAATTTATGCCAACAGCAAATGGCTGGTCGTACCAGCATCTTGATTTAGACGGGTCTGTTTTGGGATTGTACCGGGAGGATTTGGTTCACCTTTCCGATATTGGGTTAGACATTTTTATTAATGGTTTGCAGTCAATCATTGAAAGGGCAGCGGTTTTGTTGGTGGGGGGGGCAAGTTTGGTTAATACCTCACTTGCCTGTTGGGGTTAGTCGCTCAGAATTCTGGGTGGACTTAAATTAATTCAGTAATGGACTTTATTATTTATTCAGAATGGTATTTATAACGGTATTTTAAAGTCGGTTGGCTTATGTAACCCCCAAGATTTTAATAAAGACCGCGGCCTTCTCATTCACAATAGGTTTGTGTCATTTATTTAATAATTAGTTAATTATTGTTAAATATGGCACCATGATAGGGGCATGGCCTGAATGGGCTTTGCCCCTCGTGGTGCCATTGAAACATGGATTTTTGGTTCTGTGGTGTTTTCTACCCCCCCCCCCCCCCCCTTTTTTTCTCTTGTTTTATTTATCCTCAGATGTCAAGTGAGCCGGTATTATGCTGGGCAGCTTCGGGATTGGACAATTAGATGGCTGGTCAGCGTTGCCATTGGTTAAATCAGTTGCTGTCCAGTTGCTGGGCCTGTTTCTATTTTTATCTAGTATCCTGATTGGTTTTCAGTAGACAGTGGCGGGAATGTCACCTATTTATTGAGGCTCCTTACCTGTTGAATTCAGTCGCCGTGTCAAGATCAAGAAGAAGATCGTCCATCCCGCCCTCCCTGCAGTATTTGTCACGGTCTTTGTTGGTTTTGGGGGGGGGGGGGTTAGTCGCTCAGAATTCTGGGTGGACTTAAATTAATTCAATAATGGACTGTATTATTTATTCAGAATGGTATTTATAATGGTATTTTAAAGTTGGTTGGTTTATGTAACCCCCAAGATTTTAATAAAGACCGCGGCCTTTTCATCCACAAGAGGTTTGTGTCATTTATTTATTAATTAGTTAATTATTGTTGAATATGGCACCACGCATATCTATACACAGAACAGAGTTTAATGTTGTACCTGTGGCCTGGTGCCCGAGGAGGGACCAAAAGCCCCCTGTCACATAAATTGACAGCAGTACTATGAGGGTGCCTTCACACATGACAGATTTTACTGCAGAAATGTCTGTGACTGAAAATCTATTGAATTCATTTAATCAGGGTGTGTAGAAATCCATGTGCTTGCTACCAAACAGCTACTGATCTTCATCTACAAAATTTTTATAACAAAAGCCGCTGTGTGTGAAGGTACCCTAAGGCCTCATGCACACGACCATAGTTTTGGTCCACGTCCGATCTGCATATTTTGCGGATTGGATGTAGACCCATTCATTTCAATGGGGCTGCAAAAGATGCATACGGCACACCGTGTGCTGTCCTCATCCATATTTCCATTCCACGGCCCCTCAAAAAAAAAAATATATAGAGAACATGTGTGAGATTGAGAAATCGTTCTTAACGTTTGAATACTGTTTATGTGGACTAAGTTAACAAGACTAATATACTGCTGGATTTCAATATTCATGAGAGGTGGGGTTAACAAGCTGAAGAAGGAGCAGGAAAGAGCTCGGCAGACATCTTGTGGAAAGACACAGAGGCTGGAGAACAGTATCGGGTGGCTTCCAGGCGTCAGTGTGTCCTGGAGTGGCCAGAGTTTCAGCTGATTGTGACTGATCGCTGTCCTGTATTCAGATATCGTCCAGAAAAGAGAGGATCATTTCCCGGAAGGCTGATAGAGCTGTGGAACAGAGCTACATACCCTGCATGGCCTCCTGTTTGCTGGAGAGACTTGTAGTTCGGTTTAAAGTCAACATCGGATAAAGAGTAGACCCGAGTCGGTAAGAACGTGCACGCACCAAGTACAGATTGGCGCCTAAAGACGACAGTAAGCCTGTAGCTAGTTAGTTAGTTAGGGGATCCTGATTTCATAAGGCTAAGGGTCCATTCACACGTCCGTTGTTTCTTTCCTGGTCTGTTCCGTTTTTTGCAGAACAGATCAGGACCAGTTCTGGACCCATTCATTTTCAATGGGTCCTGGAAAAAATCGGACAACACAATGTGTGCTGTCCGTTTCCAGTTGTTCCGTTCCGCATGTCCGATTAAATATAAAACTTGTCCTATTCTTTTCCGCAAAAATCGGATCCTGGTACAATACAAAGTCAATGGTTCCGCAAAAAACGGATGAAATATGGAAACATTTTCAGGAACAACGGATCCTGCAAAAAACTGACCGAAATTCGGATATAGAAAAATACTGACGTATTGCCTTAGGCCTCTTGTACACAAACCTTTTTTTTTCCTTTCACGTTCCGTTTTTTGCGTTCCATATACGAATCGTTTACGGAACCATTCATTTCAATGGATCCGCAAAAAAAACGGAAGGTACTCCGTATGCCTTCCAGTTTCCCTTTTTCCATTTTTACGTTCCGTTCAAAGATAGAACATGTCCTATTATTGAACACACAGAGAGAATGCACCAAACAGATATAACACTGACTATGCTGGCAAGACATAAGTAAAGGTATTAAAAGCTGAGACTTTTGCCAATATGTTCCAGTCATGGAGATATCGGAGCCCACATGCACCACGTCACGGTTCTCAGCATGGCAAGGGGTCCTAACCACTACTCTGACTATGGTGTGAACATGGTTTTTCATTTTCATGTCCTATTATTGTTCGCATAATGGACAAGGATAGTACTGTTCTATCAGGGGCCAGCTGTTCCGTTCCGCAAAAAACGGAATGCACACAGACGTCATCCGTATTTTTTGCAGATCCGTTTTTTGCGGACCGCAAAATACTGAAAAAGCCATACGGTCTTGTGCAAGAGGCCTTAAAAGGCCATTACACAACTGAACGCGACAGTATTGTTCACGAATTCAATTCACCCAGTTGTTTCACTCAAGAATATTATAGAGCTTTATATCTGTAATAAGGTTGTAAGCTGCTGAGTTACACCGCAGGCGAGATCATATCCTGCATCACACACAATTGTTCTCGTTTCCTAGGGTAATAATAGGTACGCGAGGCAGTGTTCATTGTGTTCGCCAGTAGGTAATTTGTCGCAAGTGTTTTCCTGGCAACCACTCGAGGGCGCCATGCTGTGTAACTCAGGGGTCTCAGCCTATAGGCTGAGGGGATGTAACTTTATGCTATGTTCACTGCATTTGGAGCTGTATGTGATACCACTATTCAGTAAAGTTTCTGTTTTTATAAAAGCTGGTGTCGGCGTTGCTTTCCTCGTTCGTGACTTCTAGCCCTCCCCGGTTCACGGTCTTACAACTGTCCTATTCTTGTCTGCACTGCGGAGAAGAATGGGCATTTCTAACAGAGGGCAGGACGTATTGATCCACACTGTATAGCGTTATCCAGGGATCTTAGAATATTTTTAATAGATCCATAAATCTGCCTGTTTTGTCATTTAAAGTTTTTTTCCAGTTTCCTGTTATTGATCAATATCTGATTAGTGGGGGCCCGACACCCTGCACCCCCACCGTTCAGCTATACCCTGCAGTTTCCAGCCCAGGAACTAACACATTGGATGGACCGGTAGGCACAGCTATGTTCAAAGTGTAGTGGCCCGAGGCTGCAGGGAACAGCTGATCGTGGGGAGTGCAGGGCATTAGACCCTCACTGATTGGATATTGATCCTGAGAATAGGTCATCAATATTAAGAGCCGAACTCGGGTCCGGTTCCAAGGTACCACTTGGAACCGAACCCGAGTTCGGGAAATGGCTTTTTACAGTATAAATCAATTTCTGAAGTTATTATGCGAAGTCTCGCGAGACTTCTCGAAGTAATAACTTCAGCTCGTCAGAGCCAATACATTCTAATACTGTACAGAGCGCACGCATGTTCTAGAAAAAGAAGGTTCTTGAATTGAGCTACCTTCACACACAAATTTACGCTGACGTTTTGCCACTAAGGCCAAGTTCACACTTCAGTTATTTGGTCAGTTATTTCCATCAGTGATTGTGAGCCAAACCAGGTGCTGGTCAAAAACACAGAACAGGTGCAGGTCTTTCCATTATACCTTATGTCTGTGTAGGTTTCACTACTGGTTTTGGCTCACAGCAACTGGTGGCAATAACTGATCAAATAATTAAAATGTGAACTTGGCCTTAGTGGCAAAACGAGCCATAAAACCACTTTTGTTCTTTTTCCATACTGAATTTTTTAATGACATTTTTGAGTGGTAAATGGTATATTTTTCCCTACAAAGAGGGAAAGGGAAAAAAAATATGAAAAAAACACCATTGCTTAAACATGCTGCAAAAAAATACTAGTAGCTAAAAGACACTTGTGTGTCCTGCGTTTCACATTTCCTATAGATTTTAGATAATGTGCACCAGTGAAGCTGGTGATTGGCTGCAGCGGTCACATGCATGTACGGTACCTCATCACTGCAGGTCAGTAAGCAGGGACTAAAAGGGACTGTAGGAGACCTCCAGATAAACAGGGATTGAACACTTTTCACCAACTTTCCTGGTAGACAATTTTTTTTAAATCCTAGATACCCCAAGGCTTTCTGCAGGGTCATTTTGCATTATTTTTCAGATTAATTTTTTCATCCCCACCTTCCAAGAGGCATGACTTTTTTTCCATTGATAGGGCTGTTTTTTCTAGAATGAGTTGTATTTTTTTATGACATTTCAAAAAATATTTTTGGCAAGAAACTGAAAAAAAATGCAATTGTGTTTAGTTTTTGTACTTCATTAATTGTTATTCTATTACACCCTGCCTTTGGCAAGGTGTAATAGAAGTACCACAATGAAAGCATTTCCATGATAACTGGTCAGTACCTCACAATCTCGGGGTAAGTGATCTCTTGATTAGGTGATTGGGGGACGGAGGGAGTATCCTAAACACTCATTCTGCTCACAATATTGGGAGCAGCCTTTGAGAGATTAAATGGCTAGGATCCACGTTATCATCGATCCCGGCCACAGCAGCTCTGTGACTCTGGAGCCTGCTCCATACACCCCTTCGGTAAACTTAGCAGCCTTCCATTCTGGCAAATGAAAGGGGTACTGAGCAGAGGACTCCTCTCTTTTATAATAAGGCATATAAAAACGGGCTGTTGGTGGGGACATAGCTGTAAGGGAAGCAGACACTAACTTACCTACCATGGTAACAGACTGGCGCTGGCGCTGAAATGTTTCTCCTCTTCCTGACAGAGATTCCCAGCATTTTCCTCCAGGCACCACTAGGGGAGCTCAGTGCATAGAGATTTTACAGCTTCCATTGAGCACAATGATAACTGTTTAAATTCCTATGCAGTGAGCTCTCCCTAGTGCTGGCTGACATTTTTATCAGCTTTGTGAAGATACATAGCGCTACATATATGGAAATGTATTGGTGCATGCCAGTTGTTTGGTTTAAATACATTGCGAAAGAAGCACCTGTTACACTTTTTCCTACGAAAATGACAAATAATGCGAGTAAGGCCTCTTGCACACAAACAATACGGATTAGGTCTGGATGTGTTCAGAGTGCGTTCAGGAAAATTCGCACCATTTCACAAGCAAGTTTTGTCTGCGATTGCGTTCAGTGGTTCAGTTTTTTTCAGGCTGGTGAAATGCGCATTGATGCGTTTTTCACGCGCAAGATAAAAAACTGAAGGTTTACAAACAACATCTCTTAGCAACCATCAGTGAATAACGCATCGCACCCGCACTTGCTTGAGGATGCAATACTTTTTTCATCAGCCCCATTCACTTCCCCAGAATATAGAACATGCTGCGATTTTCGCGCAATGCACAAGTGATGCATGAAAAACAACGCTCATGTGCACAGACCCATTGAAATGAATGGCTCCAGATTCAGTGCAGGCGCAATGCATTAGCATCACGCATTGCGCCCGCTCGGAAAACTCGCTTGTGTGAAAGGGGCCTAAGATAGAGCATCATTTTTTTATAATTAATAAAAATTCCTCCACTTAAAAAATAATTGTCATCCAACATTCCACTAATTGTTTGATATTGGAACGCATTAATGCCGAAGGGTCTACATCAAAAATGACAACCCCTTTTTTTTTTTAAATGGAAGCCTTTTATGATAGCTTTTTTTACTGACCAAGAAATATTGGACACTATCTATCCCTTTATATACACTGAATGGGTTGCCAAATTGGAGACTTCAGACCCGTGGTACCAATTGCATTTGGAACAGATAAGAAGCAAAAGTCAGAACATAGGTAGTTAAAGTAATCCGTTTTCAGATGGTGAAGGGTTGGGAGGGTGGGAGAGGAAAGGGTGGGAAGCGGGATTTTCTTCCGTAAAGAGTTTTCATATCTATCTGTCTAATGTAAAAGGGGTTAAACAGATGGGGTTTTTTTTTGTTTTTTTTCATATATAATTGTAATTGTCAGAAATCTTACTGGTGGTATACCACGTTTTTCCATAGGGGTCTAAAACATCTGTTTTCAGGAGTTTACGCAGCCAAAATACTGTGCAGGGCTGTGCTGGGAGGGTTGCAATGCCAACCAGTGAAGACCCTGCTGGTCGATCTATCAGTGAGGCTGTGAGCCAGGCCAGTCAGTTTCCTGGTTCAATGTCCAATCCCAGAGCTAGGGCAGATTTAAAGGGGTTGTCCAGCTATTAATATTGATGATCTATCATCAGGATAAGTCATCAATATCAGATTGGTGGAGGTCCGACACCCGGCACCCCCGCCGATCAGCTGTTGGAAGAGGAGGCAAGCGCCATGCGAGCGCCACTTCCTGTTCATTACACTACATGTCGTCTCCTGTCAATTGTCGGCGTAGTGTTATGATCACCTGAATGGAGGGGGTACTTGTTTTACACTGCACTTCCGAAAAGAAGTGCAGGATAATGAACAGGAAGCAGTACTCCGCCACCTCCACTTCAAAAAGCTGATCAGCGGGAGTGCCCGGTGTCGGACCTCCACAAATCCGACTTTGATGACCTATTGCTACTCTGTTTTGCCAGTTGTCTGTGATTTTGTTATTCTGGTTTGTGCTACTTATTCAGGGCCGGCGCCACCTGTAAGGCGACCTAGGCTGCCGCCTAGGGCGCAATTTAGCAGGGGGCGCCGGCCCCGTGTGGTTTAAAAAAAAAACGTTGCCGCAACGGACGGCTGCCGCACTGCCCAGAGAGAGGGACTGACAGGGGGGGAGGCGCCTCTAATGTAGCGTGGCCGAGCTCTGTTCGGTCCGCGGTACAGGAGCTTTTGTTTCCTGTACACTTAGTGTGCACTTCCTTTCAGTCCGTCCGGGTACAGGAAACAAATGCTCCTGTACCGCGGACCGAACAGAGCTCCGTACCGCGGACCGAACAGAACAGAGCCACGCTACACTAGAGGTGGGGGGGAAATGGAATGAGAGTGACAAGGGAGGGGGGGGGAATGATGAGAGTGAGAAGGGAGTGGGGAGGAATAATTAGAGTGACAAGGGAGGGGGGGGTGAGAGTGACAAGGGAGGGGGGGTGAGAGTGACAAAGGAGGGGGGTGAGAATGACAAGGGAGGGGGGGAGGAAATGATGAGAGTGACAAGGGAGAGGGGGAAAATGATGAGAGTGACAAGGGAGGGGGGGAAGAATGAGAGTGACAAGGGAGGGGGGATGAGAGTGACAAAGGAGGGGAAGGGGAATGAGAATGACAAGGGAGGGGGGAATGAGAGTGACAAGGGAGTGGGGGGAAGAATGAGAGTGACAATGGAGGGGGGATGAGAGTGACAAGGGAGGGGGGGGAATGAGAGTGACAAGGGAGGGGGAGAATGAGAGTGACAAGGGAGGGGGGGAATGAGAGTGACAAGGGAGGGGGGAATGAGAGTGACAAGGGGGGAGTAAATGAGAGTGACAAGGGAGGGGGGAGAGTAAATGAGAGTGACAAGGGAGGGGGGAGAGTAAATGAGAGTGACAAGGGAGGGGGGAGAGTAAATGAGAGTGACAAGGCAGGGGGGAATGAGAGTGACAAGGGAGGGGGGGGAATGAGAGTGACAAGGGAGAAGGGGGAAGAGAGTGACAGGGGAGAAGGGGGGAAGAGAGTGACAAGGGAGAAGGGGGAAGAGAGTGACAAGGGAGAAGGGGGGAAGAGAGTGACAAGGGACGGAGGGGGGGAGAAGAGAGTGACAAGGGACGGAGGAGGGGGGAGAGAGTGACAAGGGAGGGGGGAGAAGAGAGTGACAAGGGAGTCCCCAGAGCCAGACCAAGAGCCTGACTGCAGCTAGAGACCAGATCATCTTATTGTCCTGGTAGTAAGTAGACAATGCAATATGTTTATTATTTAATTGTTTAGTTATTAATACTACATTGGAAACTAATTTACCTCACGTTAAGGCTCCATTCACACATCCGCAACGTGTTTTGCGGATACACGGAGCCGCAAAACACGGAAACCGCGGACCGCACATTGCCGGCACTAATAGAATATGCCTGTTCTTGTCCGCAATTGCAAGAATAGGGCATGTTCTATTTTTTTGCGGATCCGCAATTCCGTGTCCGGGCAGCACATCGTGAAAGGATACACTATAGTCCCAGAACGTGAAAGGACACTATAGTCCCAGAACCACTACAGTTTAATGTAGTGGTACTGGTGTCAGACTATAGCCTGTTCCTGCAGAGAAAAGACACTGTGCAGTACTGGTGTTAAAGGAGCACTATAGTGCCAGGAAAACAAACTGATTTTCCTGGCACTATATAGTTGTTAGGAGTGGGGCACCCTTGTGTCCCCCTCCCACTGGGCTGAAGGGGTTAAAACCCCTTCAGCCACTTACCTTTCTCCAGCACCGGCACTGGGAACTCTTCTCCCCGATCCTCCTCTCTGCACACGCATCCAAAACTATGTTCCGCGTCTTCCCACTGTAATTTTCACAGTGAGAATCGCGGAAGCACCTCTAGCGGCTGTCAGGGAGACAGCTACAAGAAGCTTGATTAACCCTAAGGGAAACATAGCAGTTCCTTTAATTTAAATGCTGATAAAGGGGTGGAACATATGTGATGTCATGATATGGGCAGATCATCTGATAAAGGGGGGGGCGGCAATTTTTATCTTGCCTAGGGCGGCAAAAATCCTTGCACCGGCCCTGTACTTATTACTACTGCATCTGAACTCCTGGTAATCTGACTGTGGTCTGTTTTCTGGATTAACCTCTCGTCTGCTGAATTGGCCTCTACGGAGTTTCCTGGCATTCTGACTGTGCTTGCTTCTGGATTAACCACTCGTCCGCTGTTTTGGCACTATCTGTATCTCCTGGTTCTGTCCCTGCTTGTCTATTACTCTTTGCACCCAGGTCATTCTGGTAGGCTTGCTTCTAGTGAGCACACATCAGTTTTCTGCTACCCTACTCTGCAAAAATAATCTGGTTACCTAACAGCCAATTACATCCAGCCTTGCAACAGGCTCTGATGAACTTAGAGGTAGTATTGCCTTCCTACCACCTGCAGTGATTAAGGAAGCTGGGAGCAGTTTTTGAGTTTGCTGGCTGTGGTTCTAGATGGTGACCACAGTATTTCATCATATTTGTGTATCATTGATGCAGAGGTAGTAATCTCACCTTGGTCCTGGTGTCTGAGAGGCCCAAAGACCTATCATAAGACCACATAAGAAGCAAAAATACTATGCATGGCACATTAGTGTCCAAGTGTGCCAGGCGCAGCACTATGAAGTGCCTTTTGCGCTGTGGCATTAGAAGAATTTTTATATCTCTGACTTTTTTGGTCTAACCAGACTGTCTATTACTCTGTAATTCCTCTAGCGCCATTCTATGGAAGCAGTAGGTTTAAAGAGCACACTAAATGCTTGAAATAACTTATTTATTAACTTCAACTTTTCTTCATATATAACACTGCCGCCTCCGCAGCAGATTATTTCTCTGTTGAGTATCAGTACTCTCACTTTAAGTTATTTAAGCACTTTATGATCTCTCTGAGAGGTATATCTGAGGTTAACCAATAGTTCACTTGCTCTATACAATTGCTTATGATCTGGTATGAGCTCAGTAGTTCATTTGTATGGTTTGTTTGTATGGTGGAACTGTAAGTAAACACAAATATAACCAGTTCAGTATACAGTTCTATTTACTATATTAACAGTAGTAACATTATATAACTGTTTTAAATACCTATTTTGGCATCTTGCTTGCATAAAACACAGCTCTTAGGGGAGTGTGTGTCTGTTCAGCTTCTCTCTCTGGTGAATAATGATTCTAGCAGCTCCTGCTAGGGGAATTTCCCACACAAGCTGTGTGTGAGGCTGGCTGTAATTGGTCAAAACTCCTGGGCTGTGTGAGGCTAGCTAGGATTGGTCAAGACTCCTGCTTAGCAACAACAGTTTAACTCTATGCTTTCTGTTGTGTCTGCTGTGTCATTGAGCTTAACTTACATTATATAATAAATCTTAAAGGCACATTATCTGTTTCTGCTTCTGTGGACACAAAATATAACTATTACATGACATCCAAACATGAAGTTACTGTAAATAACTCTGCTTTTGTCTTTAAGACACAAACATAAGACCTGTATTCAGGTTATTGGCAGGTCTGGCTGTATAAACATATAAGCTATGTTAGCAACCTAGGACAGGTCTTAACTGGCCAGCTACACCAAGAACTGCACATTATGACTTTGGTTGGAGGTATGAAACAACACTTTTTCATTATTATTATTACTATTAGAGATTAGTGATGAGCGGGAGGTGCCATATTCGATTTCACAATATTTTGCGAATATTCGATTGAATATTTGTCTTATATTCGTTGAAATTTTAATTATCGCAAATAGTATGCGATTTAATTATTCGCGTATTGCGAGTTTAACTGTATAAGGCAACTTTCCTATTGGTTGGCTATCTAGAATTAACGAAGATAACGAATATAGCGCTATATTCTCTATATTCATTAATTCTAGCAAGCCAATAGGAAAGTTGCCTATGGACAGCTCTAAGTTGTATTTGCAATGCGAGAATATTACTTTGCCTATTTTTTGCAATAAATAGAATAATGATTCAGTATTCTATTTATTGTAAAAAATAGGCAAAGTAATATTCTCGCATTGCGAATCCAACTTAGGCTACTTTCACACTAGCGTTCGTCGGTCCGCTCGTGAGCTCCGTTTGAAGGGGCTCACGAGCGGACCCGAACGCAGCCGTCCAGCCCTGATGCAGTCTGAATGGAGCGGATCCGCTCAGACTGCATCAGTCTGGCGGCGTTCAGCCTCCGCTCCGCTCGCCTCCGCACGGACAGGCGGACAGCTGAACGCTGCTTGCAGCGTTCAGGTGTCCGCCTGGCCGTGCGGAGGCGTGCGGATCCGTCCAGACTTACAATGTAAGTCAATGGGGACGGATCCGTTTGAAGATGCCACAATATGGCTCAATCTTCAGGCGGATCCGTCCCCCATTGACTTTACATTGAAAGTCTGGACGGATCCGTACGAGGCTATTTTCACACTTAGCTGTTATATGCTAAAATAATGCAGACGGATCCGTTCTGAATGGAGCCTCCGTCTGCATTATTATGATCGGATCCGTTCAGAACGGATCCGATCGAACGCTAGTGTGAAAGTAGCCTTAGAGCTGTCCAAAGGCAACTTTCCTATTGGCTTGCTAGAATTAACGAATATAGAGAATATAGCGCTATATTTGTTATCTTTGTTTTTTGTATTTTACGAATATTCGCTATATTGCTATATATACTTGTTTTAGAATATGACGAATATTTTAAAAAACAAAGTTATAGCAATATAGCGAATATATTTGTTACTTAGAATATTCGTCTTTTTTTTTTCAATGTGTACTGTTTTTCCACTTTGGCATACTCCTCCCCGACAAGCGTCCCCGTCACCATGGGAACGCCTGTGGGTTAGAATATACCATCGGATCTGAGTTTTAACAATAGAGATGCTGTAAATGATGCATACTTGGCAAGTGTCGCCAGGTGCAAAATGGTTGACAGATCCTTAATAGGTTTGATTCATATGTTTTTTGATGTGTCAATGTCCAGATGACTATAGTTGCCGCAAATATCTCCAGGTTATGCAGTTAGTAGGTTTAGTAATATACACGTGCCCACCAGAACAATAGTATTCATTGATATTACTCACGGTTAGGTGTCCTTGGTATCGTGGAGCAAGGAAATGTGCCTGTACATGGCGTCCCACGTGGTCACCGGCACTATCAATGCTTACCTCCGCTTCTCTCTTCCTACACGAATTTTCAGAGTGGCGTTCGGTCTGCTAGCCTCTGCGTAGATCGGCAGCGTCGGAGCTCACATGGCCTGGGCGTGGATGTCGAGGCTCACGTGGTTTGAGCATAAATGTAGTGGGTTCAGATCTAAAAGAGCAGACAGTGTTTCACGTAACTTTTCCGGCCAATCTCCAAAACTAGTCTGGTAGAGTTTTGGGACCTTCACTTATATATGAAGCACTTTATGGATTGATCGTATGATTGTATATGTAGCGCTCCACGAACATTCGCTGCATTCATTCAAATATCCAGAGATTGGCCTGAAAAGTTACGTGAGACGCCGTCTGCTCTTTTAGATCTGGACCCACTACGTCTATGCTCAAACCACGTGAGCCCTGACATCCACGCCCAGGCCACGTGAGCTCCGACGCTGCCGATCTACGCAGAGGCTAGCAGACCGAACGCCACTGTGAAAATTTGTGTAGGAAGAGAGAAGCGGAGGTAAGCATTGATAGTGCCGGTGACCATGTGGGACACCATGTACAGGCACATTTCCTTGCTCCGCGATACCAAGGACACCTAACCGTGAGTAATATCAACGAATACTATTGCTCTGGTGGGCACGTTTATATTACTAAACCTACTAACTGCATAACCTGGAGATATTTGCGGCAACTATAGTCATCTGGACATTGACACATCAACAAACATATGAATTAAACCTATTAAGGATCTGTCAACCATTTTGCACCTGGCGACACTTGCCAACTATGCATCATTTACAGCATCTCTATTGATTTGCAGCCTTCATTTTAACCATATCTTAAGCCAGCCTTCATTTTAACCATATCTTAAGGAACCTATACCGTTAGTGGAATGCACAATATTGTAGACTGTTCATGATATTTTATCCATTGCGTTTTATGCTGTATGTACTATGGTTCACTTTTAATGCAATTTTAGTGCATTTTTAATGTATTTGTTTAGCGGCAGGGCCGGACTGGCCATAGGGCAGACCAGGCATTTGCCCGGTGGGCCGGGCCGCCTGGTGGGCCGGGCTGAACACAATCAGCCGTTTTTTTTTTTAAATTAATGTGGCAGGCAGCAGCCAGCAACAGGATGGCCCGATGTGGGCGGAGCTATCATAGCTACGCCCCTTTTCTACCCGCGAAGCGATTCCTGCAGCCTGAACCTTTCCTGCCCAGCAGCAAGCTGAACATCAATTGGATTGTCACCAGTTAACTGCACCAGTGATGTGAGTGGCAGGGGAACTGGGGTTATATTCAGCTTTCCCAGACTGTGCACATGTGACCTGCAGTACAGTAGGAAAGCTGGGTGAATTATATCATGAAATGTCATCCAGCTTCCCTGCTATCCTGCATGACACAAGTGCAGAGGCATTAGAGTATGGGGGAGAGGCACAGCAGGAAAGCTGGGTGTCTATATATGTGTATGGCATATGTGTGCGTCCATGTATGTGGAGAGTGCGTGTATGACTGCGTCCATGTATGTGGAGAGTGTGTGTATGACTGCGTCCATGTATGTGGAGAGTGTGTGCATGTGTGCGTCCATGTATGTGGAGAGTGTGTGTATGACTGCGTCCATGGATGTGGAGAGTGTGTGTATGACTGCGTCCATGTATGTGGAGAGTGTGTGTATGACTGCGTCCATGTATGTGGAGAGTGTGTGTATGACTGAGTCCATGTATGTGGAGAGTGCGTGTATGAGTGCGTCCATGTATGTGGAGAGTCCATGTATGTGGAGAGTGCGTCCATGTATGTGGAGAGTGCGTCCATGTATGTGGAGAGTGCGTCCATGTATGTGGAGAGTGTGTGTATGACTGCATCCTTGTATGTGGAGACTGCGTCCTTGTATGTGGAGAGTGCGTGTATGACTGCGTCCATGTATGTGGAGAGTGCGTGTATGACTGCACTATGGGGGCATCTACTGGGGGCCCTATATACTGGCACGCATTATAGGTGGGCACTATGGAGAAGTGGGGGACAAGAGCACTATGAGGGCATTATATAGGGGCATTTAATACTGGCACCCATTTTGATGCCACTATGGGGAAGGGAGGAAAGGAGCATTATGGGGGTATCTATGTGGAGCATTTTATAGTGCCACATTATGGAGGGCACTATGGAGACGGGGAAGGAGCACTATGGGGGCATCTTCTGGGGGGACTATATAGGAGTATTTTATACAGGCACAAATTATAATGTCCCTATGGGCACCTAAGCTCAACTGGGCACTAAGTGTTTTTTGTAGTGGCACACAGTGCAGGTCATTAGAACACATGAGGGCACTTTGGGGACATTGGCTCTACTGGGGGCACTAAGAGGAGGTGTTTCTTTTTTTACTGCCACACGACTGAGCATTTTTTGTACTGGTGCACATTATAAGGAGGGGGGGGGGGGTTCTACTGTCACACATTATAAAGATAATTATTACTATTGGGGCATTATGGTGGGCTTTATTACAACTGGGGGACTATGGGAGCATTATTACTTGTGGGACACATTACTGACTTTGGGAGCACCATTACTTTGGGGGCACCCTGGCACAGCATCAGCTTATCACAGTTCTTTTTGCAGTATAGTTTTGGGGAGCACAGCTTCTCATTATTGGGGGTGCATGATGGGATGTTAATTGGAGGACGATGGAAAAGTAGGAAACTAAGATGTCTGTCAAACTCTGCAGAGACGTGAGATGGCTGAAAGAAATTATCACGTGGTCTGGTCTGAATGGAGAAGATGAAGAAAGAGCACATCTACATCAGAGGAGACATCACTGGATATAAGAGGTATGGGGTGCTGTATGAGGCTACTGTCACATCTGCGATAGTGATCCTGGCGGCTGTTCCAGCTGAGAATTCACTGGATGCGGCACTGCTGGATGCTGACGGAATGCCCGCCAGTCCCATTAACTATAATGGGGTACGGCAGAAATCAGGCCACAATCTGGGAAAAATGCAGAGAATCAGCGGGACATAAACCGCTGCATGCTGTGCTTTGTGTCCAGTCGATTCCTTGCATTTTCTGCCGGATTAGGTGGCCGGATCGTACTAAGACCCCTAATGTCACCTGGGGACCCCCAAAGAACCTTGTGTGTTGGCTGAAGCCTTCCTATCTTACTGGTGGCTGGCCCTGCCTCTCAATTGTGCTTCAGGTTTTGGCTCCGCCCCTAGACTGCAAGGGGGTGGGGCCTGTTGTGGGTCATGTGATTGGGCTGCTCAGTCAAAAATGCCCGGGCCTATTTTTTGTCCCAGTCCGGCCCTGTTTAGCGGTTTCTTTTTAGTAATTCAATAAATATTTGCCTCCACTTGATCCATCTGGTGAGTGCTTGCTAAACTATAAGGATTATTGATTAAACGCAGATAAGGTGGATCTAACAGAACAGTGCACCTTATCCACTACGACTGACAGAAGAGCCACCTTAATTTGTTTATTTTTAAGGTTTATTAGATGACTGGAACAAAGTGATAGTATGGGATTCACATAGCTAGACCAACAGGTAACACTTTGTGACAGCATGGTTCAATATTTTTAATAAACCAATTGAAAAAATATATATTTTTACCCCATAATTAGTCAATTGCGATCATACAAAAATTGCCCCAAAGGTGTACATAGCCTTTAAAGAACAGGGATCGATCAAAGTCTGGTCTTCATAACATGTTTGTGGAAGAATATCATGGCAAAAACAAAGGAGATTTCTGAGGACCTCAGAAGAAGAATTATTGATGCCCATCAGGCTGAAAAAGGTTACAAAAAAAATCTCTGAAGAGATATACAGAATATGTACAAATGGAGAAAATTCAAGAGCATTATTACCCTCCCATGGAGTGGTTGAGCAACAAAGATCACTCCAAGAGCAAGGTGTGTAATAGTCTACAAGGTCAGAAAAAAACCTAAGGTAAACTCTACGCAACTAAAGGCCTTTGTCACATTAGCTAATGTTAATGTTTATGAGGTGAACAACAATGCTTTGCATGGCGGGATTGCAAGGAGAAGGCTGCTTCACAAAAAAACATTGCTGCCCGTCTGCAGTTTGCCAAAAATCACCTGGACAAGCCAGAAGGCTACAAAAGGCTCCGAACAATGAATTGTGGATGGATGAGACTAAAATATAATTTTTGGGTTTAACTGAGAAGCGTTATATTTGGAGAAAGAAAAACACTGCATTCTAACATGAAATCCCCATCCCATCTGTGAAGCACGGTGGTGGTAGTATTATGGCTTGGTCCTGTTTTGCTGCTTCTTGGCCAGGATGGCTTGCCATTAGTGATGAGCGGTAGGGGCAATATTCAAATTCGCAATATTTCACAAATATTTTGTAGAATATTCGTCATATATTCGGTAATTTTAGAATTTGCGACTATTTTCTTGATTACGAAAATCGGCAATGTAATATTTGCATAAAGCGCGCAATACAGGTGTGGGTCAATTTTGCTACATTTTCCAAGCTGCTAGAAGTTTCCTGAGACTGGAGAAAATAGTTGGCACGGCAGAACATTAAAAATGGCTTTATATGCAGATAGAGTGCTCCAATATATTCGAGATTGGGCTAATCGGCAATTAATGATGGCAATTTTTTGGCGCAATACGTGAAACTTTACATTTTAGCAGGTCTGACTACATATTACTGATTGGCACACTAAGTATTGTTGTGACATCACAGTACTACACTCACCTAAAGAATTATTAGGAACACCTGTTCTATTTCTCAATAATGCGATTATCTAGTCAACCAATCACATGGCAGTTGCTTCAATGCATGTAGGGTTGTGGTCCTGGTCAAGACAATCTCCTGAACTCCAAACTGAATGTCAGAATGGGAAATAAAGGTGGGCTACAACAGCAGAAGACCCCACCGGGTACCACTTATCTCCACTACAAATAGGAAAAAGAGGCTACAATTTGCATGAGCTCCCCAAAATTGGACTGTTGAAGACTGGAAAAATGTTGCCTGGTCTGATGAGTCTCGATTTCTGTTGAGACATTCAAATGGTAGAGTGTGAATTTGGCATAAAAAGAATGAGAACATGTGTCCATCATGCCTTGTTACCACTGTGCAGGCTGGTGGTGGTGGTGTAATGGTGTGGGGGATGTTTTCTGGGCACACTTTAGGCCCCTTAGTGCCAATTGGCCATTGTCGCCACGGGCTACCTGAGCATTGTTTCTGACTATGTCCATCCCTTCATGACCACCATGTACCCATCCTCTGATGGCTACTTCCAGCAGGATAATGCACCATGTTACAAAGCTCGAATAATTTCAAATTGGTTTCTTGAACATGACAATGAGTTCACTGTCCTAAAATGGTCCCCACAGTCACCAGATCTCAACCCAATAGAGCATCTTTGGGATGTGGTGGAACGGGAGCTTCGTGCCCTGGATGTGCATCCCTCAAATCTCCATCAACTGCAAGATGCTATCCTATCAATATGGGCCAACATTTCTAAAGAATGCTATCAGCACCGTGTTGAATCAATGCCACGTAGAATTAAGGCAGTTCTGAAGGCAAAAGCGGGTCCATCACCGTATTAGTATGGTGTTCCTAATAATTATTTAGGTAAATGTATGTCTGTAGCATGTATGTATGGACAGCAGAACCTATCGCACTACCTAACACCCTGCACTGCAACAGCTACACCAGGCATCTTCAAACTGCGGCCCTCCAGCTGTTGCAAAACAACAACTCCCAGCATGCCGAAGCAGCCTACAGGTATCAGCCTACAGCAGGGCATTGTGGGAGTTGTAGTTTTACAACATCTGGAGGGCCGCAGTTTGAGGATGCCTGAGCTACACTATATCAGGATATAACCTACACTGACTATTTCCCACTAACTATCTGTATTATATATACAAGCTATCTATCTATCTAATGTAATGAACACCTATCATAGATAACGGCCACAAAACAAATGCTTCGGCACATGCCCCAAAGATCCAACACCAAAATATAGCAACAACCGGAGACATATGAATAAATAAATCTTTATTATGACACAATTTTTTTTAAAAACATACATTAAAAGTCTCAGATAGAAGTAGAAAACAAGGGGCAATACGCCCTAGCCGGTCACATGGGTCACTTGTAAAGGTATTTCATTTTTAGTAAGCAGCATGTATATACGAACAATATACACAGTATTATACAATAAAGTGCTTGTGCAAGTAAACATATACCATTGGTATGTCAATCCTATAGCAACTACATCAATCACAGTACAATAGTGTTATAACATCATACCAGCCACATGTCCTGCACCCTGACGCGCGTTTCACTCAATGCTTCAATGTTTCACCCCCTCGTGGCCCATAGATCGCTAAAATGAGGAAGAGAAGAGAATCAGAAAGATGTCTCTCCTCGCTGCTGAGCTCAAAAGACGTCTATGGGCCAGTCTCAATTCCGTCTTCTGCAGCGAAGGAGAAAACACGCTAGGGGGTCTCAGCACTCAGACCCCAACTGATCTAAACGTTTCTTCATTTTATTATGTCTCTCTGACATATCAAACTATTTTGAAAACTCAATGGCCCATTAATCCCTGAATTCCTTTGCATTTCTCAGTTGCTTTACAGCATTCACCATAAGTGATGTTTTCTGAGCTCATTTGCAGAGCTTGTAAAAATACACCATAGTTTGGTTGCCACAGGCGTCATAACGGACAAGTTCAATGACAATTCAACCCACCTGAAAGACGAGCGCAAAAAGTATATCTTTTATGTGTAAAGCTATAGTGTATGGGATAATCACACCATTTCTGAGCCTTATTTTAATAATGGAGGGCTATTCAGCAAACGACCAAACCACTTAACTGCATTCAGTGAAAGGAATGGTGGTAAGCATTTTATTTAACTATTTGACACGACTTAGGCTCGTAAAATGTAAACTTTTATTTACCTGGACACATTGGGATCCATTGTAATCATTGTCATTGCAATATAATGCATAGCTCACATTAATGCATAAACCCTCTTTGGATCTACTTTGGTGCGTTATTATTTCTATTGTGTGGGTAAATCATTATACCATAATGGGCTCTATTACTTTATAACTTATTTTGACGTCAGCTAAATGATGGGCACTATGGGGATTCGCTCTGGTAGTTAGGATAAGCGGGCACAGTACAGAGGCAAAATACAAGTTCGTAATTCAAACTTTAGTGTTTATTTACACATGATGCCAAAAACAAATCATCACTTTTGCAGTGTCGGTGTTACTTCACACCCAGTGGCAAATTAATATAACAAAAGTCACCATGGTGGCAGTTCTGCCTCAGAAAGTCTAAATACAGGCTTTAGGCGGCCTGTTCCCCTGACACACGGGTCTCTGCTCTACAGACCAGCACAGGCCTCAGATACCAGCACACAGACATGGCTTCTGAGCCCAGCTGCCTATTTAAGAACAGCCAGGTGCTGCCAAAACCTCCACATGCCCGATCCGATAGAACCACCACCAAGAAATGTCACTGCACGGGTGCAGGAGCACCGCTGCCAGCTAAGAGCGATCCACAAGACTTCCGGTTCCGGCGCGCACATGTAAGGAGGTGAACAGAGAGAGCTCCGTGCCCCCGGACACTAACAGCGGGTGTTGCCGAGACCCGGGGCTTCATCACCCCGACTATACATCTCCCTGACACATAGGGAGGTAAATGGAAAAGTTTATAGTGCGCAGTGGCACCCCGCTAGCCAGCTCGCCTCTCCCGCCGCGCGACCTAGCTGAACCTCAGAAGGGCAAGATGGCGGACGCTAGGAAGATGATGACTCGCTCGTCCTCCCAAACTTCTCAGCCACAAGAGGCGGAGGAGCTAATATTAACACAGCTGGAAGGGGCTCAGCAGGCCGGCGATTTGGAATCTTCCTGCAGAGAAATGGCCATAGCAGTAGCGAAACTATTGGCGCCAGATATAAAAGCCACTCTGGAAGCAACGATCTCGACTTCTTTACAGCAACTGCAAGCTACGGTGAACCAACACTCGGAGCAAGTGCAAGAACTTGAGCAAAGAATGGGCATTGTGGAGGACGAGCTGGAGAGAGTTCACACCCAGCTCAGGGATGTTACACAGTCTAACAAGGTGCTCCGGGATAAAGTTGAGGACTTGGAAAACAGGTCCCGCAGAAGTAATCTGCGTATTCTCGGTTTACCGGAGAACATCCCAGTGCATCAGCTATCCTGGATCTGTTCAGACGAGTTACCACAAGCGTTGGGACTCCAGACCCCAGCAACGGTCGAGAGGGCGCACAGAATCGGCCCGCCGCAAGATATCGGCGAAACCGAACCGCAGAGGAGACCCAGGACGACCATAGTAAAGTACCTGAAGTACACAGATAAGGAGGCCATCCTATTCAAGTATAGAAGGCTCAAGCAGCCGCTCAAATTACGAGGCCATCAGATTCTAATTTTTGGGGACTATTCCATGGAGGTCTCCAAGAAAAGGAGAGCTTTTTCTCATATATGTACCCAGCTAGTGAACAAGAAAGTTAAGTTTGCTCTGATCTACCCGGCGGTGCTGAGAGTGTTCAGGAAAGATGGCGGAGTGGACACTTACCTGACACCTTCGGATGCAGCAGATGCCCTGGAGGACTGCAACGTACCAAGGGACCTAATCTCAAGATCGCCTAATAGTGGCACCGATTCGCCAAGAGGGGGTCGCTTTGGTAATGAGAGAACCACGTGGTCCACTGCATCATCTGGAGTATCTCCGAGACGAAGGAGAAACCCTGCTTCCAGCTCGGACTGGGGATAACCGCACTATGTGTCATTTAGTAAGCGGGGAGTCGCAAATCACTGCTGCGGATGGCGACCTATGCTTGCAAAGGACTCAGTAAGCTATATGTACGGGTTTTTTCTTATCGGGTGCTGATTAGGTCTAGCGGAGGGGAGGTTAGTGAACAAGTTTAATGTCATGTATACACTTTGTCCGGGGGGAGAAGGTTGGAGATGAAAGAAGTGGTTTAAAGAAATGGACTCTGGGCTAGAGATATGCAGCGGTCTAACCCAGATCGGTGCGAAAAAAGAGGAGTCTGTAGAAGATTTGCTGTTTTGTTTGTGCACTCTCAAGGTTCTAAGGGGAGAGAGTGTCTACATGTTTATTGGGGTTATGTTGGGAGGGGGGATTATGTTTGTCATGCCATCTTATATCTTGTTTTGCAATGTCACTAACGGGCTTTATGGGGGGACGTTCGCCGGGAACCGGCCTCCCAAAGGTGCTTCTACTTCATTATTGTCATGGTCTTACCTTCTGCTGTTCTCCTTCGTTTGACATGTGCTGGCGGCCATCTTGGTTTCTGGGTTTCTTGTAGCCTCCCACCCTGCGGCTTCTCCTTCCCTCTGGGAGGAGCTGGATGCCTAGCTCATATATATAGGAGGTCTGTGGCTTCAGTTCCTTGCTTGGTCCTCCTGTGTGCACATGCTTCTAAGACTGCTGCTGCTTCTGGTTCCTGATCCTGGCCTCGTCTGACTACCCCGCTGGTTCCTGATCCTGGCTTCGTCTGACTACCCTTCTGGTTCCTGATCCTGGCTTCGTCTGACTACCCCTCTGGTTCCTGACCCCTGGCTTCGCAAGACCCTGCTCCGGTTTAGCCATCCGCTTGGACTTTTGCTTACAGCTTGATTTGCAATAAAGCATTCTTATTTCCACGTATCTCTTGTTGTACGTCTGGTTCATGGTTCCTTGACATTAGGACCAAGCCATGAATTCTGACGGTACAGGGCCATCCTCGCTACCTACGCTGGTTGCCAGACTTGATCAGCAGGATCACCTGTTGGGTCGGTTCGCTGTGGCGTTGCAAACCCTGCTTGAACGCACGGCTCATTTCGCTTCCGTTGCCGATGGGTCGGTTGTCGCTCCTGGGCCCGCTCCTACTGCCGCTCCGGTTGTTGCGCCAGAGTCTACCCCGACACCTGTTGCTGCGCCTGCGGTGTCTCGGGGTATGACCGGTTCTGCCCCCCTTCCACAGCGCTTTGGGGGAGAGCCAACTCAGTGCCGAGGTTTCCTTAACCAGGTGGGCATTTATTTTGAGTTGCTGCCACATGCCTTTCCTACTGAGAGATCAAAGGTGGGCTTCTTGATCTCGCTGCTCTCGGACAAGGCCTTGGCCTGGGCCAGCCCTTTATGGGAGAACAACAATCCGGTGGTTGCCGAGTTTTCCGGTTTTGTTGCTTCTCTTCGGAAGGTATTCGATGTGCCGGCTCGTGCTGCCTCTGCTGCGAAGCTCCTTATGTCCATCAGACAGGGTTCACGATCCGTAGCTGAATACGCCATTGAGTTTCGTACCCTGGCAGCAGAGGTGGGCTGGAATAATGAGGCTCTGGTCGCTGCTTTCTCTCATGGTCTCTCGGATGCCTTGAAGGATGAGGTTGCAGCTAAGAACCTACCAGTGGAGCTCGAGTCTCTTATTTCTTTCCTGATTTTGATTGACACCAGACTCAGGGAGAGACCTTCCTTTAAGGAGAGCCTGCGGAGGTCTTCTAACAGATTGGCGCCTACGTTTGCTGTCCCACCCGTGCATCCCTCTCCTCCCACGCCTCCTGGGGATGACTTGTCTGGGGGTGAACCCATGCAGCTGGGGTTTGCTCGCCTGTCCGAGGGGGAGAGGGTACTCCGGAGACGCGAGGGCCGATGCATGTACTGTGGTCTCGGTGGGCATTTTCGGTTGGCATGTCCGAACCGTCCGGGAAACGCTCGCACCTGAGATCCTGTCGGGGGCAGATCTTGGGTGGAGTCTCCTCGTCCCCGGTTTCCCGTGTTGACAAACCACTGATCACTGTTGTCCTCTCCTGGGTCGGGGGCTCGGTGACGACCCAGGCGTTGGTGGACTCTGGTGCTGGTGGTTTGTTCATTGATAGTGTGTTCGCTGCCGCCAATTCCATTCCTCTGCAGCCTCGAGGTTCCCCACTGGCTCTTGAGGCGATAGACGGCAGACCCCTTCTGCCGCCACACGTGACTCATGAGACCCTTCCAGTGGGGATAGCCATTGGTGCCGTTCACAGAGAGTCAGTCTGTCTCCAGGTTATTTCGTCTCCACACTACTCGGTGGTCTTGGGGTACCCCTGGCTCCAGAAGCATAATCCGACTTTCGATTGGAGATCGGCCGAGATCCTCTCGTGGTCACCGCAGTGTGGGGCTAGTTGCATCCATGGGCCTGTCAAGTTGCTGTGTACTTCCTCGGACTCTCTGTTGCCTCCTGAATACGAAGAGTACCGGGATGTATTCGATAAGGTGCGCGCGGTTGCCCTACCTCCGCACCGCCCATACGATTGTGCCATAGAGTTACAATCTGGTGCCGTTCCTCCTCGTGGCAAGGTCTATCCACTGTCGGTAGCGGAGAATGAGGCCATGGAGGAGTACGTGAGGGAGGCGCTTTCACGCGGACACATTCGCAAATCCTCGTCCCCGGCAGGGGCTGGATTTTTCTTTGTGAAAAAGAAGGGCGGTGAGTTGAGGCCTTGCATCGATTACAGGGGTCTCAATCGCATCACGATCAAGAACGCTTACCCGATACCCTTGATTTCCGAGCTGTTCGATCGCCTCAAAGGGGCCATGGTCTTTACCAAACTCGACCTGAGGGCGGCATATAACCTGGTAAGGATCAAGGCGGGCGATGAGTGGAAGACCGCGTTTAACACCAGGACCGGTCATTATGAATCCTTGGTTATGCCCTTTGGGTTGTGCAATGCGCCCGCAGTCTTCCAGGAATTCATCAACGATGTTTTCCGTGACCTGTTGCAGCAGTGTGTGGTGGTCTATTTGGATGACATCTTGGTATATTCTGAATCCATGGAGGCCCACATTATGGATGTCAGACGAGTGTTGCAACGGTTACGAGAGAACAGGCTGTTCGGTAAGCTTGAGAAATGCGAATTTCACCGATCCCAGGTAACCTTCTTAGGTTACATCATTTCCGCTGAGGGGTTCTCCATGGATCCTGAGAAGGTTTCGGCTGTCTTACAGTGGCCCCAGCCCAGTGGTCTTCGTGCCCTGCAGCGCTTTTTGGGCTTCGCCAATTATTATCGGAAGTTCATCAGGGACTTTTCTATGCTAGCCAAGCCTCTCACGGATCTGACCAGGAAGGGCAGTAATTCCAGGTCTGGCCGCTCGAGGCCATCCGAGCTTTTGAGGCTCTAAAGTCCGCCTTTGTGTCGGCTCCGATTCTGTCGCATCCCAACCCTGGGTTGCCCTTTGTCCTCGAGGTGGACGCGTCTGAGACGGGAGTAGGCGCCCTTCTGTCTCAGCGTAGAACACCAGAGGGTCCTCTGCTTCCTTGTGGGTTTTACTCCCGGAAACTGTCTTCCGCGGAGTGCAACTATCAGATTGGTGACAGGGAGTTATTGGCCATCGTGCAGGCCCTTAAAGAATGGAGGCACTTGCTCGAGGGTTCGGTGGTTCCGGTTCTCATCCTGACGGACCACAAGAATCTGACCTACCTTTCTGAGGCCAAGAGATTGACACCACGTCAGGCCAGATGGGCTCTGTTCTTGTCACGTTTTAATTACGTGGTCTCCTACCTACCCGGTTCCAAGAACATCAGAGCGGATGCCTTATCACGGCAGTACTCCGAGCTGTCCGGGGAGGAGTCGATTCCGACTTCGGTCATACCTCCGAATCAGATCCTGGCCGCCATTCGCACCAGCCTGACCTCTCCCCTGGGTGAGCAGATTTTGGCGGCTCAATCTGGTGCTCCCTCTGGGAGACCCAACGGCAGATGTTTTGTGCCTGAGGAGTTGCGCACTCGGTTGTTGCGAACCTACCATAACTCCAAGGCCGCGGGGCATCCTGGAAAGAATCAGCTGTCCTGGGCTGTTTCACGTCTGTTCTGGTGGCCTTCTCTACGTTCCGACATCGCCGCATATGTAGCGGCATGCTCCGTTTGTGCCCAGAGTAAGTCCCCTCGGCACCTTCCGTTGGGCCTTTTGCAACCCATAGCCACCGGGGAGCGCCCATGGTCACACCTGGGGATGGATTTCATTGTGGACCTCCCTGCATCCCGAGGCCATACGGTCATTCTCATGATTGTGGATCGGTTTTCCAAAATGTGCCACTGTGTTCCTCTCAAGAAGTTACCCTCTGCACAAGAGTTGGCCACGATTTTCGCCAGGGAGGTCTTCCGGTTGCACGGTTTGCCCAAGGAGATTGTGTCGGATCGGGGGAGTCAGTTTGTGTCCAGGTTCTGGTGCGCCTTTTGCTCCCAGTTGGGGATTCATCTCTCTTTCTCCTCGGCCTACCACCTCAGTCCAATGGGGCCGCAGAACGATCCAATCAGGCCTTGGAGCAATTCCTTCGTTGCTATGTCTCCGATCACCAAGACAATTGGGTTGACCTCCTGCCTTGGGCTGAGTTTGCCAGGAACACGGCGGTGAACTCTTCCTCTGGGACGTCTCCCTTCATGGCCAATTATGGGTTCCAACCTGCCGTGTTACCGGAGGTATTCTCTCCCCAGGATATTCCGGTGGTGGAGGATCACCTTTCCGTCCTACGTGCTTCTTGGGTACAGATCCAGAGGTCCCTTGAGGTATCTGCGCAGCGCCAGAGACTCCAGGCTGATCGCAGACGAGCGCCCGCTCCTTCCTACCAGGTCGGAGACCGTGTATGGTTGTCCACCCGCAACCTCAACCTTCGAGTGCCCACTCCCAAGCTGGCGCCTCGCTTTGTTGGTCCCTTCCGAGTGCTTCGCAGGGTAAACCCGGTAGCCTATGCCCTTGCGCTTCCTCCTGGCATGCGGATCTCCAACGTGTTTCATGTCTCCCTGTTGAAGCCATTGGTGTGTAATCGTTTCACTTCCTCGGTTCCTCGGCCTCGTCCGGTCCAAGTGGGCAATCGTGAGGAGTATGAGGTGAGCAATATCCTGGACTCACGCCTGGTCCGCGGTCGGTTGCAGTTTTTGGTCCATTGGCGTGGTTATGGTCCAGAGGAGCGTTCCTGGGTTCCCTCCGCAGATGTCCATGCTCCTGCCTTGCTCCGAGCCTTCCATGCACGCTTCCCTCAGAAACCGTTCCTTACTCCGCGGAGGAGGGGCCCTTGAGGGGGAGGTACTGTCATGGTCTTACCTTCTGCTGTTCTCCTTCGTTTGACATGTGCTGGCGGCCATCTTGGTTTCTGGGTTTCTTGTAGCCTCCCACCCTGCGGCTTCTCCTTCCCTCTGGGAGGAGCTGGATGCCTAGCTCATATATATAGGAGGTCTGTGGCTTCAGTTCCTTGCTTGGTCCTCCTGTGTGCACATGCTTCTAAGACTGCTGCTGCTTCTGGTTCCTGATCCTGGCCTCGTCTGACTACCCCGCTGGTTCCTGATCCTGGCTTCGTCTGACTACCCTTCTGGTTCCTGATCCTGGCTTCGTCTGACTACCCCTCTGGTTCCTGACCCCTGGCTTCGCAAGACCCTGCTCCGGTTTAGCCATCCGCTTGGACTTTTGCTTACAGCTTGATTTGCAATAAAGCCTTCTTATTTCCACGTATCTCTTGTTGTACGTCTGGTTCATGGTTCCTTGACAATTATATCATATATCCAGCTCAAATGATTAAGTTAGTATCCTGGAATGTTAGAGGGCTGAGGTCCCCTTGTAAAAGGATAATGGTCTTACGCCACCTAAAGAGATTACAGGCTGATATAGCCTTGATCCAGGAGACGCACCTGGGGGAGACTGATTTTTGGTGGATGCGGCGCATGTGGGTGGGACAAATATACGGCTCTCCCTCGGACAGAAGAAGAGCAGGTGGGATGATATTAATCCATAAGAGGCTTAGATGTGAGGTTTTATCGACAAGTGGGGATGATAAAGGTAGATTACTGAGGCTCGATCTAGATACCGATGTAGGCAGGTTAACACTGTTTAATGTATATGGGCCCAATGCTATGCAAGCTAGTTTTTTTTTCAGAGTTGGAGCTGAAGGTTGCGCAGGAGAGTTGTGGCAATATGGTAATGATGGGCGACCTTAATGTAGTGCATAACATTCAGGAAGACTGCAGGAGGGTAGGGGCGGCGGATATGCAGAGACGAGGGACAACTATCCAGAGAATGACACTTGACTCCTTTCTGCAATCTGCTGCCCTGATGGATATTTGGAGGCACCTAAACCCGACGGAGCGTGAGTTCACTCATTTCTCGACTGCTCACCAGTCATGGTCCAGAATAGACTATGCACTTATCTCGCCAGGACTGATGGGGAAGGTGAAGGGAGCGGAGATACTAGATATTCTAATATCTGATCATGCCCCAATATCTCTTTCCCTCTTGGAAAATATACCCAGAGGTACGGATTATATATGGCGCATGCCCAGTTATTTGGCCACAGATGAGGAATTTCTCCTACAACTGAAAGGGTGGTGGTGGGAATTTTCAGATACTAATAGGGAGCACCGAGATAATTATACCCTATTTTGGGACACAGCTAAGGCAGTTATTAGGGGACGAATAATTGCATACGCCGCAGCTAAAAAAAGGAAATTGGCTCAGAAAGTGAATGCAGCAACAGAGGAGGTGAGACGTACATATACGGCTTTCCTAAATAATCCAACGGATATTAATAAAACCCAATGGGTCACGGCTAAACACAGTTATGATTTCTATGTTGAACAAAATACAAAACTGTCTGGGGATTATAAAAAGTCGCATTTTTTCAAATATGGAAATAAGACAGGGAAAGGTTGTCCTAGATTTATTGAGCACATGAGAACGGCACATAATGGTGACACTGATTGCGTCTCATTCTCTGGCCTCGAAATGGTGTCCACTCCTCTGCAGGGGGGAGACAGACACCGTCTCCTCCTGCAGAGAGAGGCCAGGTGGATAATACGCACCCAGGCCCTAGGAGAACTCGGGCTCAATGATAGAAATGATCTCAGCCCATTCCTGTAGTGCTTTGTAGTGTAATATTACACAAACATTTGCCGCTTGATTTGTATATTCATTTGAATTTATTGCATGGATTTTTGTTTTTTGTTTTTTATTATGTGCGGTTTCTGTATCACTTTGTCTATGCAGGTGCTGCCTGATTCGTCAATCTCTTTGATGACGGGCTGCGCCGGCTTTTAAAAGGAGTGGTGTAAGAGACACGCATTGACGCACAGCCAGAAGAAGCGCAGTTAGCGCGAAACGGCCGCCGCTGATCAATGCGTGCCTGTGTACATCCGCCCCCTGCCTGAGTCAATCTTGGAATGAATAAAGCTACTGAAGTTTTTTGAAGCACACGGGTGAGTGCCGCTGTTTTCATTTACCTCCGATTACGCTCACACTGAACTTTACTTGCGCAGCTGAGCACCACCGATCGTGTGCCGTCCTCTCCAGCCGTCAGGAACATATGATCCTTGTGCATGCAGCCGGGACAGTGGTGCCGCCCCCTACCTCACTCGTTACATTGTTTGGGACTTCCTCTTTGGGGCTCGAGCACACTGTGGATTGCCGGCAGAGAAAACACACAGGATAGATTGTTGCAACATCTGAATGAATATGGCTACAGAGGCATCTAGTCAGTCTCTATTGGAAGGCAGAGAAGGGGCGGAGGATTTTTTTACACAGTGTAACGTTAAAGATACCCTGCAAAATCTAAGCACTCGTGCACTCGAGTTTAAAGTAGCACAACTAGCAGAGAAAGAGATACGTCTCTTCTGGACGGTGAAGTCACTTAAGTCCTATAAGGAAAGTGGCAGAGTGCCCAGGGGTCTAAGAGTGTACAAAGTTCCCGCACAGTATGAACAAGATGATGCTTTTCTAAAGGAATGGCAATCCCTACACATGAGTTTTTCCCTACAAATACTAGAAATGGTATTAAAGAGAGATATCAAAGAGTATGACATCATTAAAAATGAACTTGACAAAGCGCGGACAGAATTAGAATCCAGGCTATCTGAGAGTCTCCTGGAGACCTTTGACAAAAAGTTGAATAAAAAGCTGACTGTCACGCAAGCCGAAGTCAAGGAAAGAAAAAGGGATAAATTTGTGAGGGATAAACAGGATTATGAATCCGGCACAATTTTCAACTGGAATATTGGGAAAAGATCCAATAGAAAACAACAAAAGAAAAAGACCTATCGTCGCCAGAACAATGATTATTGGACAACGGATTCCGATTCCAGTGTCTCAGATGACCCGGGTCACACATCAACAGACCTGACAAGGGAACCGTGCGACCCTTTAGGAAGAGGATCAGAAGAGGAGGGAGGAAGACCAACAAAGGTGATAGGAGTCAGGAAATCAGGAAGAGAGAGAAAACAAGTTTCTTGGAGGAAATAGACGCCCCCTTACCCTCTGATGAAAATCTGGTGATTAACCTGACTGACCACGTGTTACCTCCAGGATGTCTGAAAGTTCTCAACAAGGGACTGGGATATAGTCTAACTGAAGAATTCGATTCAACAACCTTTGAAGTGGATTTATTTAAAGCTGTTCGAAAATTATACCTGCACAAGCTGTTTAGGGACACTCCACAGAAACTATCCACTACCCAAGGAGAGATACCACTCCAGCCAGACCCCATGGCCTTCCAAATATGTAATAAATTCAATGAAGATGAACGGGCCTGTTTGGAGTTCCTTACTGGAACAGATATCACTGAGAGATCTTCAACTAATGTTCCTATGGATCCATTTGTTGGTGGAGTGAAATCCACCTTTTGTCCCCCTATGTCCGCCGGGAGTAGCATTGATATTTTCCAGTTTCAAGTTATGAGAGATATAAAAGCAGTGATGTATCCCACTGCCCAACTCAACATTACTATAGAGGAGCAGAAGGCCTTGCAGTGGCTACGTTCCCAGGAGGATATAATAGTGAAACCGGCGGACAAAGGGGGAAATGTCATCCTCATGTCTAAAGAATTTTATGTCAGTGAGGCCATGAGACAATTGGGCGACACCAGTATTTATGAGAGGATACGGGGGGACCCCCTACCCGATACCCAGCGGTTGCTGTCATCACTTGTTAGGAAATACGTGGAGGTGGGTTTTCTACCCAGGAATATGCTGGACAAGCTTGTTCCACCATCCCCAGTCAAACCATCTTGGTATTTTCTCCCAAAGGTCCATAAGTCGCTGAGCCACCCCCCGGGACGTCCCATCGTCGCGGGGATTGGCTCAGTGACTGAACCTTTATCCAAGTATGTGGACTGGCTCTTGAGACCAATACTCAGTAGTGCACCTGCGTATCTCAGGGACACTAATGATTTTTTATTGGCCCTGAAAGAAATCCATTAGCAGAAAGGATACCATTTGGTATCACTCGATGTGGAAAGCCTCTACACCCGCATCCCTCATGATGCCGGTGTGGAGGCGGTCCTTGACATCGTGTTGAACCTAGGTAAAAATCCCGTGTATTGTGACTTTGTTGGAGAGTCATTAAAGTTTATCTTAACCAACAATGTATTCCAATTTGGTAGTGATTGGTATAGGCAAAAGCTGGGTACGGCTATGGGGACCCCCGTATCCTGCACTTTTGCAAATATGTACCTTGCCAGACTAGAGGACAGATATGTGTACTCTATGAACAATCCTTTTCTTTTAAGAATGAAAACATACCTACGTTTCGTAGATGATGTGTTCATGGTCTGGGAAGGCACAGAAAAAGAGTGCAGTGAGTTTGTTGACTATCTAAATAACAACGACATGGGTATGACTTTCACCCTTAATTTTGGGGGAAATAGGTTAGAATTTCTGGACGTGGCTGTCGTGGTGGAAGGCGATGAGTTGGTCACGGAGGGGTTTCGTAAACCCACGGCGACCAACTCCTTGCTCCACCACGACAGCTTCCATCCACGGAGCGTCAAAAAAGCCGTACCATACGGACAATTTATTAGACTAAGACGCATTAACAGCAGAGATAGTGGGTACCATAGACAAGCAGAGGAGTTAAAACAGCGCCTAGTAACAAGGGGTTACCCCGAAGAAGTGCTTAGCAGGGACATGGAGAGAGTGGAGAGAAATTTCTCACAGAATAGTCTCCTTAGTAAAAATAAAAATAACCAGAAATTGGATAGTGGTAGTGACCATACTGGAGGTACCAGATTTGCGTTCTCCTTTAAATACAGCCCTATGGCTGACCGTATTCGATCAGTCATTTTTAAAAACTGGGATGTTTTAAGGAGAGACGCAACCCTAAAGGAATTGACGGGACAGAGACCCCTCATTTCCTTTAGACGGAGTCACACCATTAAGGACAAACTTGTCAGGAGTAGACTCCAAAAGGATAGTAGTAAAAATTGGCTCAAACGCAGCCTTCCGAAGGGCAACTATAGATGTGGAAACTGTTCACTGTGCACCAATAATTCTCAGAAAAAGAGTATTGAATTTGCTGGCATTAAACACACAGTCAATACCTTTATTAACTGCCGGAGTACTTTTTTAGTATATCTATTATTGTGCACATGTGGACGTTTCTACATTGGTAAAACTATCAGATGCCTTTTTGAACGTGTGCGGGAACATTTTAATTCCGTTAAGACAGGGAAAGGTTGTCCTAGATTTATTGAGCACATGAGAACGGCACATAATGGTGACACTGATTGCGTCTCATTCTCTGGCCTCGAAATGGTGTCCACTCCTCTGCAGGGGGGAGACAGACACCGTCTCCTCCTGCAGAGAGAGGCCAGGTGGATAATACGCACCCAGGCCCTAGGAGAACTCGGGCTCAATGATAGAAATGATCTCAGCCCATTCCTGTAGTGCTTTGTAGTGTAATATTACACAAACATTTGCCGCTTGATTTGTATATTCATTTGAATTTATTGCATGGATTTTTGTTTTTTGTTTTTTATTATGTGCGGTTTCTGTATCACTTTGTCTATGCAGGTGCTGCCTGATTCGTCAATCTCTTTGATGACGGGCTGCGCCGGCTTTTAAAAGGAGTGGTGTAAGAGGCACGCATTGACGCACAGCCAGAAGAAGCGCAGTTAGCGCGAAACGGCCGCCGCTGATCAATGCGTGCCTGTGTACATCCGCCCCCTGCCTGAGTCAATCTTGGAATGAATAAAGCTACTGAAGTTTTTTGAAGCACACGGGTGAGTGCCGCTGTTTTCATTTACCTCCGATTACGCTCACACTGAACTTTACTTGCGCAGCTGAGCACCACCGATCGTGTGCCGTCCTCTCCAGCCGTCAGGAACATATGATCCTTGTGCATGCAGCCGGGACAGTGGTGCCGCCCCCTACCTCACTCGTTACAAGGCAGGGAAGATGCTGGCTAATTTAGCCAGGCCTTATATGCCTTACACCAGTATTAAAAACTTAATAAATGCGTCGGGACACAGGGTTACAGACCCGAAAGGAATAGTAGACTGCTTTGGGCAATTCTATGCTGCTTTATACGGGCAAGCAGAATATGATGCTAAATTGGCGGAGGAGCTCATATCCAAGATCTCGCTACCGCGTCTTACAGAGGAAATGCGCACCCATCTTAATGCTCAGATCACGGAGGAGGAGGTCAAAACTACCATAAAATCTCTAACAAGTGGGAAAGCTCCGGGCCCGGACGGATTTGGGGCAGACTTCTATAAAGGTCTCAAAGAAGAAATCACCCCTTTTTTAACGTTGCTGTTCAATAGTTGCCTGGGAGGTCAGGGTATCATGCAATCTGGAAACATGGCGCATATCAAACTCATCCCCAAACTAGGCAAAGATATGGAGCAGCCCGCCTCATACTGTCCGATTTCTTTAATCAATCAGGACCTTAAAATACTGACCAAACTATTAACTAATAGATTGGCACAACATATGCCATATCTTATAGGTTCGGACCAGGTGGGATTTATAAAAAACAGAGCGGCAGTGACTAACATCAGATCGGTCTTGGTGGCACAGGACTATGTTCACCATGGTCCTGAGCGTATGGGAGGGAGCCCTGCCTTGTTGTCTGTCGATGCGGATAAAGCTTTCGACACTGTAAACTGGAACTGGTTGTGGAGATCCATGACCGCTTTCGGAATAGAGGGATCTTTCAAGTCATTAGTTGAGAACATCTATCAAAGCCCGCAGGCTCAGGTTAGTTTGCCCGGCTTCTTGTCGGCCCCTTTCCGGCTCGGCAGAGGTACAAGGCAGGGCTGCCCATTATCTCCCCTCCTGTTCAATTTGGCTTTGGAGCCACTGGTACAACACCTGATTCAGTCGGATATTTTTAAAGGGATCCAGATAGGTAAGAAGGAACTTAAACTAGTTTGCTTTGCAGACGACATATTGCTATTTATAGACTCTCCGTACCTTTGCCTTAAAAAGATACTAGACACCTTTGAATATTTTGGGGGGACTACGGGGTATAAAATAAACGTAACTAAGAGCCAATTACTATTCTTAGATAAAAGGGGGGTCTCAAGCCCAACCGGAACGAAATCTTTGCAATGTCGAAGTGGTACCACAGTATCTAACCTATCTAGGTATTAAAGTAGGGCGACACCCATCCTCGCTGTATAAATTAAATTATGACACCCTAATCAGGAAAATCGAAACGGAGTTAGACAATTGGGCTAAACTGCCGCTTTCGCTTTTTGGGAGAGCTTACCTCTTAAAAATGGTAAGTTTTGCGAGATTGCTCTATCCTATTCAGACTATACCCCTCTTGCTGACACATATTGATGTTAATAGGATCCAAAAAGCGTTTGTACAGTTCCTTTGGCAAGGAAAACGGCCTAGGATAGCATATGACAAACTTTGCCTCACTAAGTGGGAGGGAGGACTTCAGATGCCGTCCATTAGAAGATGCAATTTGGCCTCATTATTTAGACATGCTAGGGACTGGCTGAAAGGTTCCTCGTATTTTTCAAATACCCCCCTGGAAAGTGAGTTGGTCGCACCTTGGGACCTAGTTGCTTTATTACACACAAGAGTCCGAGATCTCCCTAAACCGTTCAAAGACTTTGTAGTTCTGAGGGACACTCTGGCCGCATGGCAGAGCATACGTAAACTATATAAACTGCCCATGTACATTACTCCCTATATGCCATTGTGGAATCTCCCAGCATTTCCGGAAGGTAGGCATTCCAGTCTTTTCAGAGCGTGGAGGAGTAAAAGGGATTCTTACATTACAACAATTACTGAATGAGGGGGGTACTGGGCTTTTAACATGGTCTGAGGTACAGTCCAAATATCAGATCCCAGCTTCCCATTTTCTGTCATATAAGCAGTTACATTCATACTGCATGGCTCAATCTGTGAACCTGGGAGACCCTGAGAAATTGAACTGGTTTAGGGCCCTGGTGGGAGCCCTATTTATGAACAAGAAGCACTTTGCCCGGAAGTCCTAATATGTGATATTGTCATGACATTGCGAGTTGGGAAACAGTTGGGAGGGAGGGGGGGATTCGTTGAGGGGGGGAGAAAATAAAAAAGTATTCGGAAAAGACACATACTAAATAAATGCTGGACGGCTGTCTAATATGTATACAATCCTGCAAGACGTAATGTATAATGTGCACATGCCTGCGCGCATGAGTATTTACTGTGATTTATGTATTTGTATACTGCCTATCTGTTTTCCGAAATAAAAACTGTTTTGAAAAAAAAAAAAAAAAAAAAAAAAAAGAAGAGCGATCCACAAGGATGTGGGAGAATGCCTGGGAAAAGTGGTACACTCTAACCCAAAACCAGTACGACGGGATTGGTATGCCCCGGGTGATAGAGTGATGGTCAAAGCCAAACAGCCATCGGGGAGGTTGGATGGGCGATGGGAGGTGGTCCCATACACAGTAAAAAGGGGGGTTGCTACTGCCCCGGAACCCACAGAGGCCCCAGCCATGGCAAGTTTGCCACCCAGAGAGAATGCTGAGCAGTCAGCAGATCCTTCACCGTCAGATGTGCCTGACGTCCCCAGTGCTTCTGAGCCTTTCACTCTGCGAAGGTCAGCCAGGGCTAATGCTGGTGTGCCCCCACAGCACTATGCCCAGAACGAGTTTGTATGGGAAGGGTTGCGTTGAACGACAACCTCTAGTGGCGGGGGCTGTGAGATTGAGAAATCGTTCTTAACATTTGAATACTGTTTGTGTGAACTAAGTTAACAAGACTGTTATTTTGCTGTTTGGCCACAAGAGGCCGCGGTTTCCCCACACAGCTAATATACTGCTGGATTTCAATATTCATGAGAGGTGGGGTTAACAAGCTGAAGAATGAACAGGAAGGAGCTCGGCAGACATCTTGTAGAAAGACACAGAGGCTGGAGAACAGCATCGGGTGGCATCCAAGCGTCAGTGCGTCCTGGAGTGGCCAGAGTTGCAGCTGATTGTGACTGATCGCTGTCCTGTATCCAGATATCGTCCAGAAAAGAGAGGATCATTTCCCGGAAGGCTGATAGAGCTGTGGAACAGAGCTACATACCCTGCATGGCCTCCTGTTTACTGAAGAGACTTGTAGTTCGGTTTAAAGTCAACATCGGATAAAGAGTAGACCCGGGTCGGTAAGAACTTGCACGCACGAAGTACAGATTAGCGCCTAAAGAAGACAGTAAGCCTGTAGTTAGTTAGTTAGGGGATCCTATCTTGCATCAGGCTAAAAGTGTTTGCCATGTTTTTCTGCAAGGAATCTGTTGCCTTAGGCCTTTTGCACATAAACGTTATTTGTTTCCGTTTATGTTCCGTTTTTTGCGTTCCATATACGGACCGTATACGGAACCATGCATTTCAATGGATCTGCAAAAAAAAAAACAGAAGGTACTCCGTATGCCTTCTGTTTCCCTATTTCTGTTTTTCCGTTCAAACATAGAACATGTCCTATTATTGTCCGCATAATGGACAAGGATAGTACGGTTCTATCAGCGGCCAGCTGTTCCGTTCCGCAAAAAAAAGGAATGCACATGGACGTCATCCGAAGTTTTTGCAGATCCGTTTTTTGCGAACCGCTAAATACAGAAAAAACTATACGGTCTTGCGCAAGAGTCCTTAAAAGGCCACTGCGCAAATGAACGCAACAGTATTGTTCACGAATTCAATTCACCCAGTTGTTTCACTCAAGAATATTATATAGAGCTTTATATCTGTAATAAGGTTGTAAGCTGCTGAGTTACACCACAGGCGAGATCATATCCTGCATCACACACAATTGTTCCTGTTTCCCAGAGTAATAATAGTTACGCAAAGCAGTGTTAATTGTGCTCGCCAGTAGGTAAATTGTCGCAAGTGTTTTCCCGGCTACCACTCGAGGGCGCCATGCTGTGTAACTCAGGGGTCTCAGCCTATAGGCTGAGGGGATGTAACTTTATGCTATGTTCACTGTATTTCGAGCTGTATGAGATATCATGTTTAATACCACTATTCAGTAAAGTTTATGTTTTTATAAAAGCTGGTGCTTGTGTTGCAATCCTCGTTCGCGACTTCGCTGTATCCTGGGGAGCCCTCCCCGGTTCACGGTCTTACAACTGTCCTATTCTTGTCTGCACTGTGGACAAGAATAGGCATTTCTAACAGAGGGCAGGACGTATTGATCCACACTGTATAGCGTTATCCAGGGATTTTTGAATATTTTTAATAGATACATAAATCTGTTTTGTAATTTAAAGGTTTTTTTTCAGTTTCCTGTTATTGATCAATATCTGACAATATCTTAGTGGGGGCCCGACACCCTGCACCCCCACCGTTCAGCTATACCGTGCAGTTTCCAGCCCAGGAACTAACACACTGGATGGACCGGTAGGCACAGCTATGTTCAAAGTGTAGTGGCCCGCGGCTGCAGGGAACAGCTGATCGTGGGGAGTGCAGGGCATTAGACCCTCACTGTTTGGATATTGATCCTGAGAATAGGTCATTAATATTAAGAGCCGAACTCGGGTTTGGTTCCAAGATACCACTTGGAACCGAACCCGAGTTCGGGAAATGTTTTTTTTTTACGGTATAAAATCAATTTCTGAAGTTATTATGAAAAGTTTCGCGAGACTTCGCAAAGTAATAACTTTGGCTCATCAGAGCCAATACATTCTAATACTGTACGGAGTGCTCGCATGTACAGTATTGAAACAACGTTTTATGCAAATCGACTTCGGATATTTCATCCGAAGTCGATTCGCTCATCCTTAGAAACAATGTAATAACTTGTCTTTGCTAATGTGAATGCATGTTCTAGAAAAAAAAGGTTCTTGAATTGAGCTACCTTCACACACAAATTAACGCTGACTTTTTGCCACTAAGTGTAGCTGGCCAGCTAAGACCTGTCCTAGGTTGCTAGTACAGCTAAACCTGCCAATAACCTTAATACATTCCTATGTTTGTGTGTTAAAGACAAAAGCAGAGTTATTTACAGTGACTTCATGTTTTGGATGTCGTATAACTGTTATATATTGTGTTCACAGAAGCCAAAAAGATAATATGCCTTTAAGATTTATTATATGGATGTGAGGTAAGCTCAATAACACAGCGGACCAACAGAAAGCATAGAGTTAAACTGTTGTTGCTGGGCAGGAGTCTAGACCAATCACAGCCAGCCTCACACACAGCAGGGGTTTTGACCAATTACAGCCAGCCTCACACACAGCTTGTGTGGGAAATTCCCCTAGCAGGAGCTGCTGGAATCATTATTCACCAGAGAGAGAAGCCGAACAGACATTCACTCCACTAAGAGCTGTGTTTTATGGAAGCAGAGAGGCCAAAATAGGTATTTAAGACAGGTACACTACGTGCAGAATTATTAGGCAAATGAGTATTTTCACCACATCATCCTCTTTATGCATGTTGTCTTACTCCAAGCTGTATAGGCTCGAAAGCCTACTACCAATTAAGCATATTAGGTGATGTGCATCTCTGTAATGAGAAGGGGTGTGGTCTAATGACATCAACACCCTATATCAGGTGTGCATAATTATTAGGCAACTTCCTTTCCTTTGGCAAAATGGGTCAAAAGAAGGACTTGACAGGCTCAGAAAAGGCAAAAATAGTGAGATATCTTGCAGAGGGATGCAGCACTCTTAAAATTGCAAAGCTTCTGAAGCGTGATCATCGAACAATCAAGCGTTTCATTCAAAATAGTCAACAGGGTCGCAAGAAGCGTGTGGAAAAACCAAGGCGCAAAATAACTGCCCATGAACTGAGAAAAGTCAAGCGTGCAGCTGCCAAGATGCCACTTGCCACCAGTTTGGCCATATTTGAGAGCTGCAACATCACTGGAGTGCCCAAAAGCACAAGGTGTTCAATACTCAGAGACATGGCCAAGGTAAGAAAGGCTGAAACCACTGAACAAGAGACACAAGCTGAAACGTCAAGACTGGGCCAATAAATATCTTAAGACTGATTTTTCTAAGGTTTTATGGACTGATGAAATGAGAGTGAGTCTTGATGGGCCAGATGGCTGGATTGGTAAAGGGCAGAGAGCTCCAGTCCGACTCAGACGCCAGCAAGGTGGAGGTGGAGTACTGGTTTGGGCTGGTATCATCAAAGATGAGCTTGTGGGGCCTTTTTGGGTTGAGGATGGAGTCAAGCTCAACTCCCAGTCCTACTGCCAGTTTCTGAAAGACACCTTCTTCAAGCAGTGGTACAGGAAGAAGTCTGCAAGGTAAGAAAAACATGATTTTCATGCAGGAGAATGCTTCATCACACGCGTCCAAGTACTCCAAAACGTGGCTGGCAAGAAAGGGTATAAAAGAAGAAAATCTAATGACATGGCCTCCTTGTTCACCTGATCTGAACCCCATTGAGAACCTGTGGTTCATCATCAAATGTGAGATTTACAAGGAGGGAAAACAGTACACCTCTCTGAACAGTGTCTGGGAGGCTGTGGTTGCTGCTGCACGCAATGTTGATGGTGAACAGATCAAAACACTGACAGAATCCATGGATGGCAGGCTTTTGAGTGTCCTTGCAAAGAAAGGTGGCTATATTGGTCACTGATTTGTTTTTGTTTTGTTTTTGAATGTCAGAAATGTATATTTGTGAATGTTGAGATGTTATATTGGTTTCACTGGTAAAAATAAATAATTGAAATGGGTATATATTTGTTTTTTGTTAAGTTGCCTAATAATTATGCACAGTAATAGTCACCTGCACACACAGATATCCCCCTAAAATAGCTAAAACTAAAAACAAACTAAAAACTACTTCCAAAAATATTCAGCTTTGATATTAATGAGTTTTTTGGGTTCATTGAGAACATGGTTGTTGTTCAATAATAAAATTAATCCTCAAAAATACAACTTGCCTAATAATTCTGCACTCCCTGTATATAATGTTCATATTGCTAACATAGTGATTAGAACTGTATACTTAACCAGTTATATGTGTGTTTACTTACAGTTCCACCAATTGCAAACCACAAATTCAATTGCAAACTACAAAGTTCACATACAAACGAACTACTGAACCATACAATCCAAACAAATTGCATACAAATGCAAACTGCTCATACCAGCAATTGTATAGAGAAAACTGCAAACCAAGTACAGCAAGTGAACTATTGGTTAACCTCAGATATACCTCTCAGAGAGATCATAAAGTGCTTAAATAACTTAAAGTGAGAGTACAGATACTCAAGAGAGAAATATATCCACCATGTTATGTTGAATGACAAGATTGAACAGTTGAACCACCATCTTATGCATACCGCCATTTCATGATATTTTATTTAACGCGTGTTTTGTACATGGACAATCTGCTGTGGAGGCGGCATTGTTATATATGAAGAAAAGTTGACTTAATAAAGAAGTAATAAAGAAGTTATTTCAAGCATTTGGTGTGCTCTTTAAACCTACTGCTTCCATAGAACGGTGCTAGAGGAATTACAGTCAGAGATATCAAAATTCTTCTAATGCAACAGCACAAAAGGCACTTCACAGTGCGGCGCCTGCCACAGTTCACACTTCACTTCACGCTTCAGTTATTTGGTCAGTTATTTCCATCAGTGATTGTGAGTAGAGTTGAGCGAACACCTGGATGTTCGGGTTCGAGAAGTTCGGCCGAACATCCCGGAAATGTTCGGGTTCGGGATCCGAACCCGATCCGAACTTCGTCCCGAACCCGAACCCCATTGAAGTCAATGGGGACCCGAACTTTTCGGCACTAAAACGGCTGTAAAACAGCCCAGGAAAGGGCTAGAGGGCTGCAAAAGGCAGCAACATGTAGGTAAATCCCCTGCAAACAAATGTGGATAGGGAAATTAATTAAAATAAAAATTAAATAAATAAAAATTAACCAAAATCAATTGGAGAGAGGTTCCATAGCAGAGAATCTGGCTTCCCGTCACCCACCACTGGAACAGTCCATTCTCAGATATTTAGGCCCCGGCACCCAGGCAGAGGAGAGAGGTCCCGTAACAGAGAATCTGTCTTCATGTCAGCAGAGAATTAGTCTGCATGTCATAGCAGAGAATGAGGCTTCACGTCAGCCACCACTGCAACAGTCCATTGGCATATATTTAGGCCTAGCACACAGGCAGAGGAGAGAGGTCCCGTAACAGAGAATCTGGCTTCATGTCAGCAGAGAATCAGTCTGCATGTCATAGCAGAGAATGAGGCTTCACGTCAGCCACCACTGCAACAGTCCATTGGCATATATTTAGGCCCAGCACACACACAGGCAGAGGAGAGAGGTCCCGTAACAGAGAATCTGGCTTCATGTCAGCAGAGAATCAGTCTGCATGTCATAGCAGAGAATGAGGCTTCACGTCAGCCACCACTGCAACAGTCCATTGGCATATATTTAGGCCCAGCACACACAGGCAGAGGAGAGAGGTCCCGTAACAGAGAATCTGGCTTCATGTCAGCAGAGAATCAGTCTGCATGTCATAGCAGAGAATGAGGCTTCACGTCAGCCACCACTGCAACAGTCCATTGGCATATATTTAGGCCCAGCACACACAGGCAGAGGAGAGAGGTCCCGTAACAGAGAATCTGGCTTCATGTCAGCAGAGAATCAGTCTGCATGTCATAGCAGAGAATGAGGCTTCACGTCACCCACCACTGCAACAGTCCATTGGCATATATTTAGGCCCAGCACACACAGGCAGAGGAGAGAGGTCCCGTAACAGAGAATCTGGCTTCATGTCAGCAGAGAATTAGTCTGCATGTCATAGCAGAGAATGAGGCTTCACGTCACCCACCACTGCAACAGTCCATTGGCATATATTTAGGCCTAGCACACAGGCAGAGCAGAGAGGTCCCGTAACAGACAATCTGGCTTCATGACAGCAGAGAATCAGTCTGCATGTCATAGCAGAGAATGAGGCTTCACGTCACCCACCACTGCAACAGTCCATTGGCATATATTTAGGCCTAGCACACAGGCAGAGCAGAGAGGTCCCGTAACAGACAATCTGGCTTCATGTCAGCAGAGAATCAGTCTGCATGTCATAGCAGAGAATGAGGCTTCACGTCACCCACCACTGCAACAGTCCATTGGCATATATTTAGGCCTAGCACACAGGCAGAGCAGAGAGGTCCCGTAACAGACGATCTGGCTTCATGTCAGCAGAGAATCAGTCTGCATGTCATAGCAGAGAATCAGGCTTCACGTCAGCCACCACTGCAACAGTCCATTGTCATAAATTTAGGCCCAGCACCCAGGCAGAGGAGAGAGGTCCCGTAACAGACAATCTGGCTTCATGTCAGCAGAGAATTAGTCTGCATGTCATAGCAGAGAATCAGGCTTCATGTCAGCCACCACTGCAACAGTCCATTGGCATATATTTAGGCCTAGCACACAGGCAGAGGAGAGGTTCATTCAACTTTGGGTAGCATCGCAATATAATGGTAAAATGAAAATAAAAATAGGATTGAATGAGGAAGTGCCCTGGAGTCCAATAATATATGGTTATGGGGAGGTAGTTAATGTCTAATCTGGACAAGGGACGGACAGGTCCTGTGGGATCCATGCCTGGTTCATTTTTATGAACGTCAGCTTGTCCACATTGGCTGTAGACAGGCGGCTGCGTTTGTCTGTAATGACGCCCCCTGCCGTGCTGAATACACGTTCAGACAAAACGCTGGCTGCCGGGCAGGCCAGCACCTCCAAGGCATAAAAGGCTAGCTCTGGCCACGTGGACAATTTAGAGACCCAGAAGTTGAATGGGGCCGAACCATCAGTCAGTACGTGGAGGGGTGTGCACACGTACTGTTCCACCATGTTAGTGAAATGTTGCCTCCTGCTAACACGTTGCGTATCAGGTGGTGGTGCAGTTAGCTGTGGCGTGTTGACAAAAGTTTTCCACATCTCTGCCATGCTAACCCTGCCCTCAGAGGAGCTGGCCGTGACACAGCTGCCTTGGCGACCTCTTGCTCCTCCTCTGCCTTGGCCTTGGGCTTCCACTTGTTCCCCTGTGACATTTGGGAATGCTCTCAGTAGCGCGTCTACCAACGTGCGCTTGTACTCGCGCATCTTCCTATCACGCTCCAGTGCAGGAAGTAAGGTGGGCACATTGTCTTTGTAGCGTGGATCCAGCAGGGTGGCAACCCAGTAGTCCGCACAGGTTAAAATGTGGGCAACTCTGCTGTCGTTGCGCAGGCACTGCAGCATGTAGTCGCTCATGTGTGCCAGGCTGCCCAGGGGTAAGGACAAGCTGTCCTCTGTGGGAGGCGTATCGTCATCGTCCTGCCTTTCCCCCCAGCCACGCACCAGTGATGGACCCGAGCTGCGTTGGGTGCCACCCCGCTGTGACCATGCTTCATCCTCATCCTCCTCCACCTCCTCCTCATCCTCGTCCTCCTCGTCCTCCAGTAGTGGGCCCTGGCTGGCCACATTTGTACCTGGCCTCTGCTGTTGCAAAAAACCTCCCTCTGAGTCACTTCGAAGAGACTGGCCTGAAAGTGCTAAAAATGACCCCTCTTCCTCATCCTCCTCCTCCTCCTCCTGGGCCACCTCCTGTTCCATCATCGCCCTAAGTGTTTTCTCAAGGAGACATAGAAGTGGTATTGTAACGCTGATAACGGTGTCATCGCCACTGGCCATGTTGGTGGAGTACTCGAAACAGCGCAACAGGGCACACAGGTCTCGCATGGAGGCCCAGTCATTGGTGGTGAAGTGGTGCTGTTCTGTAGTGCGACTGACCCGTGCGTGCTGCAGCTGAAACTCCACTATGGCCTGCTGCTGCTCGCACAGTCTGTCCAGCATGTGCAAGGTGGAGTTCCACCTGGTGGGCACGTCGCATATGAGGCGGTGAGCGGGAAGGCCGAAGTTACGCTGTAGCGCAGACAGGCGAGCAGCGGCAGGATGTGAACGCCGGAAGCGCGAACAGACGGCCCGCACTTTATGCAGCAGCTCTGACATGTCGGGGTAGTTGTGAATGAACTTCTGCACCACCAAATTCAGCACATGCGCCAAGCAAGGGATGTGCGTCAAATTGGCTAGTCCCAGAGCTGCAACGAGATTTCGCCCATTATCACACACCACCAGGCCGGGCTTGAGGCTCACCGGCAGCAACCACTCGTCGGTCTGTTGTTCAATACCCCGCCACAACTCCTGTGCGGTGTGGGGCCTGTCCCCCAAACATATGAGTTTCAGAATGGCCTGCTGACGTTTACCCCGGGCTGTGCTGAAGTTGGTGGTGAAGGTGTGTGGCTGACTGGATGAGCAGGTGGAAGAAGAGGAGGAGGAAGCCGAGAAGGAGGAGGTGGCAACAGGAGGCAAAGAATGTTGCCCTGCGATCCTTGGCGGCGGCAGGACGTGCGCCAAACAGCTCTCCGCCTGGGGCCCAGCTGCCACTACATTTACCCAGTGTGCAGTTAGGGAGATATAGCGTCCCTGGCCGTGCTTACTGGTCCACGTATCTGTGGTTAGGTGGACCTTGCTACAGATGGCGTTGCGCAGTGCACACTTGATTTTATCGGATACTTGGTTGTGCAGGGAAGGCACGGCTCTCTTGGAGAAGTAGTGCCGGCTGGGAACAACATACTGTGGGACAGCAAGCGACATGAGCTGTTTGAAGCTGTCTGTGTCCACCAGCCTAAATGACAGCATTTCATAGGCCAGTAGTTTAGAAATGCTGGCATTCAGGGCCAGGGATCGAGGGTGGCTAGGTGGGAATTTACGCTTTCTATCAAATGTTTGTGAGATGGAGAGCTGAACGCTGGCGTGTGACATGGTTGAGACGCTTGGTGACGGAGGTGGTGGTGGTGGTGTTGGTGGTACATCCCCTGTTTGCTGGGCGGCAGGTGCCAACGTTCCTCCAGAGGCGGAGGAAGAGGCCGAGGCGGCAGCAGCAGAATAGGCCGAGGCGGCAGCAGCAGAAGAGGTAGCAGGGGGAGCCTGAGTGACTTCCTTGGTTTTAAGGTGTTTACTCCACTGCAGTTCATGCTTTGCATGCAGGTGCCTGGTCATGCAGGTTGTGCTCAGGTTCAGAACGTTAATGCCTCGCTTCAGGCTCTGATGGCACAGCGTGCAAACCACTCGGGTCTTGTCGTCAGCACATTGTTTGAAGAAGTGCCATGCCAGGGAACTCCTTGAAGCTGCCTTTGGGGTGCTCGGTCCCAGATGGCGGCGGTCAGTAGCAGGCGGAGTCTCTTGGCGGCGGGTGTTCTGCTTTTGCCCACTGCTCCCTCTTTTGCTACGCTGTTGGCTCGGTCTCACCACTGCCTCTTCCTCCGAACTGTGAAAGTCAGTGGCACGACCTTCATTCCATGTGGGGTCTAGGACCTCATCGTCCCCTGCATCGTCTTCCACCCAGTCTTGATCCCTGACCTCCTGTTCAGTCTGCACACTGCAGAAAGACGCAGCAGTTGGCACCTGTGTTTCGTCATCATCAGAGACATGCTGAGGTGGTATTCCCATGTCCTCATCATCAGGAAACATAAGTGGTTGTGCGTCAGTGCATTCTATGTCTTTCACCGCTGGGGAAGGGCTAGGTGGATGCCCTTGGGAAACCCTGCCAGCGGAGTCTTCAAACAGCATAAGAGACTGCTGCATAACTTGAGGCTGAGACAGTTTCCCTGGTATGCATGGGGGTGATGTGACAGACTGATGGGGTTGGTTTTCAGGCGCCATCTGTGCGCTTTCTGCAGAAGACTGGGTGGGAGATAATGTGAACGTGCTGGATCCACTGTCGGCCACCCAATTGACTAATGCCTGTACCTGCTCAGGCCTTACCATCCTTAGAACGGCATTGGGCCCCACCATATATCGCTGTAAATTCTGGCGGCTACTGGGACCTGAGGTAGTTGGTACACTAGGACGTGTGGATGTGGCAGAACGGCCACGTCCTCTCCCAGCACCAGAGGGTCCACTAACACCACCACGACCATGTCCACGTCCGCGTCCCTTACTAGATGTTTTTCTCATTGTTATGGTTCACCACAACAACAAATATATTATTTGGCCCAATGTATTGTATTCAAATTCAGCGGGATATAAATTTGAGGCCTAGTATTTAGGCGCTGGGTGACCGGTATGGATTTAGTGACAGAATTAGACTTGGAAATGCACAGAAGCGTGTGTGTGAAGTTATTCTGAATGACCCAATGTGCACCTTGAATATTATATACCCTTTTTGGGATAGATTTCAAATAGCTCTGATATAGCAGGAACCACTAAATTATGAAATTGCTAAATTGGGAATTGTACTTCAACCCAGAACAAAAAATGTGCTTTGACGGGCACTAAATAACTTTCCCAGCTACAACAGTACAGCGGTAACGAGAGATTTAGAGGGATTTAAATTTGAGGCCTAGTATTTAGGCGCTGGGTGACAGGTATGGGTTTAGTGACAGAATTAGACTTGGAAATACACAGTAGCGGGTGTGTGTGAAGTTATTCTGAATGACCCAATGTGCACCTTCAATATTATATACCCTTTTGGGATAGATTTCAAATAGCTCTGATATAGCAGGAACCACTAAATTATGAAATTGCTAAATTGGGAATTGTACTTCAACCCAGAACAAAAAATGTGCTTTGACGGACACTAAATATCTTGCCCAGCAACAACAGTACAGCGGTGGGTAACGAGAGATTTAGAGGGATTTAAATTTGAGGCCTAGTATTTAGGCGCTGGGTCACCGGTATGGATTTAGTGACAGAATTAGACTTGGAAATGCACAGAAGCGTGTGTGTGAAGTTATTCTGAATGACCCTATGTGCACCTTCAATATTATATACCCTTTTAGGGATAGATTTCAAATAGCTCTGATATAGCAGAAACCACTAAATTATGAAATTGCTAAATTGGGAATTGTACTTCAACCCAGAACAAAAAATGTGCTTTGACGGACACTAAATATCTTGCCCAGCAACAACAGTACAGCGGTGGGTAACGAGAGATTTAGAGGGATTTAAATTTGAGGCCTAGTATTTAGGCGCTGGGTGACAGGTATGGGTTTAGTGACAGAATTAGACTTGGAAATACACAGTAGCGGGTGTGTGTGAAGTTATTCTGAATGACCCAATGTGCACCTTCAATATTATATACCCTTTTAGGGATAGATTTCAAATAGCTCTGATATAGCAGGAAACCACTAAATTATGAAATTGCTAAATTGGGAATTGTACTTCAACCCAGAACAAAAAATGTGCTTTGACGGACACTAAATATCTTGCCCAGCAACAACAGTACAGCGGTGGGTAACGAGAGATTTAGAGGGATTTAAATTTGAGGCCTAGTATTTAGGCGCTGGGTCACCGGTATGGATTTAGTGACAGAATTAGACTTGGAAATGCACAGAAGCGTGTGTGTGAAGTTATTCTGAATGACCCTATGTGCACCTTCAATATTATATACCCTTTTAGGGATAGATTTCAAATAGCTCTGATATAGCAGAAACCACTAAATTATGAAATTGCTAAATTGGGAATTGTACTTCAACCCAGAACAAAAAATGTGCTTTGACGGACACTAAATATCTTGCCCAGCAACAACAGTACAGCGGTGGGTAACGAGAGATTTAGAGGGATTTAAATTTGAGGCCTAGTATTTAGGCGCTGGGTCACCGGTATGGATTTAGTGACAGAATTAGACTTGGAAATGCACAGAAGCGTGTGTGTGAAGTTATTCTGAATGACCCTATGTGCACCTTCAATATTATATACCCTTTTAGGGATAGATTTCAAATAGCTCTGATATAGCAGAAACCACTAAATTATGAAATTGCTAAATTGGGAATTGTACTTCAACCCAGAACAAAAAATGTGCTTTGACGGACACTAAATATCTTGCCCAGCAACAACAGTACAGCGGTGGGTAACGAGAGATTTAGAGGGATTTAAATTTGAGGCCTAGTATTTAGGCGCTGGGTGACAGGTATGGGTTTAGTGACAGAATTAGACTTGGAAATACACAGTAGCGGGTGTGTGTGAAGTTATTCTGAATGACCCTATGTGCACCTTCAATATTATATACCCTTTTAGGGATAGATTTCAAATAGCTCTGATATAGCAGGAAACCACTAAATTATGAAATTGCTAAATTGGGAATTGTACTTCAACCCAGAACAAAAAATGTGCTTTGACGGACACTAAATATCTTGCCCAGCAACAACAGTACAGCGGTGGGTAACGAGAGATTTAGAGGGATTTAAATTTGAGGCCTAGTATTTAGGCGCTGGGTCACCGGTATGGATTTAGTGACAGAATTAGACTTGGAAATGCACAGAAGCGTGTGTGTGAAGTTATTCTGAATGACCCTATGTGCACCTTCAATATTATATACCCTTTTAGGGATAGATTTCAAATAGCTCTGATATAGCAGAAACCACTAAATTATGAAATTGCTAAATTGGGAATTGTACTTCAACCCAGAACAAAAAATGTGCTTTGACGGACACTAAATATCTTGCCCAGCAACAACAGTACAGCGGTGGGTAACGAGAGATTTAGAGGGATTTAAATTTGAGGCCTAGTATTTAGGCGCTGGGTCACCGGTATGGATTTAGTGACAGAATTAGACTTGGAAATGCACAGAAGCGTGTGTGTGAAGTTATTCTGAATGACCCTATGTGCACCTTCAATATTATATACCCTTTTAGGGATAGATTTCAAATAGCTCTGATATAGCAGAAACCACTAAATTATGAAATTGCTAAATTGGGAATTGTACTTCAACCCAGAACAAAAAATGTGCTTTGACGGACACTAAATATCTTGCCCAGCAACAACAGTACAGCGGTGGGTAACGAGAGATTTAGAGGGATTTAAATTTGAGGCCTAGTATTTAGGCGCTGGGTGCACCGGTATGGATTTAGTGACAGAATTAGACTTGGAAATACACAGTAAGCGGTGTGTGTGAAGTTATTCTGAATGACCCAATGTGCACCTTCAATATTATATACCCTTTTAGGGATAGATTTCAAATAGCTCTGATATAGCAGAAACCACTAAATTATGAAATTGCTAAATTGGGAATTGTACTTCAACCCAGAACAAAAAATGTGCTTTGACGGACACTAAATATCTTGCCCAGCAACAACAGTACAGCGGTGGGTAACGAGAGATTTAGAGGGATTTAAATTTGAGGCCTAGTATTTAGGCGCTGGGTCACCGGTATGGATTTAGTGACAGAATTAGACTTGGAAATGCACAGAAGCGGTGTGTGTGAAGTTATTCTGAATGACCCTATGTGCACCTTCAATATTATATACCCTTTTAGGGATAGATTTCAAATAGCTCTGATATAGCAGAAACCACTAAATTATGAAATTGCTAAATTGGGAATTGTACTTCAACCCAGAACAAAAAATGTGCTTTGACGGACACTAAATATCTTGCCCAGCAACAACAGTACAGCGGTGGGTAACGAGAGATTTAGAGGGATTTAAATTTGAGGCCTAGTATTTAGGCGCTGGGTGACAGGTATGGGTTTAGTGACAGAATTAGACTTGGAAATACACAGTAGCGGGTGTGTGTGAAGTTATTCTGAATGACCCAATGTGCACCTTCAATATTATATACCCTTTTAGGGATAGATTTCAAATAGCTCTGATATAGCAGGAACCACTAAATTATGAAATTGCTAAATTGGGAATTGTACTTCAACCCAGAACAAAAAATGTGCTTTGACGGACACTAAATATCTTGCCCAGCAACAACAGTACAGTGGTGGGTAACGAGAGATTTAGAGGGATTTAAATTTGAGGCCTAGTATTTAGGCGCTGGGTCACCGGTATGGATTTAGTGACAGAATTAGACTTGGAAATGCACAGAAGCGTGTGTGTGAAGTTATTCTGAATGACCCTATGTGCACCTTCAATATTATATACCCTTTTAGGGATAGATTTCAAATAGCTCTGATATAGCAGAAACCACTAAATTATGAAATTGCTAAATTGGGAATTGTACTTCAACCCAGAACAAAAAATGTGCTTTGACGGACACTAAATATCTTGCCCAGCAACAACAGTACAGTGGTGGGTAACGAGAGATTTAGAGGGATTTAAATTTGAGGCCTAGTATTTAGGCGCTGGGTCACCGGTATGGATTTAGTGACAGAATTAGACTTGGAAATGCACAGAAGCGTGTGTGTGAAGTTATTCTGAATGACCCTATGTGCACCTTCAATATTATATACCCTTTTAGGGATAGATTTCAAATAGCTCTGATATAGCAGAAACCACTAAATTATGAAATTGCTAAATTGGGAATTGTACTTCAACCCAGAACAAAAAATGTGCTTTGACGGACACTAAATATCTTGCCCAGCAACAACAGTACAGCGGTGGGTAACGAGAGATTTAGAGGGATTTAAATTTGAGGCCTAGTATTTAGGCGCTGGGTGACAGGTATGGGTTTAGTGACAGAATTAGACTTGGAAATACACAGTAGCGGGTGTGTGTGAAGTTATTCTGAATGACCCAATGTGCACCTTCAATATTATATACCCTTTTTGGGATAGATTTCAAATAGCTCTGATATAGCAGGAACCACTAAATTATGAAATTGCTAAATTGGGAATTGTATTTCAACCCAGAACAAGAAATGTGCTTGAACGGACACTAAATAACTCGCCCAGCTACAGCACTAGGGACAGATTTAGCTGGATATAAATTTGAGGCCTAGTATTTAGGCGCTGGGTGACCGGTATGGATTTAGTGACAGAATTAGACTGGGATATGGCCAAAAAATGAACAGACTATTGCTGGTTAAATGCACTTGGTGTGACAGCTTCACCCTGATGTAGGCTTTAGCCAAAAAACAACCACACCATTGAGGGTTAAATGCACTTGGTGACAGGCGCAGCTTGCCCCTGATTTTGTATATGGCCAAAAAATGAACAGACTATTGCTGGTTAAATGCACTTGGTGTGACAGCTTCACCCTGATGTAGGCTTTAGCCAAAAAACAACCACACCATTGAGGGTTAAATGCACTTGGTGACAGGCGCAGCTTGCCCCTGATTTTGTATATGGCCAAAAAATGAACAGACTATTGCTGGTTAAATGCACTTGGTGTGACAGCTTCACCCTGATGTAGGCTTTAGCCAAAAAACAACCACACCATTGAGGGTTAAATGCACTTGGTGACAGGCGCAGCTTGCCCCTGATTTTGTATATGGCCAAAAAATGAACAGACTATTGCTGGTTAAATGCACTTGGTGTGACAGCTTCACCCTGATGTAGGCTTTAGCCAAAAAACAACCACACCATTGAGGGTTAAATGCACTTGGTCGCAGCTTGTGCTGGCGCACCACAAGACACAAAATGGCCGCCGATCACCCCAGAAAAATGAGACTGACAAACGGTCTGTGCAGCCTAAAAACAGTGAGCAATTGAGGATCAGCAGCTCAATGATCCACAGCTGCAGATCGATCAGTTAATCAAGTCCTTTGGAGGAGTTAATCTGCCTAATCTCGCCCTACTGTCGCAGCCGCAACCTCTCCCTACGCTAATCAGAGCAGAGTGACGGGCGGCGCTATGTGACTCCAGCTTAAATAGAGGCTGGGTCACATGGTGCTCTGGCCAATCACAGCCATGCCAATAGTAGGCATGGCTGTGATGGCCTCTTGGGGCAAGTAGTATGACGCTTGTTGATTGGCTGCTTTGCAGCCTTTCAAAAAGCGCCAAGAAAGCGTCACAAAAGCGCGAAGAAAGCGACGAACACCGAACCCGAACCCGGACTTTTACGAAAATGTCCGGGTTCGGGTCCGTGTCACGGACACCCCAAAATTCGGTACGAACCCGAACTATACAGTTCGAGTTCGCTCATCCCTAATTGTGAGCCAAACCAGGTGCTGGTCAAAAACACAGAACAGGTGCAGGTCTTTCCATTATACCTTATGTCTGTGTAGGTTTCACTACTGGTTTTGGCTCACAGCAACTGGTGGAAATAACTGATCAAATAATTGAAGTGTTTAATGACATTTTGAGTGGTAAATGGTGTTAATGGTGTATTTTTCCCTATAGAGAGGGAAAGGGAAAAACAACTGAAAAAAAAATGCTAGTAGCCAAAAGACACTTGTGTGTCCTGCGTTTCACATTTCCTATAGATTTTAGATAATGTGCACCAGTGAAGCTGGTGATTGGCTGCAGCGGTCACATGCATGTACGGTACCTCATCACTGCAGGTCAGTAAGCAGGGACTAAAAGGGACTGTAGGAGACCTCCAGATAAACAGGGATTGAACACTTTTCACCAACTTTCCTGGTAGACAATTTTTTTAAAATCCCAGATAACCCAAGGCTTTCTGCATGGCCATTTTGCATTATTTTTCAGATTAATTTTTTCATCCCCACCTTCCAAGAGGCATGAATTTTTTTTTTCCATTGATAGGGCTGTTTTTTCTAGAATGAGTTGTATTTTTTATGACATTTCAAAAAATATTTTTGGCAAGAAACTGAAAAAAAATGCAATTGTGTTTAGTTTTTGTAGTTCATTAATTGTTATTCTATTACACCCTGCCTTTGGCAGGGTGTAATAGAAGTACCGCAAAGAAAGCATTTCCATGATAACTGGTCAGTACCTCACAATCTCGGGGTAAGTGATCTCTTGATTAGGTGATTGGGGGACGGAGGGAGTATCCTAAACACTCATTCTGCTCAGAATATTGGGAGCAGCCTTTGAGAGATTAAATGGCTAGGATCCGCGTTATCATCGATCCCGGCCACAGCAGCTCTGTGACTCTGGAGCCTGCTCCATACACCCCTTCGGTAAACTTAGTAGCCTTCCATTCTGGCAAATGAAAGGGGTACTGAGCAGAGGACTCCTCTCTTTTATAATAAGGCATATGAAAACGGGCTGTTGGTGGGGACATAGCTGTAAGGGATGCAGACACTAACTTACCTACCATGGTAACAGACTACACTACTTCCTGGCGCTGAAATGTTTCTCCTCTTCCTGACATAGATTCACTGTATTTCCCTCCAGGCACCACTAGGGGAGCTCAGTGCATAGAGATTTTACAGCTTCCATTGAGTACAATAGTAACTGTTTAAATTCCTATGCAGTTCACAGAGCGCCCTCACGCTGTGCGCAGCTTTCACAGCCGACAGCAGAGGACCAGGAAGCGGTGAGTACAGAGCTATCACCACTTTTCTGGTCCTCCAGTACTAATGAGCTCATTAGTATTCACCCCATAAGACGCAGGGGAATTTTTCCCCCACTTTGAGAGGGGGAAACGCGTCTTATAGGGCAGTGGCCTGCGGGGCTCAAGAGGCAGCTGCCTTGGGCCCCCCTGGGGGCAACTGCGCCTGGGGCAGCTGCCCCTTTTGCCCCTCGTTAAAGACGGCCCTACACTCCATGCGAGCGCCGCTTCCTGTTCATTACACTACATGTCGTCTCCTGTCAATTGTTGGCGTAGTGTAATTATCACTTGAATGGAGGGGGTACTTGTATTACACTGCACTTCTGAGAAGAAGTGCAGGATGATGAACAGGAAGCGGTACTCCACTTCGCCACCTCCACTTCAAAAAGCTGATTGGTGGGGGTGCCCGGTGTCAGACATTGATGACCTATCCTGATGATAGGTCTTCAGTATTAATGGCTGGAAAAGCCCTTTAAGTCTGCTACTCAGTTGCCTGTGATTTTGTTATCCTGGTTTGTGCTACTTATTACTACTGTATCTGAACACCTAGTAATCTGACTGTGGTCTGTTTTCTGGATTAACCTCTCGTCTGCTGAATTGGCCTCTACTTAGTTTCCTGGCATTCTAACTGTGCCTGCTACTGGATTAACCACTCGTCCGCTGTTTTGGCACTATCTGTATCTCCTGGTTCTGTCCCTGCTTGTCTATTACTCTTTGCACCCAGGTCATTCTGGTAGGCTTGCTTCTAGTGAGCACACATCAGTTTTCTGCTACCCTACTCTGCAAACATAATCTGGTTACCTAACAGCCAAGTACATCCAGCCTTGCAACAGGTTCTGATGAACTTAGAGGTAGCCTTGCCTTCCTACCACCTACAGTGATTAAGGAAGCTGGGAGCAGTTTCTGAGTTTGCTGGCTGTGGTTCCAGATGGTGACCATAGTATTTCTTCACATTTGTGTATCATTGATGCAGAGGTAGTAATCTCACCTTGGTCCTGGAGTCTGAGAGGCCCAAAAACCTATCATAAGACCACATAAGAAACAAATATACTATGCATGGCACATTAGTGTCCAAGAACTGCACGTTATGGCTTTGGTTGGAGGTATGAAACAACACTTTTTATTATTATTATTATTATTATTATTATTATTAGAGATGCAATATGTGTGTTCAGCAGACTTAAACCGATGCTTAAAAACTCCCAGTTTTCTTGTATCCTAGAGAAAAGTCCATGAAGAATCAGAACATACTGCTCATTGGGATAGTGCTGTTTGATGGTTTGTGAACCCTTCAGAATTGATCTACATTTCTGCACAAATTTGACCTAAAACTATATTAGATTTTCAAACGAGTACTAAAAGTAAATAACAATAACTGAATCAAACAAATACGTAAAAATATTAGACTTGGTCATTTATTTATTGAGGAAGATTATCTAATATCACATGTCTGTGAGTGGTAAAAGTATGTGAACCTTTAGAATTAGCAGATAATGTCGAGGTGAAATTAGATTCAGGTGGTTTATATCAATGGCATGATAATCAGGTGGGAGTCAGTGACCTGTTGTACATAAAGGCGATGTACAACTTTGGTGGCAATTGTTTTTATCTCATTATATTCATTTTAAACTATCATTTATTAAAAATGTTGAGCCACTTTCTCTGTGAAGCCTTGAGATTCTTTAGTAGTAGGCTCTGAATCCTCACTTTGTTCCACCAGGTAGCTCAGCTGAAGGCTCCTTCTCTCTGATCGCTGACCTCCGGAACATTCATTATAAATTAATTATTTTCTTATCTGCTAAGAATATTGCTTAAATGAGTGTTTATAACATTTTAGTAATTAAGAGATAAGGTTTATTAGATGACTGGAACAAAGTATAAGTGAAAGTATGGGATTCACATAGCTAGACCAACAGCTAAGGCTACTTTCACACTGGCGTTTTGAATTCCATTTGTGAGATCCGTTTCAGGGATCTCAAAAACGGTTCAAAACGGATCAGTTCAGCCCCAATGCATTCTGAATGGATAAGGATCCGCTCAGAATGCATCAGTTTGCCTCCGTTCCGCCTCTATTCCGCTCTGGATGCGGAGCCAAACATATCCGTCCTGACTTACAATGTAAGTCATTGGGAGCGGATCCGTTTTCACTGACACAATATGGTGCAATTGAAAACGAATCCGTCCCCCATTGACTTTCAATGTAAGTCAGGACAGATCCGTTTTGACTTTGTTCTTCATAATGCAAACGGATCCGTTCTGAACGGATACAATCGTTTGCATTATAGGTGCGGATCAGGGGCGTAGCTAGAAATGACTGGGCCCCATAGCAAAAAAAATGTATGGGCCCCCCTCCCAGATCTCCCACCCCCACATACCTCTCAGACCTCCCACCCCTTCCAGAGCTCCCACCCAAACACCCCTCCAGTACCTCCCACCCCAACATCCCCACACCCCTCCTAGACCTCCCACCCCCACACCCATCCTAAATATCCCACCAGCAGTCCCCAGATATAATGGTCCAGACATCAAGTGTCCTGCTCCCCCCCCCCTCTCCCCCTCAATTTAATGGTCCAGACCTTGGAGACCCTGCAGCTCCCCCCTCAATAAATTGGTCCAGACCTCCAGGGTCCTGGTCCCCCTCCTCCCTAGATATAATGCTCCAGTGTCCTGTTCTCCCCTAAATAATGGTCCAGACCATACCTCCAGGGCCTGCTCCCCCTTCTCCTTAATGTACTGGTCCAGACCTCCAGGGGCCTGCTCCCAACTTCTCCTTAAATGTACTGGTCCAGACCTCCAGGGCCCTGCTCCCCCCTCCTCCCTAGATATAATTGTCCAGGACTCCAGAGTAAATTTTACCAGTCCCAGAGTCAGCCAGCCCTCACCTCACAGCCACTTGAACATCTGCGTGCCCACACTCCAGCAGTGCTGCCCGGCCCAGCAGCACGCAGCTTTGCTGTACGCTCCGCCTCTTCCACTTCCGGCCAGTAGGACTGCCGCCCAGACTGGGAGCGGGACCACTCCCTCTCCTCACTGCAGGTACGCCTCTCTGCCTCCGGCCGCCCCCTATCGCACTGTTCACAGCCTACAGGCCCTGCAGATAGCGCTTTCTCTGTCTGTCCTGGAGGGGCCTGCGACCCCTGTAGCTATACCACATGAATTTAAAAAATAATAATAATCCTCAGCAGGCAGCCCAGGCCCCCAGTGGCGTAGGGCCCCATAGCCATTGCTATGGCTGCTATGGCGATCCCTACGCCCATGGTGCGGATCCGTCTGTGCAGATACCAGACGGATCCGCACCTAATGCAGCTGTGAAAGTAGCCTAACCCTTTGTGACAGCAGGGTTCAATATTTTTAATAAACCAATTTAAAAAATATAATTTTTTAGCCCAAAATTAGTAAAATGCAATCATAAAAAAATGCCCCAAAGGTGTACATAGCCTTTAAAGAACAGGGATCTATCAAAGTCTGGTCTTCATAACATGTTTGTGGAAGAATATCATGGCAAAAACAGGCTGAAAAAGGTTACAAAACAATCTCTGAAGAGATATACAGAATATATACAAATGGAGAAAATTCAAGACCATTATTACAATCCCATGGAGTGGTTGAGCAACAAAGATCATTCCAAGAGCAAGGCGTGTAATCAGTGGCGTGCCTAGGGTGTTTGGCACCCGGGGAGGGTCTTTTCTCTGGCACCCCCCCAATACTTGACCACATACCTCTTACATCCAGGGATATCTCCTGTCATGTGGACCTTCTCTTTCTTTTTCTCCTCCGTTAGACCGCCATGACAAATTCTTTTAGTCGCATCTCGTCTCTACAGAGTTTTTAACACAGGCATGTTAAATTTCTCAGTTTTTCCAGTAACCCCCCCATCCTTGTGTCCCCACAGTGTCATCCTGCTGCCACCGCCAATACTGTGCCCATTGTGCTCCCCAATGCCCCAGGTACTATACTGCTGAAAAAATAGTGACCCCAGTAGACATAATTAGGGTCATTTATTAAACTGGTGTAAAGTAGAACTGGATTTCCAAAAGAGCTGTCAAATATGAAAGGTGGAATCTGATTGGCTGTTATGGGCAAATAAGCCAGTTCTACTTTACACCAGTTTGATAAATTACCCCAAATGTCCCTATAGTGTCCACAGCAGCTAGAATGTCCGCTAGAGTGCCCCCAGTAATAATAATACCCTATATTGTGCTCCAGGTATTAATCCCTGTATAGTGTCCCCAGAAATAAGAGAATTGCCCCTACAGTGCCTCTCCAATAGCAACGCCCCCCACACTGCCCCCATATAGTAATTTCCCCCACATAGTAATCCCCCCATAGTAATTTGCCCCCACACAGTAATTTCCCCCACACTGCTCATATAGTAATTTGCACAACACAGCAATTTCCCCCACACTGCCCCATACAGTAAATTTCCCCCATGCTGCCCCATACAGTAATTTCCCCCACACTGTAATTTCCCCCACACTGTAATTTCCCCCACACTGCCCCCATATCGTAATTTCCCCCACACTGCCCCATAGTCATTTCTACCAGAAATAATAGAATTGCCCCTACAGTGCCTCCCCAATAGCAATGCCCCCCCACACTGCCCCATATAGTAATTTGCCCCACACAGTAATTTCCCCCACACGCCCCCATACAATAGTTTCCCACACACTACCCCCCACAGTAATTTCACCCACACTGTCCTCATACAATAGTTTCCCCCACACTGCCCCCACACAGTAGTTTTCCCCTCACTGTCCCTACACAGTAATTTCCCCCACACTGCCCCATATAGTAATTTGCCCCACACAGTAGTTTCCCCCCCACACTGCCCCATATAGTTATTTGCCCCCCACATAGTAATCCCCCCATAGTAATTTGCCCCCACACAGTAATTTCCCCCACACTGCTCATATAGTAATTTGCACCACACAGCAATTTCCCCCACACTGCCCCATACAGTAAATTTCCCCCATGCTGCCCCATACAGTAATTTCCCCCATGCTGCCCCATACAGTAATTTCCCCCACACTGTAATTTCCCCCACACTGCCCCCATATCGTAATTTCCCCCACACTGCCCCATAGTAATTTCTACCAGAAATAATAGAATTGCCCCTACAGTGCCTCCCCAATAGCAATGCCCCCCCCACACTGCCCCATATAGTAATTTGCCCCACACAGTAATTTCCCCCACACTGCCCCCATACAATAGTTTCCCACACACTACCCCCCACAGTAATTTCCCCCACACTGCCCCCACACAGTAGTTTTCCCCTCACTGTCCCTACACAGTAATTTCCCCCACACTGCCCCATATAGTAATTTGCCCCACACAGTAGTTTTCCCCCCCACACTGCCCCATATAGTTATTTGCCCCCCACATAGTAATCCCTCCCATAATAATTTGCCCCACACAGTATCCCACCATAATATTTTTTTCCCCCCGTGTCCTCCAAAGTTGGCATATAAAAAAATAAAAATAAAAGCTAAAATACTCACCTATGTCCAGGCGCTTGCTCGCAGAGGAAGTCGCGCACACTTCACTGTGCTGCTGTGTCCCAGCACAGGAGCGCACAATGACGTCATTTTACTACCGCATAGGCCTCAGGCCTACCAGGCCTGAAGCCTATGGCGGTGGTCGGCGGCGAGGCAGGGAACTATGCGCTCCTGTGCCTAGACACGCCACTGCAAGTAATAGTCTGCAAGGTCACAAAAAAAAAAGGCAACCTCTAAGCAACTAAAGGCCTTTGTCACATTAGCTAATGTTAATGTTTATGAGGTGAACAACAATGCTTTGCATGGCGGGATTGCCAGGAGAAAGCTGCTGCGCCACAAAAAACTTTGCTGCCCGTCTGTAGTTTGCCAAAGATCACCTGGACAAGCCAGAAGGCAATAAAGGGCTCCGAACAATGAATTTGGACGGATGAGACTAAAATACAACTTTTTGGTTTAACTGAGAAGCGTTATATTTGGAGAAAGAAAAACACTGCATTCTAACATGAAAACCTCATCCCATCTGTGAAACACGGTGGTGGTAGTATTATGGTTTGGTCCTGTTTAGCTGCTTCTTGGCCAAGATGGCTTGCCATTAGTGATGAGCGGCAGGGGCAATATTCAAATTTGCAATATTTTGCAAATATTTTGTACAATATTCGTCATATAGTTCGAGAATTCGCGATTATTTTCTTGATTGCAAAAATCGGCAATGTAATATTTGCGTAAAGCACGCGCAATACAGGCGTGTCTCACTTTTGCTACATTATCCAAGCTGCTAGAAGTTTCCTGAGACTGGAGAAAATGGTTGGCACGGCAGAACATTAAAAATGGCTTTATATGCAGATTGAGTGCTCCAATATATTCGCGATTGCCGCAATAAGTGAAACTTCACATTTTAGCAGGTCTGACCAGGGCCGGCCTTTGGGGTGTGCGGGCTGTGCGGCCGCACAGGGCGCCATAGCAACAGGGGCGCTGGGCGGCCGACAGCTCGCAATGTAGATGCGGCAGCGGCAGGCGAGGCTGCACTTGTGTTCTACCTCGGGGCGCCCCCTCCATCTCCCCCTCCCCTGTCTGACCTGATTCCTCCTCCCCTGTGTCTGACCTGCCTGCTGCCCCCGCCGCTGCCAATAAGAAGAGAGACGGGAGGAAGAGGGGAGGGGCTGTGGCCACTGTGCCACCAACGTTTCTTATACTGGGGTGTTTGTTGGGGTGTTGGGGGGGGGGGCGCACTATGCCACCAACGTTTCTTATAAAGTTATACAAATACAGGAGGCGGGTGCCGGAATCAAATAGCCGGCACCCGACCTCTGTGACAGGGAGCTGCGATCAGCGGCAGTTGAGTTAACCCTTCAGGTGCGGTACCTGAGGGATTAACTGCCGCTGATCGCAGCTCCCTGTCACAGAGGTCGGGTGCCGGCTATTTGATTCCGGCACCCGCCTCCTGTATTTGTATAACTTTATAAGAAACGTTGGTGGCATAGTGTGCCCCCCCCCCCCCAACACCCCAACAAACACCCCAGTATAAGAAACGTTGGTGGCACAGTGGGAAGTGCCAATGAGGGTTAAAAAATAATTTAAAAAATTAACTCACCTCCTCCAGTTGATCGCGTAGCTGCCGGTCTCCTGTTCTTTCTTCAGGACCTTTGGTGACGTCACTGAGCTCATCACATGGTCCATTACCATGGTGATGGATCATGTGATGGATCATGTGATGAGAACAGTGATGTCACCACAGGTCCTTTGACAGGTCATGAAGAAAGAACAGAAAACGATCAATTGGAGGAGGTGAGTTAATTATTTTTTTATTTTTTAACCCTCATTGGCACTGCCCACTGCACCACCAATGTTTATTATATGGGGGGGGGGGGCGCACTGCGCCACCAATGTTTATTATACTGGGGTGTTGGGGGGGCCCACTGCGCCACCAATGTTTATTATACTGGGGTGTTGGGGGGGGGGTGCACTGAGCCACCAATGTTTATTATACTGGGGTGTTGGGGGGGCCCACTGCGCCACCAATGTTTATTATACTGGGGTCTTGGGGGGGGCGCACTGCGCCACCAATGTTTATCATACTGGGGTGTTGGGGGGGCGCACTGCGCCACCAATGTTTGTTATATTGGGGGGGCCCACTGCGCCACCAATGTTTATTATACTGGGGTATTGGGGGGGGCGCACTATGGGCCAGTGCACAGGTGCGGTGATCGGATGGATGTTCTCAGCTGGACACCGGCCGACACTGCGCATGCGCTGGGAGCCTCACCAGCGGTTAGGGTAGGGAAAAAGCACTGGCCCGTACGTAATTTTTCCCTTCCCTAACCGCTGGCGAGGCTCCCGGTGCATGCGCAGTGTCGGCCGGTGTCCAGCTGAGAACATCCATCCGATCACTGCGCCTGCACACTGGCCCATAGTTTTTCCCTACCATAACCGCCGGCGAGGCTCCCGGCGCATGTGCACTCTGCTGTGAAATTTCCCTAACCTGTCGTTGTGCGCCTGCACGGCGCTGCACACCTCCTCACGTCATGTCCGGTGCGACCGGAAGTGACGAACGTAGGGAAATCTCACGAAGTAGGGGAGTATAACATTACACCGGCCTTTGGGGTGTGCGGGCTGGTAACTACTTGGTTGGATAGTCAGCCAGCCTATGCCATGATGCCAGCAACAAGCAGTGTTTTTTTTTTTTTTTTGGGGGGGGGGGCCACAAGGTTAGCTCGCACAGGGCGCCTGAACACCTAAGGCCGGCCCTGGGTCTGACTACATATTACTGATTGGTGCACTATGTATTGTTGTAACATCACAGCACTATGTCTGTAGCATGTATGTATGGACAGCAGAACCTATCACACTACCTAACACCCTGCACTGCAACAGCTACACTATATCAGGATATAACCTACACTGACTATCTCCCACTAACTATCTGTATTATATATATATAAGTTATCTATCTATCTAATGTAGTGTGGAAAGCACAGAGCACAACAATGTCACTGCTGTCTCTCTCTGTGAGAACTTTAAAACACTGTATAAAATGGCTGCTGGGGAGGTTCTTATATAGTAAGGGGCAGGCAACTTTCCTATTGGTTGGTAGGGATGTTCCTAAGCTCAGACAAAGTCATTGCAGCCTTCTCATTGGCCCACAAGCAAGAAGCAGGGAGGGATCATGGGTTCAGATGAAAAAAAATCTAGAATATTCGAAAATACGAATATACAGTCAGGTCCAGAAATATTGGGACATTGACACAATTCTAACATTTTTGGCTCTATACACCGCCACAATGAATTTGAAATGAAACTAACAAGATGTGCTTTAACTGCAGACTGTCAGCTTTAATTTAAGGGTATTTACATCCAAATCAGGTGAACGGTGTAGGAATTACAACAGTTTGCATATGAGCCTCCCACTTGTTAAGAGGCCAAAAGTAATGGGACATAATAATAATCATAAATCAAACTTTCACTTTTTAATACTTGGTTGCAAATCCTTTGCAGTGAATTACAGCCTGAAGTCTGGAATGCATAGACATCACCAGACGCTGGGTTTCATCCCTGGTGATGCTCTGCCAGGTCTCTACTGCAACTGCCTTCAGCTCCTGCTTGTTCTTGGGGCATTTTCCCTTCAGTTTAGTCTTCAGCAAGAGAAATCCATGCTCAATCGGATTCAGGTCAGGTGATTGACTTGGCCATTGCAAAACATTCCACTTCTTTCCCTTAAAAAACTCTTTCGTTGCTCTTGCAGTATGCTTTGGTCATTGTCCATCTGCACTGTGAAGCGCCGTCCAATGAGTTCTGAAGCATTTGGCTGAATATGAGCAGATAATATTGCCCGAAACACTTCAGAATTCATCCTGCTGCTTTTGTCAGCAGTCACATCATCAATAAATACAAGAGAACTAGTTCTATTGGCAGCCATACATGCCCACGCCATGACACTACCACCACCATGCTTCGTTGATGAGGTGGTATGCTTAGGATTATGAGCAGTTCCTTTCCTTCTCCATACTCTTCTCTTCCCATCACTCTGGTACAAGTTGATCTTGGTCTCATCTGTCCATAGGATGTTGTTCCAGAACTGTGAAGGCTTTTTTAGATGTCATTTGGCAAACTTTAATCTGGCCTTCCTGTTTTTGAGGCTCACCAATGGTTTACATCTTGTGGTGAACCCTCTGTATTTACTCTGGTGAAGTCTTCTCTTGATTGTTGACTTTGACACACATACACCTACCTCCTGGAGAGTGTTCTTGATCTGGCCAACTGTTGTGAAGGTGTTTTCTTCACCAGGGAAAGAATTCTTCGGTCATCCACCACAGTTGTTTTCCGTGGTCTTCCGGGTCTTTTGGTGTTGCTGAGCTCACCGGTGCATTCCTTCCTTTTAAGAATGTTCTAAACAGTTGTTTTGGCCATGCCTAAAGTTTTTGCTATCTCTCTGATGGGTTTGTTGTGTTTTTTCAGCCTAATGATGGCTTGCTTCACTGCTAGTGACAGCTCTTTGGATCTCATCTTGAGAGTTGACAGCAACAGATTCCAAATGCAAATAGCGCACTTGAAATGAACTCTGGACCTTTTATCTGCTCATTGTAATTGGGATAATGAGGGAATAACACACACCTGGCCATGGAACAGCTGAGAAGCCATTTGTCCCATTACTTTTGGTCACTTAACAAGTGGGAGGCATATATGCAAAATGTTGTAATTCCTACACCGTTCACCTGATTTGGATGTATATACCCTCAAATTAAAGCTGGCAGTCTGCAGTTAAAGCACATCTTGTTTGTTTCATTTCAAATCTGGTGGTGTATAGAGCCAAAAATGTTAGAGATGTGTCGATGTCCCAATATTTATGGAACTGACTGTATATCACTATATTCTAAATATTTGCGAATTCTCTAACTGCCGATATTCGTGATTAATATTCGCTATTCGAATATTCGTGCCCAACATTACTTGCCATCATTGATGGAACAATGAACTATACCAGCAAATTCTAAAAGAAAATGTCCATGAGCTGAGTCTCAAGAACCTGGGTCATGCAGCACGACAACAACCCTAAACAAGCTGTTCTACCAAAGAATGGTTACAGAAGAATAAAGTCAAAGTGTTGGAATGGCCAAGTCAAAGTCCTGACTTAAATCCAATAGAAATGTTCTGAAAGGACCTGAAGTGAGCACATCATGGCAGGAAACCCCCCCAACATAACAGAGTTGAAGCAGTTTTGTACAGAAAAATTTGGTAAAATTCATCCAAGTCGATGTGCAGGTAACAATTACCGGAAATGTTTGGTTGCAGTTATTGCTGGACAAGGGGGTCACACCAGATACTAAAAGAAAAGGTTCACATACTTAGATTGTGAGCTCCATTGGGGACAGCAAGTGATGATAATGCTTGTAAAGTGCTGCAGAATCTCTGTGAAATATATATGTTGGTAAAATAGAATACATATTCGTTTTGCCACTCACACCCATGTAATATCGAATTATTTTCCTCAATAAATAAATGACCAAGTTTAATATTATTGACTTATTTGTTTGATTTGATTATTTTTATCTACTTTTAGGATTTGTGTGAAAATCTGATATAGTTCTAGGTCAAATGTATGCAGAAATATAGAAAATTCTGCAGGGTTCACAAGCCCCACTGTATATAAAATATTGCTTAAAACAGGACAGCTGAGTTCAATGGAAACAAAGTAAAACGAAAATTTTCTGTGACAAAAACCTTGTACGTTCTATTCTCCATAGTAGAAACATCAAAATATCAAAAGTTTTGATCGGTGGGGGTCTGAGTGCTGAGGCCCCCACAAATCACTAAAATTAGAAATAGAAGAGAATCAGAGAGCTGTCTCTTCTCGCTGCTGAGCTCAATAGACGTCTATGGGCCAGTCTCGATTCCGTCATCTGCAGCGAGGAGAAAACGCGCTAGGGGGTCTCAGCACTCAGACCCCAACTGATCCAAACGTTTCTTCATTTTATTATGTCTCTCTGACATATCAAACTATTTTGAAAACTCAATGGCCCATTAATCCCTGAATTCCTTTGCATTTCTCAGTTGCTTTACAGCATTCACCATAAGTGATGTTTTCTGAGCTCATTTGCAGAGCTTGTAAAAATACACCATAGATTGGTTGCCACAGGCATCATAACGGACAAGTTCAATGACAATTCAACCCACCTGAAAGACGAGCGCAAAAAGTATATCTTTTATGTGTAAAGTATAGCGTATGGGATAATCACACCATTTCTGAGCCTTATTTTAATAATGGAGGGCTATTCAGCAAATGACCAAACCACTTAACTGCATTCAGTGAAAGGAATGGTGGTAAGCATGTTATTTAGCTATTTCACACGACTTAGGCTCAGAAAATGTCAACTTTTATTTACCTGGACACATTGGGATCCATTGTAATCATTGTCATTGCAATATAATGCATAGCTCACATTAATACATAAACCCTCTTTGGATCTACTTTGGTGCGTTATTATTTCTATTGTGTGGGTAAATCATTATATCATAATGGGCTCTATTACTTTATAACTTATTTTGACGTCAGCTAAATGATGGGCACTATGGGGATTCGCTCTGGTAGTTAGGATAAGCGGGCGCAGTACAGAGGCAAAATACAATTTCATAATTCAAACTTCAGTGTTTATTCACACATGATGCCAAAAACAAAACATCACTTTTGCAGTGTTGGTGATACTAGCCACACCCAATATAACAAAAAGTCACCTTGGTGGCAGTTCTGCTTCAGAAAGTCCAAATACAGGCTTTTGGCAGCCTGTTCCCCTGACACACGGGTCTCTGCTCTCCAGCCCAGCACAGGCCTTAGATCCCAGCACACAGACATGGCTTCTGAGCCCAGCTGCCTATTTAAGGACAGCTAGGTGCTGGCAAAACCCAGACCGGCACTTAAAATCCGATCCGGTATTTGACTTCACCTGGCTGGAAATCAGCCCAGCAGCACATGCTGGGAGGAAAATACCTGTTTTTCCAGACAAAACCTCTCAACGTGTCACATACCCCCCTTTGTTCAACCCTGAGGGGGTGAACACACGCCAGACAGTGTACCCAGGACAGGGCATCCACGTTTCCCTGTAACCGGCCTGCCCTGTGTGCCACTGAAAACGTAAAGTTTTGTAGGGAGAGAAACCATCGGGTGACCCGGGCATTTCTGTCCTTGGCCTAGCTTATCCACTTGAGAGGGGAGTGGTTGGTCACCAGGCGGAACTTTCTCCCCAACAAATAGTAGTGGAGAGACTAGAGTACCACTTGATAGCCAGCCACTCTCTCTCCACTATACTGTACCTGGTTTCGGTTGGGGTGAGGTTGTGGCTTAGTAAGACAACGGGATACTCCTCCCCGTTGACTTCCTGAGACACTACAGCACCGAGGCCTACTTCGGAGGCATCCGTTTGTACCACGAACTCCCTCTTAAAGTCGGGCCTCACCAAAATCGGGGACCCACACAGGGCCGATTTTAAAGCGGCAAAAGCCTCTTCCACCTGATCATTCCAGCGAACCATCACTGATTTTCATCCCTTCAAGAGCCTTGTCAAGGGTGCGGCTAGAGTAGCAAAGTGGGGAACAAACCTCATGTAATAGCCCACCATTCCCAGGAATGACTATTTTTTTTTTTTAAATCAAATCGTTTTTATTGATCACTTATAGTGAGCATTTTTCTGTATTCTGATCAACATTACACTATAGTGCAAAACACAGTAGTGTAAAATAACATAGTTCATCTACAGGCATCAGACCATTGCGACAATGGACAACGTACATAATCCAGAATAACTGCAATGGTATACAAATTACATTTGCAAAACCTGACATGGTAAACAAATTTTTTTTTTAAAGTCACAAACCAAATCAAGTCAAAGCTTATACCTACCGCTCTCCCCCCCACCCCTTCCCCCCAATGAATAGGGATAAGACAATCTCCATCTTATTTTATAACACAATATGAGTATGAGACAACCACTCATTCCACAATTTCTCAAACTTCTGAGGACAGCCTCTCTTAACAAACACACTTTTTTCCATGACCAACATATCATTCACCTTTCTCACAAACTCCTCTATCGTTGGCGGACTCCCCTGGATCCACCTCTGCGCCACCAGTTTCCTGGCCACATAGAGCAGCCTTCCCACTGCCACCTTGAGCAATTCACTCCCTCCAATCTCTGACACATACCCCAACACACAAACTTTAGGGTCCATTTGCAGACGCAGCGCCAAGTTGTGATTAATCATGATCCGCACCTCATCCCAATATCAACCTATCACTGGACACGACCAGAGCATGTGTACCAGATCCGCTCCCTCCTCCATGCACTTTGGACACTTATCATACCTAACCCCGATTTTTTAAAAAAATACTGGTGTTTTATATACCCTGTGAATGATGAAAAGCTGTGACAACTTAGCCTGCTCGCTCAAAGACACTCTGGGAACTGCCTCCAAAATATCTTCCCACTGATCCTTAGACACGGCGCCCAAATCACCCTCCCATTTCATCATCCGCGTCAGAGGCAACCCCTCATGAAACTTATCCAGCAATAGAGTGTATACTTGCGATATCAAACCTCTCTTCCCCCCCTTCAGGAGAATAAGCTTCTGTACCACATCCATTTTAGCTATTTTGCACCCTTTCCTCACCGTGACATCATAGGCATGCCTCAGTTGCAGAAATTGATAAAACCACACCTTAGGGACGTTAAATTCTTGCTGAATGCCCTGAAAAGATTTGAATACACTACCCTCCATCAGTTGACCTATCCTCATTACCTCATGAGATTCCCAATTCCTAAGTCCTGACAAAGACAAGAATTCTGGCAATAGATTATTATTCCATATTGGGGAAAGCTCTCCGACTCCACCCACATGTCACGGCTGAGGATGGGGAAAACCCTCAGCCGTGCGGTGCCGCTGATGTTAGGCTGCTCGGCCAGGAAGACAGGATTAGGGAGCAGGTCACCTCCTAACGTATCCCTAACCTGACCCTAACTCCTAGCTGCATGGGCCGACCTTTAAGGTAGGAGGACCCATGCTCCGGAACCTCGGATCCCTAACTCACCCTCCGTCTGGTCCCTGGGCTAGGAGTCAGGGTAAGACAACCTACTCCTCCTAGGCACGGAGGAGCAGGAGTCTCAATGGCCAAGCTGCTGGGAAAAGGGAAACACAAACAGACTAACGGAAATGGCAGGCGAACTAAGTAGTTCCACCAACCTGCCACAGCCTTGCTGACTGGATCCCTGAGCACACAGGAATCCAGAACCATTAGCTGCACAAACCAACAAAGGAAGGTCCCAACAGAACATCACATGGACATCACACACAACAAGACATAAACATAACGTGACAATATCTTTATGACCACAGGGGTGGCTCTCACTGACAGGTAGAAAACACAGGAGGCTGCTCCAGCTAAGCATGGCTGAAGCAACCCCCAGACCTGTGCTAACAGTGAGGCTTTATAGGCCAAGAAGCCACACCCCACAGTCGGACACACCCAGTGACACACACAGAAAGGGAGTTAACCCTTCCAATACCACAGAAGGGAAAACACAACTTAAAGGGGAAGTGTCCAAACAACGAACACACTGTGGCTGTTGCTGCAGGCAACGACATGGGTGGCAACCGTGTCCTGGGAGTCAGCCCGAAGGCCGGGACACTGCCACCACATGTACACACAACGACCAAACGTTGCCACGGGCAACCACAGTGAGGGGACGATGTGAGTGCACACCACACATAACACAGAGAGCACACAGACATACCAAAGTGCATATTAACACGCACACAACTCCAAGGGAACCTCACACATAGCTGTTGTCCGCGGCAACCGCACTTGAGGCCAACAACATTATGCCTCCAGCTGCGGTTGACACTATAACCCAAACCGCGGGCAACTGTATGCGGCTCCCAAGGAGTCACGGCCATAACATGGTCGTGACACCACACCTCTAAGCTGCTTCACCTTTGCCCATACCTTCTTCATGAGTTCAACAAGTAGGACCTTCTCTCTCGCCGCATGCATTCCTACCCCCTCCAGTATACCCATAAGATCACGACTGCCCAACCAGTGCTGCAATATCCTGCCTGTCACATCCGACGACTGAAACTCAATCCAGCCCTTAAAGTGCTGACACTGAGAAGCCAAGAAGTAAATCCAGGCATTCGGGACCGCCAAACCACCTTCTGCCTTAGGATATTGCAGCGTCTCCAGTTTGATCCTCGCTTGGCCATATTTCCAAATGAGGTCCCTGAATATGGAATGTATTCTCCTGAACCTATCTAGAGGGATCCACACAGGAGCATTATTAAGTACATATAGCAGTTGAGGCATCATTACCATTTTTAAAAGGTTCACTCTACCCACTACAGATAGGAAGAGCCTACACCAAGTCCTTACCTTAAGTCTGAAAGTAACAAGCAAGGGGGTCAGATTTAGTTCTTCAAAATCCAGCAATCTAGGCGTTATGCACAACCCTAAATACTTAAACTTTCCCACCCAGGGAATCCTACTATCAACTCGCTCAGCTGACAAGGCCTGTCGATCCACCGGCATCAGAGCAGACTTCTCCCAATTAATCCTAAGTCCAGAGAAATACCCAAATCTATCTATCAGTGACATGGCTGCATCCAGAGATGACCCAGTGTCGCCCCAAAAAGCAGGGTATCATCAGCGTACATAGCCACCTTGTTCTGTATCGCACCATATCTAAACCCCACAATATAAGGAGACAGGCGTATTAGAGCTGCGAGCGGCTCGATGGCCAGAGCAAATAATAAAGGCGACAATGGGCATCCCTGCCTGGTGCCCCTAGCCAAAGTAAAGTTGTCTGACAGCCCCCCATTGGCTCTAATGCGGGCCCTAGGACTCGAATACAACACCTGCACCCACTGTATAAATCGAGCACCAAAACCCATAGCTTTCAAGACTCCCCACAAGTAATTCCACTCTACACTATCAAATGCCTTTAGCGGCATCAAGGGCAAGTAGGGCCCTGTCTCCACAATTATCTGCCGGAATATTCAAACTAGCATATAGTCTGCGGATGTTTAGTCTGCGGATGTTTATAGCAGTCGATTTCCCAGGCATAAAGACTGTCTGATCTGAGTGTACAATAGTCAGAATCACCCTGGACAACCTGTTCGCCAGCACCTTAGCCAGGAGCTTTACATCAGCTGTTAGAAGCGAAATCGGCCTATAAGAGTCAGGTAATTTCGGATCCTTCCCGGGTTTGGGAATAACTACAATTATAGCCTCCTGCATAGAGTGTGGTAGCGAACCCATTTCCAGTGAGTGTTCCAGCACCTTAAGCAATTCGGGGAGAAGGACCCCCTGCAATTTCTTGTAAACCTCCACAGGTAAGCCATCTGCCCCAGGAGCCTTACCATTTGCCATACCCCCAAGTGCAGCCTTCAGTTCCTCAAGCGATATCGGTTCTTCCAGTCTCTCCCTATCCTCATCTGACAGCACCGGTAACTGCGCCCCCTCTAAAAATTCAGTCAGAGCATCCCCAGAACAAGGGACAGTGGACTCATATAGTGACACATAAAAACCTTTAAGTATGTCCAATATTCCTTTTGTGTCTTGCCTACTGTTCCCAGTTCTATCCCTCAGTTCCTGTATACAAGAGGAACCCCGTTGAGCTTGAGAGACGACAGACAACAGATGACCTACCTTCTCTCCCTCCTCAAACGATCTTTGACGGTAGAAACTACGCTTCCGCTCCGCAGCCTGCATTAAGTGACATCTCAACTGTTCCTGAGCAACAGCCAACGCCTCACTATTTACCAGGGAAGGCACCCTACCAAACACCCGTTCGGCCTCCGCCACTTGTAGATGCGCCTTAACATCCGCCTCTCTAGACTTGGATTTGTGCTTACTAATTTCATTTATCAATACTCCCCTCAAAAACGCTTTCATAGCATCCCAGACCCCATGAATTGAAGCCGTCCCAACATTGATAGTAAAGTATTCCCTGACCGCCATTGAAATCTCAGATAGATCACCCAGAACATTAAGCCAATGCGGGTTGTATTTCCACAACCTCGGTCCCTGCCTGAGCACCCCCAAGCACAAGTCAATCTGCACCAAGGAATGGTCAGACAACGACCGAGGGTGATAGACAACACCCCCAACCAGAGGCAACATAGAGTCATTTACAAGCGCCAAATCTATGCGCGACAGTGAATGATGCGTAGCCGATCTGCACGAATATTCGCGCCTCTTAGGGTTGCGTACTCTCCACACATCTAACAGACCAGTTTCAGTCATAATATTCCTCAAAGCAGCACTTCCTGGCGATCCACCCGATCCTTCCACCCGACATCTATCCAAAGAGTCATCCGGCGTGCAGTTGAAATCCCCCACTAGTAGCCATGGTAACCCAGGGAAGTCCGCCACAAAGGACATAATTGCACGCACCAAAGGAGAGGCAAAAGGCGGAGGCACATAGACTGACACTAACACCACCTGGATCCCATCAATCTTAGGCTCCTTTCACACTAGCGTTCGTCGGTCCGCTCGTGAGCTCCGTTTGAAGGAGCTCACGAGCGGACCCGAACGCCTCCGTCCAGCCCTGATGCAGTCTGAATGGAGCGGATCCGCTCAGACTGCATCAGTCTGGCGGCGTTCAGCCTCCGCTCCGCTCGCCTCCGCACGGCCAGGCGGACAGCTGAACGCTGCTTGCAGCGTTCAGCTGTCCGCCTGGCCGTGCGGAGGCGAGCGGATCCGTTCAGACTTACAATGTAAGTCAATGGGAACGGATCCGCTTGAAGATGACACCATATGGCTCAATCTTCAAGCGGATCCATCCCTCATTGACTTTACATTGAAAGTCTGAACGGATCCGCACAGGCATCTTGCGCACTTAGAATTTTTTCTAAGTTATTAGTGCAGACGGATCCGTACTGAACGGAGCCTCCGTCTGCATTAATATGATCGGATCCGTTCAGAACAGATCCGATCAAGCGCTAGTGTGAAAGTAGCCTTACACACAATACATACATACCTGCCCTCAGCATCCACACACTGCTGCATTTGTTCAAATCTAATACTCTTATGCACTAACACACATACACCCCTGGAATGTAAGGAATGCGTCGCATGTACCACGTGTCCCACCCAGTTCTTGCTCAGCCATTGTACAGTATCACTAGTCAAATGCGATTCCTGCAGGCAACAGATGGCAGGCTGAAAACGCCTCAAATAGTGAAAAATACTCTGTCTTTTTCGTGCGTCAGCCATATCCCTCACATTCCAGCTCAAAACTTTAATCACCTGTGTCATGGTAAAATACATTGACATATCTGCATCTCACACCCCCCTCAAATCTTATCCATATAGAGTTCTCATCCCAAACCCAACTCCTACCTATCCCCATTCCCTCCCCCCCATCAGCAGAATACCACAAATGAGAACAGCTGTCCCCACCTCTTCAACTCTAAACCCACAAACCGGGCACTCTATGAGCAACTTGCCCACTAATGAACAAAAACCATCATTGATTCTATCAATACACTCTCTCAGGCAGAGAATCCTCTCCACACTTAGGAAACACATTATTGTCCCCTAACCGCCTACCAGAGGCGGCTCTTCCATTAGGCCACTTAGGCCGCCGCCTAAGGCCTCACGCTGGTGGGGGCCTCGCTCTGGCTCCCACCAGCACCTGACACCGCCGCAATTTAATTGTCTGCTCCTCCGGACCGAACGGACCCGTCACCTAAGACACACACACACTAAGTTAAGACGAGCCGCCGAGGCCAGGCCGCTCGAGCCCCTCTGCTCTCTGCCTCTTTAAGAGAGCAGAGGCTGCTGACCGGCTCAGAGCGTGCCGCCGCACAGGCACGTCTCTATGCAACAGCAGACACGCCATCTCACCTCACCGCCACCGGCAGTGTGCCTCAGTGCCTGTGTCTGTTGTCCGTCCGGTGACCCGACGCCGACCCAACTGTTCTGGCTGCCGCCAGCGCCGCCCTGAAGACAGTGTCAGTGGTGGTGTCACTGACTGTGGATTGTGGAAGAATTAGGCTCCAAGGTGGTCAGGTGTGTGTCCCACTCCCTGTCCTGCTGGCCGCTGTACCCCTCCTCCGAGTCCCCCTCCCTGGCAGTAGCCGGATCTGATATTTAAGAGAGAGAATAAGTTAGGGACTGAGAAATGTGCATTTGGGGGGGGGGGGGAGATGTGCTGCCAGGCAAGCCTCATGATGGAGGGAGTCTAGGGGACTGAGAAATGTGCATGGGGGGGGGGGGGGGTAAGATGTGGTGCCAGGCAAGCCTCATGATGGAGGGAGTCTAGGGGACTGAGAAATGTGCATTGGGGGGGGGGGGGGTAAGATGTGCTGCCAGGCAAGCCTCATGGAGGGGGTTTAGGGGACTGAGAAATGTGCATTGGGGGGGGGGGGAAGATGTGCTGCCAGGCAAGCCTCATGATGGAGGGAGTCTAGGGGACTGAGAAATGTGCATGGGGGGGGGGGGGGGAGATGTGCTGCCAGGCAAGCCTCATGATGGAGGGAGTCTAGGGGACTGAGAAATGTGCATTGGGGGGGGGGGGGGGTAAGATGTGCTGCCAGGCAAGCCTCATGGAGGGGGTTTAGGGGACTGAGAAATGTGCATTGGGGGGGGGGGGGAAGATGTGCTGCCAGGCAAGCCTCATGGTGGAGGGAGTCTAGGGGACTGAGAAATGTGCATGGGGGGGGGGTAAGATGTGCTGCCAGGCAAGCCTCATGGAGGGGGTTTAGGAGACTGAGAAATGTGCATTGGGGGGGGGGTAAGATGTGCTGCAAGGCAAGCCTCCTTGGGGGGGGGTTTAGGGGACTGAGAAATGTGCAATTGGGGGGGGGGGGGTAAGATGTGCTGCCAGGCAAGCCTCATGATGGAGGGGGTCTAGGGGACTGAGAAATGTGCAATGGGGGGCCTTTCTCAGTCCCCTAAACCCCCTCCATCATGAGGCTTGCCTGGCAGCACATCTTACCCCCACCCCCAATGCACATTTCTCAGTCCCCTAGACCCCCTCCATCATGAGGCTTGCCTGGCAGCACATCTTACCCCCCCCCCCCCCAATTGCACATTTCTCAGTCCCCTAAACCCCCCCCCCCCCCCCCCAAGGAGGCTTGCCTTGCAGCACATCTTACCCCCCCATTGCACATTTCTCAGTCCCCTAAACCCCCTCCATAGGCTTGCCTGGCAGCACATCTTACCCGTGCAATTGGGGGGGGGGGGGGGGTAAGATGTGCTGCAAGGCCAGCCTCATTGGGGGGGGGGGTTTAGGGGACTGACTGGACTGTCTGTCACTGACTGTGGATTGTGGAAGAATTACGGTAGGCTCCAAGGTGGTCAGGTGTGTGTCCCACTCCCTGTCCTGCTGGCCGCTGTACCCCTCCTCCGAGTCCCCCCTCCCTGGCAGTAGCCGGATCTGATATTTAAGAGAGAGAATAAGTTGGGGACTGAGAAATGTGCATTTGGGGGGGGGGGGTGTAAGATGTGCTGCCAGGCAAGCCTCATGATGGAGGGGGTCTAGGGGACTGAGAAATATGCAATGGGGGGCCTTTCTCAGTCCCCTAAACCCCCTCCATCATGAGGCTTGCCTGGCAGCACATCTTACCCCCCCCCCATTGCACATTTCTCAGTCCCCTAAACCCCCTCCATGAGGCCTCATGTTCGAGTTTCGCCTAAGGCCTCACAAAGTCTAGAGCCGCCTCTGCCGCCTACTCCTACCTCAGAATCTAACATGTGGTAGCATTGTAAAGTACACTTCTTAACTGGTGCAACATTATAGTGACATCAAAGTGCAAACATATATGGACATTAAGCCAATCTGCCTCCTTCAAGTGTCCAGGGCCCCATTTCTCAATTGACGTTCGTGGACGTCCAGCCACTGAGCCGCCTCCTCTGGATCTTCAAATAATCTAGTGGATCCCAATGCCACCACACATAATTTAGCTGGGAACAACATGGCATATGGAACCTGCAGCCCTCTAAGCCTCTTCTTGACATCCATAAAACGGCTCCTCTGCCGCTGCACCTCATTCGAGTAATCCGGAAAAATTTACACTTTGACCCAGTTCAGGACCATTTCTTCATTATCTCTGGACTGGCGTAGAATAGTGTCCCGATCCTTAAAATGCAATATTTTCGCAAGAATAGGGCGCCTGGTGGCAGCGGCTGCATGGGCACTCTGTGCACCCGCTCCACCGCATACAGGGAGGACAGACCTTTCTCATGAAACAATTGGTACAGCCACTTCTCCACAAATTCAGTGGCATTAGCCCCCTCTGTCTTTTCCGGCATTCCTACAATTCTCAGATTGTTCCTTCTCGATCTGTTCTCTAAATCATCCGTCTTGGCATATAAGGCAGCAATGTCCCTCAGGGACGTCTTGGACGCCATTTGCAAAGGCTGAACTGCATCCTCCAATGATGACACCCTCTTTTCCAACTCAGAGGTACGTTCAGATATCTTGTGCAGATCGTGTCTGATTATGGAGACATCAGACCGCATGGAGACATCAGACCGCAGACTGCCGACTTGTACTGTGAGCACTTTAAGTGTGCTATTACAACTTGCCACCGCCACCATTATGTCCTTCAGAGTGGGCTCCTCTGTAGACATGGCCCGACGGCCCCCAGTCTCATTTGCAGGGACTACAGGAGCTAGCAGAGGCTGATCAGCCACATCCAGGCCGTCGCCATCTATGGAACCGTCCTCTTGATCAGAAGAGGTAAGTATATCAGTCCCTTTATCAGCGGCCCAGTCTCCCACACTGCTATCTAGACGGGCGAACTTGCTAAGCTTTGCAGCCGCACTCTGGCTCACCACCTCCTGCAGCGCCGTCACCTCACCGCCATCAGCGCCATATTGGACCGCCTCCATCCTGTCTTGTTTAGTGGCTTTACTCGATTTCCTCGGCATGTTCAGGCTTCCAGCTTTAGCACAGCAGCCACCGGACACTCTCCTCCCACCAGGTAAGGTTATTTCAAGAAACCGGAGTGTGCTACCGACAGTTTAGTACAGGATACCGGCAGGAGCAGTGAACGGTGCGTCTCACTCCATGCGCTCACAGGCCACGCCCCCCTCCCAGGAATGACTTTATTTGCCTAGTGGTGAAAGGTCGGGCCAATTTCGCATTGCCCCTATTTTGTTCACTTTGGGTTTGATGACTCCGCGCCCAATGACATACCCCAGGTACTTAGTCTCCTCTAACCCTATCGCACATTTTTTTGAGTTAGCGGTTAATCCCACCTTCAGTAGGGAGTCCACTACAGCCGTCACTTTGGGTAGGTGACTTTCCCAGTCGGTACTGTGGATGACAATATCGTCCAGGTTATCCAAAGAGTACCAACGATGTGGACGCAGCACAATGTCCATAAGCCGTTAAAAAGTGGAGGGGGCACCATACAGACCAAAGGGTAGCACCTTGTACTGATACAGCCCTACAGGTGTAATGAAGGCAGTTTTCTCTTTGGCAGCCTCTGTTAAGGGCACCTGCAAGTACCCTTTCGTGAGGTCAAAAACAGAAAATCTCTCGATAAGCTCATCCACACAGGGTATGGGATTCGCATCGAATTTGGAAATCTCGTTCAGATTACGAAAATCGTTCCAGAACCGTATCGTCCCGTCTGGCATGGGTATTAAGATTATAGGACTGGCCCACTCACTTTTAGACTCCTCAATTACATCTAGTTGCAGCATTAACTGCACTTCCTCTGAGATGGCTTGTGGCCGAGCCTCGGGTACCCGGTATGGTTTTAACCGGACTTTGGCCTGAGGTTCCATGACAATGACATGCTGGATTGTGGAAGTGCGTCCAGGGAGGTCTGAGAACACATCAGTGTTCCGACTAACGAACTCCCTGGCCTCCTGAGCCTGTTTAGTATCCGGTCCTGTGTTTTCTGCATTCCCAGATAACCCCCGAGAACATGTTGGTGGGTTAACTCTAACATGAGTTTGCGATAAGCCTGGTACACCACTAACTGTTCAATATGTTCACCCCGCAGTTGGTTTACCCGATACAATATATCCTGATGAACTACAAAACGGGGAAACACCGACTCTGCCCCTGGTTGTTGTGGTTCACCATTTACTATTAATACATTTCCCCAGTCACGGGATAGGGTTGGGTGTCGACGTTGGGCGGTACCAAAATTATCCCCGGAGACATTAAGGTCTGCCAATTCAGGACCCGGTGGCAAGTTGTTCACGTCTCCCACCATCACACTTAGCGGGGTTGTCTCCCCCTCTTCCACCGAAGTGGTGGTCACCCCTATCGCTGGCCCTTCAGTCTCAGGTTCCCAGGATCTGGCCTCCCCCTGGAGACAGGACACTCTGCTGGGGTTACTCCACTCTCGTAGTAGGCCACAGTGCCGGGAAGTCTCCACCTATTATAAGTTTGTAGTGTAAATTTGTGGCAACTGCCACTTCAGGGCAGTTGGATAGTCTTTTAAGTCTCCATGGATGCACACGACCCGACTTTCCGGACAGTATACTCCGTGGACCGTACCAGGGGAGCCCTTACTAGGGACACCGCTGGAGTGTCTCCCACTTCCACCCGGCACAAGTGGTTTAGCGTTTCTGGGGTACCTGCTGCACATAGCTTCCTGGCATATAACGACGGTAGCCATAGTTAATATGCATGGGTTCCACCTGATGTGGACAGTCAGCTCTTACATGGCCAGGCTTCTGACACTGCCAGCAGACTAGGTTCGTAGGAGGTACATCCCGGGTGGGTTTGGTTGGTACAAGTAGCCAGGTCTGGGATGGAGATTTACAGGGTTTGACTGCCCCCTCCTAAAAGAACCCCCCGCAAGATTCTTAGTAGCCTCGTAGAGCTCCACCAGGTCCACCATTTCCAGGACATTGTCAGGAGATACCTGGCTGATCCAGTGCTGGAGAGGGGGTGGCAGAGCCCTCCAGAACATATCAGCCAATAGTCTATCCAGCATAGCCATGGGATTCAGCACATCAGGCTGTAGTCACTTTTGCAAGAAGTGGAGTAAGTCAGAATACTGGGGTCTCGCAGGCTCCGCCGGCTTAAACCCCCACTGATGTACCCGCTGGGCCCGGACCAACACATTCACCCCCAGTCTTGCCAAAATCTCACCCTTTACTTTTTGGTAGTCGGCCTCTTTATCATCCGGCAAGTCGAAATATACTCGCTGGGAATCGGATGCCAGGAACGGAGCGACTACCTCAGCCCACTGGTCTCGGGGTAGCTTCTTCCTGATGGCCACTTCCTCGTACATCACCAGGTAGGTTTCGATGTCGTCTGCGGGGATCATCTTAGGAATCTCGGCACGGACTGCTTTCCGGGCATCGTGGACTTTCGGGGTTGCTCCTGCTGTCTGCAAAGCCATCATGTGTTGTAGCAGCAACTGGTTGGTCTCCTGCTGCTGCTTATTAGCCTCGCGTTGGTGCAGGTTTGTAACTCGCTGCTGCAGATTAGCCTCCATGGGGGCCATTTACAACAGCCTCCATTTTGTCGTGGGGCACTGGTTGTAATACAGCTGGTTTAATGTACGATATACAACTGTGCCTGGAAAAATGCAGAACCCAAAAATATCGGCGTTTATGCCAGCCTCACTGCTCTTGCCCGCATTCTTCACCAATTGTGGGGATTCGCTCTGGTAGTTAGGATAAGCGGGCGCAGTACAGAGGCAAAATACAAGTTCGTAATTCAAACTTCAGTGTTTATTCACACATGATGCCAAAAACAAAACGTCACTTTTGCAGTGTCGGTGTAACTTCACACCCAATGGCAAATTAATATAACAAAAGTCACCTTGGTGGCAGTTCTGCCTCAGAAAGTCCAAATACAGACTTTAGGCGGCCTTTTCCCCTGACACACGGATCTCAGCTCTCCAGCCCAGCACAGGCCTCAGATCCCAGCACACGGACATGGCTTCTGAGCCCAGCTGCCTATTTAAAGGGATTCTGTCACCTCCCCTAAGCCAAAAAACGATTTTAAAGCAGCCATGCAGCACAGCTTACCTGGATTAGGCTGTGCTCTTTTATCTTGAAATCCGTCCAGCAGTTACTGCAAAAAACGACTTTGATTGATATGCAAATGTGTCCTGAAGGTGCCCAGAGGGGCGTTTTTTTCTTCTTAGAGAGCCCAGTACCGCCCCTCTTTCAGTGCCCAGCCCGCCTTCCTTGTACTGTCTAACCGCCGCCCCCAGCCTGCCACAGCCTCTCCTCCCTCTCCCCCCCCCTCCCTCACGCCGAACGAACTCTCGCACAGGCGCAGTACCCACTGAGGGCTGCGCCTGTGCGATCAGCAGGAGACTGAGGGCAGCAGCTTCATCTTCGTCACTGGGCATGCGCCGAGCCCAGTGACGTCCGATGCTCGCTCTTCCCTGCTGACTGAGGGAAGAGCGAGCATCGGACGTCACTGGGCTCGGCCCATGCCCAGTGACGAGGATGAAGCTCCTGCCCTCAGTCTCCTGCTGATCGCACAGGCGCAGCCCTCAGTGGGTACTGCGCCTGTGCGAGAGTTCGTTCGGCGTGAGGGAGGGGGAGGAGAGGGAGGAGAGGCTGTGGCAGGCTGGGGGCGGCGGTTAGACAGTACAAGGAAGGCGGGCTGGGCACTGAAAGAGGGGCGGTACTGGGCTCACTAAGAAGAACAAAACGCCCCTCTGGGCACCTTCAGGACACATTTGCATATCAATAAAAGTCGTTCTTTGCAGTAACTGCTGGACGGATTTCAAGATAAAAGAGCACAGCCTAATCCAGGTAAGCTGTGCTTCATGGCTGCTTTAAAATCGTTTTTTGGCTGAGGGGAGGTGACAGAATCCCTTTAAGAACAGCCAGGTGCTGCCAAAACCCGGACCGGCACTTAAAATCACCTGGCTGGAAATCAGTCCAGCAGCACATGCTAGGAGGAAAATACCTGTTTTCCCAGACCAAACCTCTCCCTGTGTCACAGCACACAACGCACGCATAGTGCTCCCCTTTGTCACAACAAACATATGTTACCGCTGGTCCCAGTACATTAAACATGGTACATTAGTTTTTAGTACCTGTGGCATGCATGGTAACAATAAGCTAAAAAAAAACATAAGTCCATTCACTTCAGCCTATTATGCTGCAACTTTGATCCAGAGGAAGGCAAAATACCCAGGAGGTAAAAGCTAATTTTCCTCATCTTTGGTGAAAAATACATTTCTTCCTGACTCCAGGTCAGATACACAGTTGTGTCACTTGTCATAAAGGTCCAGGGTGCAGGCTGACATAAGGTACTCTGGATGACAGAGATGCAGGAGTGTATTTGTTCCTATGGTGAAGGAATGGAGAGAAAATAACTTATTCATACAAAATAAATAGAGCTGTGCTGATGCCTACAGAGCTGACTGCGGTGCGCATATGAGTTTCAATGTAGAGGAATAACTATATTAAAACATACCTGAGTTTAAAAAAAAAAGTTTGCATAATGGCTGTGCTTAATTGTAGAATCATAACTATGAAGGAATAGGTCTTTTTTTGGTCTTCACTAATGTCTTCCTCAGCCATATTATTCCCTGTTTCACTTGCACAGCTAGATGCATTTCTCTCATAAGCAGGAGGGGATCTGCCTTATGTGCAATCTGCCAGTACTGTATGCAGTGACCTCACTTCCCTTACTTCACACTATGTTTTTATGAAAGCTGATAAGGAGGGATAAATCAAACTTACAGACATCCTGTGATATTCAGAAGTAGTGTAGAAGCCATTCTTCAGGGTCAGGGGCTCAGCTAGCTTTGACACCCCCATTTCCTGTGAACTGTCTTCTATGTCTCTTATACTAGGGAGGGATCTTGACAGGCAGTGGACTGCAAGTTAGGTGGAAGTGACATCCCTAGTGGTCATGACTTTATAGCTTTTTTTTTAGGTGTATGCAGGCAGCTTTTTTAAATGAAGTGATTTAGAAATTTGCTAATTACACCATTCTCTATTAAATTAAATTGTGTGAAAGTACAGTGGGGGGGGGGGGGATTTATCAAACTGGTGTAAAGTAGAACTGGTGTAGTTGCCCATAGCAACCATCCAGATTCCACCTTTCATTCTTGAAAGCTCCTTTGGGAAATGAAAGGATGAACCTGATTGGTTGCTATGGGCAACTAAGCCAGTTCTACTTTACACCACTTTGATAAATCTTCCACAGCGACTCTTTAAGGGTATTAGTTACACTTAGGGTTGCAATTTTTTTACCTTTTTCCAACTCCCTCACCACTATTCCAAAAAGGTGGGCAGGGTGCAGGTGGGTGGAGGTGGGCCACAGGTAGGACTTCCATGGCCAACTTATTTAAGAACATATGCATCAAAAAACCAGTACACATTACACCAAAAAACTACTTCAGCTCCTGGTTGGGAATATTATATTTCTGGTACATGGATAACCCCACATGCGCCCCAATTAATAAGAGTTGTTTGAGGGACAAATTAAGATATAAGTCCCATTTTGCTGCTGTCTCCAAGGCAGTACAGGAGACATAGACATGAGGAGCCCAAATAGAGGACTCTTCTCCCTGGTCATCCTCTGGAGAAGCTGCACATAATACGGTAAATAATTTTAAAGGGATTCTGTCAGCAAGATTATGCATGTAGACCTGATTACATGGTATTGGAAGTCTCCTACACCACGTCAGAAATATACCAGTATGTAACTTATGAATGCTGTCGTCTTCCTGATAAAACTATTTTATATATATGCAAATCCCCTGTGAAAAGCCAAGGTGCAGACATTTACCTTCTCTGACAGAATGCTTTGCACTCCCACTTGTAGCACTATTATACTGCACAGCACTGCTCCTTAGCTGTTTACACATTCCCAGCTCACACTGCACTGACTCACTTCCTCCCAGAGAGGAAGGGGTGGTGCTAGCCCTGCCTAGCAACAGTAGCTGGTCACCCACTGCGCTCTCCTTATACGGTCTATGCAATCACATTAACACTTGCAGTGGAGACACTGGACATCCATATGCCTATGCACTCCGCCATATCATTCCCCACCAATCACAGCCTCCCGGTCTGTTCTTTCCCAGAGCCATGTTGGAAAGGGCCCAGCAAATGGAATCAATAGGGGAGAATTATCACTGCCTTTACATTACAGTATATGGACACAAGAATATTACAATACTTGTTCATCATCCCAAAGGGTAATAACTCAGCACACACTACCGAAGGGGTCTCCGCCATACTTCATTGGATCTAGGGGCCCTAGGCCAACCTCTTAAAAAACAACCCCATATCCATTATCCCTACCAACGTTACAGCTGGCACAATGCATTGAGGCAGGTAATGTTCTCCTGGAATTCACCAAACCCAGATTCGTCCATCAGACTATCAGATACAGAAGTGTGATTCATCACTCCTCAGAAGATGCTTCCACCGCTCCAGAGTCCAGTGGCGGCATGCTTTACATGTTCCTAAACACTTCCACTTTGCAATAATATCCCTCACAGTTGATCATGGAGTATTTTGGAGGGATGACATTTTATGAACTGATTTGACTGATGCACCGGTAGCATCTGTAATGACCCGAGTGCCATTACCACTCCCGACCCGCTACTGTCTCCTATGGTCTAATATAATGTCAACTTCTGTATTTATTGCAAGTCCTTCACAATGTGCATTTCTTATTTCTTGTAACTGTTATCACGTAGTTCACCTGTTTCATGCTAACATGGCAGTGCTAATTTTGCAGAGGATGGAACCCTTCTTTCCATTCTAAACTCCCTCTCTAAAGAGAGGAGGAGACTAGTTAGTTAGGCCCCTTTCACACGGGCGAGTTTTCCGCGCGGGTGCAATGCGTGAGTTGAACGCATTGCACCCGCACTGAATCAGGACCCTATTCATTTCTATGGGGCTGTTCACATGAGCGGTGATTTTCATGCATCACTTGTGCGTTGCGTGAAAATCGCAGCAAGCTCTAGTTTGTGTGTTTTTCACGCAACGCAGGCCCCATAGAAGTGAATGGGGCTGCGTGAAAATCGCAAGCATCCGCAAGCAAGTGTGGATGCGGTGCGATTTTCACGCGCGGTTGCTAGGAGACGATCGGGATCGAGATTATCTTATAACATGGTTATAAGGGAAAATAATAGCATTCTGAATACAGAATGCATAGTACAATAGCGCTGGAGGGGTTAAAAAAAAATAAAAAAATTTAACTCACCTTAATCCACTTGCTCGCGCAGCCGGCTTCTCTTCTGTGCTGTGAAAAGGACCTGTGGTGATGTCAATCCGGTCATCACATGGTCCATCATATGATCTTTTACCATGGTGATGGATCATGTGATGACCGGAGTGATGTCACCACAGGTCCTTTTCCTGCACACAGCACAGAAGAGAAGCCGGGCTGCACGAGCAAGTGGATTAAGGTGAGTTAAATTTTATTTATTTATTTTTTTAACCCTAACCCCTCCAGCCCTATTGTACTATGCATTCTGTATTCAGAATGCTATTATTTTCCCTTATAACCATGTTATAAGGGAAAATAATAAAGATCGGGTCCCCATCCCGATCGTCTCCTAGCAACCGTGCGTGAAAATCGCACCGCATCTGCACTTGCTTGCGATTTTCACGCAGCCCCATTCACTTCTATGGGGCCTGCGTTGCGTGAAAAACGCACACAAAATAGAGCTTGCTGCGATTTTCACGCAACGCACAAGTGATGCATGAAAATCACCGCTCATGTGAACAGCCCCATAGAAATGAATGGGTCCTGATTCAGTGCGGGTGCAATACGGAAAACTCGCCCGTATGAAAGGGGCCTTAGAGTTAGTTGAGGGTCATCCCCTGCCAGGGGAGGAAGCAGGTCCACGTCCCTGCTGGACGTGTCCTGCCTAAGCATGTTAGAGCACCTTCAGCTCTGCTGGCTATGGAGGCCACAGCTTGGAGGCCACAGCTTGGAGCCTCACCAGCCAGGAGGAAAAGTTCCCTGGATTAATCTAGAGTCAGGACATGTTATATTTTTTTTGCGGAGTTACGAGCTGCAAAAACTGCGGCTCGGATGCGGACCAGAACAACGGTCGTGTACATGAGGCCTAAGTCATCAGTATCTGATCAGTGGGGGTCTGACACCAGGGACCCCTGCGGACCAACCGAGCAGGCATTGGCGCTTGCAGTAGCGCCGTGGCCTTCTGGAAGCTTAGCCTAGGCCAGTGATGGCTAACCTCTGGCACACCAGCTGTGGTGCAACTACGACTCCCAGCGTGCTCCATTCATATCTGTGGAGTTCTGAGAACAGCCAAGCAAGTGTGCATCTTGGGAGTTGTAGTTAAACCACAGCTGGAGTCCCAGAGGTTAGCCATCACTGGCCTAGGCCATGTGACATAACGCTCATCGGTCACGTGATCTAGGCACAGCTCAGATCCATTAACCACTTCAGCCCCCCTAGCTTAAACCCCCTTCATGACCAGAGCACTTTTTACACTTCGGCACTACACTACTTTCACCGTTTATCGCTCGGTCATACAACTTACCACCCAAATGAATTTTACCTCCTTTTCTTCTCACTTATAGAGCTTTCATTTGGTGGTATTTCATTGCTGCTGACATTTTTACTTTTTTTGTTATTAATCGAAATTTAACGATTTTTTTGCAAAAAAATGAAATTTTTCACTTTCAGTTGTAAAATTTTGAAAAAAAACGACATCCATATATAAATTTTTCGCTAAATTTATTGTTCTACATGTCTGATAAAAAAAAAAAATGGTTTGGGTAAAAGTTATAGCGTTTACAAACTATGGTACAAAAATGTGAATTTCCGCTTTTTGAAGCAGCTCTGACTTTCTGAGCACCTGTCATGTTTCCTGAGGTTCTACAATGCCCAGACAGTAGAAAACCCCCACAAATGACCCCATTTCGGAAAGTAGACACCCTAAGGTATTCGCTGATGGGCATAGTGAGTTCATAGAACTTTTTATTTTTTGTCACAAGTTAGCGGAAAATGATGATTTATTTTTTATTTTATTTTTTTCTTACAAAGTCTCATTTTCCGCTAACTTGTGACAAAAATAAAAAATTCTAGGAACTCGCCGTGCCCCTCACGGAATACCCTGAGGTGTCTTCTTTCCAAAATGGGGTCACTTGTGGGGTAGTTATACTGCCCTGGCATTCTAGGGGCCCATATGTGTGAGAAGTAGTTTGCAATCAAAATCTGTAAAAAATGACCGGTGAAATCCGAAAGGTGCTCTTTGGAATATGTGCCCCTTTGCCCACCTTGGCTGCAAAAAAGTGTCACACATCTGGTATCGCCGTACTCAGGAGAAGTTGGGGAATCTGTTTTGGGGTGTCATTTTACATCTACACCCGACGCAGGCGCACTGAGGAAGGAGCGGCCGAGCGAGCGTCCTCCTCTCAGTGCGCCTGCGCCGACTGAAGACTGGTACAGCGCAGGCGCCAGATTTTGAACGCAGACAGGGCCAGCTAGAGGACGAGCGCATTCGCTGGCCCTGTCAATCAACATGAGGAGGGGGCGTCTTTATGAAAGGAGGATGCGACTGCTACCAGCAAGTAGCCGCCCTACTTGCTGGTAGAGAGCTCATTTACATATTATAAAAGTCAGTTTTTTTAAGAAACTACTGAACGAAAAAGAGTAAGAGCGCTATATATTAATATATCGCATTATAAGGAATTTAAGTTGGCAAAAAAATATATATGACTTTAGTGGGGTGACAGAAGCCCTTTAAGCCAGCCAGGCCCAGACTAGAGAACAGACAGTGTGTGGCGTGGCCCTACCCTACCCTACCGATACCGAACAGACTGGACTGAGCCTGACCTAGTGGTGACGGTGTGTAGCAGGTTAACTTAATAATAATAAGGTACAACTTACAAGTAGTGACTAGGGACTGACTAAGTCTCTTTCTATTCTAACTAGAGAGATTAGATCTGACTGAGTCTGAGAGGAGAGCTGGCTGGCGGCTGCCCCAGAATCTTCCTGATTTAAAAGTTAAAGGGATTCTGCACTTTAATTTAACTGATGATCTATCCTCTGGATAGATCATCAGCTTCTGATCGGCGGGGGTCCGACACCCGGGACCCCCGCCGATCAGCTGCTTAAGAAGGCACCGGCGCTCCAGTAGCGCTGCGGCCTTCTCACTGTTTACCGCCGGCCCAGTGATGTCACGAGTTACGACTAGTATCAACTAGCGTGGGCGGGGCTAAGCTCCATTCAAGTGACAGAGCTTAGCCGCGCTCAGGCCAGTTGATACTAGTCGTGATGTCAGTCAGTGGGCCAGCGGTAAACAGTGAGAAGGCCGCGGTGCTGCTGGAGCACCGGTGCCTTCTCAAACAGCTGATCGGCGGGGGTCCCGGGTGTCTGACCCCCACCGATCAGAAGCTCATGATCTATCCAGAGTATAGATCATCTCAGTTAAATGAAAGTGCAGAACCCCTTTAAAGTTACTGTCAGTGCAGCCTGGATGATTACAGTGTTTACTTTACCGTTTACAGAAATCATGTTCAAATGTGAGCGGTGGGAGGGTGATCTGTGGTCTGTGGATGTCATGAGTCATTACACTGTTATAGGGGGGGAGGGATCTATGGATGATACTCTTATAGTGTTATAGGGGGGGATCGGGGGTCTTTGGATGTCATGACACTGTTATGGGGGGGGGGAATCTGTAGATAACACTGTTATAGGGAGGGGGATCTGTAAATGACACAGTTATGGGGGGGGGGATCTGTGCCACTCTGTGGATGATACTGTTAGGCTCCCTTCAGACGTCCGTAACAGCGGCAATGTGCGGGTCCACATTTTTTTTCGGGAACGGAATTGCGGACCACGTCGTGCTGCCCTATAGAAATGAATGGGTCCGCAATTCCGTTACGTAAATTTCGGATGTGTGAATGGGGCCTTATAGGGAGAGGGATCCCGATATGACACTGATATGGGGTGGATCTGTGGATGACACATAGCATGAGATGCTATAAACGGTATGTGTCATCCACTGATCCCCCTCCATAAGTGTCATCCACAGATCCCCCTCCATAAGTGTCATTCACAGATCCCCAGGCAGCTAGGACATGTTGAAATCTGAGTGATTGGGGTTTTTCTTCCCTATTGTGGTTTTAGGTATTGGGTAAAGTATCGCAGCATTTCTAAGCATACTTGTGTAAATGTATCGTTGTTATAGCTGCCCCACCTACTTTTGTCCTGGCCCCCAGTGTGCCCCCCCAAAATTTGAAAGCTAGAGACGCCACTGAGTGCAGTACGTCTACTGCCTTATGTGTTACTTGTGCAGGGGGTGGGACACTAGGGCCCACGGGGGGATTTACCTGTACCCCTGTGTGAGCCTGCTCTCTACCCTGAGCATCATGGGGATTCTCACTCTGAAAGACTGATCACAAATGTCATGTGCACTACATGGGCCGCCATTACAGGTATGGTACATTGGCAGATTCCCTCCGATGACAGCTGGTTACCAGGGCTGCATTACAAGCTGCTGAGCAATAAAAAGTTCTGAGTGGACAAGCCCTTTAAACATTCCGAGGGCAAAGCCCCGCCCAGGCCCCGCCTCCACTACCAGGGACGCAGGCTCCGCCTTCATCACGTGATCATGTACAGCGGGGACGCGTCAAGAAGAAACCATGGCAACTTTGGCGCCCACCCCCCTCCCCCCGGTGACTGAGAGGGAGGAGTCAGAGCTGCGATCCCGGAGGACGCGCCATCATCCTCGTCATGAGCCAGACTCCAGAGGCCAGGGCTAGGTGAGGAGTGTCGCCGGTGGGTAGGGGGCGCCGGGTGCAGGGTCTTACTAGGAAGGGGGAAGAAGGACTGGTCCCGGGCCTCTCCCCGTAATACCGTTCACGTCTCGTCTCCAGACCATCTGCAACAATGTTCCTCCAGCCAAGGTATGTATAGAAAATATACCATCCATATCTAGCTGGGGCTCGCGCTGCCAGCATGGAGTATCACTCCCATCAGGAAGCGGGGTACTGTGGATGATGTTTAGGATGGGGTCTGAATACTTGGTAACCCCTGCAGTGCCGATCAGTGTATTGGGGGAACTCTACAGCTGGCTGCGGGGTACACAATTCTAGCTTCACGGTGGAGGTTGCGGTGTAATCACCCGGGTGTCATTTGTTGCAGAAGTTTCTGCCCCCCAGAAGTTTCTGCACACCATGGATAGTGGTTGGCGCCCCCTTTCCCGATCCTGGCTTCTGTTATCTCCCCACTAATAAAAGGATCGGGCAGTTGAATCCAATTTGGTCCATCCTTATGTCCCCAACATCAGCCATAGGGAAGGGGTCAAGAGTAGTGTTGAGTGAACTTTTGTTTTAAGTTTGGCGTCTAAAGTTCGGGTTATCGGAAAATCGCGTTAAGGATTCTGCTACCACGGACCATGTCCATAATGCAAATCCATAACGCGATTCTTCGATAACTCAAACCCGAACTTTAGACACCGAACTTAAAACAAAAGTTCGCTCAACACTAGTCAAGAGGTCCCACACACACAAGTTGGCCAAACCCGCCAATACACTTCTAAAGGGCATCTGCCAGCAGATTTGTACCTATGAGACCTGTTAGGGTACTTTCACACTTACGTTAAAGTTTTCCGGCATTGAATTCCGTCACAGGGGCTCTATACCGGAAAAGAACTGATCAGGCATATCCCCATGCATTCTGAATGGAGAGTAATCGGTTCAGGATGTCTTCAGTTCAGTCCCTTTACGGTATTTGGGCAGATAAAATTCTGCTGTATTTTCTCCGGCCAAAATTCCGGAACACTTGCAGGAATCCGGCATTAATTCCCATTGCATTGTATTAATGCCGGATCCGGTACCAAGTGTTCCGGAAAACCGGTCGCTGTTTCCTGGTGAAATAAATAAATACCCGATCCGTTTTTTCAGATGACACCGGAGAGATGGATTCAGAATTTCAATGCATTTGTCAGCCGGATCCGTCTACAAATGATATCCGTTTGCATGCGGATTTCCGGATCCAGAAGGCAGTTCCGGCGTCGGAACTGCCTGCCGGATCCTCACAACGCAAGTGTGAAAGTACCTTTAATTTATGCAAATGAGCCTCTAGGAGCAATGGGGGCGTTTCCATTACACCTAGAAGCTCAGCTCAGTGTCATCGGTACCGCATACTTACCTGCTCCCCGACGCTCAATTCCAGCTCGTCTTCCAGCATGGACAAAGTCACACGAAGCGGTGCAGCCACATTGCCTACAGATAAGCACGTGACCCCGTCTATGCCAGAAGATAGCACGTGGGGATCGGAGCGCAGTGAAGACAGCCGGGGAGCCAACCTGAGAGGTAGGGAGCAGGTAAGTATGCTTCCTTTTGACATTGGGGCAGATCTACTAAGCTGCTGGCCAAAGCGGTGACCTATCTCTATGTCGGGACCTCATCTTCGACTGGGAACTGGACAACCTTGGAAACGGGAGCCCCGGGGGATCGGTGAGTATCTCTTTTTTATTTATTTTCCTTAACATTTTGTTAACCTGGACAACCCCTTTAAATTATACGCGGCCTTGTGGAGAAGTAAGTGAAGTGTTCACCCATAAAGAAAACCTCATCCTCATTTATAATGTATTACAACCCACGCCTGACCTTCTACTGTTGTTTCTTACCCCAGAGACAATCAGACCAGACAGATTCAAGAAACAGTCAGTAATGTGGAGAAGCACTTTGGAGAGCTGTGCCAAATCTATGCCGGGTATGTCCGAAAAACTGCCCGGCTGCGGGACAAAGCTGATCTCCTGGTGAGAGAAGTCAATGCTTATGCCGACACCGAAACGCCAAATCTCAAGCATGGACTGAAGGGTTTTGCTGATGAACTTGCCAAACTTCAGGACTATCGACAGGCAGAGGTATGGCGGTATCTTCAGGATCATATATGATGGCCTGCTGTATTATACAACACTAGCGGCATAAATGCTGTGGATTCTCTACATCAGGCTATGTACACCTTCGGGGGCAGTTTTACTCATTTTAGGCTTAAAGGGGTTGTCTCATCATGGACAATGGGGGCATATCGCTAGGATATTGCCCCCATTGTCTTATAGGTGCGGGTCCCACCGCTGGGACCCGCACCTATATTGAGAGCGGAACCCTGCAAGTGAAAAAGGGCGCATGCGCAGCCTTCCTCCTTTCATTTTCTACGGGGCTGGCGAAAATAGCTCGGCTATTTCCTTCGGATACATAGAAATGAATGGGGGCGGGGGCCGCGCATGCACGGTAGGCTCCCATTTCCCATTCACTTCTATGGGAAGCCGGCCTGGTGGTTGCCGGACCGGAGTCCTCCAGCCACCACCTTGCGGGGCTCTGTTCTCGGTATAAGTGTGTGTCCCAGCGGTGGGACCTGCACCTAAGACAATGGGGGCATATCCTAGCGATTTGCCCCCACTGTCTATGATGAAACAACTCCTTTAAAAAAAAATTGATTTGGTTATTTCAATTTATTAAAAATGTTCAGCCACTCTGTTGCAAAAGGTGAACTGTTTTTCTAGCTGTATGTATCTTATTTTCACTTTGTGCCATGTAATAATTATCTATAAATTACTGAAAGGTGATAAACACTTCTTATTTAAGCCACTTTCTTATCAGTCAGATAAGAACTGAGCTATAATGAGCGTTTAGGAGATCAGAGATAAGGAGCCGTCAGCTGAGCTGCCTGTTGGAACACAGTAAAACACAGAGGATGTTACTAGAGAATCTCAAGGCTGTACAAAGAAAGGCTCTATTATTTAATAAAGAGCAATTGAAAAAAAAAAAAAATTTAGCCCAAAATGAGTACAATGCAATAATAAAAAATTGCCCCCAAAGGTGCACTTAGCCTTTAAAGTAGATTTTAGAAATCTTCTCCACCCACTGTAGAGAGCCTGCAGAGTAAACTGACTTGTGGTATTTTCGTCCCCAGCATGGCAGTGTATGCTGTGCATTTTACCCACAACTTTCAACCTTTGCCATGCAAAGCAGAAAACAATCTACTGTATGAACAGTGCTGCAGCAAAAAATAGCCCATTTCAGATAATTTTTGCAGCAGTGGCTTTTAGCCAGACCCGTCTCATGTGAGGTCATTGGCTGCAGCTAGGTTGCTTTCTGTGTAGCATGTTGGGATGCAGCTCTGTCATGTGGGTGGCAGTGATCTGCGGTAACATCTGCATTGAGATTATATGTACTGTAGGGCATGGGTGGCAGTGATCTCCAGAATTCCCGTCTGTATGGATATTATAAGCTACTCACAAAAAGTTAGGGATATTTAGCTTGTGTGTGAAATTTCAGGATTAACCTAAAATGCACTCTAACCTTTACATGTAAACTTAATGTGACCTTCTCTAAACTTTTGATTGCACATGTCAAACTGTTCAATGTTTTAGTACTTTTTGCACAACTTGCTGTTCTTTAACAAGGCTCCAATAAATGTCATGATTTAATTAGAGTTGGTATTTAAACAGTTCTCCTCATCATGCTGTTCACATTTTGACATCATGAGACCAAGACGACACCTAAAAATTGATCAACTGCACCTCGCAAGGACTTCAAGCAGGATGTTCTCAGACGTAACTGGCCACTGAGCCTTAGAGTGTCCCAGAGTGTCATCAGCAGGTTGCAACAGAGAGACTAGAAGAGTCACAGAAAGGCATGGTGGACATCCTTTGACAACATCCCACACTGATGACTGCTTCATGGTGAACAATGGCCTGCGTAACTGGATGATGAATGCCACACAACTCCAGGCACATTTAAGGGAGGCGAGAGACACCCAAGTGTAACCTCAGACCATTCGAAACCATTTACATTAGCGTGGTCTGCATGCTAGACAACCTGCAACTGTATCTGACAACTCCACCAGGCACAGGCATCATTGTCTTGCATGGCCAGGGAGTATCTACGCTGGACCAGTGGGCCTCCGTGCTGTTCATTGATGAAAGTCGATTCACACTGAGCAGAGATGATGGCTACCAACGATGTTGGAGACGTCAAGGAGAGCGCTATGCATCAGCCACTGTTGTCACCAGACAAGCCTTTGATGATGGTCATGGTGTTACAGTGTGGGCAGGTGTGTCTACTCAATACAGAACTGCCCTACACTTTGTGAATGGTACAGCGACAATCCCATACTACTTGAATAACATCATTAATCCAATCATTGTGCCTCTGCATGAACAACACAGGCCTAATTCCATCTTCACGCATGTCAGCTCATCGAGGTCGCATCATTAAGGAACGGCTGCTGGAGACTGGGGTAGCTCAAATGGAGTGGACTGCACTTTCTCCAGACCTGAATCCCATTGAAAATCTATGTGACCAGCTGAGTCGCCATGTAGAGGCTCGCAACTCTGTACCCCAGAACCTCAATGAGCTGAGGGCCACCCTTCAAGAAGAGTGGAATGCCATGCCATAGCGGACAATAATTCGACTTGTGAACAGCATGAGACGTGTTCGTCAAGCTGTAATTGATTCTCAAGGCCACAAGTTTTTGAGACACTGACAATTTTATGTGGGGGTATACCCATCACTGGTGTTAGCTTTTGTTTCAATAAATTGAGATAAGGAAATCACTATTGCTGCTTTTACTTAAATACCCTACTTTCATGATATAATATGACTGTAGCGTGACCTTTTTAAGTTTTCCATAAATTTCACCCAAAAGCCAAATACCCTAACTTTTTTTTTGTGAGATATATTATATATATATATTAGTACAGACCAAAAGTTTGGACACACCCTCTCATTCAAAGAGTTTTCTTTATTTTCATGACTATGAAGGCATCAAAACTATGAAATAACACATGTGGAATTATATACATAACAAAAAAGTGTGAAACAACTGAAAATATGTCATATTCTAGGTCCTTCAAAGTAGCCACCTTTTGCTTTGATTACTGCTTTGCACACTCTTGGCATTCTCTTGACGAGCTTCAAGAGGTAGTGACCTGAAATGGTTTTCACTTCACAGGTGAGCCCTGTCAGGTTTAATAAGTGGGATTTCTTGCCTTATAAATGGGGTTGGGACCATCAGTTGCGTTGAGGAGAAGTCAGGTGGACACACAGCTGATGGTCCTACTGAATAGACTGTTAGCTGCTTTTTTCTTGCCATAATACAAATTCTAACAGTCTATTCAGTAGGACTATCAGCTGTGTATCCACCTGACTTCTCCTCAACGCAACTGATGGTCCCAACCCCATTTATAAGGCAAGAAATCCCACTTATTAAACCTGACAGGGCACACCTATGAAGTGAAAACCATTTCAGGTGACTACCTCTTAAAGCTCATCAAGAGAATGCCAAGAGTGTGCAACGCAGTAATCAAAGCAAAAGGTGGCTACTTTGAAGAACCTAGAATATGACATTTTCAGTTGTTTCACACTTTTTTGTTATGTATATAATTCCACATGTGTTAATTCATAGTTTTGATGCCTTCATAGTCATGAAAATAAAGAAAACTCTTTGAATGAGAAGGTGTGTCCAAACTTTTGGTCTGTACAGTGTGTAAATTAGTGGGTGGCAGTGATCTCCAGGTTTTCTATCTGTATGGAGATTATATGTAGTAGAGGGCATGGGTGGCAGTAATGCAGACATTATTTCAGGTTGATATAGTAAAATACGTGGAAATGTCAGGACATTGTCCAATGTCTTTCTGCACTGAAGATCTGAATTTTATTACTAGGTGGAAAGACTTGAGTCCAAAGTAGTTGAACCTCTGAAAAGCTACGGAGCTATCATCAAGCTTAAGAGGGTATGTTGTTTCTGCATTGTATACATGTGGTGTGAACACAGGTCTATAGGCCCTCTTTGGTAATATGGACCGAATTAAGAGCTGCTGCAAGCAGAGGCTCTTGCTTTGGAGGACTTGGTGCTACCTCCCCTATAGTCTTTTGGGATTACACTTAAAGGGGTTGTATCACTTCAGCAAATGGCATTTATCATGTAGAGAAAGTTAATACAAGGCACTTGCTAATGTATTATGATTGTCCATATTGCCTCCTTTACTGGCTGGATTCATTTTTTCCATCACATTGTACACTGCTCGTTTCTATGTTTACGACCACCCTGCAATCCACACTATAGGAAAAAGCCCTACCCTATGTGCACTTCCCGGCCACCAGAGAGGCCGACGCTTTTTCTTGTAGTGTGCAAGCACGACCACCACTGATGGATTGCAGGGTGGTCGTAATCATAGAAATGAGCAGTGTAAAATGAATATGGTCCTGTGCATGAGGCGTTAAATGAAAACATGCCAGCAGCTCAGTCAGCCATATCCACAGCGAACCTTCCTGTGATTTACATCTGGGTGCCATTTTTATCTATCTATCCCCCAGGCACAAGACCACCGCATGGCCTGGGGGAGCAGCGTTTGACACAAAGGTAGGTTTGTTTCAGGTGAACATACTAATTTTTCATTTTTTTAATAGGAGGATCTTAAAGTGACCTTAAGTGCAAGGAACAGGGAATCGAAGCAGATGGCACAGCTAGAGAAAACTCGTCAGAGAAACCCATCAGATCGGCAAATCATTGTATCCTTTTTTTTCCATTTTGTCTTTTGATTGCTTAGTCTTTCTCTGGCGGAATTACTGTTGAACTGAGAGCAGATGAGGGCTAAGAAGTTTTGGCAAGACGTCTGCCATTGTTTTCTGACTGCTGCATGCATTTTACAGAAAGAGCCAGGACCCCAGCGTAGGTGAATGTCATCCACACATTGGAAATTCTGCTATTCATATGGTCAATTTACATCAGTGTCATACAACTTGCCAAAAGCCCATCATATACAAGGCATTCGGAAAATCTTCAGACGCCTTCACTTTTTTTTTTTTTTTATGTTGCAGCCTTGTCCTAAAATAACATTCATATTTTTTCACTTTACACCCACAAACGTTAATGTCATTTACTGGAATTTTTGTGACCGACCAACACAAAGTAGCAAGTATGTGTGAAGTGAAAAGTATATGATTCAATCTGGAAAGTGGTGTGAATTTGTATTCAACCCCTGTGGGATTGAGGTCTGGACTTTGACTGGGTCTTTCTAACACATCACTATGAATATATGCTTTGATCTAAACCAGGCGTGCTCAACCTGCGGCCCTCCAGCTGTTGTAAAACTACAACTCCCACAATGCCCTGCTGTAGGCTGTTCAGGCATGCTGGGAGTTGTAGTTTTGCAACAGCTGGAGGGCCGCAGGTTGAGCATGCCTGATCTAAACCATTCCATTGTAGCTCTGGCTGTTTGTTTAGGGTCGTTGTCCTGCTGGAAGGTGAACCTCTGCCGGAGTCTTAAGTCTTTTGCAATTGTTATTTACAATTGGCCACTCGGACCATCAGTGTCCCTTGGTTTACACGTGTTACTAATTCTAAAAAATAGCTTTTATTACTTATCTTTAAAATGTTTGCTTAGAACTCTATATTTTCCTTTTATTAAAATTGTCAGCGTAGTCTGTCTGCCTATTAATATGCTCACAGTATGATCAGTGATACTCGAATCCGTCCACTAGATGGCTCTGTGCATCTACAATAACTTGGTTCATACGTCCTTTATTATGCAGGCGTCTCTCTGCTTATAAACTGCATGCTGTTATTCCCACAGCGTCTACACTACTGTGCCACCTTCTTGGACTACTCGCCTATCCTTGTATTTTTCTCATACATGAATTGAGGCTAGGCAGTCTCTACCAGGTTTTCCCTCCAGGATTGCCCTGTATTTAGCTCCATCTATGTTCCCATCAACTCTGACCAGCTTCCCTGCCCCTGCTGAAGAAAAGCATCCCCACAGCATGATGCTGCCACCACCATGTTTTACAGTGGGAATGGTGTATTCAGGGTGATGTGCCATGTTTGTTTTTTTGCCACACATAGTGTTTTGCATCTAGGCCAAAAAGTTCAGCTTTGATCTCATCTGACCAGAGCACCTTCACCACATGTTTGCTGTGCCCCCTACATGGCTTGTGGCAAACTGCAAATGGAACTTCTTATGGCTTTCTTTCGTAAATTTCTTTCTTGCCACTCTTCCATAAAGGCCAGATTTGTGGACTACACGACTAATAGTTGTCCTGTGGATTTCTGCAGCTCTTCCACAGTGACCATGGGCCTCTTGGCTAGTTCTCTAATTAGTGCTCTCCTTGCCTGGGCTGTCAGTTTAGGCAGACTGCCTTGTCTTGTTATTTTTTCAGTTGTGCCTTACTCCTTCCTTTTTCGGCTGATGTATTGAACAGTCCTCCGTGAGATGTTCAGAGCTGGGGGGATATTATTTTTTTATAACTTAACCCTGCTTTACACTTCTCCACCCTTTTATCCTTGACCTGTCTAGTGTGTTCCTTGGCTTTCATGATGCTGTTTGATCACTACTACTAATGTTCTCTAACAAACCTCTGAGACTTTCACAGCACATCTGTAGTTATACTGACAATAAATTACACACAGGTGGACTCCATGTACAAATTAGGTGACTTCTGAAGGCAATTGGTCCCACTGAGTTTTATTTAGGGGCAGAGTGGATTTGATTTAAATCACTAGTCAGTAAGGCTTGATTTAAATCATAGTTTTCTACATAAAGACTAATTCTTGCTGGTAATACTTATAATATGCAAGTAGATGAAGATTTTTAGAATAACTTTTCATATTAGTTTGATTAGGTTGATTCTGCATTCATAGGTTTGTAGAAGTTAGGATTAAGGTATTTTTCTCAACTCAGTTCATGTTATAACATTTTTTGCTGTGAAGAAGAGGCATGTGATCTCTGCTGAGTCAAATTCAGTTTTGAGAACTGCAAAAGTAAACCAAGCATCTGTGATAATATCTTGTAGGCAGAGAAACTGCCCAATAATCTTACAAAAACCTCTGGAAGAGCATGACATTGTGAATGGATTAATGGAATTTATTTACCAAAAAAATTACACATAAAGAAACATAGACTGTGTCGGCAGATAAGAACCATTTGGCCCATCTAGTCTCCCCAATATACTGAATACTATGAATAGCCCCTGGCCCTATCTTATATGAAGGATGGCCGTATGCCTATCCCATGCATGCTTAAACTCCTTCACTGTATTTGCAGCTACCACTTCTGCAGGAAGGCTATTCCATGCATCCACTACTCTCTCAGTAAAGTAATACTTCCTGATATTACTTTTAAACCTTTGCCCCTCTAATTTAAAAGTATGTCCTCTTGTAGCAGTTTTTCTTCTTTTAAATATTCTCTCCTCTTTTACCTTGTTGTTTTTTTTTTTTTTATGTATTTAAAAGTTTCTATCATATCCCCTCTGTCTCGTCTTTCTTCCAAGCTATACATGTTAAGGTCCTTTTAATCTTTCCTGGTAAGTTTTATCCTGCAATCCATGTACCAGTTTAGTAGCTCTTCTCTGAACTCTCTCCAAAGTATCAATATCCTTCTGGAGATATGGTCTCCAGTACTGCGCACAATACTCCAAATGAGGTCTCACTAGTGCTCTGTAGAGCGGCATGAGCACCTCCCTCTTTCTACTGGCAATGCCTCTCCCTATACACCCAAGCATTCTGCTAGCATTTCCTGCTGCTCTAGGACATTGTCTGCCTACCTTTAAGTCTTCTGAAATAATGATCTCTAAATCCCTTTCCTCAGATACTGAGGTTAGGACTGTATCACTGATTTTATATTCTGCTCTTGGGTTTTTACGCCCCAGGTGCATTATCTTGCACTTATCAACATTAAATTTTAGTTGCCAGATTTTTGACCATTCCTCTAGTTTTCCTAAATCCTTTTCCATTTGGTGTATCCCTCCAGGAACATCAACCCTGTTACACATCTTTGTGTCATCAGCAAAAAGACACACCTTACCATCGAGGCCTTCTGCAATTTCGCTGATAAAGATATTAAACAATATGGGCCCCAGAACAGATCCCTGAGGTACCCCACTGGTAACAAGACCTTGGTCTGAATATACTCCATTGACTACAACCCTCTGTTGTCCTGTCCCTCAGGCACTGCCTAATCCATTCAACAATATGGGAGTCCATGTACAGCCTTATTCTACATAATTAAAAAACTAATCTTTATTTCATGATGGAATAACCTTTGGATGGTAATAGATTTTCCTCAAAAAGCAATATGTAAAATCTGATTTAACTCAAAACCGATTGATTTTTATCCACCCTGTTTAGGGGTATCGAATACAGGGGGCTGAAAGCAAATTATGCAGTTTGTTCATTAAAAATTCTGAAAACCATGTATCATTTTCATTTCACACATACTTGCTACTTTGTGTTGGTCAAGGGGTATGAATACTTTTTCATGGCACTTTATGTAAGGTCTCCAGCTGACCATGCATCAGAACAAAAACCAAGCCATGACAAGGAAAGAACTGCCTGCAGAGCTCAGGGACAGGAGTGTGTGGAGGCACACATCTGGAAAAGGGTACAAAACATTTCTCCAATCCCTCTCCCAGTAAGATTGAAAGGGCTGTGTGTCCTCACAGCTCCAATGCATGGCTCTGTAATCTAGATGGAGCATGCAGGGTCGGCGTCAGCACCCGACACACCCGGGCAAGTGCCAGGGCCTACTGCTCCTGGGGGGCCCACTGTGCCCGCTCACTTCTGCAGCTGTGTCCTGGTCTTCATTAAACCACCTGTTCGGAATTTTAGGGCAGTTTACCCCAGCAATGCAGACAATTTTTGCAATGTTCACTGCTGGGGTGGGGGGCCCCAGGACTCAGAACAGGGTAGATGGAGTTTCCTACTGGGCTAAAGGACCTTCCTGATGTCATCCGCCCATGTGACCAGTGGGGGGGGGGGAAGCTGCTGTGTTCCTGTAGGGACAGGAGCCTGGCTGTGTGTCTGTCTCTGTGTGTGTGCCATGTCCAGAGAGTGTACACTATAAAACATAAATATCACAAAACGGCCTACCTGTTACTACATGCATGGGTATATCCCTCCGTCCGGGTCGATACCTATATCAAGTACACATTTTAGGACGTGTGTAATAACACTCTTTAATAAATATTACCCTAAACAATGGTACAGCATGAGCCCAGGAATAAACAATGGGACGGAGAAAATGGAGGGAAAAGAAAAAAAAAATGAAAAAAGAAAGAAAAGTTAAAAGAGGATGAGACCCCCCCCCACACACACAACACCACCCACAACCTGGTCAGGAGAGCCAATAACACTATGACCAAAATTTGCCACAAGTTGCCATAATATTATGTGCAATACATACCACAAGACATGATTGGAGGTATACAGAGCAGCGCAGGTCTGCAAAAATACCTCTCCCTGTGTGTGTGTGTGTCTGTCTGTGTCTCTCCCTGTGTGTCACCATCACCATCCCCACAGTGTTCCTAATCCTTGATGCAGCTGCATCAGGACGTTCTGTGCAGGGCAAGAAGAAGATGGCTGCCAGCATGGAGTCCGTAGGAGAGATTCAGGGAGGGACACTAAGGACGTAGGTAACACTACCGCATGATCTACACTAGTGTCATCTGTGGTTTTACACACTACCACATGATCTACGTTATTGTTATCTGTGGTTTTACATAGGACTGCAGGTAACACTACTACATTTTCTGTACTCAGATGGCCATGACTGTGTTATCTGTGCTGTTACATAGGACTGCAGGTAATATCTGCTATATTATCTGTACTCGGAGAGTTATCACTGTGTAAGGGGGCCAATTAGATAATTTTGTACTCCGCACACCTTGGATCCAGTGTGGGTGCCTGTGAGAGTGGTTTAGACAATATAGGTTAAATCCACGGCACTCCTGTGTAAGGGGGCCCACATGAACCTGGAGCTGGCCATGGGAGCATGCATAAGGTTACAGGGCCTGGCATCGGAGCATTGAGGGTGCTTTGCACTACCAATCAGAGTGGGGTGGGGGAGAGGTGATGCCAGTGCAAGAGAACATCTAATTGCAAAAAGCAAGGTAGCATTGGGCTCTCCACCATCACCCCTACCAGGCAGTATTCCTGATTTAAGGGGTTGATCATGGTGACAGATTATCTTTAAGGGGTTGTCCGGCCCTTAAATATTGATGACCTATCCTCAGGATAGGGTATCGGTATCTGATCATTGGGGTCTGACTCCCATCATCAGCTGTTAGAAGGGACCACTGTGGTCTTTTCCTCAAGACCTGACCTTCATGCATCTCAATTCCATTCACTTGTAGGAGATTGAGCTGCAATATCAAGCACAGCCACTATACAATGTTTGGCACTGTGTTTGGTATACCATAAAAAGTCCACACTGCTATCCCTTCATACCCTCCCATGATCTGATATTGATGACCTATCCTGAGCATGGTTCACCAATATTTCATTCCCCTTCAATGAATGGACATCAGTAGTTAGAACATTCCTTGTACAGACTTACTGTAGACTTATTGTTTAAATTTCCATTGGCTTTTTCCTTAACCAATATAAAGTCACAGGTATAAACTGCATCATGTTCATGAATTCACTGGAACTTGGTGGACGGCTCTTCTCCTTTTGCACATGAACAACCAATAGTTAGCCATCTACTTGTCTGGAGAACTTCATTAGTGCCTGTCTGATAATCAACACGCTTGGCATTGCAAGGGTACTGGATTATTAGAAATTCAGAACCATTGGAAGTTGAAATATCTGCTCCACTTCCCTGGTACCCACCACCAGAATTTGTTTACCCGGCTCCAGCTATGATGTGGTGTTTTGACGCATTACTGCTGCCAGCCTTTGAAGGCACCGCTGTGGCTGCAATGGTCACCTGTGAAGATGACCTGACATCACTGGAGCTCGGAAAACAGTGACTGGCGGAGGAACAGGAAAGCTTTATCAGGGGGACTGGTAAAGTATTACTTTTTTGTCACCTTATACCATTGTCAGCGTTTTTTCAAAACGTTTCAGTTTCATGAGCCTGGACAGCCCTGAGTTTTCAAAAAAAAAAAGGTTTGCATAATGGTTGTGCTTCTTTCTACAATCGTAACTGTGAAGGAATAGAATTTGGTCCTTTTCCTTCCATAATTAGTCCTCTCTTCAGCTGCACAGCTAGATACATTTCTCTCACAAGCAGGCGGCGTCTCCCTTCTGTGGAATCTGCCAGCACTATACTGCTATGACGTCCTTTCCCTTACTTCCCATTATGTTTTCAGCTCCAGAGCACAGAACAGATAAGGAGTGGGAGATCACACTTACAGACTCACAGGAGGCTCCTATAATCTTCAAAAGCGGTGTAGAAGCAGTTCTTTTATCAGGCTCAGGATCTCAGCTAGCTCTGACATGCCCCCATTTTCTGTGAGCTGTCTTCTGTGTCTGTGTCGCTACGGACAGATCTAGCCTAACAGGCAGTGGAAGGCAAGTCAGGTGAAAGTGAGACCCCTAGTGGCCATACAGCTTCTTTTTTTTTTTTAGGTGGATGGATGCAGATTTTTTAAATGGAGTGCTTTAGGTATTACACTATTCTCTCTTTAATGAAATTAAATTGTGTGAAAGTACAGTGACTCTTTAACATGTACAGTGCGTTTCATATGCTAGGCTTTATATTCATTTAAAGGGGTTCTTCCATGATTAATGTCAAAATTTAAAATCAGACACCATATAGCACATGACAACCTCTTTCTAACCAAGCTAGAACCAGCTCTGTACTTCACATATATAAGAGATCTCCCTATTCATTGCTCTGCTAGATTTATATCAAGCTGTCAGCTCAGGGGATGTGTCTTTTCTGCTACAGTTCTCTTCCCATCACAGCTCAGGAGTAAGTTGAAGGATGGAACTGAGCATATGCGTCCACCTCAGCAAGGTGGACAGAGGAATAAGAAAAAGAACAAACAGCAGGTGGCGCTATACAGATACATTTTATTGAATAACTCAGTGGCTATACTACATTTTTAATGACGTGCAATTACGAAAGTATCTAGATCCAGGAGCTGGTTTTAAAGACTGCCAACATTTTTATGGGACAACCTCTTTAATAGGGCTGTACCATTAAGACAACTTATCCCCTATCCACAGGGGGCCCATTCTCCCCATTTAAATGGAGTGCCAGACAGCCACACGTGACCCTTGAAGCCCCCCTCACCCTCTGTTCTCTTGATCGGTGAGGTCGGACCCCTGCCGATCAGACGCTTATCCAAAAGATAGTTGTCGTAATGAGAGAACCCCTTTAAGTGTAATACACTGCGTACTGCTGCAGGGAAGCATAACTCGAATTATTGCTGCTTCTAAAGGCTTGAAGAGGTTGTCCGCTTTTTACTATTGACGACCTATCCTTAGGATAGGTCATCAATATCCGATAAGCGGGGGTCCGACACTCGGCACCTCCGCCGATCAGCTGTTTGAGGAGAAAGTAGTGCTCATATGAGAGCTGCCTTCTCTGTTGTGTTTACCTGCTTGCCGCAGTAATTTCAGCTGAGCAGTTGTAATAACAAGTATGGCGTCCCCATTCACTTCTATGAGCTGGATCTGTCCGTTCAAGTGCATAGGAAGGAGCCGTCCCATAGAAGTGAATGGGGACGCCATACTTGTAATTACACCTGTTCACCACTGCAGTTGCTGCGGTGAGCCGGTGCCTTCTCTTCAAACAGCTGATCGCTGGGGGTCAGACCCCGCCGATCTGATATTGATGACCTATCCTAAGGATAGGTCACCCGTAGTAAAAAAGTGGACAACCCCTTTAAATTCTAGTTTAGTGAATGTACATTTCATTTGCCCAGATCAGCTTGAATGTAGACTGTAAACGTTAAGTGAGCTCCTCTCGGTATCTATTGTCTCGTGGATTCCTAAAACTCCTTGGACATCTGTACCTCAACCAAAAAAAAAACTTTTAGTAAGGGGTCATGCACACGAACGTGCCGTGTTTTGCGGATCCACAAAACACAGATGCAGCCCGTGTGCATTACGCAATTTGCGGAACAGAACAGGCCGCCTATAATAGAAATACCTATTCTTGTCCGCAAAATGGACAAGAATAGAACATGCTCTATTTATTTATTTATTTATTTATTTATTTTTTGCGCCCCCACGGAATGGGGCAACAGATGCGGACAGCACACGGAGTGCTGTCCGCATTTTTTGCGTCCCCATTGAAGCGAATAGGTCTGCAGCTCAACCGCAAAAATTGTGGCTCGGATGCAGAACCAAAACACGTTTGTGTGCTTGAGCCCTAACTGTGCTTTAGTGCGTAGATTCAAGTTTCCGATCCTCGCACATAATTAAGGATGTGTATGACCCTCTTAAAATGTCTGTGTTTAAGGCTGAAACAGAACTGCAGAGAGCCACGATGGATGCAGCCAGAATAAGTCGCCAGTTGGAGGAAACCATTGATAATTTTGAAAAACAGAAAATTAAAGATATCAAAGTAAGTCTAGTGTCTCATGTGCAGAGAATAGTCTGTCGTGAGAGTTAAGCTAATTAGTGGTAAGAAATTCTGACAGTAATACTTCGAGAACTGTAGCTTGATGAGCTGCATACGGGGCTGTGCGATGCACAAAAAAAAAAATCAGGACGTCTATTAGGCTTTGTCTGTGGCACAGTCTAATAGACGTACAGTCATGGAGGCCGATTGTGTTTGTGAGGTGCCGATGGTGATAAGGAGCCTCTGTAACTTCCTAGATGCTGCGGTCACTACTGACTGCAGGATCTTGTCTATGGTTGTACAGTAAATCAGAACTGTTATAACGTACATATTATATGAACTTTAAAAGTATAGTCCACTTCAAAAATCTAACTTTTAATGCTGCTGCATAAAATACCACAAAAGGAGAGTACTCACCTCAAAAACAAACAAAATGGTCCCAAAGCAACATAATCAGTATGCTAAAACAGTAGGTATAAGTCCCTATGACAAGTTCCACAGGAGAAGCCTTTCCTAACTGCTGCATCTGTGACGGAAGAGGCCTCTGCGCGGTAGGAGACTATAGTACAGTGTCATTTCCTGTGTACGGTAAGTCTTGTGGGTACTGTGTGGTCATTTAGTCACATTTCTACTTTTGTAGCATTAAAAGTTATGTTTTAGAAAGTAGACTTTCCTCTTTGAAGTTTATTATATCTAGTCCCCTCTTTTCAATAAGAATTGCTGCAATGATGAGAATTTTTTATTTATTTTTTTACATATTTTATGTAAAAAAAATAATAGGTTCATAATTTTATGGGGTTTTTTATTTTTATTTTTTCCCCCTCCTGTTTTAGAAAATTTTCAGTGACTTTGTAACCGTTGAGATGTTGTTCCATGGGAAGGCTCTAGAAGTATTGACTGCTGCTTTTCAGCATATCGAAGACATTGATGAGGAAGAAGATCTAGAGGTGAGGAGCAGGGACCAGACATACTGCATAGTGTTGATTTTCTTAAATCCATTCTATGAGTAAGAGTATCTTTTGTGAATGATACAGGTGTCTATTACTTGCTAAAATGAATCTGTCCCCCCCCCCCCCCTTCCCCACCCCCACCTTTTAAACAGTCTGTCCTTCTTTGGCATCTTTTCTGGCTGCCCCACACCCCCATCTCGGTGGACTTGCAGAGGGAAGCATACTTAGGCTACTTTCACACTTGCGTTTAAATTTTCCGGTATTGAGATCCGGCAGAGGTTCTCATTACAGGAGAAAAACGCTTCAGTTTTTTTTCCCATTTATTGTCAATAGTAACGTAACTGAACAGAATGGAATGCTCCAAAATGCATTCTGTTCCGTTTGGTTGCGTTCCCATACCGGAGAGCAAACCGCAGCAAGCTGCAGTTTTCTTTCCGTCATGGGATGCAGAGCAAAACAGATCTAGCATGATCTACAATGTGAGTCAATAGGGGGGGATCAGTTTTCTCAGACACAATAGAAAACGGATCCGTCCCTCATTGACTTTCAATGGAGTTCATGACGGATCCGTCTTGGCAATGTTAAAGATAATACAACCGAATCTGTTTATAACTGATGCAGATGGTTGTATTATCAGTAACGGAAGGGTTTTTGCTGATCCCTGCCGGATCAGGCAAAAACGCAACTGTGAAAGTAGCCTTACCTGCTCCCAGTCTCGGCGCTCTGGTCCCTACATCTCAACTTCCCACATAGACGGGGGTCAAGTGTCCTGCTGCAGACACTCCCTATCCATGATGGAAGTCGACAAGCGGGGACCGGAGCGATGAGACTGCAGTGGTGAACTGAAGGAGTCGGAACCCAGTGGGGGGAACAGGTAAAGGTTTCCCTCCACAAGTCCGGGGAGGTGGGAGGACCCCTTTAAGTAGAGTACTACATGCATAATACTGCTGGCACTCACTCTGGATTGCTAATTAATATATTGAATCTGCCGCCCATTCCCCTGCTGTAGCGCCACTGGAATCAGAAGCTCCTCTGACATCTATTCCACGGGGTGGACAGACAGGATTAACAGTGTATAAATTGGCATCCTGGAGATGGCACCAACAGTACTATGTATGTAGTAATTGCTCTTGGGGAAGGTGACACCAATCCAATGGAGACATAGGGAAAATTATCAGAACTGGAGCAAAGACACATTGGAGCAGCTGACCATTGCAACCAATCAGAAAAATATAAGAGGCAATCTGACTAGTTGCTATGGGCAACACCTCCAATTTGTCTTGCCCCAGTTTTGATAAATTTTCCCAATAGTGTTTAGCATCTACTCATGACTGTATTATGTCCTATTGGTAGGTCTTCAGAAGTTCCCTTCATCCTCCAGATTTCCAATCTCGCTTAGACATAGTGCGTGCCAATTCAAAGACCTCGACATCAAAGAGGATGTCCACGTCTTTATCGGTAAGACCTACATTTATTCACTTATAGTGGTTGTTATACGTTTTTACTGTAATTTTAAAAAATCTGTTGTCTTGTTTATATAAGAATAATATTATGTACACCTTTAGGAGCAAATGTTTTTTATTGTCCTGATCAAATCAAAATTAAACATGAAGAAACTTTGCAAATGTTCTTAATAAAAAAATAAAATTTTATATATATATATATATATATATATATATATATATATATAATTACCATATGTGTGTACAGCTCCTATACAGACCTACAGTAAGTGTCTCCGTGGTAACAGACTACAAACAAACCCTGTGTAGTCTGTCTCTGTCTAAAGGACCATTTTATAATTTGCAATTAGTGGTTGACTAATGTGGTAGTACAATTTCAGCTTTGGGTGTTATACTAGGAGCACCAGATTTATCAGACAGAATAATTTTGAACAATATGGCTTTATATGATATATAATGGGCTTAAACTGTTTGGTCACCTTACATTATTTTTTGGTTTCTAAGTCTGTGTCACTGCTAAAGTTGTCCTCAGTAACATCTGTCCAGATTATTTTTCTTATCTTTTTATTGTTCCTGGCTGGTGCCCCTGTAAACAGCGCCTGTGTATTGTTTTGGTAGCTCTGGTTCCCATGTATGGCATCATAGAAAATGGCTCCATAGTCTCTCCCATGTTCAGCATACAATTCTCTGCTCCCATTGTCTCAGCTTTGGAGTGCAGCTGAAGTATACGAGCGGTCTTTGACGGTGTGCATGCTTACATCTTTAGCCAACTGCTCTCCTAGGCAGGGAGAAGCGAGCATCTGCAAATTCAAAGCCTACTGCAGTGGCCGGTCGTATTATTCAGCTGTACTTCAAAGCCAGGACGCTGGAGGCAGAAAATAGATTCTACTGTGCAGGTGCCGAACACTCGATGTGGAGTCTGCACAGTAGAAAACAGGACGGGAGCACGCCCTGCCAGTAGGATGGGTGATCCTAGGAAGCCATTTTCTATGATATACGGGGCCAGAGTTACCAAAATAATCCATAAGCAGGGGAACCAGCAGGAAACAAGAAAAAGAATCTGGATGGATGTTAGGAAAGACCTTAACAGTTCAGCCCAAGCAGAGTTGGGGGGTGGGGGTCTGCTTTAGCCCTTCATATCTCAAGCTATGTAGCTTTAAAATAAGACGAGGATCCCAGCATTAGCTCCACTACATCGGGAGATATAGCCTATAGAATTTGGGTTGGGAATGATAAAAGCTGAAGGCAGATTTCAACTGCTTTCACTTCTGACCTGATTTCTAAAGGCCATTTCTCCCTACCTATAGCTTCTGTCCTGGTCTTGTTTTAAAGCTTATTTTGTCAGCTTTCAAATACAATCATGCTCACATCTGATAAACAGCCTGAGATATGACAGGTTAAACAGCCACCCCCTTCACCTGTCTGTGATTTGAGGCAGCCTGGAGGAGTAGAGGGCGTCAGTGGGGGAGCTGTGAGGTTGCAGGGAGGAGGAAAAAAAAACATCTTGACCTGAGGGGGAGGGTAGTATGGACCTCTGTGCATGTTACCTCTCCCTTTCTCCTCCATGAATCAGAGATGGTCACGTTGGGGGGGTCTTTTTTTTTTTTTTTCAGGAAAGGAGTGAGAAGATGAGTGCTTGCCCATCTAATCACTTTCTGCGCCAAATTAGGCCGTTTATTGATGCCATGACCTAGACATTTACACTAGGGCTGAAGCTAACGATTATTTGAATAATCGATTAGTTGTCGATAATTTAATTGATCGGGAAAAACCACCAAAATGACAAAAAATGGGGTTTATATGATTTTACTTGAAAAATTATGTTCAAAGGCCATATTAAAACAAATTTAGGAGTTACATAATTATATAACATGTCCACATGGTCAGGGCTGAGGCTAGCTCTCTTCTTACACGCTATGTTGCCTGTAGCAGAGAAGAGACGTTCCTATGGTGTGGATGTACTTGGGATAGACAAGTATGATCTTGCAAGTTTAACTTTTATGGAGGATCTCTAGATGACACACTTTTATGGGGGATCTGTGGATGACACACTTTTATGGGGGATCTGTGGATGACACACTTTTATGGGGGATCTGTGGATGACACACTGTTATGGAGGGGATCTGTGGATGGCACTGCTATGGGGAGGGGGATCTGTGGATGGCAGTGGCACTGTTATGGGGAGTGGGATCTGATCTCCCCCATAACAGTGTCTCCCGAGTCGCAATACACCGGCCCCGCCGCTCACAGCAATATCTAGAGAGTATTCCTTAAAGAGGACCTTTCATCGGTCCAAACATTGTGAATTAAGTATCCTGACTAGGGATGAGCGAACTCGAACTGTATAGTTCGGGTTCGTACCGAATTTTGGGGTGTCCGTGACACGGACCCGAACCCGGACATTTTCGTAAAAGTCCGGGTTCGGGTTCGGTGTTCGTCGCTTTCTTCGCGCTTTTGTGACGCTTTCTTGGCGCTTTTTGAAAGGCTGCAAAGCAGCCAATCAACAAGCGTCATACTACTTGCCCCAAGAGGCCATCACAGCCATGCCTACTATTGGCATGGCTGTGATTGGCCAGAGCACCATGTGACCCAGCCTATATTTAAGCTGGAGTCACATAGCGCCGCCCGTCACTCTGCTCTGATTAGCGTAGGGAGAGGTTGCGGCTGCGACAGTAGGGCGAGATTAGGCAGATTAACTCCTCCAAAGGACTTGATTAACTGATCGATCTGCAGCTGTGGATCATTGAGCTGCTGATCCTCAATTGCTCACTGTTTTTAGGCTGCACAGACCGTTTGTCAGTCTCATTTTTCTGGGGTGATCGGCGGCCATTTTGTGTCTTGTGGTGCGCCAGCACAAGCTGCGACCAAGTGCATTTAACCCTCAATGGTGTGGTTGTTTTTTGGCTAAAGCCTACATCAGGGTGAAGCTGTGACACCAAGTGCATTTAACCAGCAATAGTCTGTTCATTTTTTGGCCATATACAAAATCAGGGGCAAGCTGCGCCTGTCACCAAGTGCATTTAACCCTCAATGGTGTGGTTGTTTTTTGGCTAAAGCCTACATCAGGGTGAAGCTGTCACACCAAGTGCATTTAACCAGCAATAGTCTGTTCATTTTTTGGCCATATACAAAATCAGGGGCAAGCTGCGCCTGTCACCAAGTGCATTTAACCCTCAATGGTGTGGTTGTTTTTTGGCTAAAGCCTACATCAGGGTGAAGCTGTCACACCAAGTGCATTTAACCAGCAATAGTCTGTTCATTTTTTGGCCATATACAAAATCAGGGGCAAGCTGCGCCTGTCACCAAGTGCATTTAACCCTCAATGGTGTGGTTGTTTTTTGGCTAAAGCCTACATCAGGGTGAAGCTGTCACACCAAGTGCATTTAACCAGCAATAGTCTGTTCATTTTTTGGCCATATCCCAGTCTAATTCTGTCACTAAATCCATACCGGTCACCCAGCGCCTAAATACTAGGCCTCAAATTTATATCCAGCTAAATCTGTCCCTAGTGCTGTAGCTGGGCGAGTTATTTAGTGTCCGTTCAAGCACATTTCTTGTTCTGGGTTGAAATACAATTCCCAATTTAGCAATTTCATAATTTAGTGGTTCCTGCTATATCAGAGCTATTTGAAATCTATCCCAAAAAGGGTATATAATATTGAAGGTGCACATAGGGTCATTCAGAGTAACTTCACACACACCCGCTACTGTGTATTTCCAAGTCTAATTCTGTCACTAAATCCATACCGGTGACCCAGCGCCTAAATACTAGGCCTCAAATTTAATTCCCTCTAAATCTCTCGTTACCCACCGCTGTACTGTTGTTGCTGGGCAAGATATTTAGTGTCCGTCAAAGCACATTTTTTGTTCTGGGTTGAAGTACAATTCCCAATTTAGCAATTTCATAATTTAGTGGTTTCTGCTATATCAGAGCTATTTGAAATCTATCCCAAAAAGGGTATATAATATTGAAGGTGCACATAGGGTCATTCAGAATAACTTCACACACACCCGCTACTGTGTATTTCCAAGTCTAATTCTGTCACTAAACCCATACCTGTCACCCAGCGCCTAAATACTAGGCCTCAAATTTAAATCCCTCTAAATCTCTCGTTACCGTTGTCCTGTTGTAGCTGGGAAAGTTATTTAGTGCCCGTCAAAGCACATTTTTTGTTCTGGGTTGAAGTACAATTCCCAATTTAGCAATTTCATAATTTAGTGGTTTCTGCTATATCAGAGCTATTTGAAATCTATCCCTAAAAGGGTATATAATATTGAAGGTGCACATAGGGTCATTCAGAATAACTTCACACACACCCGCTACTGTGTATTTCCAAGTCTAATTCTGTCACTAAATCCATACCGGTGACCCAGCGCCTAAATACTAGGCCTCAAATTTAATTCCCTCTAAATCTCTCGTTACCCACCGTTGTACTGTTGTTGCTGGGCAAGATATTTAGTGTCCGTCAAAGCACATTTTTTGTTCTGGGTTGAAGTACAATTCCCAATTTAGCAATTTCATAATTTAGTGGTTTCTGCTATATCAGAGCTATTTGAAATCTATCCCTAAAAGGGTATATAATATTCAAGGTGCACATTGGGTCATTCAGAATAACTTCACACACACACGCTTCTGTGCATTTCCAAGTCTAATTCTGTCACTAAATCCATACCGGTCACCCAGCGCCTAAATACTAGGCCTCAAATTTATATCCCGCTGAATTTGAATACAATACATTGGGCCAAATAATATATTTGTTGTTGTGGTGAACCATAACAATGAGAAAAACATCTAGTAAGGGACGCGGACGTGGACATGGTCGTGGTGGTGTTAGTGGACCCTCTGGTGCTGGGAGAGGACGTGGCCGTTCTGCCACATCCACACGTCCTAGTGTACCAACTACTTCAGGTCCCAGTAGCCGCCAGAATTTACAGCGATATATGGTGGGGCCCAATGCCGTTCTAAGGATGGTAAGGCCTGAGCAGGTACAGGCATTAGTCAATTGGGTGGCCGACAGTGGATCCAGCACGTTCACATTATCTCCCACCCAGTCTTCTGCAGAAAGCGCACAGATGGCGCCTGAAAACCAACCCCATCAGTCTGTCACATCACCCCCATGCATACCAGGGAAACTGTCTCAGCCTCAAGTTATGCAGCAGTCTCTTATGCTGTTTGAAGACTCCGCTGGCAGGGTTTCCCAAGGGCATCCACCTAGCCCTTCCCCAGCGGTGAAAGACATAGAATGCACTGACGCACAACCACTTATGTTTCCTGATGATGAGGACATGGGAATACCACCTCAGCATGTCTCTGATGATGACGAAACACAGGTGCCAACTGCTGCGTCTTTCTGCAGTGTGCAGACTGAACAGGAGGTCAGGGATCAAGACTGGGTGGAAGACGATGCAGGGGACGATGAGGTCCTAGACCCCACATGGAATGAAGGTCGTGCCACTGACTTTCACAGTTCGGAGGAAGAGGCAGTGGTGAGACCGAGCCAACAGCGTAGCAAAAGAGGGAGCAGTGGGCAAAAGCAGAACACCCGCCGCCAAGAGACTCCGCCTGCTACTGACCGCCGCCATCTGGGACCGAGCACCCCAAAGGCAGCTTCAAGGAGTTCCCTGGCATGGCACTTCTTCAAACAATGTGCTGACGACAAGACCCGAGTGGTTTGCACGCTGTGCCATCAGAGCCTGAAGCGAGGCATTAACGTTCTGAACCTGAGCACAACCTGCATGACCAGGCACCTGCATGCAAAGCATGAACTGCAGTGGAGTAAACACCTTAAAACCAAGGAAGTCACTCAGGCTCCCCCTGCTACCTCTTCTGCTGCTGCCGCCTCGGCCTATTCTGCTGCTGCCGCCTCGGCCTCTTCCTCCGCCTCTGGAGGAACGTTGGCACCTGCCGCCCAGCAAACAGGGGATGTACCACCAACACCACCACCACCACCTCCGTCACCAAGCGTCTCAACCATGTCACACGCCAGCGTTCAGCTCTCCATCTCACAAACATTTGATAGAAAGCGTAAATTCCCACCTAGCCACCCTCGATCCCTGGCCCTGAATGCCAGCATTTCTAAACTACTGGCCTATGAAATGCTGTCATTTAGGCTGGTGGACACAGACAGCTTCAAACAGCTCATGTCGCTTGCTGTCCCACAGTATGTTGTTCCCAGCCGGCACTACTTCTCCAAGAGAGCCGTGCCTTCCCTGCACAACCAAGTATCCGATAAAATCAAGTGTGCACTGCGCAACGCCATCTGTGGCAAGGTCCACCTAACCACAGATACGTGGACCAGTAAGCACGGCCAGGGACGCTATATCTCCCTAACTGCACACTGGGTAAATGTAGTGGCAGCTGGGCCCCAGGCGGAGAGCTGTTTGGCGCACGTCCTTCCGCCGCCAAGGATCGCAGGGCAACATTCTTTGCCTCCTGTTGCCACCTCCTCCTTCTCGGCTTCCTCCTCCTCTTCTTCCACCTGCTCATCCAGTCAGCCACACACCTTCACCACCAACTTCAGCACAGCCCGGGGTAAACGTCAGCAGGCCATTCTGAAACTCATATGTTTGGGGGACAGGCCCCACACCGCACAGGAGTTGTGGCGGGGTATAGAACAACAGACCGACGAGTGGTTGCTGCCGGTGAGCCTCAAGCCCGGCCTGGTGGTGTGTGATAATGGGCGAAATCTCGTTGCAGCTCTGGGACTAGCCAATTTGACGCACATCCCTTGCTTGGCGCATGTGCTGAATTTGGTGGTGCAGAAGTTCATTCACAACTACCCCGACATGTCAGAGCTGCTGCATAAAGTGCGGGCCGTCTGTTCGCGCTTCCGGCGTTCACATCCTGCTGCTGCTCGCCTGTCTGCGCTACAGCGTAACTTCGGCCTTCCCGCTCACCGCCTCATATGCGACGTGCCCACCAGGTGGAACTCCACCTTGCACATGCTGGACAGACTGTGCGAGCAGCAGCAGGCCATAGTGGAGTTTCAGCTGCAGCACGCACGGGTCAGTCGCACTACAGAACAGCACCACTTCACCACCAATGACTGGGCCTCCATGCGAGACCTGTGTGCCCTGTTGCGCTGTTTCGAGTACTCCACCAACATGGCCAGTGGCGATGACACCGTTATCAGCGTTACAATACCACTTCTATGTCTCCTTGAGAAAACACTTAGGGCGATGATGGAACAGGAGGTGGCCCAGGAGGAGGAGGAGGAGGATGAGGAAGAGGGGTCATTTTTAGCACTTTCAGGCCAGTCTCTTCGAAGTGACTCAGAGGGAGGTTTTTTGCAACAGCAGAGGCCAGGTACAAATGTGGCCAGCCAGGGCCCACTACTGGAGGACGAGGAGGACGAGGATGAGGAGGAGGTGGAGGAGGATGAGGATGAAGCATGGTCACAGCGGGGTGGCACCCAACGCAGCTCGGGTCCATCACTGGTGCGTGGCTGGGGGGAAAGGCAGGACGATGACGATACGCCTCCCACAGAGGACAGCTTGTCCTTACCCCTGGGCAGCCTGGCACACATGAGCGACTACATGCTGCAGTGCCTGCGCAACGACAGCAGAGTTGCCCACATTTTAACCTGTGCGGACTACTGGGTTGCCACCCTGCTGGATCCACGCTACAAAGACAATGTGCCCACCTTACTTCCTGCACTGGAGCGTGATAGGAAGATGCGCGAGTACAAGCGCACGTTGGTAGACGCGCTACTGAGAGCATTCCCAAATGTCACAGGGGAACAAGTGGAAGCCCAAGGCCAAGGCAGAGGAGGAGCAAGAGGTCGCCAAGGCAGCTGTGTCACGGCCAGCTCCTCTGAGGGCAGGGTTAGCATGGCAGAGATGTGGAAAACTTTTGTCAACACGCCACAGCTAACTGCACCACCACCTGATACGCAACGTGTTAGCAGGAGGCAACATTTTACTAACATGGTGGAACAGTACGTGTGCACACCCCTCCACGTACTGACTGATGGTTCGGCCCCATTCAACTTCTGGGTCTCTAAATTGTCCACGTGGCCAGAGCTAGCCTTTTATGCCTTGGAGGTGCTGGCCTGCCCGGCAGCCAGCGTTTTGTCTGAACGTGTATTCAGCACGGCAGGGGGCGTCATTACAGACAAACGCAGCCGCCTGTCTACAGCCAATGTGGACAAGCTGACGTTCATAAAAATGAACCAGGCATGGATCCCACAGGACCTGTCCGTCCCTTGTCCAGATTAGACATTAACTACCTCCCCATAACCATATATTATTGGACTCCAGGGCACTTCCTCATTCAATCCTATTTTTATTTTCATTTTACCATTATATTGCGAGGCTACCCAAAGTTGAATGAACCTCTCCTCTGCCTGTGTGCTAGGCCTAAATATATGCCAATGGACTGTTGCAGTGGTGGCTGACATGAAGCCTGATTCTCTGCTATGACATGCAGACTAATTCTCTGCTGACATGAAGCCAGATTGTCTGTTACGGGACCTCTCTCCTCTGCCTGGGTGCTGGGCCTAAATTTATGACAATGGACTGTTGCAGTGGTGGCTGACGTGAAGCCTGATTCTCTGCTATGACATGCAGACTGATTCTCTGCTGTCATGAAGCCAGATTGTCTGTTACGGGACCTTTCTCCTCTACCTGGGTTCTGGGCCTAAATTTATGAAAATTGACTCTTACAGTGGTGGGTGACGTGAATCCTGATTCTCTGCTATGATATGAAGACTGATTCTCTGCTGACATGAAGCCAGATTGTCTGTTACGGGACCTTTCTCCTCTGCCTGGGTTCTGGGCCTAAATTTATGAAAATTGACTCTTACAGTGGTGGGTGACGTGAAGCCTGATTCTCTGCTATGATATGAAGACTGATTCTCTGCTGACATGAAGCCAGATTGTCTGTTACGGGACCTTTCTCCTCTGCCTGGGTTCTGGGCCTAAATTTATGAAAATTGACTCTTACAGTGGTGGGTGACGTGAAGCCTGATTCTCTGCTATGATATGAAGACTGATTCTCTGCTGACATGAAGCCAGATTGTCTGTTACGGGACCTTTCTCCTCTGCCTGGGTTCTGGGCCTAAATTTATGAAAATTGACTCTTACAGTGGTGGGTGACGTGAAGCCTGATTCTCTGCTATGATATGAAGACTGATTCTCTGCTGACATGAAGCCAGATTGTCTGTTACGGGACCTTTCTCCTCTGCCTGGGTTCTGGGCCTAAATTTATGAAAATTGACTCTTACAGTGGTGGGTGACGTGAAGCCTGATTCTCTGCTATGATATGAAGACTGATTCTCTGCTGACATGAAGCCAGATTGTCTGTTACGGGACCTTTCTCCTCTGCCTGGGTTCTGGGCCTAAATTTATGAAAATTGACTCTTACAGTGGTGGGTGACGTGAAGCCTGATTCTCTGCTATGATATGAAGACTGATTCTCTGCTGACATGAAGCCAGATTGTCTGTTACGGGACCTCTCTCCTCTGCCTGGGTGCTGGGCCTAAATATATGCCAATGGACTGTTGCAGTGGTGGCTGACGTGAAGCCTCATTCTCTGCTATGACATGCAGACTAATTCTCTGCTGACATGAAGACAGATTCTCTGTTACGGGACCTCTCTCCTCTGCCTGGGTGCCGGGGCCTAAATATCTGAGAATGGACTGTTCCAGTGGTGGCTGACGTGAAGCCTCATTCTCTGCTATGACATGCAGACTAATTCTCTGCTGACATGAAGACAGATTCTCTGTTACGGGACCTCCCTCCTCTGCCTGGGTGCTGGGCCTAAATATATGCCAATGGACTGTTGCAGTGGTGGCTGACGTGAAGCCTCATTCTCTGCTATGACATGCAGACTAATTCTCTGCTGACATGAAGACAGATTCTCTGTTACGGGACCTCCCTCCTCTGCCTGGGTGCTGGGCCTAAATATATGCCAATGGACTGTTGCAGTGGTGGCTGACGTGAAGCCTCATTCTCTGCTATGACATGCAGACTGATTCTCTGCTGACATGAAGCCAGATTCTCTGTTACGGGACCTCTCTCCTCTGCCTGTGTGTGTGCTGGGCCTAAATATATGCCAATGGACTGTTGCAGTGGTGGCTGACGTGAAGCCTCATTCTCTGCTATGACATGCAGACTGATTCTCTGCTGACATGAAGCCAGATTCTCTGTTACGGGACCTCTCTCCTCTGCCTGTGTGTGTGCTGGGCCTAAATATATGCCAATGGACTGTTGCAGTGGTGGCTGACGTGAAGCCTCATTCTCTGCTATGACATGCAGACTAATTCTCTGCTGACATGAAGACAGATTCTCTGTTACGGGACCTCCCTCCTCTGCCTGGGTGCTGGGCCTAAATATATGCCAATGGACTGTTGCAGTGGTGGCTGACGTGAAGCCTCATTCTCTGCTATGACATGCAGACTGATTCTCTGCTGACATGAAGCCAGATTCTCTGTTACGGGACCTCTCTCCTCTGCCTGTGTGTGTGCTGGGCCTAAATATATGCCAATGGACTGTTGCAGTGGTGGCTGACGTGAAGCCTCATTCTCTGCTATGACATGCAGACTGATTCTCTGCTGACATGAAGCCAGATTCTCTGTTACGGGACCTCTCTCCTCTGCCTGTGTGTGTGCTGGGCCTAAATATATGCCAATGGACTGTTGCAGTGGTGGCTGACGTGAAGCCTCATTCTCTGCTATGACATGCAGACTAATTCTCTGCTGACATGAAGACAGATTCTCTGTTACGGGACCTCTCTCCTCTGCCTGGGTGCCGGGGCCTAAATATCTGAGAATGGACTGTTCCAGTGGTGGGTGACGGGAAGCCAGATTCTCTGCTATGGAACCTCTCTCCAATTGATTTTGGTTAATTTTTATTTATTTAATTTTTATTTTAATTCATTTCCCTATCCACATTTGTTTGCAGGGGATTTACCTACATGTTGCTGCCTTTTGCAGCCCTCTAGCTCTTTCCTGGGCTGTTTTACAGCCTTTTTAGTGCCGAAAAGTTCGGGTCCCCATTGACTTCAATGGGGTTCGGGTTCGGGACGAAGTTCGGATCGGGTTCGGATCCCGAACCCGAACATTTCCGGGATGTTCGGCCGAACTTCTCGAACCCGAACATCCAGGTGTTCGCTCAACTCTAATCCTGACATATACAGCGGCGCCCAGGGATCTCACTGCACTTACTATTATCCCTGGGCGCCGCTCCGTTCTCCCGTTATGCCCTCCGATATGTTTGGGGACTTGGTTATAGTAGGCGGAGTCTGCCCTTGTTCTGCTGGGCGTCCCCTTCTCCTAGGCTGTAGCGCTGGCCAATCGCAGCGCACAGCTCACAGCCTGGGAGAAAAAAACCTCCCAGGCTGTGAGCTCTGCGCTGCGATTGGCCAGCGCTACAGCCTAGGAGGAGGAAACGCCCAGCAGAACAAGGGCAGACTCCGCCTACTATAACCAAGTCCCCTAAGTCTCCGCCTACTATAACCAAGTCCCCGAACATACCGGAGGACATAACGGGAGAACGGAGCGGCGCCCAGGGATAATAGTAAGTGCAGTGAGATCCCTGGGCGCCGCTGTATATGTCATGATACTTAGTTCACAATGTTTGGACCGATGAAAGGTCCTCTTTAACCGTTACCCTGCAGTAACTTTTACTTTGAATCGGCGCTATGAATTGATCTTTAATACCTTACAAAATCAAATACAATGAAGCTCTGGTAACAGGCAGAGCGGGCGGCGGCGTAACGTCACTTACACACATGATGTGCCTGCTCCGCTTACTGCTCCCTGTTACTGGAGCTTCATTGTAAGGTAAAATAAAGATGCACTGATTTAAAGTAAACCGCCCGCCCACATAGCAATGAATCGGCGAATATTCGATAACTGGATTAGTCGACAACGAATCCCGTTATCAAATATTATCGATAAAGTCTATTTATTATTGCAGCCCTAGTTTACACGGCCCTCACAATGTTATGTCGTTAGAAAAATAAAAATGTTCTGGGTCTTGGAATGCAGCGATCAGGACGACCCCCGCTGATTAGCTGTTTGAGAAGGCACTGCCCAAGCACAACTTTACGCATTTTATACACATTCTGCTCCATACACACACGTTATACATTCTCACACACAATCTGTCTGTCATTTCTTTACACTTACATTCACTCTACTGTCTTCTTGGCCTCTCCAACTTGTGGCATCATCAAAGGTCTTTCAGCTGCAGTTTAATATGAGCTTTTTTCTCCGTTACTGCAGCCCGGAGACCTTCTACATGGAGAGGCTGTGTTTCTAACAGACCCCTCCATGTGCTCAACAATTAGTCATCCTCTTCTCCTGCCTGAACTGATCAGAGATCGGTGTCGGGCAGGAGCGAGAGAACCTATTTGATATATTCTCGTGGCTCCAGTTATTTTTTATTAAAAACTAATTTTTGTATTTGCCCGGTGTTTTTTGTACGGAGTCTGATTTATTCTTATATTGATAGCAAACTTCTGGGAGTCGGCAAAAAAAGAAGGCGGAGGAGGAGGAGGAAGAAGAAAACGACCTTGATGATGAGGATGATGAATCAACTGAGGGCTACAACTAACTTTGTACTTCAGTCAGTGATATTTTTGGAGAACTCAAGCCATTCCAGAGTATGGAAACATCTATACATATCAAGATGTACAGTCTTATGGTTTTTGGATATATACGGTCAGCAAGCACTGATATTTTCTCAATGTATTACTGATGGAATTTGGATTGCTTTCTCAGAAGATTTGGTTAATACTGCCTTAAATTTAAATGGTCAGAGTTTTTTTTGTCGCCGTTTGGGTTCCAGAAGCGGAGAGCTTTACCTGGCCCCCATGGTTCATCAGAAGAGCGTTAGATGGGAAAGATATTTTCTTTGTCGTTCTGTGATGTCAAGTACAATTCTTGAAAGTGTATGCAACTTTTTAATATATTTTGTGTTTCAGCCTCACACAGTTTTCAAGATCTCTGCTTGCCAGCGTATGAAAACCTAACGAGATTTATATCTCCCTGGCGTAGAAAAAAAGTCAGAAACGCAGTGTTTGCAACTTTTTAAAGAAATTTTGTCGCAAGTGCTGTTTCTGCACCTTCGTTGGCACTTTCCCTAAAAATGGGTGGGGAGTAGGCAGAGACAGTGGGTCAGACACATTTATCTTCATTTGCGCGTGTTTTAAGCCGCAAAGGAAGACAGAAATTCATGCTGGTGTTGATTTCATTCTGGCACGCAGCCCTCCAGATGATGCACGTAATATATGACCAGACCGGCACCTCCTCATAAATTAGGTGCATCATCCGGCAGCGCAGTAGAATTCAAAGACCGGCGTAACTCTGAAAACCATTCCTGTCCCCGTCCTGCTCACACAGCTGCTGGAGCTGCGACAGTGCATCAGAATCCAGGATTGTCTGCAGCGATGCTTTGATATTTCCATTCACTGAGAACTAGCTGAGATCTTAAAATGAAGAAAACATTTTTACCGTCCGTGCGGCTCCCGGGGCGCTTCAGAGTGACGTCAGGGCGTCCCCACGCGCATGGGGCGCTCTGACGTCATTCTGGAGCGCCCCGGGAGCCGCACGGGACGGTAAGTATACTGCTCCCCCGCTCCCCACTACTACTATGGCAACCAGGAATTTAATGGCGTCCTGGCTGCCATAGTAACACTGAACGCATTTTGAAGACTGATCCATCTTCAAATGCTTACAGTTCACTTGTGTTTTTCCGGATCCGGCGTGTAATTCCGGCAAATGGAGTACACGACGGATCCGGACAACGCAAGTGTGAAAGAGGCCTTAGAATGTTGCTTAAAGGGGTTGTTCAGGTTAACCAAGCACAGTGCCGTACATTGTATAGTGGCTGTTTTTAGTATTGCAGCTCAGGCCTATTCACTTGAATGGGACTAAACTGCACATAGGCCATGTGACCAATGAACATCACATTCATTGGTCACATGGCCTATGTGCAGTTTAGTCCCATTCAAGTCACTGGTCTAGAAAGAAGACGCAGCTCTCCACTGGGGTCCTGAAAGTCGACCCTCCACTGATCAGATATTGATGACTTATCAGGATAGGTCATCAGTATATGAATCCCGGAAAAACCCTGCAAGTTTTTCTTCACTTTTAAGGTGTTCCAGATGTTCAGTGGATGAAAACCTTTAAAGGTAAACGGTACATTTCTGAATTTCCCGCTGACTTTAGCACTTTTTATTTTTTCCTACCCACTCCCTCCTCGCCCGCCCTGCCAGTCACTGCAGACGGCGTCTGAGTTGAGCTAGCTGCTCTGACACTGTCTGTGTTGATTGATGAGAATCACTCCCTGAGTGAAGACCACTGGTAGCCGCCCCCTTGGCAAAGCAGCGACAGATTCAGGTATTTGGTGATGGAACTATTGGGGCCCTAATCAATAAGAATAGGGATGGGATAGGAAAAAAAGCGGTAAATTCAGGAGGACAGCGGAACTTCGTAAAAATACTGTTTACATAATACTATCATGACCACCAATGAAACTCATTTGGGGATGGATCCGTTTTCTATTGTGTCAGAGAAAACGGATCCGTTCCCCATCAACTTGCATTGTGTGTCAGGACGTCTTGCTCCGCACCACATCGCGGACAGAAAAACGCTGCTTGCAGCGTTATTTTGTCCGCGATGGGAACGCAACCAAACGTTGCAATATTCCTAGCAATATGCCACCAAAATGCGAGAGGGGCCACCCCCTTTTAATATCGCACATTGTATACATTACCTTCTTATACACAACATCAAACCTTTTGTATAATTTGTCTTCTCAGGCCTCTTGCACACGACCGTATGGCTTTTTCAGTATTTTGCGGTCCGCAAAAACGGATCCACAAAAAATACGGATGACGTCCGTGTGCATTCCGTTTCTTGGGAACGGAACAGCTGGCCCCTGATAGAACAGTACTATCCTTGTCCGTTATGTGGACAATAATAGGACATGTTCTATCTTTGAGCGGAAATACGGAAACGGAAGGCATACGGAGTACATTCTGGTTTTTTTTTTGCGGACCCATTGAAATGAATGGTTCCGTATAAGGAACGCAAAAAAAACAGAATATAAACATGTGCAAGAGGCCTTAGAGGTTATCTTGTGCCTACAAGGGCTTTTCTAGGAGTTGACTATGGATAGGATAGGTCATCAGTATTAGATCTGCGGGGGTCTGCCTATCAGCTGATTTCAGGAGTCTTTGTAGTGAGAACTGCTGATCGGCAGTGGTGCCGGGAGTCAGACCCCCACCAATCCGATATTGATGAGCTGTTCTAAGGATAGGTCATCATTAGTAATCTCCCAGAAAACCCTTTAAATATAATACCTCAACAGTTGCAGTGCTGTATGCTGGAATAGACTATGCGATTGAGTCTTTCCGCTATGATTTTCTAATAACTTCTTGCCAAAATGATACATTACCACATAATTTTATTTTAAAGAGGTTCTGTACTAATGTCAATATATGTTCCAAAGTGACTTTTTAATAGCCATGGTTTTACAGTTTTGCTGCTCAGTAGCTACAAAATGAAGAAGAGAGCAGGAAACAGTCAGAGCAGATGCAGACGCTTCCTATTGTATTACAGCTGTCTTGTCCATGGTGCTGCCTGGACAGATTCCTGGCTCCCTACACGTTATAGCTGCTTGCAGAGGTACTGTGTATATCACAGTGTTAATGTTTGATGTGCCGACACATTGTAACCATTTAATGTTTTTTTTTTCAATGTAATAGGATATTCCGTCACATTATGATTGGTGGGGGTCTAGTTGTCATCCGACGCAGTGTGGGCATGGTCGCTTGCTACGCTGCAGCCAATGACTTACCTCTGTTCATTGTGACCATGCCCATGCAGCGCCAGGCAACTCTGGGGACCGAAAAATGGACACAGCAGAGGTGGCGGGAGCAAAAAAGTGTGACTCCTCTGCTTAGAGAGAAAGGCTGCAGGCACTTGCTAAAAACTCAGTATTCCTGGAGAACCCCTTTAAGAAGTGCAGCTGATGGGAGAGCTATGTGGCTCTGATGAGTTTAGTGCCAACGAGATCCACTGACCTGACCGAATACTAATGTAAGTATCTTTTTGAAGTCATTTTACTATTACTCACAAATGACTTGAGAAGTAGAATAAAATATAAGGGCCTGGATATATTGTAAAGAACAGTATTGTATAACCCTTCTATGCACATTCTGCGCTGTTTTATACCACGAGCGCCTCGATAGGACTGCTGCGCTGATTTGTATTTGTCAGTTCTGTTTCGGGGGCATTCTTTTATTATATACGTTATTACTGGCGTGTCGCACAGAACATGTGTTTGTTTGTTTTTTGTGATATTTTTTGTGAATGTATATTGTACATTGAAATTAAAAGATTTAATACAAACCATCCGGTGCAGTCCCCCCCCTCATAGTTGCCTATGTTAGTTTCAAAAATCATTTATTTGAAGATTTTCGGTTCAAGTATAGATAGTTATAGTATCGAATACATTGTAGATCAATAATGTGATACAGATCATTATGGTAAAGTTTTGTCAGAGAAAATCTAACAATAACCAAAAAACATACGAACAAATCGGATCAATTGTTCCAGGTACGGGTAAGTACAGTATACAACTATACAATTTTGCACAAGCATTTTATAGCGTGAAAGTGTATCTGAGGTCTACTGCGAAAGATGACAACATCCATGGTTCCCAGACCTTCTCAAAGACACTGACTGTATCTGTCCTGATTGCTGTGAGTCTTTCAGAAAGAAACAATTTGTTAATCCTATCTATGACCGCTTGTTTGCTAAGTGAAGGAGTGCGCCACTTGAAAGCGACATGAATACTTGCCGCCAGCAAGATAAATTGCGACAATTTAAAGTTGGGCATGGACAATCCTGAGGGCTTGTCACCCAATAAACACAGAGGAATCGTGGCCAAATACCTACAACCTAAGACCAAAGCAATCAGTGAGCAGATCCGGTCCCAAAACCGCCTCACTACTGGGCAGCCCCACCAAATGTGTAGCATTGTACCATCCGCATCACATCCCCTAAAGCATTTCTGTGAAACCTCTGGGTACATCTGATGTAATCTTGCTGGCACCATGTACGTCCTGTGTAAAATTTTTATAGAGGTTTCCGCTAAAGTGACCTGCCAGGAACCTTTTGTAAGTGTTTGTGATCTTCGGAACCATGTAGGGACAGAGGATTCAAGACCCATATCACTTTCCCAGGCTAACATATAGGGTAGTTTTATCCCTTCTGGGTGAGCGTCAAGATATCCGTATATTCTGGACAGAAGGCCTTGTTTGTATAGGGAATATGTGACCATTCTCTCAAAAGGGGCAAATTCTAGGTTTTGGGCTGATCCAGCCAAAGACCTTAAGAAGGAGAATATTCTATTAATGTTAAAAAGTTCTCCATCTGGAGGAGAATGCTTCCCCAAAAAATCATTTTTAGACTCTAGGGAGCCTCTACGGAGAAATTTATGTAGAACACAGAGGTTCTTGCTGGCCCACCAGTGGAATGACAGGGGATGCAAGCCTGGACGAAACAACGGATTGCCGAATATCGGGGTCAGTGGGGATGGTGTAGATTGCAGCTTATATTTGAACCGGACTGACCTCCAGAGTAACAATGAATAACATAGTTGCCTATGTTAATGTTCATGACAGTGCTGTACAGAATGTTGCTGACATTGTCATTTCCCCCCAAAAGACTCTCAAATCATTTCATATGTCAGACACACCTATGTTCCAGGAGTATAGAGGGGAGAAGCAGGACGTAATCCTCTGCTTCGTATATCGTGCCGCTGTCGGCCACACAATGGGATATAATAAATGGTATCTTCATTGTAAAGAAAAAAAAATAAAACGTGTTTCGGAGCAAAACTGCCTCTATCGCCAGGTACTCAACACATGGAGGCGATCCACCTCCGAAATGTGTTTTTACAATAAATATATCATTTACTATATCCCATCATGGGGCCAATTGCTCTGGATACAGCACCGCTGAGGATTCCATCCTACTTCTCCCGCTTTCCACTATCCTCTGAGATTCCTCCGGTTACCCGCATGGCCGGTCCAAGAAACTGGGCAGCAGTAAGGAGCACCGGCGAATACACTGCTTACATCAACTACATTTACAGTCAGAATGGGCAAAGGTGAATGCAATACGTACCTGTATATACGGTTCCCTCTGTGCCTTTGTGTTTCTTTCTCAATTTTCTTGGATGGAAACTAGGGTTACATGGCGAGAGAAACGGCAAGTTACTGGTCGCCAAGAAAAAAAACCCTGTAAGCTGCACAGCAATTGGCAGCTTGTCACAATTTTCACCATGTAGCCCAGCCTGAAGCTGATAACTAGTGTTCAGTGAACTCCAAGGTTCGGGATGTCTAAGAATTTTGTTATGGATTTCGCTACCACAGACGATAAGTTATAGTCCATGGTAGCGGAATCCATATCAGGATAATTACTTAGATAACCCGAACCGCGTACGCCGAACTTGAAAACAGACGTTTGCTCATCCCTACTGATAACATATGTCAAGTTTCCTGTTTGTACAGTGAGTCTCCTATTGAACAGGTATATGTAATGTCAGTGTAGAAACTTTGTGACACAGTTGGTCACCTGTGACAACAATCCCAAAACGGGATGTCACCAGTCAATGATAGCAGGACATGCCTAGTTTGGAGTGGCAGCAAACAAGGAAAACTCACCAGCTGGCCATGTAGAAACCTCGAGTGCGCGAGACTCGCTCCAGTGTAAAAGAATGTCCAGCACGAGGAAAATAAAACCTTGAAGCTTTCTTTCATGGTAGATTAAAATACGTCTCCACAGACACCATCATGTTCAGGATCAATGCGTTTCAATCAAAAGATTTTAATCAGGGCACAAATGAGCTGAATAGTTCTAAATATATAAGGTAGCGGCATGACGCAGTGGAATTTGAAAGGTCATTAAAGAACAGATGGTTCAAATCTCATGGAACAGGTCAATTTAACCCTTTGGTATCACTGCTTGCAAAGTATATACTGAAAACATTACAGGCAAATAGACATATGCCAAAGCAAATAAAAACGTATATACAACAGGCCCATAAGCATCCACGGTGTATCAGAAAATAGAAATACAATGAGAGAAAAAAGGCATAATATATTGCCAGTACTAATTATAAGTAAGGCTACTTTCACACTTGCGTTTACATTTTCCGGTATTGAGATCCGGCAGACAAAACGTAACTGAACAGAAGGGACTGCTCCAAAATGCATTCTGTTCCGTCTGGTTGTGTTCCCATACCGGAGAGCAAGCTGCTGTTTTCTTTCTATCATGGGATGCGGAGCAAAACTGATCCGTCCCCCATTGACTTTCAATGGAGTTCATGACTGATCCATCTTGGCTTTTGTGACACAGTGAGGGGTTGTGTCTGGCAAGGCAGGTATTTTCCTCCCAGCATGTGCAGCTGGGCTGGTTTCCAGCCAGGTGGGGTTAAATACCGGACCGGAGTTTAAGTGCCAGTCCGGGTTTTGGCAGCACCTGGCTGTCCTTAAATAGGCAGCTGGGCTCAGCAGAGATGTCTCTGTTTTGGGGATCTGAGGCTTTGTGCCGTGCTGGAGGGCTGAGAGACGCATGCTGGGGAAACAGGCCCCCTAAAGCCTGCTGTGGACTACATGAGACAGAACTGCCAGCAAGGTCACTTGTGTTTTATGAACTTTCCATTGTGTGTGAATTAACACCAAGACTGCAAAGTTACGTGCTGTTTTGTGCAATTGCCTCAAGTGTGAATAAACACTGACATTTTGAGTTAAGAACTTGTATTTAGCCTCTGTACTGCACCCGCTTACCCTATCTACCAGAGCGAAACCCCACAATTGGTGGAGAATGCGTGCAGGAGCAGTGAGGCTGACGTGAACGCTGATAGTTTTGGTTTCTGCATTTTTCAGGCATGGTTGTATGTGGTACATTAGACCAGCTGTATTATGGGGGCAGAGCCTGACCTCACTAGATGGCGGCTACTTAAGAGAAGAGCAAGCTATCCCCACGAGATGGTGATTTAACCCAAGACTCACCTGGGAGAGAGACGACTGGCGCTGGAAAACCGGTGAAAACACATAAGAACATGGAGAAATACCTCAGCAAGCAGTCGTCCCAGCCGGATGTATGCGCTGGCAAGATGGCGCCTAAAGTTCCAGGCACGGATGTACCCAGCGAGGATATCGACGCAGATGCCTCCCCCGTACAACGGGCGGTCAGTGAACCTAAATCTCTCACCTGTGACTACCTGGATCGGGCCCTCCAGAGAGCTTTAGCTCCCATAGCAGTGGACCTTTTCACCATTAAAGCAGATGTCTGCCATATTGGGGACAGAGTGGAAGCTTTGGAGCAATCGCAAGAAGCTATGTTCTCTTTTAACTCTGCTGTCAAAAGCACCTTAGGGTCCTACCATACTGCCATAAATAACACCCTTATGTTGATAGAAGACCAACAAAATAAAAACCCTAGGAAGAATATCAGATTACGAGGTCTTCCTGAAGCTTCTGACAAAGAAGACCTGTCTGCGGTTCTGCTGAATATGGATTAATATTTACTGTCAGCCATGTCCTCACACCTACCATTTGCTGAAAGATGGCAGAGGCAATCAAGCACCACTCCTGCTTCAAAGCCGCAGCCAGATAGCAGAAAACTCCTAGCAGGCCACTTGTGGTTACATTTCACACCTCCAGTCAGACAGGACGGATCCTGCAGGAAAAAAACCCAGCAGGAGGTATCAGCCCTTGCCAGGATCAATGATAGCTCCCAGACATGTTGGCACCTACATTTCATACGGAATTATGAATTGTCCTGCCATCGCAGGTGCAAACCGGATACATATTTGTGGCCATGGTGTACGTGGCCATGGTCTTTGAGGGTGGGATGCCAGGGAGTGGAGGTATCCATATCTGCCCACAGAAACCACATAACAGTACAATGTGTGGACTCTATTTGTAGCCGGAACCCAGGCGGATCGGTGGTCCCAGAACCATTCGCCTGTGACGTTCTGATCTGGAGCTATGTGGGTCATTTGCAGCCAGTCCAGCAGAGGGGGGGTGGACCCCTCCCAAAGGCCAGGAGGGGACGGCTACAGGTTAAAAGGCTTGTGCCAGCAAGCGGGCGGGTCTTTCTCTGAAGAAGGGTCACATCATGTAATGTGTTTAGGGGGACCCAGGAACTAGCTGACATCACTGTCCTTCATGTGACTACAGCAAAGAACACACCACAACCGAAAGGAACTTTTATCTTACCCGGTAACTGACTTTTGCTCTTCTTAACCCTGTTGTACCTACATAACCTATATCTGTAACCTCAGACCACTGTATATATTCTCTGTGTATATTGTGTTATATCTAGTGTGCCCTTAAGGCGATTAAATATATAATTTAATCTTGTGCTATCTTGTATCTCGATCACGAATCCCCACGTCTGTTTCGGCCTAGTTATAAGCTACCCCGGGTTGGTTTCTCACCCTATATAATCCCGTTAGCGGACCGGGCTTATATCAAACGAGAAGCTGGTGGCAGATACCTGGGCTAAGACAGCGCTGTTTTCACTACGGCAGTGAAAAGGCTCTCTCAGCTTGTTGCCTCTCTGTGCCCACGTGGACAGGAGGTGTATGTGTAAACTGTACCAAGCTGACCTTACCTGCTCCTCTGGAGGACGTGACGTCACACTTTGGTAACCAGTGAGCGTCAAGCGGGCACGAGGTGTGGTATTCGTCACAGCGGTCATGGGGGTCCTGTTCTCAACTTTGCTGGGCTCAGAGCGAGCGTCTTGCATTGTTGTGGAGCGAGTACACAGGGCTCTGCGTCCCAAACCTCATTCCTCAGAAATACCACAGGATATTTTTTGCGGCTTGCTGAGCTATCGGGACACTGAAGCCATCTTATACAAGGCCAGGAACATAGAGGAAATAATGATGGCGGACTTTAGAATCTCGCCCTCTACCCTCAAGAAGAGGAGAATCCTGAGGCCTCTTACAGAGTCACAGCGCATAGCAAAAATCCCTTATAGGTGGCTTTTTCCTTTTGAGCTCCTCATCTCCTCCGGCAATCAGCGCTTTACTATTCGCACCCCAGATGATTTACACCAGCTCTGGGAACCCCTGGGCCTAACACCGGTGGAGGTCCCCTCGTGGATGCCTGTACACCAAGACGGTGATCTTTGAAGGTTCCTCCTACATGGTCGACTATAAAGAAACAGAAATCCATAAAGATTGTGGTCACTCTATGGATGTGGTCACTTTGCTGGTAGTCATCTAGTGTTTATCACTTAATGTCATATTGTAGGCAACTCCTATGTTGAAGAATACGCAGGGCCTATCTATGGAGATGTTCGCGCATGCCATATTCTTTTGCATTGCGCCGAACTTTGACCCCCATGACACATCCACACACACCCTATAACAGAACCCAATCTGGCTGCCATTTTATATTCTGTATTTTGTCAGTGTAGGGAGAGGTTGCTTTGTGGAGCAGGGACAGACTGTTAGGGACACCAAACACTAGCTAATAGGGCCACAAAAATCCTTTTAAGGACTGGTGTAGGTGTGCTATCGATAGGTGTGATATACCTATAATATACCTTTTAACATGGAAAGTATATTATAGTGCATTTGTACTGGGCAGCAGTTGTTTGCGGTTCTGCTGCGATACCGCAGCTATAGAGAAGGACAAACGCTATTGGCACAACTAATTGCAACGGGTGTTGCCCCCCCCAAAAAAACTGATTAAGGCAGGGGTGTGATATACCTATAATATACATTTTATATAGTGCATTTGAACTGTGCAGCAGTTGTGTGCGGTTCTGCTGCGATACCGCAGCTATATAGAGGTTCTAATGGTATCGGAACAACTAATTGTGATGGGTGTGATATACCTGTAGACCCCCCAAAAACTGATTGAGGGGTGTGTTATACCTGCTTCCACAAAAGACTGATTAAGGGGCTAGATATACCTGCGTCCACCAGATATTGATTGAGGCCTGCAATATACCTGCTTCCACAAATACTGCTCTTCTCTAGGGACTTAGGCACAGGGTGATTTTTTTAAATGACAAGCCGGAGCCTAAGTGGGAAGTTGGAGAAGGTTTGTGCGATTACTTCAAAGGACGCACCAGAGTTGGTTGAGTGGCTCACTCACCCTTCCGCTTCTGCACCCTCCTCATCCTCTGTATCTGCACCCTCCTCACTCTTAGCTGTGTCACCCCCAAATCCACCACCACCATAGCCCCTCCACACAAGTCAGAGGAATTATTCCTAGACCTTACCTAAGCGCAGCCATTCTTGACATCGAATGAGGAAGATGAGGTAGCAACGGCCGCCACCCAGCGGTCTGACGACAGTACCCAGATCAGCCCAAGAAGGGAGGTCCTCGAGGTTGCTGCCTATTCCCAGATCTCAAATGTCAGTGGTGGTGAAGGTGAGGATGATGATGTGTCGATGGACGTCACGTGGGTTCCCACAAGAGAGGAAGAGGAGGGGAGCTCAGAAGCAGAGAAGAAGGAGAAGCAGGCACAGCTCGCAGGGCACAGGCGGCAAAAATCAGACTGCAAATGTATCTGGAGCTAGTCATCCACCATGCACGGTCACTTCTGGCGCTTCCAGGACGCTGGCACATGGCGCCGCAGTGTGGGCTTTTTTTTTAACGTGTCAGCTGCTGACAATAGTGTTGCTATCTGCAGCCTGTGCTGTCAACGCATAAGGGACGACCGCCTTAAGAAGGCACCTGGCCTCCCATCACCGAGCCCAGTGGGAGCAACGCCGTCAGAACCCACAAAGCCACACTCCTGACGCTCCACGTCCTGCCTCTTCTCTCATTTGTCCTCCACTTCACCTTCCACCGTGCCATCATCGCGTTCATCTGGCATAAGGCAGGCTTCCATGGCCCAAATGTTTGAGGCCTGCAATATACCTGCTTCCACAAATACTGCTCTTTAGAGAACTGCTAGCCTGCCATCTACTGCCAAATAAACTGGTGGACTCTGAGGCCTTTAGAAAATTTGTGGCCATTGGCACACTGCAATGAAAGGTGACCGGAAGGAAATATTTCTCCCAGAAGGGCATCCCAGAGCTATATGGCCACGTTCAGCTGCAAGTGAATATGTCTCTGGCACACAGTGTTGGTGCCAAGATACATCTGACCACAGACACGTGGTCTAACAAACACGGGCAGGGAAGGTACATAACTTTTACTGCCCACTGGGTGAACCTTCTGACGGCCGTCAAGCATGTAACCTGTGGCTCCCGTGTGGATTTGGTGTTACCGCCATGGATTGCATGCAGGCCTGCCTCTTCTTCTTCTACTCCATCCTCCGTCTCCTTCTCGGCTGACTCCTCCTTTTCCAATGCTACTGCCTCTTCTGCTGCGCCCCCCAAGCTCCCCAGAACCTATTCGACGTCCCAGGTGAGACGTTGTCATGCTGTGCTGCGGATTTTGTGCCTGGAAGCCAAGAGCCACACCAGTCCTGCACTGCTTTCAGCTCTGCGGTCACAGGCCGATCAGTGGCTAACCCCGCTCAATTTGACAGTTGGTAAAGTGATGTGCGACAACGGTGCCAATCTGCTGAGCGCGCTGAAACTGGGCAAAATGACACAGGTGCCGTGCATGGACGTCTTGTGGCAGGCCAGGAAAATCTCTCGCCATTTTAGAAAATCTTACACAGCCATGGCTCGCCTTGCTGACGTTCAGCGGCGACACCACTTGCCCGTCAGACGTCTGGTTTGTGACAGCCCGACGCTCTGGAACTCCACCTTGTATATGCTTTTTAGGCTGCTCCAGCAGCAATGCGCCGTTAACGATTACCTGTACGAACTTTGCAGCAGGACAGATTCTGGGGAGCTTTGTTTCTTTTCACCGCGCCAGTGGCTGCTCATGCACGACGCATGCAGACTTCTGCGGCCGTCTGATGAGATCACCAAACTGGTTAGTCACAGCCAGGGGCACCATCAGTGACATCGTACCTTACGCCTTCTTTCTGGATCGTGCATTGCTTTGTGTCATTGATCAAGCCGTCGAGGAGCAGGAAGATGAGGAAGTCGCAATGCTGAATGAATTCCCGGGGGGGGGGGGCTACTCCATCTGAGACAACAAATTGGGCAACAAGGAGGGGAGAGGCGCTCATAGGGTAGTAGGTATGGTAGAAAAAAAGACTGTTTAAGATGATTAGGCTCACTTTACGTGGTTGTGCAACCGTATGCACAAACCTAGTGTACACAGGTGTTGGTAAGCAGTCGGTGCTGCCAGTGTCGTTCGATCCCCACTAGAACTGGTTGCCGGCTCCTGAAAAGGTGGATAATGAAATTGGAGAGGGTGGTGCCCTCAGACGATATAACCTCTGTGAAGACACTTTGTCGGCGCGACTGAACGACCAGATGAGCAAGGATGTGAACTTCTGTTTATTCAATCGAGGATGACAATGCGTTTTGGAGCATGCGGAGCTCCTTTTTCAAGTCTTTAAAACAAACATATATATATATATATATATATATACACACACACACACACACACACACACACACACACACACACACACACAGTACAGACCAAAAGTCTGGACACACCTCCTCATTCAAAGAGTTTTCTTCATTTTCATGACTATGAAAATTGTAGATTCACACTGAAGGCATCAAAACTATGAAATAACATGTGGAATTATATACATAACAAAAAGGTGTGAAACAACTAAAAAATCTGTCATATTCTAGGTTCTTCAAAGTAGCCACGTTTTGCTTTGATTACTGCTTTGCACACTCTTGGCATTCTCTTGATAAGCTTCAAGAGGTAGTCACCTGAAATGGTTTTCACTTCACAGGTGTGCCCTGTCAGGTTTAATAAGAGGGATTACTTGCCTTATAAATGGGGTTGGGACCATCAGTTGCGTTGAGGAGAAGTCAGGTGGATACACAGCTGATAGTCCGACTGTTAGAATTTGTAATAGGCCCCATGCACACGGCCGTTGTTCACGGCCGTGTGCGGGCCGTGGAACCGCGGCCTGGATCCCTCCTGAGAGCAGGAGCGCACGGCGTCACTGGTTGCTATGACGCCGTGCGCTCCCTGCTGCCGCCGCAATACAGTAATACACTGGTATGATCTATACCAGTGTATTACTGTACTGTGCCGGCAGCAGGGAGCGCACGGCGTCATAGCAACCAATGACGCCGTGCGCTCCTGCTCTCAGGAGGGATCCAGGCCGCGGTTCCACGGCCCGCACACGGCCGTGAACAACGGCCATGTGCATGGGGCCTTATGGCAAGAAAAAAGCAGCTAAGTAAAGAAAAACGAGTGGCCATCATTACTTTAAGAAATTAAGGTCAGTCAGTCCGAAAAATGTGGAAAACTTTGAAAGTGTCCCCAAGTGCAGCCACAAAAACCATCAAGCGCTACAAAGAAACTGGCTCACATGCGGATCGCCCCAGGAAAGGAAGACCAAGAGTCACCTCTGCTGCAGAGGATAAGTTCATCCGAGTCACCAGCCTCAGAAATCGCAGGTTAACAGCAGCTCAGATTAGAGACCAGGTCAATGCCACACAGAGTTCTAGTAGCAGACACATCTCTAGAACAACTGTTAAGAGGAGACTGTGTGAATCAAGACTTCATGGTAGAATATCTGCTAGGAAACCACTGCTAAGGACAGGCAACAAGCAGAAGAGACTTGTTTGGGCTAAAAAACACAAGGAATAGACATTAGACCAGTGGAAATCTGTGCTTTGGTCCAAATTTGAGATCTTTGGTTCCAACCACTGTCTTTGTGCGATGCAGAAAAGGTGAACGGATGGACTCTACATGCCTGGTTCCCACCGTGAAGCATGGAGGAGGTGGTGTGATGGTGTGGGGGTGCTTTGCTGGTGACACTGTTGGGGATTTATTCAAAATTGAAGGCATACTGAACCAGCATGGCTACCACAGCATCTTGCAGCGGCATGCTATTCCATCCGGTTTGCGTTTAGTTGGACCATCATTTATTTTTCAACAGGACAATGACCCCAAACACACCTCCAGGCTGTGTAAGGGCTATTTGACCATGAAGGAGAGTGATGGGGTGCTGCGCCAGATGACCTGGCCTCCACAGCCACCGGACCTGAACCCAATCGAGATGGTTTGGGGTGAGCTGGACCGCAGAGTGAAGGCAAAAGGGCCAACAAGTGCTAAGCATCTCTGGGGACTCCTTCAAGACTGTTGGAAGACCATTTCATGTGACTACCTCTTGAAGCTCATCAAGAGAATGCCAAGAGTGTGCAAAGCAGTAATCAAAGCAAAAGGTGGCTACTTTGAAGAACCTAGAATATGACATATTTTCACTTGTTTCACACTTTTTTGTTATGTATATAATTCCACATGTGTTAATTCGTAGTTTTGATGCCTTCAGTGTGAATCTACAATTTTCATAGTCATGAAAATAAAGAAAACTCTTTGAATGAGAGGGTGTGTCCAAACTTTTGGTCTGTACTGTATATCCAAAGAATATTGAGCAAAAAATGACATGAATATACATGGTTGATTGTATGAAAAATCAGTGCAGATTGCTCAATGATTAGGTCAGAGGTAGGCTAAAATAAATATATATATATATATATATATAGATATATATATATATATATATATATATATATATATATATATATATAGAGAGAGAGAGAGAGAGAGAGAGAGAGAGAGAGAGAGAGAGAGAGAGAGAGAGAGAGAGAGAGAGAGAGAGAGAGAGAGAGAGAGAGATAATGAGCGAATATATATAAAATTCTCACAATGGATGCATATTAAATGGATGACTGACTGTATATGTCCAATTAGTAGAAAGATATGAGGGGCAATTTGGGATTAGTAAAAGGGACATCACCTCATGGATGGAAAAGTGTGAAGAATGCACTAAAAGACTGGGAGGGGAGAACAGGGAGGACACGCATGCTCCGAAATGAGTTGTCATCCTCGATTGAATAAACAGAAGTTCACATCTTTACTCATCTAGTCGTTCAGTTGCACCGAAAATTGTCTTCACGGAGGGTGTATCGCCTGAGGGCACCACCCTCTCCAATTCCATCTGAGACAAGTCAGCAGGAGTCTAAAGAGGAGTCAGAGGAGGATGGTGGCTGGGGGAGGAGGAACAAGAAGAGCAGGCTTTGAGGGGGACTTCAAACTATTCGTGGATCCATGGTGTTGTCCGTGGCTGGGGGGAGGAGACCGAGGGCGACATTCTGCTGGGCGATGAGCAGGGGCCAGGGCGCTCCACCACTTCCAATTTAGTGCAAATGGGGGCCTTCATGCTCCAGTGTCTGCAGAGGGACCCCCATATAAAAAGCCTAAAGGGCAAGGACCAGTACTGGGTGGCAACGCACTTAGACCCCCGGTACAAACACAAAATGGCGGACAGAAGAATTTCCACCCACAGCGAAACAGGTGCGGGTACCAATCCTACCGCGCCTGCAAGAAGAGGGCGGTTTGAAGATGGGTTGGTCCTTCAAACTGAATTATCCTACACTTCTATCAAACAACAAATAAAAGATTTAAACATCCTTTATATGTCGTGGATAGGCAGTAAGAATCTTGTGAAGACATACTTACTTCCCAAACTGCTCACTTAATGCAAACGCTCTCCATATTTTTACCGGAGTCATACTTATTGTCTATCCGCAGACTCTTTTCCTCCTTTATCTGGAAACAAGCCAGACCACGCTTGGCTTACTCCACATTGGCATTGCCCAAACACAAGGGAGGCTCTGGGCTGCCAGTTGTCAAAACATACTACCTATCCATCCAATTGAGACTTCACTCTGAACACCAAATTAAGTTGTCAAATTGCTTGAATGTTACTCTCTCCCCCTGACATAGCTAACTTGTGGAAGGTGCCTACTAAGCTACACCATTTATGCCACTGAGACTTCTTCCCTTCTATCTACAAAACAGCTACAGTGGATATAAAAAGTCTACACACCCCTGTTAAAATGTCAGGTTTCTGCGCTGTAAAAAAAATGAGACAAAGATAAATCATTTCAGAACTTTTTCCACCTTTAATGTGACCTATAAACTGTACCACTTAATTGAAAAACAAACTGAAATATTTTAGGTGGATGGAAGAAAAAATAATAATAATGTGGTTGCATAGGCGTGCACACCCTCTTATAACTGGGGATGTAGCTGTGTTGAGAATTAAGCAATCACATTTAAAATCATGTTAAATAGGAGTCAGCATACACCTGTCATCATTTAAAGTGCCTGTGATTAACCCCAAATAAAGTTCAGCTGCTCTAGTTGGTCTTTCCTGACATTTTCTTAGTCGCATCCCACAGCAAAAGCCATGGTCCACAGAGAGCTTCCAAAGCATCAGAGGGATCTCATTGTTAAAATGTATCAGTCAGGAGAAGGGTACAAAAGAATTGCCAAGGCATTAGATATACCATGGAACACAGTGAAGACAGTCATCATCAAGTGGAGAAAATATGGCACAACAGTGACATTACCAAGAACTGGACGTCCCTCCAAACTTTATGCAAAGACGAGAAGAAAACTGGTCTGGGAGGCTACCAAGAGGCCTTCAGCAACATTAAAGGAGATGCAGGAATATCTGGCAAGTACTGGCTGTGTGGTACTTGTGACAACAATCTCCCGTATTCTTCATATGTCTGGACTATGGGGTAGAGTGGCAAGACCAAAGCCTTTTCTTACGAAGAAAAAGATTCAGGCCAGGCTACATTTTGCAAAAACACACCTGAAGTCTCCCAAAAGCATGTGGGAAAAGGTGTTATGGTCTGATAAAACGAAAGTTGAACTTTTTGGCCCTAATTCCAAAAGATATGTTTGGGGCAAAAACAACACTGCACATCACCAAAAGAACACCATACCCACCGTGAAGCATGGTCGTGGCATCATGCTTTGGGGCTGTTTTTCTTCAGCTGGAACTGGGGCCTTAGTTAAGCTAGAGGGAATTATGAATACCAGTCAATATTGGCACAAAACCTTCAGGCTTCTGCTAGAAAGCTGAACATGAAGAGGAACTTTCAGCATGACAACGACCCAAAGCATACATCCAAATCAACAAAGGAATGTCTTCACCAGAAGAAGATTAAAGTTTTGGAATGGCCCAGCCAGAGCCCAGACCTGAATCCGATTGTAAATCTGTAGGGTGAGGGCTGTGCACATGAGATGCCCTCGCAATCTGAGTGTTTTTGCAAAGAAGAGTGGGCAAATCTTGCCAAGTCAAAATGTGCCATGCTGATAGACTCATACCCCAAAAGACTGAGTGCTGTAATAAAATCAAAAGGTGCTTCAACAAAGTATTAGTTTAAGGGTGTGCACACTTATGCAACCATATTTTATTTGAATTATGTTTTCTTCCCTCTACCTAAAAGATTTCAGTTTGTTTTTCAATTGAGTTGTACAGTTTACAGGTCACATTAAAAGGTGGAAAGAGTTCTGAAATGATTTATCTTTGTCTCATTTTTTTACATCACAGAAACCTGACATTTTAACAGGGGTGTGTAGACTTTTTATTTCCACTGTATGTTGATGCCCTTGGAATTTGGTCTGTATTTGGGGACCGCACTGTCGGGGGCATGCTAAAGGGAAATGTGATCACCATTCTGTGTGACCTCTAGGAGTCGCTCCTGGTTTCGAAATGGTCATCCATTCATTACTCTCATTTCAGTTCATTGTTCCATCAATATTTAGCCATTGCCCAAAGAAATTATATACCTTCTTGGTACGATGCTATATTAGACTCCTCTAACCCAAGTAGAAAATTAATTTCGCTTATCTACAACAAAATATTAGAAACTAATATTCCCACTAAGCCACATTTTATCCAACAATGGGAAACAGAGATGGGAATGACATTATCCGACAGTGACACATCTAAGATCCTCAAAAATTCACATGGTATCTCGAGATGTGTCAGGTTACAAGAAACCTCATACAAGTTGATCACACAATGGTACCGTACCCCAGACAAACTACATAGAATGGACCCCTCCTTACCCTCAGCTTGTTGGAGATGCCAGAATAATCCAGGTACGGTCTACCATATCTGGTGGACATGCCCGAGAATAACTCCCTATTGGGAAACAGTGTTTAAAGCGGTCCATCATATCTGCTCCATAGCTACAACTTATTCGCCTTCACTGGTACTTTTAAACTTACCTACTCAACATTATCCACTGGATAGGCATTCATTGTCTTCTTATCTTATAGTGGCGGCAAAACTTCTCATTCCACTCCATTGGCAGTCAGAACAGGTGCCCCCTATATCAGATTGGATCCAAAAAGTCCATGAATTATGTAGGTTAGAGAAATTATATAGTTGGGAGAATTTCTCCCACGACTACCATCTTGACCTTTGGTCCCCCTAGTTTAAGTGGTGCAACAAGAATACCAATACCCCATCCTCCACACCTTGAATGCCTCCGCTTCTCCTTCTATTTCGATGGTATACTAATGTTTCCTGCATGCTACATTATAGGATTTTCTTTCCTGTACCAGGATATGCAGTATCTTTTTATTATCTTCCTTAGGCCTCATGCACATGACAGTTTATTTTCACGGTCCGCAAAAACGGGGTCCGTAGGTCCGTGATCCGTGACCGTTTTTTCGTCCGTGGGTCTTCCTTGATTTTTAGAGGATCCACGGACATGAAAAAAAAGTCGTTTTGGTGTCCGCCTGGCCGAGCGGAGCCAAACGGATCCGTCCTGAATTACAATGCAAGTCAATGGGGACGGATCCGTTTGACGTTGACACAATATGGTGCCATTTCAAACGGATCCGTCCCCATTGACTTTCAATGTAAAGTCTGGAGTTCTTTTATACCATCGGATTGGAGTTTTCTCCAATCCGATGGTATATTTTAACTTGAAGCGTCCCCATCACCATGGGAACGCCTCTATGTTAGAATATACTGTCGGATATGAGCTACATCGTGAAACTCAGATCCGACAGTATATTCTAACACAGAGGCGTTCCCATGGTGATGGGGACGCTTCTAGTTAGAATACACTACAAACTTTGTACAAGACTGCCCCCTGCTGCCTGGCAGCACCCGATCTCTTAGAGGGGGATATGATAGCACAATTAACCCCTTCAGGTGCGGCACCTGAAGGGGTTAATTGTACTATCATATCCCCCTGTAAGAGATCAGGGCTGCCAGGCAGCAGGGGGCAGTCCCCCCCCCCCCTCCCCAGTTTGAATATCGTTGGTGGCACAGTGTGCGCCCCCCATCGGGCCCCCCCTTCCTCCCTCTATTGTTATAAATCGTTGGTGGCACAGTGTGCGCCCCCCATCGGCCCCCCTCCCTCTATAGAAGTAACAACATTGGTGGCCAGTGTGCGGCCTCCCATCTCCCCCCCCCCCCCCCCCCCCGATCATTGGTGGCAGCGGAGTTCCGATCGGACTCCCAGTTTAATCGCTGGGGCTCCGATCGGTAACCATGGTAACCAGGACGCTACTGCAGTCCTGGTTGCCTTGGTTACTTAGCAATAGTACAATAGTAGAAGATTCATAGTTACCTGCTTGCTGCTGCGATGTCTGTGTCCGGCCGGGAGCTCCACCTACTGGTAAGTGACAGGTCTGTGCGGCGCATTGCTAAAGAACGGTCACTCACCAGTAGGAGGAGCTCCCGGCCGGTCACAGACATCGCAGCAGCAAGCAGGTAAGTATGATTCTTCTACTGTTGTACTATTGCTAAGTAACCATGGCAACCAGGGCTGCAGTAGCTTCCTGGTTGCCATGGTTACCGATCGGAGCCCCAGCGATTAAACTGGGACTCTGATCGGAACTCCGCTGCCACCAATGATCGGGGGGGGGGGGGGATGGGAGGCCGCACACTGCCACCAATGTTGTTACTGCTATAGAGGGAGGGGGTCCGATGGGGGGCGCACACTGTGCCACCAACGATTTATAACAATAGAGGGAGGAAGGGGGGTCCGATGGGGGGCGCACACTGTGCCACCAACGATTTATAACAATAGAGGGAGGAAGGGGGGGCGCACACTGTGCCACCAACGATTTATTACACTAGAGGGAGGAAGGGGGGCCCGATGGGGGGCGCACACTGTGCCACCAACAATATTCAAACTGGGGGGGGGGGTCTGCCCCCTGCTGCCTGGCAGCCATGATCTCTTACAGGGGGATATGATAGTACAATTAACCCCTTCAGGTGCCGCACCTGAAGGGGTTAATTGTGCTATCATATCCCCCTGTAAGAGATTGGGTGCTTCCAGGCAGCAGGGGTCAGTCTTGTACAAAGTTTGTAGTGTATTCTAACTAGAAGCGTCCCCATCACCATGGGAACGCCTCTGTGTTAGAATATACTGTCGGATATGAGTTTTCACGAAGTGAAAACTTAGATCTGAAAAAGCTTTTATGCAGACGGATCTTCGGATCCGTCTGTATGAAAGCAACCTACAGCCACGGATCACGGACACGGATGCCAATCTTGTGTGCATCCGTGTTCTTTCACGGACCCATTGACTTGAATGGGTCCGTGAACCGTTGTCCGTCAAAAAAAATAGGACAGGTCATATTTTTTTGACGGACAGGATACACGGATCACGGCCTCGGCTGCAAAACGGTGCATTTTCCGATTTTTCCACGGACCCATTGAAAGTCAATGGGTCCGCGAAAAAAAACGGAAAACGGCACAACGGCCACGGATGCACACAACGGTCGTGTTCATGAGGCCTTAGATTTATTGGCCATCTGTACTGCCCATGTGATCCTAGGCATATTGCGTTGATTGTACAACAATGCAGAATTGACCATTACAATGTAAGCTTGTCTTTATGAAAACTAAATAAAATAAAAAAATAAATAAAAAAAAATGCTGTATTACAACCAGTGCCCTACGACAAAATGGAGGCTGTTGTGAAGGCCCTCATGGAGGCTAATAAGCAGCAGCAGGAGACTAACCAGTTGCTGCTATAACACGTGATGGCTTTGCAGACAGCAGGAGCAACCCTGAGCGTCCACGATGCCCGGAAAGCAGTCCGTGCCGCGATTCCTAAGATGACCCCAGCAGACAACATCGAAAACCTACCTGGCAATGTACGAGAAAGTGGCCATCAGGGAAAAGCTACCCCGTGACCAGTGGGCTGAGGCCGTCGCTCCATTCCTGGTATCAGATTCCCAGCGGGTGCAGTGTCAGACTGGGGTACCTAGGGACCACCAGTAAAATTTATTTTGGGGGCCCACCGTACGGATACATTCAAATATAATAAATAATCTAAACATTTTTTTATATGAACATAAGCTGGTTGATGTGCTGTACATTGAATATATGTAGTGTACTAAATCTAATGTGTTATGTGCCACTTGTGCAGGGGGTGGGAGACTAGGGGCCCACCGGGGGATTCCCCTGTACCCCTGTGGGCCAGTCCGAGCCTGAGCGGGTGTATTTTGACTTGCCGGACCATCAAGCGGCCGACTACCAAAAAGTATAGGGTGAGATTTTGGCAAGACTGGGGGTGAATGTGTTGGTCCGGGTCCAGCAGGTACATCAGTGAGGGTTTAAGCCGGCTGAGCCTGTGAGGACCCAGTATTATGATTTAGTCCACCTCTTGCAAAAGTGGCTAGAGCCTGATGTGCTGAGTCCCACGGCTATGCTGGATAGACTATTGGCTGATATGTTCTGGAGGGCTCTGCCACCCCCTTTCCAGCACTGGATCAGCCAGGTGTCTCCTGGCAACGCCATAAAAATGGTGGACCTGGTGGAGGGCTACGAGGCTAATAAAACTGTTACAAGGGGTTCTTTTGGGAGGAGGCCAGTCAAACCCCGTAAATCACCATCCCAGACCCAGCGACTTGTACCAACCAAACCCATCTGGGGTGTACCCTCTACAGACCTGGCTCCGATAGTCTGCTGGCGGTGTCAGGAGCCGGGCCATGTAAGAGCTGACTGTCCCCATCAGGTGGAACCAATGGATACTAACTATAGCTACCGTCAGTCGCTATATGCCAGGAAGCTGTGTGCAGCAGGTACCCCAAAAACTCTAAACCACCTGTGCCTGGTGGAGGTAGGAGACACTCCAGCGAAGGCTCTGCTGGACTCAGGGAGTCTGGTGTCCCCAGTAAGGGCTCCCCTGGTACGGTCAGTGGAGTATACTGGCCAGAAAGTCGGGGTCATGTGCATCCATGGAGACTAAAAAAGACTATCCCACCGCCCTGATGTCTCTAACCACAGGGGCTGGCAGATGGACTCATGAAGTGGCAGTTGCCCCAAATTTACATTACGAACTGCTAAAAGAGTGACTCATACCCATGAGACAGGGGTAACCCTAGCAAAGTGGCCCGGCTCGGGGGGGAGGCCTGAAAGATGGGAACCTGAGACAGAAGGGCCAGCGGTAGAAGTGACCGCCACTTTGGTGGAAGAGGGGGAGACAACCCCGCTAAGTGTGATGGTGGGAGACGTGAAGGACTTGACGGCGGGTCCTAAATGTCTCCGGGGATATTTTGGTACTGCCCAATGTCCGGACCCAACCCTATCCTGCACCTGGAAAAGGTGTTAATAGTAGATGGTGAACCACAACAACCTGGGGCAGAGTCTGTTTCCCTGTTTTGTGGTTCATCAGGATATGTTGTATCGGGTAAACTAACTACAGGGTGAGCCTATTAAACAGTTGGGTGGTCCCCAAGGCTAATCGAAAGCTTGTGTTAGATCTAGCCCACCAACACTTTCTCGGGGGTCACCTGGCGCTGCAGAAAACTCAGGATCGTATTATACAGCGGTTTTACTGGCCCAGCATATTTAAAGAAGTGGAAGAATTTTGTAAGTCTTGCCCGACCTGCCAGATAACTAGCCTCCAGCCACATTTCCGTAGTCCCCTAGTACCTCTCCCGATTATTAAAGTACTCTTTGACCGAATAGCTATGGACCTCATAGGCCCAGTACCGAAGTCTGCCAGAGGGCATCAAGACATTTTAGTCATTCTAGACTACACCACTCGGTACCCGGAGGCTGTGCCACTGCGACATACCTCGGCTAAACTCATAGCTAAGGAGTTAATAGAGATGTTTTCCCAAGTGGAACTACCTAAAGAGGTTCTGACTGACCAAGGGACCCCTTTTATGTCCAAGGTGATGAGGGATCTCTGTAAGTTGCTGCACATAAAACAACTACGGATGTCCATTTACCACCTGGACGGTCTGGTAGAACAGTTTAACCAAACATGAAAAAAATGTTGAAAAAAGGTAGTGTCTAAAGATGGGAAGGACTGGGACCTCCTTCTGCCCTATCTCATGTTTGCAATGCTAGAGGTATCCCAGGCCTCTACTGGGTTCTCGCCCTTCGAATTGCTATATGGCAGACACCCTCGTGGTCTCTTGGACGTGGCCAAAGAGGCGTGGGAACAACAACCTACCCCACATAAAAAAGTGTAATGGAGTACGTTATCCAGATGCAAGATCGGATAGAGACAGTGTTCCTCTTGTTAGGGAGCTTATGGAGGCAGCTCAGCGAGCCCAGAGTCGGGTCTAAAATCGGCAGGCTCGGGTCCGGATCTTTAACTCGGGTGATCGAGTTTTGGTTCTGTTGCCGACTGTGGACAGTAAGTTCCTGGCTAGGTGGCAGGGGCCCTACGAGGTACTCGAGAAAATTAGAGATGTAAATTACAAGGTACACCAGCCAGTGCAGCGAAAGCAGGTTTACCATATGAAATTTACTCAAACCGTGGAAAGATAGGGAAACCTGTACAGAAGACAGCCCGCGGCCGGGTTTTCTAGAAGAGGTACCGACCCCTCTTGTCTGATGCAAGAGAGGCAGCTGCCACAGTAAAAATTGCTGACAGCCTCTCCTCTAAACAGACTCAGGAGGCCAGGAAGTGGATGTGTTCTCAGACCTCCCTGGACACTTCCATAATCCAGTATGACATTGTCACTGAGCCTCAGGCAAAAGTCTTATTAAAACTATACCGGGTACCTGAGGCTCGGCAACAAGCCATATCGGAGGAGGTGCAGCTAATGTTGTAGCTAGACGTCACTGAGGAGTCAAAAAGTAAGTGGGACAATCCTATAGTATTGATACCCAAGCCAGACGGCACGTTGCTGTTTTGTAACGACTTTCGAAAACTTAACGAGTTTTCCAAATTTGATGCGTATCCCATGCCCCGGGTGGATGAGATCATCGAGAGGTTAGGACAAGCCCGGTATTTTTGAGTTTTGGTCCTCACGAAAGGGTACTGGCAGGTGCCTTTAACGGAGGCTGCCATAGAGAAAACTGCCTTCATCAGGCCTGAGAGGCTGTATCAATATAAGGTTTTACCCTTTGGTCTGCATGGCGCCCCCGCCACTTTTTAGCGACTAATGGACATTGTGCTTCGTCCACATAATCAGTATGCTTTGGCTTACCTGGACGATATTGTTATCCACAGTACCGACTGGGAAAGTCACCTACTCAAAGTGCAGGCTGTAGTGGACTCCCTTCAGAAAGCTGGACTAACCGCTAACCCAAAAAAATGTGCGATAGGGTTAGAAGAGCCTAAGTACCTGAGGTATGTCATAGGGCACGGAGTCATCAAACCCCAAGTGAACAAAATAGAGGCAATACGGAATTGGCCCCGACTTGTCACCACTAGTCAAATAAAGTAATTCCTGGGAATGGTGGGCTATTACATGAGGTTTGTTCTCCACTTTGCTACTCTATCCGCACCCTTGACAGGGCTCTTGAAGGGACGAAAATCAGTTATGGTTCGCTGGGATGATCGGGCGGAAGAGGCTTTTGCCGCTTTGAAGTCGTCCCTGTGTGGGTCCCCGGTTTTGGTGACGTCTGACTTCAAGAGGAAGTTTCTGGTACAAACGGATGCTTCCGAAGTAGGCCTCGGCGCTGTACTGTTTCAGGAAGTCAACGGGGAGGAGCATTACGTTTTCTTTCCAAGCTGCAAGCTCACCCCAGCCGAAACCAGGTACAAGTATAGTGGAGAGAGAGTGCCTGGCTATCAAGTGGGCACTTAAGTCTCTCCGCTACTATTTGTTGGAGAGAAAGTTCTGCCTGGTGACCAACCACTCCCCTCTCAAGTGGATGAGCCAGGCCAAAGACAGGAATGCCCGGGTCACCCGATGGTTTTTCTCTGCAGAACTTTAAGTTCTCGTTAGAACACAGAGCAGGCCGGTTGCAGGTAAACAGGTTGAACAAAGGGTGTATGTGACACAATGAAGGGTTGTGTTTGGCAAGTCAGGTATTTTCCTCCCAGCATGTGCGGCTGGGCTGGTTTCCAGCCAGGTGAGGTCAAATACCGGACTGGAGTTTAAGTGCCGGTCTGGGTTTTGGCGGCACCTGGCTGTCCTTAAATAGGCAGCTGGGCTCAGCAGAGAGGTCTCTGTTTTTGGGATCTGAGGCTTTGTGCCATGCTGGAGGGCTGAGAGCCGCATGCTGGGGAAACAGGCCTCCTAAAGCCTGCTGTGGACTACTGGAGGCAGAACAAGGTGACTTGTGTTATATGAACTTTCCATTGTGTGTGAATTAACACCAAGACTGCAAAGGTACATGCTGTTTTGTGCAATTGCCTCAAGTGTGAGTAAACACTGACATTTTGAGTTAACAACTTGTATTTTGCCTCTGTACTGCGCCCGCTTACCCCATCTACCAGAGCAAAACCCCACACTATGTTAACGATAATACAGCCGGATCCGTTCATAACAGATGCAGACGGTTGTATTATCAGTAACGGAAGTGTTTTTGCTGATCCCTGCCGGATCCGGCAAAAACACAAGTCTGAAAGTAGCCTAACTGGGAGCATTCTTTTTTAAGCCTCATTTACATGTCCGTGTCCGTACTCAAATCCGTCAGCAGGTGGTCAGTGATGCATCCGTGAAGCTGTCTGTGTGTCCATTTTTTGCTGTCCGTGTTTCACTGACACTGAACAGCTGAAAAATAATTTTCAAAGAATCTCTTCTTAATGATCCATGAAACACGGATGGCATCCGTTGTTTTCACGGACCTATAAACTATAATGGGCGTGATGGATCCGTGAACATGGACAAAATAGAGCACGCATCCGTGCTAAAAACACAAATCCACGGACCGCACTAAAACACTGATTTCTGAATACACACAGTAAAATGAATGGGGACGTGTGCTGTCCGTGGAGAACATGTACAGCACACGGACGTGTGAATGAGGCTTTACCAACTACATTCTTGGCTAGTCTATAGGGCCTGTGGGGATTCGCTCTGGTAAGCAGGGTGAGCGGACGCAGTACAGAGGCAAAATCAAGGTTGCAAATCAAAAGTTCTGTGTTTATTCACACAATGAAAGAAAACAAGGCAAAAGTAAGTGTTCATTTTTGGTGCCTGTTCACACCACACAAAGTTGACAGTGCAAAAAGACTTCACCTGGTCAGCAGATGATTTTCACCCACAGTCCGCAGCAGGCTTTAGAGGCTTGTTTCCCCAGCCTATGGCTCTCACAAATCAATGCCTGTGTCTCAAACCACAGACTCCTCTGTCATGGAGGATAATCCACACCAGCTGAACGTGCTGGCTAGGTTTTTATATTCCAGCCAAACCCCGGCCTGGAACCGTGGGGAACAGCCACCCACCCTGCTCTTTGACTGCTCCCAATAAGAACCGGCCCGGATCGGCTTTACAGCCATACTAACAGTTGAAGTGTCAGACTGCACTACAGAACTGACACTTCAGGAAAAAATCCGGTTCTTACCTCACCGAGGCCAGGAACCTCGGTGACACGTATCTTCCGTCAATGACGGCTCCTTGTTCCTTCTTACAGGCCATACTTTACCACTATAATACTCCAAGTTCATATACAGGTTATTTTCTCAGATTCATTGCCACTCATGATACTCTTAAAAAAAATGGGGGGAGGGGATTGTCTTCATAAGCTAACTCCCTAAGGCCTCTTTCACACGGGCGAGTTTTCCGCGCGGGGTGAACACATTGCACCCGCACTAAATCCGGACCCATTCATTTCTATGGGGCTGTGCACATGAGCGGTGATTTTCACGCATCACTTGTGCGTTGCGTGAAAATCGCAGCATGCTCTATATTGTGCGTTTTCCACGCAACGCAGGCCCAATAGAAGTGAATGGGGCTGCATGAAAATCGCAAGCAAGTGCGGATGCGGTGCGATTTTCACACGTGGTTGCTAAGATAACAGTCTATTCACTGTATTATTTTCTCTTCTAACATGGTTACAAGGGAAAATAATAGCATTCTTTAATACAGAATGCTTAGTAGAAGGTCAATTGAGGGTTAAAAAATAAAAAAAATGAACTCATCTCCTCCTCTTGATCGCGTAGCAGCCGGTCTCTTCTTACTACTGTAATCATTAGCTGCCGGATAAAGGACCTGTGATTCACCATGGTAAAAGATCATGTGTCGTACCATGTGATGACCGGAGTGACGTCATCAAAGGTCCTGTTCCTGTAATTAATGCTCACCACAGGTCCTATTCAACAAAGGAGACAGAAGGAGATGCCGGGCCGCGATCAAGTGGACTAAGGTGAGTTAAATTATTATTTTTAACCCCTCCAGCGCTGTTTTACTTAGCATTCTGTATTCAGAATGCTATTATTTTCCCTTATAACCATGTTATAAGGGAAAATATTAATGATCGGGTCTCCATCCCGATCGTCTCTTAGCAACCGTGCGTGAAAATCGCACTGCATCCGCACTTGCTTGCGGATGCTTGCGATTTTCACGCAACCCTATTCATTTCTATGGGGCCTGCGTTACGTGAAAAACGCAGAATATAGAGCATGCAGCGATTTTCACGCAACGCATAAGTGATGCGTGAAAATCACCGCTCATGTGAATAGCCCCATAGAAATGAATGGGTCGGTATTCAGTGCGGGTGCAATGCGTTCAACTCGCGCATCGCATCCGCGCGGAATACTCGCCCGTGTGAAAGGGGCCTTATTCTGCGTTTTTCACGCAGCCATGGGCCCATAGAAGTGAATGGGGCTTCAGTGAAAAACGCATTGCATCCGGAAGCAAGTACGGATGCAGTGCGTTTTTCACTGATGGTTGCTAAGAGATGTTGTTTGTAAACCTTCAGTTTTTTATCACGCGCGTGAAAAACGCATCAAAACGCATTGCACCCGCGCGGAAAAAAACTGAACGCAATCGCAGACAAAACTGACTGAATTTGCTTGTAAAATGGTGCGAGTTTCACTGAACGCATCCGGACCTAATCGGTCACGGTTCGTGTGAAAGGGGCCTTAGGGCTCATGCCGTCCGGGCCCGTGCTGCGCGCTAAGCGTAGGGCCACCGTATGCAGACGCAGGAACCATTCACTTGAATGGGGTACGCAATCCGCATCCAACGGTCCACACCAAAAAAAAGTAGTGCAATGGTCGTGGGAATGAGCCCTAAGACTGGCTCCGGGAGATACGCTCCATGTGATGGATGCACAAAAGCTTCAACTCAAGTGTGAACAAAGCCTACAGCTAGCCCAACATAACCTGTCGCCTATCCTGGCTGGTTTTAGTAAATAAATTGCATCCCCCATAATATAAAAGGCCTTTCTTCTTTCCGTCATTTGTTATTGCTCCTATATGTATATATTTCGGATGACTACATCTCATGTGCAGCATGGCCAGCTTCAAAGTTTGGGGAAAATGAAATTGCAAAGCGAGTGGAATGGTATAAAACTGCTGTCACAGCTCTGATAACCCCTGGAAATAGAAAAATCCCCTTTAAGATTTGTGGCATCCTAGTTCACACTTCTAGAGTATTATATTATATATCACTTCGTGGGAGTATTTGTACGACTGGCACATACACAAGGCTGTATACGTAGTTCTCCTCTCAACCACCCCGGGGCGCTGTTTGCCCTCAGCCCACCTCCGCTCAGATCTGCAAACTAATGCCATCTCCGCGCATGCGCTGAGTCCAAACAGCCGAAGGTTTTTACCGCGCACGCGCGTTCTGTCGCCGTCGCTGTCGCTGAGCGTGCGCGGCCGCGGGTTGTCGGTTGTCTGCCCGTTGTTCAGTTCTGGTAATGTGCGGGAGCGGTGTGTGTGACTCGGTGGTGTCATGCGGCAGGAGGGGCTGTTATATCCTTAGGACGCGGCTTATCAAAGCCAAGCGCTACGTGGTTATGGAGTGACGGGAATGGCCGGGGCCATGTTATAGGTGTGCAGGGGGGGGGGGGGGCGTTACTGGGCTGTTACATGTGTCCGGGAATTTCAGGACCCCACACAGCCTGGGACTGTGCCTCCTTCTCTGCTATCTGGGGGACAGGCTGTGGGAGGGCAGTGACCCGGATGGCAGGGGGAGGCAGTGGGCAGGAGGGGTATATTAGGCTAGTTTTACAATAGGGGAGATTTATCAAAACTGGTGTAAAGTAGAACTGGCTTAGGTGCCCATAGCAACCAATCAGATTCCTCCTTTCATTTTCCAAAGGAGCTGTGTGGAAGGGTGGAATCTGGTTGCTAGGGGCAACTAAGGGCTCTTTCACACTTGCGTTGTCCGGATCCGGCATGTACTCCACTTGCCGGAATTACATGCCGGATCCGGAAAAACGCAAGGGAACTGAAAGCATTTGAAGACGGAGCCGTCTTCAAAATGCTTTCAGTGTTACAATGGCAGCCAGGACGCTATTAAAGTCCTGGTTGCCATAGTAGGAGCGGGGGAGCGGTATACTTACCGTCCGTGCGGCTCCCGGGGCGCTCCAGAATGACGTCAGAGCGCCCCATGTGCGTGGATGACGTGCCATGCGATCACGTCATCCATGTGTGTGGGGACGCCCTGACGTCACTCTGAAGCGCCCCGGGAGCCGCACGGACGGTAAGTATACTGCTCCCCCGCTCCCCACTACACTTTACCATGGCTGCCAGGACTTTAGCGTCCCGGCAGCCATGGTAACCATTCAGAAAAAGCTAAACGTCGGATCCGGCAATGTGCCGAAACGACGTTTAGCTTAAGGCCGGATCCCGATCAATGCCTTTCAATGGGCATTAATTCCGGATCCGGCCTTGCGGCAAGTGTTCAGGATTTTTGGCCGGAGCAAAAAGCGCAGCATGCTGCAGTATTTTCTCCAGCCAAAAAACGTTCCGTCCTGAACTGAAGACATCCTGATGCATCCTGAACGGATTTCTCTCCATTCAGAATGCATTAGGATAATCCTGATCAGGATTCTTCCGGCATAGAGCCCCGACGACGGAACTCTATGCCGGAAGAAAAGAACGCAAGTGTGAAAGGGGTTACTTCCACACTTGTGTTGTTAATTCCAGTATTGAGATCCGGCAGAGGATCCCAATACCAGAATTAAACGGATCTATTTTGATTTTGCACATCAGGATGCATCCGTTCCGTTGTGTGTAATCGAAACGGAAAAAACTGATCCATCACTAAATACATTAAAAGTCAATAGGTGACGGATCAGTTTTTTTAGGCTCCTAAAAAAAAAAACGGATCCGTCTCCATTTACTTGCATTGTTTTCAGTGCTGGATCAGTTTTTTTTTTTTTCGTTTTTATGACCAGAGGTAAAACTGCAGCTTGCCGCTTTTTGTGTCCAGTCAGAACGGAATCAGTCTGCGTTATTCATTAAAAAAAAAGTCTGTCAAAACGGATCCGTCCTGACTTACATTGAAAGTCAATGGGGGACGGATCTGTTTTCAATTGCATTAGGCCTATTGCACACGACCGTATGGCTTTTTCAGTGTTTTGCGGTCCGTTTTTCATGGATCCGTTGTTCCGTTTTTTGTTTCCGTTGTGTTTCCGTTTCTGTTCCGTTTTTCCGTATGGCATATACAGTATACAGTAATTACATAGATAAAATTGGGCTGGGCATAACATTTTCAATAGATGGTTCAGGAAAAAACGAAACGGAAGACATACGGATGCATTTCCGTATGTGTTCCGTTTTTTTTGCGGATCCATTGACTTGAATGGAGCCACGGACTGTGATTTGCGGGCAATAATAGGACATGTTCTATGTTAAAACGGAACGGAAATACGGAAACGGAATGCATACGGAGTACATTCCGTTTTTTTTGCGGAACCATTGAAATAAATGGTTCCGTATACGGAACGCAAAAAACGGCCAGTAAACGAAAAAAAAAAACGGCCGTGTGCAATAGGCCTTATATTGTGTCAGTGAAAAACGGATCCGTCCCCATTGACTTACGTTGTAAGTCTAGACGGATCCGTTAGGCACCGCATCGTCAGACGGTCACCAAAACGCTGCAAGCTGTGTTTTAGTGACCGTCTAAAAAACGTAACTGAGACCAAACGCAGCCAAACTGATGCATTTTGAGCGTATCCTTATCCATTCAGAATCTATTGGGGCTGAACTGATCCCCCCCCCCCCCCCACTTCTACTGTAAAAACATATTCCCGAAGTCTGGTTTGGTTCCAAGGTACCGAAAAAAATAACTATACATATGTGGTATTGTCATCGTACTGACCCAGAGAATGAAGGGCACAGGTCAGTTTTGCGGCAAACAGAACGCTGTGGGAACAAAATGCGTAAAACGGTAGAGGAATAACGTTTTATTTCCAATTCCAACCCGTTTGGAAGTTTTTTCCTGCTTCCCACTACATTGTACGCCATATTAAATGGCGGCATTGGAAAGTGCAACTTGTCCCGCAATAAATAAGCCCTCATACAGCCATGATAACGGAAAAAGTTATGGCTCAAGGAAGATGGGGGGGGGGAAATGAAAACACGAAAACGAAAAAACCTCCGGTAACCTAAGTATTAAAGATGGCACCCCCTCTGGAGTCCAGCGGGCGCCATAGCCACCGGGTGCGTGCTGTTTCACACAGCAGACCCCCGGAGGCTAATGTCTGTGACCAGCGCAAATGCTGATTGCAGTCATTTAACCCCTCAGATGCTGTGGCTATCTGAGAGTGCAAAACCTGGAAGTGCTGCCTGAACGGCTCCCCCATGTGGTGACTGTGGGAGCTGTTTATTGCCTGTGAAAAGCCAGTGCCTATACAAATTGTGATCCAATGATTGTATGTTATAGTCACCTAGGGGACTTAAAAGAAGTAAAAAAAAAAAAAGGAAAAAAAGTAACATGTTTTTAAAAGGAAAAAAATGTAAAAGTCCAATTCACCCCTATCATAGGCACCGCCGCATGTGAAAACGCCCATACTATTAAAATATATATTAAAAAAAAAATTATCCCAGACGGTGAATGGCGTAACAGTTAAAAAAAAAAATTACTACCAACTCAAGAAATGTAATAAAATGTATCAAAGTCATATACAACCCAAAATGGTATCACTACAATGTACAGATCGCCCCACATAAAATGATCCCTCACACAGTTCTGTAGATGTAACTATAAAAAAAAGTTATGGGGGTTAGAATTTGGCGATAAAAAGAGAAAGTTATTTTTTGCCAATGTGGTATCTTTGTCATCGTACTGACGCAGTGAATGAAGGTAACCGGTCAGTTTTACCGCTTATTGAAGGCTGTAAAAACTGAACCCATAAAATTCTGGCGGAATTGCGTTTTTTTTTTTTCTGTCTCAGTTCAACCCCATATTAAAAAAATAAATAAAAATCCAGCTTCCCGCTACATCTTATTCAATATTAGAAAATACAGCTTGTCCCACAAAAAACAAGCCCTGAAATGGCTTTGTGAATGGAAAAATAAGGGTTCATGCACATGTATTTTGCGATCTGCAAAAAACACAAATGATGTCCATGTGCATTCCGTATTTTGCAGAACGGAACAGCTGGCCCCTAATAGCACAGTCTTATCCTTGTCCGTAATGCGGACAATAATAGGACATGTTCTATTTTTTTTTTGCGGAATGGAAATACGGAGATACAGAAACAGAATGCACACAGAGTAACTTCCGTTTTTTGGGGTTTTTTTTGCGGACCCATTGAAATGAATGGTTCCGTATATGATCCACAAAAAAAAAAACGGAACGGACACGTTAAGACACGTCCGTTTTTTGGGCGGACAGTTTGCGGAACCATTCACTTCAATGGGGCTGTAGAAAATACAGAAGTTACTCTGTGTGCATTCTGTTTCCGTTTGTCCGCATGGCCGTTCTGCAAAAAAGTAGTGCAAATCGCGGTCCAAGGCCCCATTGGATCCGCAAAAAATACGGAAGGCTCACCGTATTTCATCCTTATTTTGCGGATCCGTACTGTAGAAATGCTATGCCCAGCCCATATTGCTCATGTGTTTGGTGATTAATAAGTTACTGTTTCTGTATACGATCCGCAAAAAACGGATCAAATACGCAAACCATACGGATATGTTTTGTGCAATAACGGAACGGAAGAGGACTTAAATCAGAGAAAAAAACCTCAGATACGGAACAACGGATCAGTGAAAAACGGACCGCAAAACAACGGTCGTGTGCATGAGCCGTAATTCTGAGGATTTTCATTACGGATTTGCCCTTTGCAATGCAGAGAGTGAAATCTGCGTCAGAACAGACACACAAATGCACCGGTTAATGCAGGTTTCTTCTGCTGTAGATTTCACAGGGTGGGACTGGGGGAACAGAAAGTGACGGGAGATGTAAGGCTTTGTGGTGTAGCAGGGTTGGGACAGGATGTGGGCACAGGCAAGGGAGGGGGGGCACTAGGTGGATGGGCTGTGTGGGTGGAGGCGCAGGAAGAAAATGGCGGTGTGTGGGATGGGGCTACATTAGGTGACAGAAGCTCTGTGGGGGACAAGGTGGGAAACAACACGTGTATGTTAGTGCATGAGAATACAATGAATCTCGTGCAAGCTTTAGTGTACCTGCACACAATGTGGACTACGCACGTTTTGTCTGCACGGATTCTTGTGCAGAAAAACCACCATAAGGAGAAGTAGTGGTCAGGCTTGCTCCCTGCCACTCAATGGGAGTCATTTATTAAGACTGCGTACGCCAGTTTTTGGTGTAAAAAAAAAAAGTCTGATAACCCGTTTTGAAATTCTGTTAATGCTCATGCGACAAAATAGTGGCGCATGTTACGTTTTCCTGCTGCCCTAGTAGTGAGGGAGGAGTGGATGAGTGTCGGGGGCCGACAAAAAAACGCTGCTTGCTTCCGTATGTGTTTGGCCAAATCTTGGCACCAATGGCAGAAACAGGACGGATCCCTGTCGGGTCCCATTATAATCAATGGAGCCCAGTGGTTTCCAGCTACGGTGGATGCAGTGAACTCCGGCAGGCTGTTTTTCTACCAGTGTGAAACTAGCTTTAGCAGCATGGCGAGTACCACCGTGCCCTCGGCTGCCCGACATTTGGAACATATCCAGCTCCTAGGTCAATGTAGAAAGAAAATATATTTTTGTAATAAAATAATAATTTATGTAAAGGCAGGAAGGCTATTTGACAAATATAAAAAGATAGAGATTGCTGCATGTAAATGCTTCTCTCACCTCCACTGACAAGCAGGCAGTTATCAGGAAGGAGCCATTTCTTCCCAATAATTGTCTGCACGTGTAAATGCGCCTTAAGATTGCCTGGCAGTCCTAAAAATGGTGGACTTGAGGCCCCTTTGATATGATCGTTTGTGTGGTCATCTAAATCATCGTTTGCCAGCCACAGATTGTGGAGGAGATGGCTGCATGTAAATGCAACGGTCTCCTTCACTGACGAGCAGGCGATTGCCGGGATGGATCGCTTCCTTCCCGACAGTCATCTGGGAAATTGTGCAGTGTGAAGGGACGTTTAGCCACCAGTGCTCTATGACTGTTAAGGCCCCCCTTACACATTAGTCTATGAAAATACAATGAATTTGGGGCAAGCTTTAAGGTTCCTGTACACAATGTGGATTACGCACGGGTTTTTTTTTCTGCGTGGATTGTCGTGCAGAACAGACACAGCGTAACACAGTTCCAGCAAAGTGTATGAGAACAGACAAATCTCATATTTACTTCGCTTTTTTTCTTCTGTGCGGAAATTTTGAAATCCGCAGCATGTCAATTGTTCTGTTCTTTTGTATGGATTTCACCCTTTTCAATGGTAGGGTGAGACCTACAGTAAGCCGCATCAAAAACTGTGAATCATGGTTTTTGGTGAGAAAACGTACAGTAAGGGCTTGTTCACATTCCGCATCAGGTATGCGGACCCATTCACTTGAATAGGTCTGCAAATCCGTAGATGTGGTGCAGAACGGAACCCTATGGAATCACTACGGAGTGCTTTCGTGGGCTCCGTTCCATGCCTCCGCACCACAAAAAGATAGCAATTGCTCTTTCTTTTTGCGGATGGTTGGTGCGCGTGCATTGCGGACCGCAATTTGCAGTCCACAACACGGGCAGCACACGGTCGTTTGAACAAGCCCTAAACTGTACAGAAATCTGTGCAGATTTCCTGCTGGTAAACCCGCGCCCATGTGCAAGTACCCTTAGGCTACCTGTACACGTTGCGGATTGCACACAATTTTTGTCTTTGGATTCTTGTGTGAAGAAACCGTAGCGTAGTACTATACTACCAAAGTAAATGAGGATAGACAAATCTCATGTATACTTTGCTTTTTTTTTTTTTTTTTTTCGTGCAGAAGTTGAACTTCCGCAAAATGTCTGTTCTTTTGTGCTTATTTCATTCTTTTCGAAGCAAGGGTGAGATCTGCCGACAGTCCACCAAAAACCACAAAAAACTTGCGGTTTTGGGTGTGTAAATGCACAGTAATTCACAAAAAAAGAGTGGATTTTCTGTTTAGAAATCCACACCCTTGGGCCGGTAGCGTAATGCAAGGGAACGTCTAGGATAGAGGTGAATCTCCTTAAAGAGACCAGTCCTGTATGGAGACTTCTTGGCAGTGCTCCATGGGAAACGATTATGCAAAGAGGTATCTCCTAAGGACAGGAACCATCTCGCTAGCACAAGATGATTCTGTGAATTGAAAAGGTCCCAAATCTCCAATGTGTTTGAGATTAAACGTATTTAAAGGGAACCTGTCACCGGGATTTTGGTTATAGAGCTGAGGACATGGGTTGTAGATGGCCACTAGCACATACGCAATACCCAGTCCCCATAGCTCTGTGTGCTTTTATTGTGGAAAAAAAACGATGTGATACATATGCAAATTAACATAAGAGTCATATCTTACTTGTGTGGCCAGAGAAGAGTCATATTTTCAAGCTCTGACTCATCTCAGGTTAATTTGCATATGTATCAAATCTGTTTTTATACTTAATAAAAGCACACAGAGCTATGGGGACTGGGTATTGCGGATGTGCTAGCGGCCATCTAGCAACCCAAGTCCTCAGCTCTATACACAAAATCCCGATGACAGGTTCCCTTTAAATATTATAGGAGCATTGCACAGAGTACTTGACAATGTTTAATTCTGTGTTTAACTGAGGAATATGTCCGTTTTCTATATCAACAGGGAGTACATTGAGTAAGAATAAAGAATGTCACTGATGGTGCGATTACAAGGTCTTCCACCGTCTGCAGACGCCATACACATTCGAGATTTCTTTACCGGATTGAAGATTCTGCAAGGAGGTGTTAATATTATTGGTGGGGTGCATGGAGAGGCGTTTGTTACATTTGAGAACAGCTATTATGTTTCCGTAGCTGTTATAAGGTCAGGACAACATCTGATGGATTCTCCTGTCCACATTTCAGCTGTATGTGAGTCTCAGTCTGTCCCCGGTTATGTCCGTGTATCGTTTAGACCCTTAGATGCGACACTTTCTGATGTAAAAAAGTTTTTCAAAGAGTTGTCTGTGGAAAGTGTACTTTTCTTAACAGCAAACAGAGTGAGGAACGGCGACGCCCTGATTAAATTCGGAAATATCATCGACGTCCAAAAAGTCCTGTCAGCATTTTCGTCACCTAAAAGTAAAATCCCTATTAATAAGTTCAAGAATCTAAAGACATTTACCGTCCTAACTGCAAGGAAGTCACATGAAACGGAATGGGTCCGGTGCTGTGGTAAGAAGCTTTGTAAGAAGACCAGTCAAGCCAGTTCAGCTCGCAAGCCTAAACCAGAAATGCCCAGTGCTAAGGGCCCCACAGTTCACATTCACGAGTATTATGCGCATCTGGTGAATGTAAGTCCTCGTGCCAAACGATCACACATAAGGAAGTTTTTGCACAACCTTGTCGTTGACTCTCAGATAACATTTGTGTACGATAAAGGTGGCAATAGACTACGGGAATGTTTTGTGATGTTCGTAATAGAAAATGATTACGTACGGGCCCTGGAGTTGGACAAAGCAGTCTTCAAGGGTCATCGTTTGCGAGTGTTGCCCGTCTCCAAAGAAAGTATGATGGACATCATTCAACGTAGGAAAGAAATGGCCCCAGGGAATCCAGGTGCGGAGGAAGAAGCGACCGATCCGAACACAAAATACTTGTATGTAAGAAACTTTTCAGCTTGTGTGGATAAATGGGATGTGCTCGCCTTTTTCACTGGGTTTTCATTGACGGAAAAGGACATATGCCTGTTGTATGATAATAACGGGGACAGTCTCGGTGAAGCTCTTGTCAAATTCGCATCCAAATGGGAAGCGATAAAGGCTGAGAAATTAAACCACAAAAGATACCAAGGCACAGAGATCCTGTTGAGGCGCATCTCTCGGAAGCAGCTGAAATGTTTTGATGTTGACTCTTTCCTGAACCATTCGACAGACATGTCGGACACAGAGGTGACTGGAGCAGACGTATGTGTGAGCGAGGTGGATGACTCGCCGGAAGCCACCTCGGATAATATGCAGTGACTGCGCCTAAGTGCACCAGGTGGACTGTGGACATTTATTCGGTTGTGCATGAAGACCACACTTGTAAGGAAATGAATGCATCTGCTGTTCTGACTGATTCTAGATTCCTTTTGTTGCAGGTTAAAAATAAAACATTTGTTAAATAACTACATTATATGCCAAAAACCCGGCACACAAAGTATTAGAAATCCAAAGTAATATAGTGAAGACGTTCTGTGCATTCAGGATGGAGCTGGTAAATTGCAGACCGCTGACACAAGAGCAGATATGGGAAATTGGCATGTCAGTAAGGTGTGGATTCAGAATTAAAGGGGTTGTGCAATGGCTTAATATTGAACGCCTGTCGTCAAGATAGGTCATCAATATCAGATCGGCGGGGGTCCAACCCTCGGCACCTCTGTTTGAAGTGGTCGTGCAAGAGCTGCTTACTTTTTAAAACTACCTGTGCACTGCCTTCTATGCATTGGTGGTGCAGTGTTATTACAATTGCTTGTCCCGTTGACTTGAGGATAGGTCATCAATATTAAGCCACTGCACAACCCCTTTAAGCAAACCCCTGCACAACCCCTTTAATTTAAAGTGCATCTGTCATCACGTACTAGTAGGTGACAGGTCGGCCACTGTACATAAGGGTCTGATGCGATCTCTGGTATCTCCATATCAGCAATCTAGAAAAAAGACTGTTTATAATATGCAACTTATCTTCTAGGTGCAAGAACGGTGGTGTTGTTGCACCTAGAGGCACTGCCCCCTGTCTCCTATACCACACCCCCACCGCTGTCACAGACAGGCCAGGCAGGGAAAACCTATTCACGCCTGGCCCTGAAGTTTAATGGGAGCGCGTTTAGCAAATGCGCAGTAAACGGGTGGACAATCGCCATTATTTTCCTTTACTGCGCGTGTGCTGAATGTGCTTCCATGTGTCTTCAGGGCCAGGCGTGAATATGTTTTCACTGCCTGACCTGTCTGTCACAGCGGTGGGGGCTATAGGAGTGGAGCCTTTGAGTGCAACGGCTCCACCCTTGTTGAACCTAGGGGGTTATTTGCATATTATAGAAAGCCTTTTTTTTTTCCTGCAGATTGTCGACACCACCTATTAAGATACCAGAGATATCATCAGAAGGCAGACGAGCACTGATCTCCAGTGGCGACCGTTTCACCTACTGGTAGTTGATGACAGCTGCCCTTTAAGGAACAATAGAACTTCTTTACTATTAACACTTTCTGTTTATACACAGTATTTGTATATTTTGGTGTTAAGAAATAAAGGTTATAAGATTATAGTTTTTGAAAATACAGTGTTCATCGGATTTAATAATCCTGAAATAGATATTAATGCTGTTTATTCAAGACATGAAACCTATAGAGATGGTTGTGACCCAGCTATCTCTCCCAGCTTCCCCACATGCACACTTGGAAATGTTCATTTCAATGAAGTGTAGAATAAGCTGCTGTCAGACCCGTCTGGCAGCAGCTTATCTCCAGTTGGAACAAAACATTCGGCAGCACCATGCCCGATCCTTCTTTTTCCCAAGGGACAGTACAGGATGGAGAGCTGCAGTACACACAAGCTAGTAGTCAAATCTCCCCTAAATCAATGGATTTGGCCAACTTAAAGTTATCATCTGGGAAATTATAATGATGACCTGTCCTCAGGATAGGTTATCATTATCAGATCAGCAGGGTCTGAGTCCTGGTACCCCTGCCAATCATCTGTTCCCGGGGACCGCTGCACTCCCCGGAGTTTTGGTGAGCTCGCCTCTCTCCAGGGACAGCACCATAAATAGTATAGTGGCAGTGCTTGGTATTGCAGCTCAGCTCCAGTCACTTCTATGGGGCTGAGCTGCAACTAGGCTATGTGACCTATGTACGGTGACTTCACATGGCCTAGGAAGAGGCCCGGCCTCTTCTGACAGCTATTCACCTGAGTTTCCAGGTGTCAGGTCAGGCTTTTTTGATCCCTATTTAATGATGGGGAATCGTCCCCTGTTATATCCCCCTTGTTTTAGCCAGTTTAGCAGGTGGGAGTGCAAGCGAGATCATGTGATGCTGGGTGGGTGTTGACATACTAACCTGTGGGAGGGAGCATAGGTTTAAATACCCGCGATCACCACGGCTGCACTAGTGCCAGAGCGCTGCCTCTAGATACTGGAGGGCAGCGCGATGTTGCTCTGAAACCGTTTATGCTTCTTGGATGCACGGCTCCTGAGGAAGTTCATTAACGGGAAACGCGTCGAGCCAATACAAATGAGCAGTTAGCATAGTCCAGGAATTTCGTATTTTATATGAGCAGTTAGTGGCAGCTTTTTCCCAAGATCCCTGACTGATTACAAAAGGACAGGTTGCAGTGTTGAGGCGGACGCCAGCTGCGTATACTAGCAGTATCCTTGTGATACAGTGTATTCAGTCAGGGTATTCTTTTTGACTTGTTCACAGCATTTAACTTTGTTCTTCCATTACACTAAGTTTATGCTGTGGCAGATAACAAATAGTGCAGACTATACTAGCCCTCAGGCGTGGGGGTGTTGATTCACATTAAGGCCACTTTTACATGAGCGAGTTTTCCCGCGTTGCTGCAATGTGTGATGTGAACACATAGCACCCGCCCTGATTACCGACCGATTCATTTCAGTGGGTCTGTGTACATTAGTGGTTTTTTTTTGTTTGTTTTTTCACGCATCAGTTCTGCGTTGCGTGAAAAACGCAGCATGTTCTATATTCTGTTTTTCACGCAGCCCTGGCCCCCTAGAAGTGAATGGGGCTTCAGTGAAAAACGCATTGCATCCGGAAGCAAGTGCATCGTTTTTCACTGATGGTTGCTAAGAGATGTTGTTTGTAAACCTTCAGTTTTTTTTTATCACGCGGGTGAAACACATCAAAACACATTGCACTCGCACGGAAAAAACTGAACGCAATCGCAGACAAAACTGACGGAACTTGCTTCCAAAATGGTGCGAGTTTCCCTGAACGCACCCGCAGCCAATCCGTCACGCTCGTGTGAAAGAGGCCTAAAGGAGCAGTTGCAATGGGGCTCCATATGCATACTTTAGTCTGGCACTAACCAATAGTATACTAAGAACTGTTGAGTACATCCCCTTTTCCCCTTCTTTTAGAATAATATAACCAATAAAGATTTTTGGGTTTTATTTTAGCGTCCCAACTCTGCTGTAATAAATGTCAGGTCATCAACATTAATTAAGGGATAACCCCTTTAACCTCCTAACAGTCACATTAAAATTGGATTACATTTTTAATGTGTGTGAAGTAAATCTTGTTAGTGCACAATTGCATTTTTAACCCCTTAGTGACATAACAAATTTTAGCCTTAAGGACCAGTAACCTTTTCCTGTTTTGTGTTCCAGCAGTCATAACTTTTTAAAAATGTTTTTGCTGGATTAGTTGAACGTTTTTAGGAACCATTTTGGGGTGTATATAGTACTGTATAAAATAACTTATTTGATTTTTAGGGGGAAAGATAAAAGCAAGAATTTTCAACATTTTTGTGGAATTTATTTACAATGTTTACTGTGTGGTATAAATAACGTAACTCTAATGTAGGTCATTACAATGATGATAATGACAAATTTCAATTTTTTATTTTTTTTTTACTTATTTTTTCTTTCCTCCTGCAGGCTGTCAGCTCCCCATCTGCCCCCCCCCCCCCCTCTTCCCCTCCTCCTATAGACTGATGGAGGCTGCTTTAGCTGCTTATATCTCTGGATCTAGGTAGTAGCTAGAGCAGGGATCAGCAACCTACGGACCTCCAGCTGCTCTGAAACTACAACTCCCAGAATTCTTCTTTCATTTCTATGGGAGTTACAAGACCAGCATATGCATGTGCATGCTGGGAGTTGTAGTTTCACAGTAGCTATAGTGCTGAAGGTTGCTGATCCCTGAGCTAGAGATATAAACTGACATTCCAAGCTTTCAAACAATAGGAGAGTCACAGCATTAGCTTCACTACATCGGAAGATAACGCTGTTAAGCCTCTCCACGGACGGCACATGTCCCCATTTATTTTAATGTTTGTATTCAGACATCAGTGTTTTAGCACAGTCCATGAGTCTGGTTTTAGCATGGATGCATGCTCTATTTTGTTCGTGTTCACGGATCCATCACGCCCATTTAGTCTACAGGTCCATGAAAACCATGGATGCAACACAGATCATTAGGAAGAGATGCTTGAAAATTATTTTTTTAACTGTGCAGTGTCAGTGAAACATGGATGGCACATGGACCCAACATGGATCCTTCACGTCACATCACTGACCACCTTCTCATGGATTTGAGCACGGACGTGTGAATGAAGGTTTAGAAATTGGGATGGCAGTGAATGCAGCTAAAAGTAAAAATAAAAGCAGATTTTACCACGTTCTTTGCCTGACTCGATTCTGTGATTCTGGTCTTGTATTAAAGCTTGCTATTCCAGCTTTAAAACAAGACAAGGCCCATATCTCTAGCTGCTATCAATCTGGAGATATGAGCAGCTAAAGCAGAACCCTCCTTCCCTTTCTGCCCAAGTTTAACTTGTCCAAAACTGCTGTGTGGTTAAAGGGCCCTTTACACAGGCCAACTTTGCAGACAATTATTGGGAACAAACTGTTTATTCACAATAATTTCCTGTTCGTAAGAGGAGGTGAGAGCTTCATCTACATGCAGCAGTCATCTCTTCTGGACGGGGGCAAACCATCTCCCCATAGAGAATCATTGTTTCTTGTTAAAGGGAACCTGTCACCAGGATTTTGTGTATAGAGCTGAGGACATGGGTTGCTAGATGGCCGCTAACACATCCACAATGCCCAGTCCCCATAGCTCTGTGTACTTTTATTGTGTAAAAAAACGATTTGATACATATGCAAATTGACCTGAGATGAGTCAGGGACAGGACTCATCTCAGGTTAATTTGCATATGTATCAAATCGGTTTTTCTACACAATAAAAGCACACAGAGCTATGGGGAATGGATATTGCAGATGTGCTAGCGGCCATCTAGCAACCCAATGGCTTTAATGGCATTGGGGGACACCGCACCATGGGTATATGCCCAGCTGCCACTAGGAGGCTAACACTAGCAAAAGAAAAGTGTTGGCTCCGCCCAGGTGGGCTAAACCCTCTCCACAGCCACCAGGCTTATCAGTTTTAGTCTAGTGTGCGTAGGAGGCAGACATGACCTGCTCTTTTTTGCAGGGTTTTGCTGCTTTTTATTTTTATTCCTTTTTATTTCTTCTGCAGGTCTCGACGGGGCTCCATCGTGGATTACCACTTTAGTTGCACCCCCTGTGTGCATGTACTCCGGTACCGCGCCCGTCACCCAGTCCCCATGACTGCATCCGCAGTGGCATGTTGGCATTCCCACGTAAGTGTTGAGTCTGCTGAAGGGGTGACTCTGCGGCGCCCGAAGACGTTGGACGGTGAGTATCTTCCCCTGCGTCCCGGGTTAGCTCCCCTCTCGTGGCCAGGGAATGGTATCCACTTTAGTCGGGGGTCCTGGGTGGTCACCTTCCCCCCCCCCCCCCCCCCCCATTCTCCCGGTGGGGGAGGGGGAATTCTCTCTCTGGGGGGAGGACTCCTCCCCCCCCCCCTTTTCGCTGGGATTAGGCCGCATTTTTGCCCATCCCAGGTGCTCCGTTTGCCCAGATCCACCCCTTCCCGGGCATCGCTTCTTCCCCTCTACCCTCCTCACCTAGTTTTTTCCTCCCGGAGGGCCCCTGGGTTCCGCGATCCGCCCCGCCAACTTACTAGGCCACATTTTCTCCCGCCTACCTTCCCGGGCTTTTCCTTGGCCCCTCCCTGCTCCTCTCAGCATCTGGGAGGGGTTATCTTCCCCTCCTATCCAAGAAAAAGCCCTGGCTTTTACCCTGTGGGCGAAGCTGGCACTTAACCCTTGCTTCTACCAGAAAAGGGCATCTGTCTTGCCAGGATCTCTTCTGCAGCCCCACATCCTTCCCTTGGTTCTTCTGCGGCTGCTGCAGCACCTTTTTGGGAACACAGCACCTGGGGTCCGGTAGGACAGCCTCTGGAGACTCCCTGTCCCAGCCTCTCCTCGGGGTCGCCACTTACTTGCAACATGGTTGCCACGCGGTTAGCCTTACCCTGTTTGTATGCAGTGCCTTTTCTTCAATGGGAGTCTATCCTTGCTCCCCCTCTGGTGGAGCTTTTTGGACCGCTTACCTGCCCAAATGCGTCTGCCTGTTGACGTGGGACGTTCACGCTCAGACTCTAGGTTCCCGAGTCGACCACGAGTGGTCTCCACTAAGTCCTGCTCCCCTTTTGTGTCCTCAGGTTACTCCCAGACAGGTCTGGGGCTGGCCATGACTCCTCTCCTGTGGTGAGGGTACTATGCATTCGCCGCCTCATGGGACACCTGTACCTCAGATTTCCGTTCTGGGCAGAGAATGATCCTGTCTGTGACCGTACGGCCTAGGGCAAGGGTGCCGAACCTTTGGCACAGGTGCTAGTGGTGGCACTCTGTGTCTTCTCTGTGGGCACCCGCACCCTAAAAAAGTCTATTGCGTAATGGCCATTATGCCTTACACTATTCCTGCCATTACTCAGTGCAGGGCGCACTATCAACAGCACAGGCAGGGTGGGAGTAAGGCAGGCTCTAATAGCCTACTTATAAAGTACATGGCAGATTTCCTCTGCATCCTGGTTCCTGTAGAACAGGATTAGCTCTGAGGGAATCTCCTCTGATTCCTTTTGCCTCATCAGGGGACTCATCTGCACTGATTCTGTCTCGGAGCAGAGCACCAGGCTGTCTTCCATTATACAGCAGTATCTGGGTGGTCAGAGACAAACGTCCACTGGGGGTCGCCTCCTCTGGGCTTTCTGTGGGCTGGCATCCTGTGATGGGTTCCCCCCTTTAGTGAATTCCTTGTGGAACCCCTCTGGTTGTACTTCCACTGTGGTACGCCAGTTTGCTGACTCTCCAGTGTGTATTGGTGCCCTTGCCAGGCCATTAACACGCTGGCGCGCCTATGTTGTACCCCAGGTACGTATGCCTTCCTCCTCTGGGGGAGGATTTCATACCGCTTTCAGATATAGCCGTGTGGGCTGGCGTCGGGCTGCTCCTTGCAGACCTTTCTGGTTGCTAGTTTTCCATTTTTAGGCAGGGGCTCTATTCGCAGTTCCTACACCATCCTATGTCTACAGGGAGTGCAGAATTATTAGGCAAGTTGTATTTTTGAGGATTAATTTTATTATTGAACAACAACCATGTTCTCAATGAACCCAAAAAACTCATTAATATCAAAGCTGAATATTTTTGGAAGTAGTTTTTAGTTTTAGCTATTTTAGGGGGATATCTGTGTGTGCAGGTGACTATTACTGTGCATAATTATTAGGCAACTTAACAAAAAACATATACCTATTTCAATTATTTATTTTTACCAGTGAAACCAATATAACATCTCAACATTCACAAATATACATTTCTGACATTCAAAAACAAAACAAAAACAAATCAGTGACCAATATAGCCACCTTTCTTTGCAAGGATACTCAAAAGCCTGCCATCCATGGATTCTGTCAGTGTTTTGATCTGTTCACCATCAACATTGCGTGCAGCAGCAACCACAGCCTCCCAGACACTGTTCAGAGAGGTGTACTGTTTTCCCTCCTTGTAAATCTCACATTTAATGATGGACCACAGGTTCTCAATGGGGTTCAGATCAGGTGAACAAGGAGGCCATGTCATTAGATTTTCTTCTTTCATACCCTTTCTTGCCAGCCACGCTGTGGAGTACTTGGACGCGTGTGATGGAGCATTGTCCTGCATGAAAATCATGTTTTTCTTGAAGGATGCAGACTTCTTCCTGTACCACTGCTTGAAGAAGGTGTCTTCCAGAAACTGGCAGTAGGACTGGGAGTTGAGCTTGACTCCATCCTCAACCCGAAAAGGCCCCACAAGCTCATCTTTGATGATACCAGCCCAAACCAGTACTCCACCTTGCTGGCGTCTGAGTCGGACTGGAGCTCTCTGCCCTTTACCAATCCAGCCACGGGCCCATCCATCTGGCCCATCAAGACTCACTCTCATTTCATCAGTCCATAAAACCTTAGAAAAATCAGTCTTGAGATATTTCTTGGCCCATTCTTGACGTTTCAGCTTGTGTGTCTTGTTCAGTGGTGGTCGTCTTTCAGCCTTTCTTACCTTGGCCATGTCTCTGAGTATTGCACACCTTGTGCTTTTGGGCACTCCAGTGATGTTGCAGCTCTGAAATATGGCCAAACTGGTGGCAAGTGGCATCTTGGCAGCTGCACGCTTGACTTTTCTCAGTTCATGGGCAGTTATTTTGCGCCTTGGTTTTTCCACACGCTTCTTGCGACCCTGTTGACTATTTTGAATGAAACGCTTGATTGTTCGACGATCACGCTTCAGAAGCTTTGCAATTTTAAGAGTGCTGCATCCCTCTGCAAGATATCTCACTATTTTTGACTTTTCTGAGCCCGTCAAGTCCTTCTTTTGACCCATTTTGCCAAAGGAAAGGAAGTTGCCTAATAATTATGCACACCTGATATAGGGTGTTGATGTCAGACCACACCCCTTCTCATTACAGAGATGCACATCACCTAATATGCTTAATTGGTAGTAGGCTTTCGAGCCTATACAGCTTGGAGTAAGACAACATGCATAAAGAGGATGATGTGGTCAAAATACTAATTTGCCTAATAATTCTGCACTCCCTGTACTGTGTACCACATAGCCATTTCTCTCCCTCATCAGGTGAGTTTTTCCTACCTTCTCCAGCCCTGTGTCCTGTTTGGCAAACTGTGGTCTATCGGCCCTTGCACAGCTCTTTCTGTGGGCTGGCGTTGGGCTGCTCCTTCTTCTAGGTACCATCCCTACCTGCGGTATTCACCCATCCTTCCTGGTCCCAGCATGCTCCTGGAAACCTATTTCCACGCCCCTCATTTGGCATATTTGTACCATCTCCGGGTGTTGTATCTGTCAACCATACCAGTTACGGTATCCTGGGCATGTTTTTTTTTTTTCGGTGGCATGCTGCATTATTTAACAAGACTTCTTGGCCTTGATATACTCCAGGCAACCACATTTCCTCCACCTTGGGCTCTTGTCAGCTATTATACTAGGTGTGTTCTGTGACATCCCTAGGGTGTACCCCATTTGTTGATGGGATATTCGCACTGTTGTTATCTTTCGGTCGCGTTCACAGACGTGTAGGCTTCAATCCTGGGGGAGTACCTGGATCATCTCCGGATGCTCTATGCGACAGGGGTTCAGTGCGATGCGAGCACCAGCTGCTGCTGCAGTTCTCAGGTCATCGCTGGACGTTCTCTCTGATAGGGTCATGGAAGACACTTGCCTAGGTGCGGTGAGCTTTCCACTGATGACTCCCGTATCGTGTTTAGGCCCTTGTTTTTTTTCCATATTCATATTCTGTACTCCCTTATGTTTTCGGAGTAGTTGGCTACTGCCAGACGCTCCTTTTACTTGGCTTTGCATTTCTTGTATACCCCAGCCAATCCCTTTCCCCCTCTGGGTTTTTTTTCGCTGAGTTCGGCGGTTAGCTGGTTTCTACATGTCAGTGTAGCCCCTTCCAGCTTCTGCTGGCGAATCCAGCATCCTTTTCTGCTTATGGGTGTCCGCAATTCTTGACAACAGCCAGGATATGGTACCTGCCCCTTGAGGGGCAGAGTATACAGTATTAAAGTCTCCACACTTAGCATAGTTAACCATGGCTGACGTTCTTTTTCTATAGTTCCTTCCGTGGACCCCTTTCGGGGTTTCCTCTTGCTTTGGGGTCCCTGCTCCGATTGTCGCTGGTCCATCTAGCTTCATGTCATTTTGACAGACAGCTATTGTTCTGTGGATGTGGTCCACTCCCGTGGGCCACTCTTGAGTTATTTTACTTGGGATCCCTGCTCCTATGATCGCAGGTCCGTCTGCTGGCTGATTCCCTCTGGAGAAGCTACTCTTGGCATCTCTATATGCTCTGTATGGGAGCCGTTTCTTTGGAACCAGTTTGGTTCTTTCTCTCTCCTGGGTCCCCATAGCCTTGTTTACGTCTTGGGTTTCTAGCCTCTCCTTCTATCCTCAGTTTCAGGTCCCAGTTCTTGAGAGCTGGTTGCTCTAGAGAGGAATTTACCTTCATATGACCATTAGGGAAATGGTCCTTTCCCTCTGTATGGGAACGCTTCCTCCTTTGGCTGCATTCCGGGGTGGGATAGTGTCCCACCTTCCCCTTCTTATCGGGTGTTTTCCCTTTCATCCTCCATGACGGCATACCATGAGAGATGACCCGCCTCCAACCAGGTAGGGACAGGAAGTATAAGTTTGACTCTCCTCCGGCTCCTCCTCAGTGTCTTCCTGTCCCTCCAGGTAGGAGATGGGTTTTCTCTTATGGTCGCCGACCATGAAGAAAGAAGTAGAAGAAGGAAAGATGCCATGTGAGGAGGCAGCAGGGTCCGGTCCCCATTGGGGAAGCCGGGCCCTGGAAGACCTGTCTCTTACCTGCTGCTGGTGCGGGCAGACAGGTCCATGTGGGGCCGGACACTCAGGGAGTCCCTCCGGTCGGTGCGATACTCCACACTGCGATCCGGCATGGCCGGCGCTCACAGTGTCGTCACCGGAAGTGGACGCGCGTCATGCGTTCCACGAAGCGTTCCACAGCTCACTTCCGGATTGGGGGCACTTCCGGGCGGTGGAGCGCATGCCGGCGGCGGCGGGAAAATTAAAAAAACGCACAGGATTATGGCGGAAGTCGTCCTCTGATCTGAGGTCTGGAGGTAAAAACTATTTAAAGAGGGGGAACAGTGACTTTTGATTCCCTAAAAAAGATGCTGGACCCAGGTGAAATTATGGAGAACACTCAGGGATCCGTACTAGTGAGTAATTTACCAGGACAAGGGTAAAAGGCAGTATATTCTGTTAGATTAACCCTTATGTATTTTCTTTCTTTCTGTATGTGTGCAGAGCGAGAAAGAGAGTGCTCAGAAAGCAAAATCTAGTCAGAGGGCAAAAAAGTGCAGTCTCTGTTCTATTAAACTTTCTGATTCTTCTGATAGGAAAGTGTGTAAAAAATGCACTGACAACATTTCTAAGGATTTAGTTCCGTCCCTAAAAGAAGAACTTAAAAACACAATTAGGGAAGAAATCAGGGCTGCTATGTCAGATACCTCATTAATTCCTTCCTGCTCCAAACAAGCGCAGGGACCAGCGACTAAAGCATCTGATTCAGAATTTGGTGAACTCGGGTCTGAAGATTCTGGTTCAGATTCCGAATTTAAAAACTATCTTTTTTCATCGGAAGATACCAGAGAATTAACTAAGGCAGTTAGAGCCACTATGGATCTTTCTGATGAAAAAATCTGTAGATCAGTCCATGACGAGATGTTCAGTGGTTTTGAACAGAGATCTAACCGAGGTTTTCCGGTGCATAAAAACATGCACGATCTGATTAAAAGAGAATGGAGGTCCCCGGATAGGAAACTATTCATTCCTAGGACAATAAGGCGACGTCTCCCCTTTTCTAGCGAAGACGAAGCCTTGTTAACCACCTGCCCTAAGATAGATGTTTCTCTGTCTAAATTAGTGAAGGGTCCTAACGCCTTACCATTTGAAGACATGGGGTCATTAAGGGACCCCATGGATAAAAAGACAGATCAGACTCTTAAAAAAACATGGGAAGCTTGTGCTGCCCTGTTCAAACCAAACCTAGCGGCAACCTCAGTATCCAGATCATTAAAAAAATGGCTCACACAGTTAGAATCCCTATTGAAAGGCGGTAGTACATACGGTGATCTTAAAGATTCCTTTCCGCTCCTAATCAAAGCGGTGGATTTCCTATCTGATGCCACTGCGGAATCTGTCAGGATAGCTGCTAAGGCATCTGGGTTAGCGGTCGTGGCAAGAAGGTCCCTCTGGTTAAAATCCTGGTCAGATGAGGTCAGTTCAAAATTAAAATTATGTACCTTACCTTTTCATGGTAATCTATTGTTTGGGGAGGATTTAGAGTCCATCCTAGAAAAGGCTTCCGATTCTAAGAAGACTTTTCCCAGAGATTCCGGGAAGAGGAAATTTCCCTTTCGGAGAGTTAAAAAAGGGACCCCCTTTCAAGCAAAGAAAACTAACAGGGACTCAGGCTGGTCAAGGGGAAGAAACCAGAAGAGTAGAGGGTACCTGTTTTCTTCAAAGAATACGGAACCGTCAAAGCAATGACGCCAGTGCTCAGGTAGGAGGGAGACTAAGTTGTTTTTTAGACTACTGGGAAAAAATTACAACAAACCCTTGGGTCTTAAGTACGATCTCGGAAGGCTACAAAATAGTTTTCCGTCTTCCTCCTCCCTCAAATATTTTCAGGGTAACTCCTATTCAAAAGACAACTGTTCTCCAAACAAATCTGGAGGAAGGGATTCGGAAGCTTCTGGCTCAAAGGGCCATAATTCCGGTTCCCTATTCTCAAAAAGGTCAGGGATATTATTCAACCGTTTTTCTAGTAAAAAAAACCAGACGGGAAATTTCGGTTAATAATAAACCTAAAAAACTTAAACAGATTCATACAGTACAACAAATTCAAAATGGAGACAATAAGATCAACCGTGAATCTGCTGAAAAAGGGGGACTTTTTAGCCTCCCTAGACTTAAGAGACGCATACTACCACATTCCGGTATGCAAACAGTCCCAAAAGTTCCTGCGGATAGCGGTTTATTTGGGGAAAGTTCTGTTCCATTTTCAATTCCAGGTATTACCTTTTGGGATAACATCGGCCCCCAGGGTCTTCACAAAGGTGATGCTGGAACTAGTGGCCCACCTGAGAAGGAGGAATATCTTGATTATTCCGTATTTAGACGACCTACTGATAGTAGGCGAGTCAAAACAGTCACTAGAGAACAATCTCTTTGTGACCTGCCAGACGCTGTATCTGGCGGGATGGCTAATAAATTGGGAAAAATCAAAGCCAATCCCGTCCCAGGAAATAGTTTTCCTGGGTCTCTCCCTGGACACCACTCGTCAAAAAACGTCTCTTACAGAACAAAAAGTCTCTGGAGTGGTAGAAAAGGTCTCACGGTTTCAGAGTCATCCATCCTGTTCGATACGAGAAGCCATGAGACTACAAGGGACCCTGACTTCTTGCATCCCTGCAGTAAAGTGGGCTCAGTTCCACTCTCGAATTCTACAGCAGTGGACGCTGGCCTGCTGGGACAGAAGCCAGGGCTCTCTGGAACAGACAGTTCTGGTTCCTGTTTCGGTGAATCAGAGTCTTCAGTGGTGGAAGCAAGTAAGCCACCTACGCCAGGGAATTCCGTGGAATACGGAGGAGCAGGTTTTCATCACTACAGATGCAAGTCCTTGGGGGTGGGGAGCGCATTACTCTCATCACTATTTCCAGGGGGCCTGGGTAAACCACCAGAAAACTTGGTCCTCAAACCAAAAAGAATTGATGGCAGTCTGGGAGGCCTTAAAAGTGGCGAGTCAAGACATAGAGGGAAAGGATGTCCAAATAAGATCAGACAACACCACAGTGGTAGCGTATTTAAACCATCAAGGCGGAACAAGAAGCCTATGTCTGAGTCAAATAACAGAAAAGATTTTTTCCTGGGCAGAAGGAAATATAAGATCCCTTTCAGCGGTCCATTTAAAAGGAAGCTTAAATGTGAAAGCAGACTTCCTAAGCAGGGTCAAGATATATCAAACAGAGTGGAGTCTGAAGGAAGAAGTTTTTCTCCAAATAACCCAAAAGTGGGGAGTTCCCCAAATAGACCTCTTTGCTTCAGCCACAAACGCAAAAGTAGACCGTTTCGTCTCCCTCAATCCAAGAGACAAAAGCGAAGGCATAGATGCCTTTTCAATAAAATGGAGGTTCCATCTAGCTTATGCCTTCCCCCCCCTACAACTAATGTCTCGGGTGATAAAGAAGATAAGGCAAGACAAAGCCCATGTTATTTTGATAGCTCCCTTATGGCCCAAAAAATCATGGTTTCCTCTTTTGAAGGTCATGTCAATCCAAAGTCCATGGATCCTTCCTTGGGATCAGGATTTGTTGTCGCAGGGTCCCCTTCTCCATCCCGAGGTGGAAAAGCTACATTTGGCAGCTTGGAACCTGAAAGGTTGATCTTAAAAGCTAAAGGCTTGACAGATCCCGTCATCAATACTATGTCGGCCAGTAGAAAGGAGACAACCTCTAAGATCTATAATAAGGTTTGGAGAACCTTTAATACATGGTGTGTAAAAGAAAAAGTATCCCCTGAAAAATTTTCGGTCCTTTCAATTCTAGGTTTCTTACAGTCTGGGCTGGAGAAAGGTCTTCGTCCCAATACTTTGAGGGTTCACGTATCAGCCCTTAGTGCAGTTTTTGATGAAAAAATTGCAAATCATTCTTGGGTTGTCAGATTCCTTAAAGGGGCAGATAGACTGAGACCTTCATTGAAAGCTATGACTCCACCATGGGATCTTAATTTAGTTCTATCAGGTTTAACAGAAAGCCCCTTTGAACCTTTATCATCTGTCTCTATAAAATATATAACACTTAAAACCCTGTTCTTAGTAGCAATTACATCAGCCCGCAGGGTTAGTGAAATCCAGGCCCTGAAAATTAATGAACCTTTCTGTGTTATCTCTGCAGATAGAATTACGTTTAAGTTAGACAACTCCTTCCTTCCCAAAGTTGTGTCTAATTTTCACAGGCAAGAAGAGATATTGGTTCCCTCGTTTTGCGACGACCCGAAAACAGAAGGGGAGGAGAGGTTTCATAAATTGGACGTGCGGAGAGCAGTGCTTATATATTTAGAGGCCACGAAGGTTTTCAGAAAGACGGATTCCTTGTTTGTTCAGTTTCTTGGCTTAAACAAAGGGCAGAGAGCAACAAAAAATACCATTTCAAGATGGATTAAGACGGCGATCTCAGATTCGTATAAAGCGCTAGGGAAATCACCTCCTGAAGCCTTTACAGCTCATTCTACGAGATCGGTTTCGGCCTCTTGGGCAGAGAGGGCAAACGCTTCATTAGAGCAAATTTGTAGGGCAGCCACCTGGTCTAGCCCTAATACTTTTATTAAACATTATAGAATCAATGTTAAGGCAGGTCAGGATCTAGCCTTTGGGAGGAAAGTCCTTCAAGCTATAATCCCCCCCTAAAATTGTTAATATGTTATATCTCATGGTATGCCGTCATGGAGGATGAAAGGGAAAAACCAAATTACGTACCGGTAATTCCCTTTTCATGAATCCTCCATGACGGCATAGGGGTTTCCCACCCTAAAAAAAAAAAAAAAAAAGGGATATATGTAAATATAGACGTTCATAAGATTATGATAGGCCTACACATAGGTGATGGTGTGCAAAAAAAAAAAAAAAAAAAGATTCGAAAGAACACTCTCTAGGCTGTCGATCCAGAAAGACACTGAGGAGGAGCCGGAGGAGAGTCAAACTTATACTTCCTGTCCCTACCTGGTTGGAGGCGGGTCATCTCTCATGGTATGCCGTCATGGAGGATTCATGAAAAGGGAATTACCGGTACGTAATTTGGTTTTCTCTCCTCTAACCTGTTTCGGGCGTAAGGAGGCTTGCTCTCTTTCTATGGTGACTGTTGCAATTCTTTCTTTGGAGCATTCAGCCACCTGTGCTTCCCTGCTTCCATCCTGGCATCTGCTCCTGAGCCTTCCCTCTGCATTTGCCATGGCAGGGCATGTCCTTGGTCTGTGACCATTCGAACCGGTTTTCCTTGTCATGCCCCTTTTTTTTGGGCTGGGTTCCTTTGTTTCTCGGCCTTCCTGAAATGACTTCCCTTGCTACTGGGTGTTCAGCAGGGCCTTCCTTTTGCTTTCCCTCAAGGAGGTTGTTTTCCTTGGGTCAGGACTTCTGTCTTTTCCTAGGTATTTTCTCCTCAGACAGGTTCCCTGGCTGGCCCTTGGGGACCATCATATCTTCTTGCTGGATATGTATTTTTCTAGATCCTTCTCCTGGAGCTGTGGTGGCTGTCCTCCAGCGTTCCGGCTGTGGTAGGGGTGCGGCTCCTGGGTGCACACTTGCTTGTCTGTCTCTGAACTCCACGGAAATGGGTGGGGCATGCTAGGGGTCGCGGCTTTGCCGCGGCTGGTGGGGGTTGGTCATATTTCTAAATATAGTCTGGCTAGGTCCCTGCCAACGGTCGCTTTCCGGTGGTGATGCGCTTTTGTTTACCAATAGGAACAGGGGATCTTCCAGTTCCTCCCTCTGGCTCTCCAGTGGGCAGTTGTTCACCTCTGTTTCTCCGTGGGACATCTGCCCTGCTTCCTCTCCTTCAGGTTTTTCTTTTTCCCCAGCCTTTGGTCGAGCTGGGTGTTTCCCTTTGCCTTTTCTTGCATTTGGGATTTTCTCCCAGGCATTTGTCCTGGGATTCTGGCAGGCTTCCACTGCATATTCCTGTTTTTTTTTTTTCCTGGTCCTGGAGCATCTTGGCCCATTCCTTGTTTTCCTATCTCCTGTTGGGTCACATGCTTCTCCTGCACCTGTACACCCAACCGGTTGCATTGCTGTTCTTTTCCCACCCTCAGGATCTTCTTTAGGACGTCCCATGGTGCTGTGTCCCCCAATGCCATTAAAGAGAAAATTTGATTCTTGTACTTACCGTAAAATCCATTTCTCGTTCAATGCATTGGGGGACAGAGATCCTAACCTCTGTTTTTACTTTCGCTCTCTGTCACCAGGCTGTTCTTTTGTTCTTCCCCAGTCCAGGGCTTGTTGGTTCTTTGTTTCTGTTTCTCTCTCCTACTGCTTTTAATACAAACTGATTAGCCTATTGGCTGTGGAGAGGGCATAGCCAACCTTTTGATGTCAGCACTTTTCTTTTGATAGTGGCAGTAGGGCATATACCCATGGTGCTATGTCCCCCAATGCATTGAAAGAGAAACGGATTTTACGGTAAGTACAAAAATCCAATTTTCTGGGATGCAGATCCTGTTTACACATGACAACCTGCTGCCCAGAAATAATGATCTTGGTGTCTGCATCAGTGACTCGTCCACCTGATTATCGATCCTTTGCACGTTGTTTGGGTGATTGATGGCAACTTAACACAGGGCAGTTAAACCGAATAGGCACTACCAATAATTGCCCAGTCATGTCAGGGGGTCTTAAGCCTTTTAAAGATCAGATCTAACAAGAAAGATGTATAATAGTTTAAATTTTACCAATGTGCTGCAGGAAAACTTGGGTATGGAAGTTGACCTGCTCTGTATGAATTGTAGTGTCCACCCAAGGTTTCTATTGGAAAGATTTCCTGACATACGCCTTGGGCAAGTGTTTAACAGAGGCTGAGTGACATCTGTGTCCCATAGGTGGTGTTTTTTTTATTTTATTTTTTTATACTGGATGACACTGTATAGAATAGTGCAGTAAAAAATAGGAGTCTAAAAAAATATTCTTACCTTCCACCTGTACATTTTGCAGAGGCAGTGAGAATAGGGCCATACGTTGTGGGTTGTCTCTGCAGGTTTCAACCGTTTACAATGCATAGGATCAAATCCAATACAAAATGTGGGTTTTGCCGCAAATGCTACAGTGAAGCTGGGGAAAGTTTTTTTCCATTTGTAATTTGCATCGCATGTGCCATAAAAGTGCTGGTGTTAGTGGCATTAAAATTAAAGAAGTTTTCCCATAAAACAATTGATCTTAGTAAATTTTCATATAAAAATCTAAACCACTTTCTAATATGTTTAAATTAAATATATTGCTGGGTTGTAGTTATGAATTGACCTGTAACCCTTTTCCTTAATCCAGAGAGTTTCCCCTTACAAGGCCGCGTCTTCAGTCTGGCTTTTTTTTCCCCCCTTTCTGATTAGCGCTCTCCCTAGCTTTTATATGCTCAGTCTGTAGTCCTACTTACAGTCCCTGAAATGTACACTTACTTATTACTGAGCACGCTCAGTTGTGTCCACAGACTTCTATGGATTCCGTTGACTTGAGTGGATCCCATAGGAAACTGAGCATGCTCAGTAACAGTTATCCTCCTCAGAGGGCAGCATTGTGGGAGAGAGGGGGCTTGCACCATTTTAGAAGACAATCGGGAAGTGAAGGGCCCCAAGAACAGATACTGGTATTTTCATTGAATAATATTTGTTTGCACTGATGTATATTACATATGTGGTCACTGTTGCAGTTTTGCTATTTATTTTTGTGGGGAAAATCCCCTTTAAGCACGATTGTTGAGTGGTGTATGAAACTGGAGACCCTTTTTGAGATATAACGTGTAGCTGTGAGTTTTTAACCTACTTTTTGTCCCCTATCAGTATTAGCAGAATCTGGGATTACAAACTGGAACTCCTGAGAGATGGGAGGCGCTAATGTTTGCTGATGCAGCCTGATAACAGAAGGATCCCCTCTCCATCTCCTCCTAGAAAATGCTACAATTATAGGTGGGCTGTGCCAGAGAGGACCATGCGTATATCAGATTTGTAATCCAATAAATATTTTTGATTAAAACTAAATTGATTTGTGTATTTTTGCTTGTGTAAGCATTTTGATTTTGCTACATTGAATTAGGAAATGGATTATAAATGGTTTTCTAAGCAATATTTGTTAAGCTGAAAAGGAAGAACTATTCACTCCTAGTTTATTAAAGATGTAAAGTTAGAACCGGTCAGCCTGTGTACACCCTCCAAACCAACCACAATACCTTTATGGCAGGGATGCTCAAACCTGCGGCCCTCCAGCTGTTGTAAAACTAGAACTCCCACCATTCCCTGCTGTAGGCTTTCCGGGCATGCTGGAAGTTGTAGTTTTGCAACAGCTGGAGAGCCGCAGGTTGGGCATCTCTGCTTTATGGTATCATGATGTGGTTCCCGATTTAGGTTCTTGTCTTCTTTTTTCTGACTTCTGAATGCACTAAATAAGTGTTCCTCAACTCCAGTCCTCAAGGCTCACCTGCTGGTCAGCTTTTCAGGATTTCCTTAGTATTGACATACCCACAGGTATTCATTCTCTGGGATTTTCTCAAATCATGACCGGCAGGTGGTTCCTGCAGACTGGAGTTGAGGAACACCACTAAATGATCTTTATTCCTTGCTTCCATCATATACTAATGAGCCTTTTCAAGTCAAAGAGACAGTCAAGAAACTACTGCCCTGAAATCATTCTAAATGCCACCTAAACCCAGCCTCTTCTCCCTTGACTGATTCCCAGTATCTCACGCTTGTGCAGTTGTGTTTCACTGTCAGCGTAACTGATAAACGCCTGTACTTCAAGGAATTTCTTAAAATTCATTTTGGGTCCGAGCCACCAAATTTTTCATAAGCTTGTGACTAATACTAATTGTTTAGTGTTTGTGCATTTCAGTATGTGATTAGAAATGTTTTATTCCTATAAAATCATACTTGCCAACTCTCCTGCAATATCTGGGAAACAGGGAAATCTGAGCACCATGTGCCCCTCAATACTTACCTACTGTAGTTCCTGCAGTCCTCGTGACCTGGGTGCCCCCTGCAGACAATATCTTGATGCTATCGAAGAGCAAAGAGGACTCTGCAGCATCTATAATTATTTAAGGGGTCACATCTGGAGTCTGTATTCATTTTGGGCTGTAGTAGGGGTGGTGCATATAGTAAACAAGTGGTGCCATTGTTAGAGTCTATTAGATCAGTGTTTCCCAACCAGCGTACCTCCAGCTGTTGCAAAACTACAACTCCCAGCATGCCCGGACAGTTTTTTGTTGTGCGGGCATGCTGGGAGTTGTAGTTTTGCAACAGCTGGAGGCACACTGGTTGGGAAACACTGTAATAGATGTCCTGTCTGGACAGTATGCATGTTATGGGGTAACTACTAGATCAGTGGGACCTCCACTGATCATGATAGTAGGCTGAATATGGAGACAGGTCAGGCATGCACACTGCCCCTCCATTCATCTCTATTAGGGTTGACACCCAGCTGGTATTGTAATTTGTTCTGAGAGTCGGTGCCGGTATTTTTAATTTTTTATAACCTGCAGTTATAATTGGCGGTATATTTTGTAGCATCCTCAGTCTCCCACAGTATATGTGCTTCACACACCAGACACTACTATTCACTAAATGAAGTACCGCACTCCGTATTGGCTGGTGTCTGCAAGGACTTTGTAGTCGTAACAAAATAGTAGAGAATTGCGGCACACAGCTTCTTAGATTTGCAATTATTCAAGTTTTAATCGTATCACTTTACATCAACATGATCCAGTTACACGATCGGTGAGTACAATGACCGTATGTTTCGGCCAGAATGGCCTTCTTCAGCGGTCAAAATCTATAATTAAAGTAACAGAAATAATAAGTGACTTGACACTACTGACATCAATCACGACCTCAGCGCTGCGCTCTGCAGTCTGTGTACAAGTCGGACACTAGCAGCATCTTCAGAGCTGAAGGACCTGTGATGACATCACTCATGTGACCCCCGTTTAGGGGCGGAGCTAAGCTGTGCAGAGGAGTCCTGCTGAAGACCTGTCTTGGCAGTATGTAAGGAGAAGGGAAGACACAGATTCAATGTAAGAGACAAGGAAATGCTGGGAGCTGTAGTTACCTGGTCTTATGCCTCCTCCCTGTATTGTCATCTGATATGGACACACTGGTAGTTGTAGTGCTCTTTTCTTATACCTCCTTCTGTAATGACGTTGGATACTACATAATAATGGCTTGGACATGCTGGGTGTGGTAGTCCCATCCTCTTATACCGTCTACTGTAATGTGCTCTTCTTCATAATAATGGCCCAGACCTGCTGGGAGTTATAGTCCTCTCCTCTTGTACTTCCTCTTGTAATGTGTTGTGAACTAAAATTATAATGGCCTAGACATGCTGGGAGTTATAGTCCTCTCCTCTTATACCTTATATTACATAATAATGGTCCAGGCATGCTGGGAGTAGGGTTGTCACCCGGATGGTAATTTAGTGTCCCTGCCGGTGACGGTAATTTTTTTTTCTACCTGTAATAATAATTGCCGTTATTTTCCTATATGGACTCCTGCTTCTCCCCTCACTTGTGTTGAGAAAAAAAAAGCTGCTCTAGCCAATCATTTTCATGTCAGTTCCTCTCTAACCCTGGTTTCACACCTAAGCGTTTCTCAAACACGCGTTTTTTGTAATAGTAAACGCGCGTTTGAGTGATTGACAGCAGTGTTGTCCAAAGAGTCTATGGCCCAAACGCACCAAAAAAAGCTCCTGTACTTGTTTGAGCGTCGGACGTTTTACAGCGCGTTCAAACGCGCTGTAAAACGCGAAAATGTGAACCAGCCCCATAGGGAAGCATTGGTTTTCATGTGTTGCGCGTTTTACAGCGCGTAGGAACGCGCTGTAAAACGCTCAAGTGTGAACTTAGGGTAAGGGCTGTTTCACACGAGCGAGTCCATTGCGGGAATCACGCTCCTGGGTTGAGTGTGATCCTCCGCTCTGGACTTGCAGGAACGCACGTCATTATCATGATTTATAATGCTATGTGTCTCTGCTTGACCTTATTTCTACAGAGTCATGCCTCATGCACACGACAGTATTTTTTCACGGTCCGCAAAACGGGGTTCCGTTGTTCCGTGTCCGTTTTTTCTTCTGTGTGTCTTCCTTGATTTTTGGAGGATCACCAGACCAGAAAAGTGAAAAAATAAATCTAAGTCAAGTTTGCCTTGAAAATGATAGGAAAAAAACGGATCACGGACGCGGATGACAATCTTGCGTGCCTCCGTGTTTTTTCACGGACCCATTGACTTGAATGGGTCCGCGAACCGTTGTCTGTCAAAAAATAGCACAGGAAACACGGACACGGATGACAAACGGTGCATTTTCCGAGTTTTCAACAGACCCATTGAAAGTCAATGGGTCCGCAAAAAATCACGGAAAACGGAACGGACACGGATGCACACAACGGTCGTGTGCATGAGGCCTCATACTGACAGCTTTATGTCACTATAATTCTGTGGAAAAAAGCCCATGCAGAGACGCATAGCATTATAAATCATGATAATGCCGTGCACTCCTGCAAGTCCAGAGCGGAGGATCACACTCGCACATGGAGCGTGATTCCCGCAATGGACTCGCTCGTGTGAAACAGCCCTAAGGCTACTTTCACACTTGCGGCAGAGGATTCCGGCAGGCAGTTCTGTCGCCAGAACTGCCTGCCGGATCTGTCAAAATGTATGCAAACTGATGGCATTTGTCAGACGGATCAGGATCCTGATCCGTTTGACAAATACATTGAAATGCCGGATCCATTCATTTTTTTCCACACTTTTTGCAGTCTGAGCATGCGCGGACCGCAATGCCGGATCCGTTTTGCCTGAACATAGGGCATTCTGGCAAATGTTCTAGAATTTTGAACGGACATAAAACCATAGCATGCTGCGGTATTATCTCAGTCCTGAAAAGGCAAAAAGACTGAACTGAAAACATCCTGATGCATCCTGAACGGATTGCTCTCTATTCAGAATGCATGGGGATAAAACTGATCAATTCTTTTCCGGTATTGAGCCCCTAGGACGGAACTCTATGCCGGAAAACAATAACACTAGTGTCACAGTGTGAAAGTACCAAGAAGTTAGGTGACGGTTTTGTTTTGTCTATAAACTTCATGTGCCTCAAGCAGCCACCTTGTGAAGTTGCAGAGTCACGTGACGTGCAGAGGTCACGTGGGCTTGAAGCAGGCGCCGGATGTACTAGCCGGGTAATAGCTACACGCCATGCGCTGTGGTAATACACGTTTAGCAGTGTAGTAATAACTAACCCTAAAGGGCGGTGTTTTAGGGTGAGGCGCAGGGTCAGCGTCTAAGTGGAGGCTTTCAGTGTCACGTGACCGCCGGGACGGCGCATGGCGTTTAGACACTACCGTTAGGGCGACGGCATTGCGCGTCAGAGCACTTCCGTCCTGGAACGGGAAATGACGTCACGACACTGAAATGTGTGGCCGCCGGGAAGGAGTAGAAACGATCGCTCGCGTATAGTAAGTTATAAAGCGCCCGCTTTACGGCAACGATGCGGGTTGTGTTTGTCTGGAGCCTGATGGGCCCGTGTTCACACTAGGCCTAGTGAGCGCGCAGGCTGCGCGGTGACCTGCACGATGTCTCCCGGTAATGGGGCGGCGGTGCTCTGTGCGCCCTACATCACAGTCAGGAGCCGCCAGGCTGGGAGGTGTCAGGTGATGGCCATAGGGTGTGTTCAGACGCAGGGTTTCAGTGCGGATTCGGGGCCGAAATGAAACCCGTCTGAATCTGTGCTGAAAGCACCGCCCATTGTTTTCAATCTGCTCCTAGTTCATGCGATGGAGGCTTTTTGCCACATGGTTTTTCAGACTGCCCCAAGAAGATACCAGTCCACTCTTGGCGCGGTTACCGCCTGCGCCTCTTGGCTCCATTCAAAATAGAGAGCGGATCCGCACCGTTAAATGAGAACCTACGGCAGAGACCTCCGTATGAGGCCTTGTTTTATGAGTGTACTTTCTAATGGCTCCATTTATAATTGCATATAACATAGTGGGAAGCTGGGGGAAAAAACTCCAAATGGGGTGGAAATGCGAAAAAATAAATTCTGCCACAGTTTTAAGGGTTTTGTTTTACAGCTTAGTGGTAAAACTGACCTGTTCCCTTCATTTTCTGGGTCAATACAATTAAAATGATAGCACATTTGTATCGTTTTTCTTGTGTTTTAATACATAAAAAATAAAAATTGTGAAGAAAAAACTTAAAAAAAAAATATATCTTTGTGTTGCCGTAACATTTTTATAGTTACATCGCCAGTGCTGTGAGGGCTCATTTCTTAAATAAAGATCAGTAGGTTTTAGTGATACCATTTTGGAGTGTGTATGGGCTTTTTGACCAAAAAAAGACAAATTGAGTACTTAAATGTATTTCTTTTCCCCAGTTATGATGTTCACTACACAGGATAAATACGTTATATTGTCTATTTTCACTTTTTTTTAATTTTTTTTATCCCCCCGAACGGAGGCAACCTGATGCCTCCTGAGCGGATCTTTTCCATTCAGAATGCAAACTGATTCATTTTGGAACTGCTTGTGAGAGCCCTGAACGGATCTGACAAACGGGAAGCCAAAACGCGAGTGTGAAAGTAGGCTAAGCTATAGGGACAGAATATGGCTATGGAAAGAAAAACGTTTTTCCAAAGTTTTATTTTTCAGCCTTAAAAGAGAAGAATATAACTATATCAATGTGGTGTTGCAGTAATCGTACCGACCCAGAGAATGACCGGAACATGCATAGGGAATGCAGCAAATACGAAACAGAATTGCGTTAGTTTTTTCCCCAATTCCATCCCATTTGGAATGTCCCAGCTTCCCACTATATTGTATGCTACAGTAAATGGTGCCATTAGAAAATACAACTTGTCCTGCAAAAAACAAGCCCTCATACAGTTGTGTGACCAAACACATAAAATGTATGGTTCCGGAAAGGCTGAAAGTAAAAAAAAAAAAAAAAAAGATAAGCTGCTCCCAGAGATGTATTGATAGCAACTTTTTTTTTCTCTCACCCCCCAGTGAGTAAATGTTTGTGGTTAAGTGGATAGCTATACCACAGGACATCAATATCGGAAGGTCATCCGTGTAAAAGTACCAAAACACCTCTTTAGAGGGGCACTTTATCTGTCTTCAGCATTCTTACACTGAAGGTGCTGGATAACTGTATGATGCAGAGGCTCCTCAGCCTGCCTCTGGTCTCCCTGCCTTCTTACCGTTGCATGATCTTCTACAGGATCATAATGACAGCTTTATGTCACAGTGATCCTGTAGAAGGTCAAGCAGAGGCACACAGCATTAAAAATCATAATATCGTGCGTTCCTGCAAGTCCCAGAATGGAGGATCACGCTCACACATGGAGCGTGATTCCCGTAATGGACTTACTTGTGTGAAACAGCCCTTACGGTCTCATTCGCACAGTGAATGTCAGTGTTTTATTCGGTGATTTCCATCATTGATTGTGAGCCAAAAACAGGAGCGAAGCCTCCCCAGAGATGATAATGGACAGATTTGAACCTGTTTTGTACAGTGCTCGGCTATCGTCACCGCACCCATGGAAATTAATGGAACGGCTGCGCACTTTCCGACCAGCTGCTCCATCCATTTCAGGGTATGGGGCCCCCGTTCTCGTAATCAGTGGTAGTCCCAGCAGTAGGACCCCCACCGATCTGACAATTATCCCCTATCCTGTGGATAGGGGATAACTTTTTATAATTGGAACACCCCTTTAACTGACAGCAGTTCTCTTTGGTCTTCACTTCTTCGTCCCGACTCAACAAACAGAAAAAGCCTTGGAGATGCATGCTCAACCAATCACAACCATAGCCGTGACTCGCCTCAGCCAGTGATTGGCTGAGCAGGCATGTCCTGCTTAGCGAGAAGGTACCAGAAAGTGGGAAGTGGGAAGTATCAGAGCGATAACAGCATCATGGGATTAAAGGGGTTGTCTCACTAATGCAAATGGCATTTATCATGTAGAGAAAGTTAATACAAGGCACTTACTAATGTATTGTGATTGTTCATATTGCATCCTTTGCTGGTTTGATACATTTTTCCATCACATTATACACTGCTTGTTTCCATGGTTTTGACCACCCTGCAATTCATCAGTGGTGGTCGTGCTTGAACACTACAGGAAAATGCACTAGCGTATATGCGCTCCCATGGTTCCGACCACCAGAGAGGCCGACACTTTTGTCTGCAGTGTGCAAACACGACCACCACTGCTGGATTGCTGGGTGGTCATAACCATGGATACGAGCAGTGTATAATGTGATGGAAAAATTAATCCAGCCAGCAAAGGAGGCAATATGGACAATTACAATACATTAGTAAGTGTCTTGTATTAAAGGGGTTATCCGAGTCATTTTTTTGTTCTTTCTATGTTCCTAACTAGGCAAATGTAACAGCTTTCCAATTCACTCACTTTATCTCCGGTGCCTGGTTTCTCAGATTTCACTGAGGGTCACATGACCTGTGATGTCAGCTTCTCTCCCTGCTCTGATAAAGGTCGTTTACAAGCCTGTAAACAGACGTCACTGTGCTGGCCACGCCCCCCTTCACTGCCGTCTACTCTCTGCTAGGATTCTTAACCCCTTCAGCTGCACAGCTCTGCAGGTAGTGACAATGCTGGGCACTGGAGCAAAAAGGTAGGGGGAAGATTCTGTGTGTATTAGGCTACTTTCACATTTGCGTTCAGAGTGGATCCGTCTGAGACGGATCCGCTCATATAATGCAGATGATGGATTCGCTCAGAACGGATCCGTCTGCATTATATTGTAAAAAAAAGTGTGAAAGTAGCCGCAGACGGATCCGTCCAGACTTTACATTGAAAGTCAATGGGGGACGGATCCGTTTGAAAATTTAGCCATATTGTGTTAAATTCAAAAGGATCCGTCCCCATTGACTTACATTGTAAGTCTGGACGGATCCGTTTGCCTCCGCACGGCCAGGCGGACACCCGAACGCTGCAAGCAGTTGCCCAAACCATTCCAGACTGATGCATTCTGAGCGGATCCGCATCCACTCAGAATGCATTAGGGCAGGACGGATGAGTTTGGGGCCGCTTGTGAGAGCCTTTAAACGGAACTCACAAGCGGAGCCCCGAACGCAAATGTGAAAGTAGCCTTAGCAGTGTCATTATACAGGTGGGACATGAAGTTCTACACTTACAAGTTGCTGTTTTCTTCCAGCACTCAGGGCAGCTCTTGTATCCACTCCCTTAGCAGTGTCATTATACAGCTTGGACTTGTAGTCCTACACATACAACATGCTGCAGAGTCTCCCAGCAGGCAGACATGTCACTCAGGGCAGCTCTTGTATTCACTCCCTTAGCAGAGCAGGGGGAGGGGCAGACATTGTTTTTATTGCATGTAAACAAAGGGCCAGAAAAGAACCAGGGAAATAAGGATATATATATATATATATATAATTTTTTTTTTTTTTGCATAAAACTTGCTTAGCTCAGTTATATATCAGATTTTCCGTGCTATATTATTATTTTTTTATAACTCAGACTTTAACTTTCTCTACATAATAAATGCCACTTGCTGAAGTGAGACAACCCCTTTAAGTGAGTGGATTTTATTTTATTTTTTAAATAAAGGTTTCACCTGGAATCTGTCCTCTGGGGCTTCCGTATATCACAAGAACGGCAGCCTGTGAATAGAACAGCAGACAGGCATGTTTGTCCGCCACTCTGTTGGACTGCCAGAAATAGCCGAGTACATGGGGAAGTTAATTTAATGGGACAAGGGAATGTGTCATCAGAAAGTGACCTATTGTTTAAATTATGTTTTATGTTTAACATGGTATTAAATTATTTTTTATTTTATTTTCATTGTTAATGTCTATATTTAAAGAAAAAACATAAAATCCTGCCGTTTCGCCTGGCCACTAAGCCTAGTAATAGGCGCCACTTCATGCTCTATACAGATGACTTTCCTGCAGTTACCTGCTTATCTGTCATTCTAATCCTGCCTCTAATGTTATCACCTCTGTGTATAGATAAGACAGGATCCACTATTCACAGTGGGTGATTGTCCGAGGTTATGTATTCTTTCCTTGTACAATGACCTCTGCACAGGTCACAGAGGTCCATTCCTGACCATTGTATCTATGGACCATGGGGCTGCTATAAAGTAATTTTCTAAATGCTGTTGAGAACAGCTCATGCAAGATGGCCACCCCCATAAATCCTCTTCAGGAAAGAGAAGAAATAAATCGGCAATCAAAAAATAAAAACAGATTAGGAGAAAAGGGATGTGTCACTATCTGGTTTAACTGGCAGATACAAATTTTGGTGCCACATTTTAACCCATTTTGTCCATTATTTTTCTGTAGTGTTAATTTACATATTTTATACGTCCATTTAGTAGTATGTGCTTATAAGTTCTAGGGATGAGCGAAGTAAGCTTCAGATCCTAGATCCAAAGTCGCTTTGCTTGATACTTTGTTTTATTGCTGTACAGAGATCTGTCTCCATTCAGCATTAAAGGGTATGGGCTCCGGCGGGGAAAATTAGTTATCCCCAAAATCTCACAGGACTTCGGTGAATAACTTCGGGATTAGATTTTTCAACTTGAAAACCATTTTAAAACAGGTATCCGAAGTCTGCTTCGGTACTGAGGTATCAGTCGGTACCAAAGCCGACTTCGGATACCTGTTTTAAAATGGTTTTCAAGTTGAAAAATCAAAGGACGATGTTATTCACCAAAGTCTCGCGAGCCTTCGATGATGACTAGGGATGAGCGAGCTTGTGTTGTCAAGTTTGGCGTCCAAGATTTGAGTCCTCTAATAATTCCGTTATGGATTCCGCTACCACGGACCATAAGTTATGATCTGTGGTAGCAGAATCCATAACTGAATTCCTAGATAACCCGATCCTTGTACACCATAGCCCATACATTTTAATGCTGTATGGAGCCGGATTTCCGTACAGCATTAAAACAAAGTTTTGAGCGAAGCGTCTTTGGATCTTCGCTCATTCCTACTAAGGCTACTTTCACACTATCGTTTTGGCTTTCCGTTCGTGAGATCCGTTCAGGGCTCTATAAAGCGGTCCAAAACGGATCAGTTTGCTAATACATTCTGAATGGAAAAGGTTCCGCTCAGAATGCATCAGTTTGCCTTCGATCAGACTCCATTCCGCTCTGGAGGGGGACACCAAAACGCTGCCTTAGGCTGCGTTCACACGGGCGAGATTTCGCAGCATGTTCTATATTCTGCGTTTTTCACGCAGCCCTGGCTCCATAGAAGTGAATGGGGCTGCGTGAATAACGCATTGCATCTGCAAGCAAGTGCGGGTGCGATGTGTTTTTCACTGATGGTTGCTAGGAGATGTTGTTTGTAAACCTTCAGTTTTTTATCACGCGCGTGAAAAATGCATCAAAACGCATTGCACCCGCGCGGAAAAAACTGAACAACTAAACGCAATCTCAGACAAAACTGACTGAACTTGCTTGCAAAATGGTGCGAGTTTATCTGAACGCACCCTGAACGCATCCGGACCTAATCTGTCACGCTCGTGTGAACTCAGTCTTAAGCGTTTTGCTGTCCTCCTGACGAAGCGGAGCCAAACGGATCCGTCCTTGCACACAATATAAGTCAATGGGGACAGATCGGTTTTCTTTGGCACAATAGAAAACGGATATGTCCCTCTTTGTTTTTCAATGGTGTTCAAACTGATCTATCATGGTTATAGAAGACATAATACAACCGTATCCGTTCATGACGGATGCATGCCGTTGTATTATTGTAACAGAAGCGTTTTTGCAGATCCATGAAGGATCCGCAAAAAACGCTAGTGTAAAAGTAGCCTAATGTATGATTCTATAAAAAAAATATTTTTTTAAAGCTTTTTTTCCTACAGGTCAGAATGTCAGAAACTGTCAGGATAGGTGCTCTTTCAGTTGCTGTTAACTCACGATACCTTCGATTACATTTTGCAGGATTGGGCATTCCTGAGGGAGGAGCTGCTGTCATTGGTGTCGAACGGGGTCTGGCTTATCTGAACTTCACCACGTGTGTAGATGCGAGAGTGCTGTTCGATCTTCTGGCCGAGCCATAAAGGATTCCATAGTTTATATTTCTCCTAGCTCTACAGCAGAAATGGAGTGGTCCAGGCAAAGCTATCCAACTTCATTCTCTAGTAGAAGTCGTTCCCCTGAGGATATGAGCCTTGATCGACGAAATAGCATAACGCATTTGTATTTGCGAGTTCAAGTCACTTCTGGAATTATAACCACAAACTCTGTCCGAAGATACTTTTCAGGGCTTGATATTGCTGATATATTATCCTTTAAAGATAACCATGCATTAATTGATGGTGGTGCATTGGTTAAATTTTATAATAGTTCTGATGCCTATGAGGGCATGAGAAGATACAGATATAGTAATAGTAAGGCTATACATGTGATGTGGTCTAATGAAAAAGAGTGGGTAAGATATGGTGGCAGAGTTCATTATGATGAGGATAACCTTTCTTATACATCAAGATATGAAAGAGAAGAATACTATTCAAGATCTCCAGAAAGGTTTCCTCATTCATCCTTTAGGGATTCTAGTTCCAAACAGTGGCATTCCAGATCTCTGCAAAGATATTCGCGATCTCAGCAGAAGTATAGTAGGTCACCAGGGTGGCATTCTCGGTCTCCTCTTAATCGCTCCAGGTCACCACGCTTGCGTTCTCGATCTCCTCACAGGAGATCTAGGTCTCCCCGAAGGCATGAAAGGTCTCCACAGAACCTGTCAAATGAGCAAGACCCAATATATGACGGAGACTTTCACGTGCATGTGACAAACCTGAACTATGACACCGCAAGAGAAGATTTGAGGAGGTGGTTTTTCAGCCTGGTGAGCAAAGATCACATTAAGTTTCTGTATGACGAGAAGGGCCGCAGGACAAGGGAATGTTTTGTTGTCTTCAAAAATGAAAAAGATTATAAAAAAGTTCTCAAACTCGACAAAGTTATGTTTAAGGGACGTCTTTTGTTCATATCTCCCATCTCCAAATCAAGCATGAGAAATTTGCTTACAGGAAAGAATGTCTTATTCTCGCATCATTATTCCAAGGGGAGATGCCTTTATTTAAGAAACTTTCCACCAGCTGTGACAAAAAGTGACGTTCTGAAGTTCTTTGCTGGCTTTTCCCTCAATGAAGAAGACATCTCCCTGCTGTGCGACAAAGATGGCATTGGCCAAGGGGAAGTAATGGTCAGCTTCTCTTCCGAAGAAGACCTAGAGAGAGCTGAAAAACTGCACCGTAAGAAGTTCAAGGACAAGGAAATAAAACTGCGAAAAATTCCTGTGGAAAAATTGCCAAGTTTCTTCTATGTAAATTCCTTAAGCCTGATGCCTGAAGATCCAAATGATTGTGTAACCCAGGAAGATGATTTATATGATGAGGATGACGAACTGGAAAATGATATGCATGAAGACGACAACATCCCAGATGAGGATACAGGTTTCCACCAAACAGAAAATACTAATGAATGTGTTGCTCAGGCAGATGACTCATCTGATGATCCCACTGTCCTTGTAAATGACTCACCTGATGATCCCACTGTCCTTGTAAATGACTCACCTGATGATCCCGCTGTCCTCGTAAATGACGCACCTGATGATCCCGCTGTCCTCGTAAATGACGCACCTGATGATCCCGCTGTCCTCGTAAATGACGCACCTGATGATCCCGCTGTCCTTGTAAATGACGCACCTGATGATCCCGCTGTTCTCGGAAATGATGATCCTGATGATCCCGCTGTCCTTGTAAATGATGCACCAAGTACAGAGTGCATTTCAAATGAAAATGCTGTACAATTAGAGAATAAAAATGCCATCCCAGAAGGTCCAACTTCAAGCGATAATGACTTGGGACAATGAAGAGCAGGGCTGAGGGTGAATATTTTTATATTTTAATAAAAATGACACTGTATGGTTCTAAAATCCCTTCTTAGAGTAAGTGTGGAAAAATTAATGCGAAGAGTTGATCCCCAGTGTATATTAGGCCCTGTTCATATCGTGTCAGAACTATACTTCAGAGGTATACGTTGATGCATCAGAAATATTCTCCAATGTATACCTCTGGTATATGCCTCTGTATAGCCAGTGGCATACACCGTCCATTGGCCACCATATTAACAAACTGTATAACACACAGTCAGGGACACTTGCCAAGAGTGGCGTTCCCATATACCAGTCTTGATCCCCTGTGTGCCGGAGTGAGATGCTCCTAATTTATTAAGAGGCAGATGCCTATTAACAAATTAGTCACATCTCTGGCACTCTTTGCAGCAGGATCTGAAGTAGATTTCTGCTATAACTTATTAAATCTGGCAGGCTGCCACTTTAGAAGAGTGACAAGAAGTTCTAAAAGTCGCCAATATAACAAGCGGAATAAATTATGACTTTTTAACACCTCAATAGTGGTGTAAAAACTTTAGTAAATGCCCCTCAGTATGTTCTTGTGCTTACGATATAGGAAAGCACATTCTGCTGCGCTTCGCTGTACAATTAAAGAAGAAAAAAAAAGTTATGCAGACACACCCTAGTGGTCTTGAGATTTTTTTTTTTTTGGCCTCTGTTACGTTAATTTGGGGGGGGGGCATAGGGATAAACAAGACAGACACTGTGGACATAACCTTAGAGATTGATATTTTTTTTTTTTTTTATGTTCAAGTGTACATTAATACCAAGGCTGGTTTCACACGAGCGAGTCTCATGCTCTGGACTCGCAGCGTGCGTATCAGACAGCTCCCGTCCTGAACTTCCAGCAATGCCGGGGTCGCAAAGCATTATATTGATTCATGATACTATGTAACCCTTAGAGGTCTGGAATGTATTTGATAACACTGCCAGCATTACATTAGTGTTATATAATATATTCCAGAACTGTAAGGGTTACATAGCATCCATCATAAATCAATATAATGCTATGCGACCCTGGCAGTTCTGGGAGGTCAGGCCGGGAGCTGCCGCATACTAACGCTGCGACTGCGGAGCATGACACTCGCTCGTGTGAAAGCATCCTAATTCTCCTGGCACATTTCTTGTAGACTACACTCAACCAACATCTAGGTAAGATTTTTTGATGTATTATAACTGATAGTAAAACCACATCACTGTCCGATTGTTGTCCGATATTGGTATCGGACAACCGTGCAGCTAGCAATTATTATGTAGCATAAAGGTGTTTTCTGGTCCCTTATAAATGGATGGAAAAGTGCTTTAATAACTATGAAAAATTGTATTACGGCAATTTTTTATTTATTTTAAACATGATGGGTGTTGTAAGTTTGAGACGCAGGTTGGGAAATCTTGGCCTTTCCCATGCACAATTGCTGTTTCTACTGTCACATTCAACATATCCTCACATTTCGGCAGCTTTCACACAGCTGAGTGTGGTCTGTGTGACGGCCAAGTTTCCTGGACTGACTGTGGCTTATCTGACCCACACACATTGCGTCATATCGATCTATGATGAGTTCCAGCGCGACCACTGGTCTACTATCAAATGCTCACAGCATCATCTTAGTATGGGATGCAGTTAGTGCGGCTCACATGAGCCATGGTCCTTCCTGGAAAAGTATCCCACACACAGCTATGTGAAAGCCAAATTACCATGTCTAGGGCCAGATTTAGCAGACTTATATTAGTAATTTTCCTTTATCCCATTAGTCAGCTTTGAAGTATCACAAAAGCTACATAACCCAATTGCACATACTTTTTTTTTTTTTTTTTTTTGTAGATGCTTCAAAATAGGCTTTTATATTATAGGGAATATGGAACCAGTTTTATGCTCCCCTATGTGAGCACAGCTTAGGCTCCATTCACACATCCGCAATTCTGTTCCGCTTTTTGATGAACGGAATTGCGGACCCATTCATTTCTATGGGGCCACACTAAGGGCTGCCCGGATCCAGAACTGCGGATCTGGACTTCCGGGTCCGCAATTCCGTTCCCGAAAAAAATAGAACATGTCCTATTCTTGTCTGCAATTGCGGACAAGATTAGGCATTTTCTATTATAGTACCAGCGATGTGCGGTTCGCAAAATGCGGAACGCACATTGCCGGTGTCCGTGTTTTGAGGATCGGTGTATCCGCAAAACACATACGGATGTGTGAATGGACCCTTACACTGGTGACAGAGACTAGATTGAAACCCTGGGTCACTTTTTATGGTCCAGTCATTTTGTTAAACATCCAATTGAGCACTGGAGTCATCTCCATGCAGTGCACAAGCTTGGGAGTCTTCATATTCATCAGCTTGCTATACACTATATAGAAAGAGAACTGTCAGTCATCTGTGGGAGGGCATAAAATAGAGACCCTGATCGAAATGTTGGGTCACTTGTTACAATTGACAAATGTTCCAAGTTCTGGGGCACATAATTTTTTTTTGATTTTTTTATTGACAGTAATATGTCGCTTGCGGTTTTTGATGCAGATTTTCTGCAGATCTCACCCTTGCCTTAAAGAGTGTGAAATCCGCACAAAGAATTGACATGCCGCAGATTTCAACATCTGAATAGCAGATCGATTTCCGCATAGAAAAAAAGTTACGTTTACAAGAGAGTAGATAAATCTCATATAATTTGCTGGTACTGCATTATGCTGCAGTTTTTCTGCACAATTATCTGTGCAAAAAAAAACGCAAGTAATCTGCCTTTAAGGCGTTTTCTGAGACATTTCTACTGATGATCTATCCTCTGGATGGGTGATCAGTATCTGATTGGTGGGGTTCTGACACCCGGAACCCACACCGATCAGCTGTTTTGAGAAGGCATTAGTGCTTGAAGTAGTGCAGTTGCCTTCTCGCTGCTTAGTCTAGGCCAAGTGATGTCACATTTTTCTGTCACATGGCCTAGGCGCAGCTCAGCCCTATTAAAGTGAATGGGGCTGAGCTGCGATACCAAGCACAGCCGCTATCAAATGGAGGGTACTGTGCTTGGTGAGCTGAGAGAAGGCACATCACTCACAGGAGCGCTGGTGCCTTCTAACACAATCCCAGGTGTCAGACCCCCATCAATCAATATTTCATCAGTAGAAAAGTCTCAGAAAACCCCTTTAAAGGTATTGGTCAACCCCCACGACAATATTAGTTCCCATCCATGCTGCTTCCGTTCTCTTGCACCTGTGTAATTACGTTACATACATCTCTGCAGCCATTCACTGTTCTTAGCACTGACATGTCCCCAAGCAGCACATGACCACCTACGTTGCTCTTTTAGGGCTTCTTTCCATATATTTTTTTCGACCACTTAGTCCAGTGAATGGATGCAGCAGTGCACATAATGACGTTTCCCCCTTTCGGAAAATCCATAACATGACATGGGCTTTTTGGAGGACTGTGTTGAGAAATATTGCTCCTTTTTTATATTGCTTTGAGACTAGATGCCTATTGGGGCACCTTTTAATGCAGGAAGTCAGAACAAAAAACCAGGACACTGAATACTTAGAATGGCCAGTCACATGTCACTAGGGTACTAAAAATGTTCACCTTGTGAATCAAACATTTTCTTTGATGTATTAATATAATTGTTGCCCAGTTTATTTTGGATGTTACTGTTCCTTTAAAGATATTTTTGCTTTCCTTTGAAATGATGAACCTTTGTTGATAGATGTCTGTACAGTGCATGGCCTAACTAATAAATGTGTTTTGTTATCAGTGCAGCTTTGTTCCGCGATGAGTGTGTCGGGGATATAAAGCAAACGGCTTTATATAAAAGAAAGGATCAAAGAAAAAAAAATTAATTGATTAGTGATCCTCGAGGTGGACATATATAACACCTCCAAAAAGAGTTTGATCGGTTATTTAATTATATTGTGCAATCAGTAAAACAAGGTACAAGCATCTATGCAAAAATATAAATGATTTATTATACAATAATTTAAAATACAATCAAAGATTAATCAATGTGAAAGTCAATATTCTGCAATGATACATAGTGATATGCAGTACCCAAAATTCACCACTAGATACAGGTACCAGCCTATACACAGTTCCTCTCAGACAGAAGAATATAATACAATCCGCCTCGACTACAATTTTTAGATATAAAAACTCAATGTTAATAAAAGATAGGAACCCTTGCTCTGCACCCAACTATGACAAATCTCAGATAATGGGGTAGCAATATAAATTATCAAGCCTGGTATTGACTATGGAATGAAATTATTCCAATCAGAGAGTTTCCTCTTAAATCAATATTTGATCTTTTATTCAGCAATATGCATCTTTGCTGAATATTAACAATATTGGCATAACGCCTTTTAACACTAAGCATCCGCACTAAGCGGGAAGTTGACTAAATATCAGGCTATTAATTTATATCAATACTACATGAAACAAAGTTCTACATTACCGAGAATACAGATGATGTGCAGGGACTAAGGGAAGTCAGCACTAAGGTACGATCTGGTCATTAGGATCTTTCTCCTGGGTTTTCTTTGTTTCTCTGTGTTTTCTCTTTTTTTCTTGTTGGAGGTGGTGGTGGTGGATCCTCTCCTCGTGTGTGTGTGTGTGTGTGTGTGTGTGTGTGTGGTTTATGATCACAAACTTATCATTTACACACCTTCCGAGTTTGGAGTTTTCCAATCATTATCGGCTAGGCATGTACATGTGATAAGGGAGGTGATGTCACTACATCACCCAAAATGCACTTTTGCTACTGTTGTAGTGTCACCTACTCATACCTAGGTGGCACTGTTGTGTAAGCTATTTCCATCATACTATAAAGAGTTAACTACGCAAGTCTGACTTCATCTTGCATTCTATACACATGACTTCTGGAACCTATATTAAAGCTATAGGGATTAATTCTGACACTTCTTACCAATTAAGGATAGACTTCAAGGTGCCCCTTAAATGTTTTACACACTCCTAAATAATAATATGAATGAGCCTTGTTTTCTCACAGAGATATCTGTGCCTCCTCTGCTACACCATCTTTACAGATACTCATTAGCAAAGTCCATACCCAAACTTTCATCATCCTATAATAGGAATATATGTGTTCCTAAGAATATTTGATAACAAATACATAAACGTCCTTAATAATACATAACAATATAAAACAATACATACAGTACAGACCAAAAGTTTGGACACACCTTCTCATGCAAAGAGTTTTCTTTATTTTCATGACTATGAAAATTGTAGATTCACACTGAAGGCATCAAAACTGTGAATTAACACGTGGAATTATATACATAACAAACAAGTGTGAAACAACTAAAAATGTCATATTCTAGGTTCTTCAAAGTAGCCACCTTTTGCTTTGATTACTGCTTTGCACACTCTTGGCATTCTCTTGATGAGCTTCAAGAGGTAGTCACCTGAAATGGTTTTCACTTCACAGGTGTTACCTGTCAGGTTTAATAAGTGGGATTTCTTGCCTTATAAATGGGGTTGGGACCATCAGTTTTGTTGAGGAGAAGTCAGGTGGATACACAGCTGAAAGTCCTACTGAATAGACTGTTAGCTGCTTTTTTTTCTTGCCATAATACAAATTCTAAGTAAAGAAAAACGAGTGGCCATCATTTTAAGAAATGAAGGTCAGTCAGTCAGCCAGCCGAAAAATTGGGAAAACTTTGAAAGTAAGGGCTATTTGACCATGAAGGAGAGTGATGGGGTGCTGTGCGAGATGACCTGGCCTCCACAGTCACCTGACCTGAACCCAATCGAGATGGTTTGGGGTGAGCTGGACCGCAGAGTGAAGGCAAAAGGGCCAACAAGTGCTAAGCATCTCTGGGAACTCCTTCAAGACTGTTGGAAGACCATTTCAGGTGACTACCTCTTGAAGCTCATCAAGAGTGTGCAAAGCAGTAATCAAAGCAAAAGGTGGCTACTTTAAAGAACCTAGAATATGACATATTTTCAGTTGTTTCACACTTTTTTGTTATGTATATAATTCCACATGTGTTAATTCATAGTTTTGATGCCTTCATATTCATGAAAATAAAGAAAACTCTTTGAATGAAAAGGTGTGTCCAAACTTTTGGTCTGTACTGTATGTCTTATTGGTTTTCTTATACAAAACTAAGGATACTACCTTAGGTAGAAAAGATGGCACTGGGCGAACCACCACTTTATCCTGATGGAACACCAAAAAGGGCTCCTTGCAAGAAAGAGCCGCCAGTTCTGAAACCCTCCGGATAGATCTGATGGCCACTAAAAAGGCAATTTTCCAGGAGAGCAAGCGAAGGGAGACCTCTCAGAGGTTCATACAGAGTGGCCTGGAGTGAACCCAGACCTAAGTTCAGGTCCCAAGAATGCAAGGGGGGACGATAAAGAGGCACTGTGTGAGCCACCCCCTGCATAAAGGTCTTGATCGGACCTAACCCGGCCAGGGGCCTCCGGAAAAAAAATGGACAGGGCAGAGAACTGTCCTTTCAACAAACTAAGCGCCAGACCCAGCTCCAATCCGGACTGCAGAAAGGCCAGTATATTAAGTAGGAAAAAACGTCTGGGAGGAAGATCGCGCTCCTCACAGAAGCGCAGGAAGGACTTCCAAGTCCTGTAATAAATCTTGGATGAGGAGGGTTTCCTGGCTCTATTCGTCCGAATGACCGCATCAGAGAAACCCTTCTGTCTCAAAATGAAGGTTTCAATAGCCACGCCGTTAAACGTAGTGTATCCAAATTCTGGTGGAAGACTGGACCTTGTGAAAGGTCAGCCCTAATTGGAAGGTGCCACGGCGCATCCCCTAGAAGAAGCATGAGCTCTGAATACTAAGCTCGGCGAGGCCAGTCTGGAAAAATCAGGATCGCCTGGATGTTCTCCATCCTGATTCTGCGAAGTCGTCCCATGGCGCCATGAGAGCATCCACGCCGTGTGCCTCGGGATCCCTTGCGCGAGAGAAGAAGCACGGGAGCTTGCGATTGTGCCTGGACGCCATCAAGTCCACGTCCGGACATCCCCACCGGAGACAGATAGCCTCGTACACCTCCTGATGGAGAGACCACTCCCCCGGGTCCACCGTCGCCCGGCTGAGAAAATCCGCCGTCCAATTGTCCACTCCCAGAATGTAGGCCGCAGATATCACCAGAAAGTGGTCTTCCGCCTACTGCAGAATCTTTGCGGATTCCTTCATCACCGCCAGGCTGTCGGTCCCCCTTTGATGGTTGATATAAGCCACTGCCGTGGCATTGTCCGCTGAAAGGACCTGGTGTGGAACTGAGCGAATGGGACTGCCTCGAAGGAGGCCACCATAACCCCCAATACCCGCATAAAATTGCGGATTGACGTACAGCGGCGCTGGAGTAGCAGGCGCACCGACCGCTGGATGTCCAGTCTCTTGTCCTGTGGTAGGCGTACTAATGCTGCGCCCGAATCCTGCGTCATGCCAAGGAATATGATCTGGGTGGTAGGATTGAGGGAGGATTTCCACAGATTCACTATTCAGCCGAAGCGGGAGAGAGTGTCCAGGGTGATCCGAAGACTTCCCTCGCGAGTGACTGTCGGAGCATTGATCAGGATGTTTTCCAGATAAGGGAGAAGAGTAATGCCTCTGGACCGCAGAAGGGCCAGGAGGGGAGCGAGTACCTTCATGAATGTCCGCGGAGCTGTCGCCAGGCCGAATGGCCTGGCGACGAATTGGTAATGGCACAACTGAACAGCGAAACGTTGGTGAACAGCTGCGATAGGGACGTGCAGGTAGGCGTCCTGAATGTCTATGGACGCCATGAATTCCCCTTTGACCAATGAAGCAACCACGGAGTGAAGGGATTCCATCCTGAATCGTTGAATCCGGAGGAAGCGTTTCACCACCTTGAGATCCAGCACCGGACGGACCTCGCCCTCTTTTTTGGGAACCACAAACAGGTTTGAATAAAAATCTGTAAACCTTTCCTTTAGAGGCACTTGAAAGAATACTGCAGCCCGAACTGGATCCCTGGGGGGTTGTGAGAGGAAAAAGCGGTTGGGAGGGATGGATTTGAATTCTATTTTGTAACTCGAGGGCTTAAAAGATGGCTTTTTGCGCTGGTCCTGTGTGGGAGGTCTGGCTGCCGAGGTCCTGTGTGGGAGGTCTGGCTGCTGGACAGGTGCCAGAGAACCTCCGAAAGGACTGATAACGGGAGTACGAAGCTCTAGGACGAAAATAAAGTTTTGCCTCGGGTTGTGGAAGATGTGTGCTCTTCCCACCCGTCGCTTCCGATATAATCTTATCGAGCTGGGAACCAAAGAGTCGAGACCCGGTAAAAGGGAGGCTCAAAAGCGAGCGCTTAGAGGAGGAGTCTGCCACCCAGAGCTCCTGGCGAATAGAGACTGCGAGAGCAGAAGAGCGTGCGACCATAGTACCAGCGTCCAAAGCGGCCTAGCAGAGGTACTTCCCTGCCTGCGATATTTGGACTGCCAAGGATTGGAGCTCCGCAGGTGGGAGATCCGCCGCCAGGTCTTGGTGTAAGAGGAGGGCCCACTCCGAGACCGCCTTGGCCACCCACGCAGAAGCGAAAATGGGTCGCAGAGCCGATCCACTGGCCGTAAACACAGACTTGGATAGCGATTCAATGCGACAGTCCACCGCGGAATAGCTGTGTTCTTCGCTAGGTGAGCGACCAGTGTATCCACCTTCAGGGGAGAGGACCATTTTTCCACGCATTCAGCTGGAAAAGGATAGACCTGGCTGTTCCCAAGCTTTTGGTACAAGCACAGAAAAGTCGTCGTGCAAGGGAAAAGGTTTAGGGGCCTGCTTCGCTCGCAAAAATGACACCCGCTGGTGGCTGGCGGAGGGAATGTCCTCCTGTACCTGGAAGGTGTCCAGGATAGCAGATACTAGACTATCCACCATGGATGCAATCTGTGAGGATTGCTTCGGATTCATCTCCGCATCCGAATCTACAATCTCCCCCTCCGACAGCGCATTGCCTAGGGAGGACACCTGTGAATGGGAACCTGGAGGAGGGGGGATGTTGAGGCGTCAGAGGAGGAATGGTGACCTGCTCTGGGACGCTTGCTAGGAAGCCTGCTTCTGGATTGTAAACTTTGAGATGGTGTAGACTGCAACGGTGGCGATTTATCAACCAAACGAGCCAATAGAGAAAGGGTGGAGTTGGAGATTTTAGAAAGGTATTCCACTGCCTCGGACATGGCCCTTGCCCAGTCAGGTTCCAGACAGCCAGAATGGTCCTGTACTTCTGTGGGCTGTAGAGGGGAGGGATGGCTCTGTGCGGGCGCATGGCATGCAGCACACAGAAATGTAGCCTGCCCACGAGGGAATTTTACCATGCACGAAGTGCAGGCATAGGTGGCCCTGCAGGGTGCCTGAGGGAAGGTATTGGCCGGGTCAGACATGTGTGCCACAGCTACACTACGCTGGAGGGGGTAGCGATGTTCCTACCAGAAATTGCGGTAACCCAGGTCCTGTATCTCACCAACGCTGAGAAGTGCCAAGCAGAGGAGGGGAGGGACGCTGTCGCGGCGAGAAAGATAGCCCCTCCCGGACACTGACAAGCTTGACCGGAGAGAATTGCCTCAATCCACACCCCCTGAATGTTCGCTCTGTATTGCCCGATCAGGGAAAACCAAAGGTGAGTGCCGCCGTGACTGCAGGAGGAAGCGGAAGGTGACCCCGCCAGAGTACTACGGCAGAAGTTAACCCCCGCATGACTAGTGAGACATGGCCAGAAACACTACCCCCTCTCCAGGGCTGTATTGGGACTTATGAGGGGAAGGACCGCTGGTGGTACATACTCACTCGTCTTCACCCTTCCTTGTCAGACCAGCAGTGCCACCTCTACGGCCACTGGCACCGAAATGGCAGGGGACCGGGCAGTAAAGGTTTTGAAGTAGGTGGCCGTCTTGCTGGCAGGAAGCAGGGGAGCACTTGTCTTCTTGGGGGAGGCAAGGCGGTGGGACAACCGACACCGGCCAGCCTCCCGGGGAGACAGAGCAGCCTTGTTACTCTGTGTCCTTGAACCTGTGAGAAAAGAGATTAAAATTAAATAAATCACAGAGCCACCCTGCTAAGCAGGGAGGTCTGCCTCCTACGACACTAAGATAAAAACTAATAGCTCCTCCCCTGCCAGCTATACCCCCTCCAGCCTGGAGAGAGCATAACAGTTCTCAGCCTAGTGTCGCCTCCTAGTAGCAGCAGCAAGCTATACTCACGGTCCTGTGTCCCTGTCACGGTGGGTAGGATACAAGATACAGCAATAGTGAAGGAGATGCACAGGAATGCTGATCCTCCAAACAAGGGTGCTCACAGTCCCACAGTGTCACCCCACTGTTGAATAGAGTAAAAAATTATAGATAAAAAGACTGGGCACACCTAGGATATGAGGACAAATGCTTTAATTAGTAAATATTCTGATAAAACAAAGTTGAATCAAATACAGTAAAATAAAGTTGAATAAAATTACAATAGGGTATGGACCTCAATCTGGATTAATTTAGGACATTCAACAACAGTACTCTAAATTGTGAAAATAGCAGCAATATGAAAAACAAAGTGCATTAGTAACAGTGGAGGTGGTAGCGGTTAAAGATAATATAGTCTATAGCTACCGCAATAATAATATATCCACTTGAGGGAAAATAGATAGACTCTGTTACTTTGTAGCATACATAATGTTTGTGGATCCACCTGTGAAGAATAAGATAATTTCTAGCCAGCACAGTCCTAAGTTAACCCTCGATGTATCCAAAGAGAGGGGGATTTGAAGTACCGTCTGTAGAGTCCTTCAATATAGTATTTGTTGGATACTAATACACTGTGCACTTCGTAATCAGTAGATGTTTGTGAATGTGTCCTCGGCACTAAGTGCACACCATATACCTAACCCGGCGGCGTCCCGCTAGCAATCAGGGTTTAGGTTAGGGTGGTGTGCCAACCTTGGCTGGATTACTGTACCGGTTTTATAAATAAGAACGGTCTTACCGGTATGTTGGATCTCCGTTCTCGACTGCGGATGAGTTCTTCTGTCCAGGAGAGGCTTGCTCAGGTTAGTTTCTTCTGTTAGGGAGATATCGTCTTCACCGCGTTAGATGTTTGCTCCACGGGTTTAGCTTATACAAGCGGTGACGTTTTGCTCCCTTCACCTTACGAGCTAGAGCTTCTCACTGGTTTGTCGCGATGTCCTTAGGTAGGTCCGGAGATGTGGTGCACTCACATAGGTTCGGGGGTCTGACCAGACGCGTTTCGGGGTTGGGGTATCCCCTTCCTCAGTGGTAACCAGACCACCCGAACCAGCTCTCTTTTATATCTCAAAAGGTGTTGGTTGCAAGACCCGAAATGGATTCCGTTCCGGAAGTCAGCTGATTTTCTTTATCGTGTGTAGTTATTTGGGTTTTCATTTTATTTAGTCTGGCTAGGGTAGTTATCTGCACAGGTCATTGCGCTAGTGTTTTCACTATGTCACTTATAATAGATTTATAATTGTCTTCTTGCTGCAACAACCGCAGTTGTGTATATTCTTGATATTTTTGCGTTTCCATTGCGTTATAGTATGCCGCTTCACCTTCCACAATTTGTTGGGGTATAGTCTATATGGTGTAGTATATTATTTATCAGTCATGAGCTTTTGTTCTCTGATACCAGAAATTGGCTAATGCACATAGTGTGGAAGTAGACATATAGGGATAGACAATGAATATAAATAGTGAATAAATAAAAAATGATGAATATCTAAAAATAGTGACAGATAAAATATTAAAATATTAAAAAAATAACAATGGTGTTTCTAATATAGGTAATATCAATTAGAGATGTAGCCTAAAAATATTAATATTCATGTAGCCTAAAAATATTAATGTTATCTAGTGTTCAAGATAACATTATAAAAGTGCCTTTTAATTTCATTTAATATAGCACAAGATTAAGAATTATGCAGATGGGCATATAATGCCTTATAGGCCACAGTTACACAGACATCGCTAATATTGAAAAATATGCAGAAAAAAGCGTCGGGAAATTCCCACAGTATCGGATTGCAGTAGTGGGTCTCATCTTACGATATTTGGTTATAAAATATTTATTTTTCAATCAGTAAATCAAAAAGAAATTTTTTCTTTAATTTTTTATTAAATAGAATTTTCTGTTCTAAATTTGTAGCTGAAGATATTAGTATTATATTGTCAGTACAATTATATAAGTATATTGTCTGCAGGAGTTTTTATATTTATTTTTATATTTATTATTTATATTTATTATCGTTAGGTTTTTAAAAAAATTTTTTTTTTTTTTTTTTTTTTTTTTTTTTAGACCGTCTCCACAAATATTTATATCTAAAAAAAAAAAAAAAAAAAAAAATTTTTAAAAACCTAACGATAATAAATATAAATAATAAATATAAAAATAAATATAAAAACTCCTGCAGACAATATACTTATATAATTGTACTGACAATATAATACTAATATCTTCAGCTACAAATTTAGAACAGAAAATTCTATTTAATAAAAAATTAAAGAAAAAATTTCTTTTTGATTTTCTGATTGAAAAATAAATATTTTATAACCAAATATCGTAAGATGAGACCCACTACTGCAATCCGATACTGTGGGAATTTCCCGACGCTTTTTTCTGCATATTTTTCAATTTGTCACCATCACCTCTCAGGATCGCAGGATGGTGATTGGTGGGGTAAAATCACACCACCATCACCATCCTGACCCGAATCACCCGGAAACGCTGAAAACCGCAGGTCTGAATTGACCTGCGTTTTTTTGCGATCGCCGACATTGGGGGGGCGGGGACTGCCTGCCGGGCGGCGGTGATCAGAACCATACATGACGTACATACATGATGTGTTCTTAAGTACCAGGACATCATGACGTACCAGTACGTCATGTGTCCTTAAGAGGTTAAGGGAGGCGGATACAGCTCAACTCCAAACCCAAAGCAAACCAAAAAAAACTACACACGTGCTGCTAACCTGGCAGACCTCCGCACATAACCTGAGCAGGGCATGACAGTACCCCCCCTTCTACGGGTGACCTCCGGACACCCCGGCCCAACTTTATCCGGATGGGCCCTGTGAAAGGCCCTCACCAGTCGGCTGGCACTAACATCCACAGCCGGAACCCACATCCTCTCCTCGGGGCCGTATCCCCTTCAGTGTACCAGGTACTGAAGGGAACCCCGAAGAAAACGTAAGTCGAGAACCCTAGAGATCTCAAACTCTAAATTGCCATCAACCAGAACAGGGGGAGGAGGCAATGGCAATGTTTCCACCGGTTTCACATATTTCTTCAGTAAAGACCTGTGGAACACATCATGGATCCTCCAGATCTGCGGAAGATCCAGACGAAACGCCACTGGATTGACAACTGTAGATATTTTGTACGGTCCAATAAATCTTGGACCCAGTTTCCAAGATGGTACTCTCAGTTTAATATTTTTAGTAGATAACCACACCAGATCACCCACACACAGGTCCGGACCAGTCATACGTCTCCTGTCAGCCATTCGCTTATATCTCTCACCCATCTTCTCCAAATTAACTTGGATCCTCCGCCAGATAGAAGACAAGGCAGAAGAAAATCTCTCCTCCTCTGGCATCCCAGAGGAACCAGTCCCAAAAAAGGTACCAAACTGAGGATGAAAACCGTATGCGCCATAAAATGGTGACTTACCCGTGGACTCCTGCCTACAGTTATTCAAAGCAAACTCTGCTAGAGATAAGAATGAGGACCAGTCCTCCTGGTTCTCAGCCACAAAGCACCAAGTAGATCTCCAGGTTTTGGTTAGTACGCTCTGTCTGCCCATTCGACTGCGGATGAAAAGCGGAAGAGAACGAAAGTTGAACACAAGATGAGAGCAGAACGCCCTCCAAAACCTGGAAACAAACTGCGTGCTCCTATCAGAAACCACATCCAAGGGAATGCCATGTATTTTCACGATGTTATCAAAAAAAATCTGAGCAAGAGTCTTAGCATTGGGCAGACTAGCTAACGATACAAAGTGAGCCATTTTACTAAAACTGTCAACAACCACCAAAATCACAGTTTTCCCGGAGGAATTCGGCAGATCAGTAATAAAGTCAATAGACAAGTGCGTCCAAGGACGAGATGGAATAGACAAAGGAAGAAGTGAACCAGAAGGTTGAGTGTGAGCAACCTTTGACCGTGCACAGGTCTCACAAGCTGCTACGTAATCCTCAACACTCTTACGTAACTCGGGCCACCAGAACCTCCGAGAAATAAGATCAAAGGTGGACTTGCCACCAGGATGTCCAGCAAGGACAGTATCGTGATGTTCCTTGAATACCTTGTATAGCAGTCCAGCAGGAACAAACAACCTCCCTGGGGGACAAGAATCAGGAGCCCCCTCCTGGGCTCCCAACACCTTCATCTCCAACTTAGGGTACAGAGCGGAGACCACCACCTCATCAGCCAAAATCGGAGAAGGATCCTTTGAATCACTTCCTCCAGAAAAACTATGAGACAATGCATCTACCTTGACGTTTTTAACCCTCGGGCGAAAAGTAACCACAAAATTGAACCTAGTAAAGAACAGTGACCAGCTAGCCTGTCTAGGATTCAGACGCTTGGCGGATTGCAGGTAAGCCAAATTCTTATGATCAGTATATACCGTAACGGGATGAGACGCCCCCTCCAACCAGTGACGCTATTCCTCAAAGGCCAATTTGATGGCCAGCAATTCCCTATCTCCTACATCATAATTCCTCTCGGTGACGAGAGCTTCTTGGAAAAAAATGCACACGGACACAATTTGCCAGGAGATGAACCCTGCGACAACACTTCTCCAACCCCCACCTCTAAAGCATCCACCTTCACCACAAATGGCTGAGACACTTCGGACTGCATCAGAATGGGAGCAGACGCAAAACATTCCTTAATAGCTGAAAAGGCCTGCAATGCCTCATTCGACCAGACAGAGAAGTCGACGCCTTTCCTAGTCATATCGGTCAAAGGTTTTACAATGGTAAAGTAGTTCAAGATACATTTTCTATAATAATTGGTAAACCCCAAAAACCGCATCAAAGCTTTCTAATTTTCCGGTCGGTCCCATTCCAGAACCGCCCGGACCTTTTCGGGGTCCATACGAAAACCAGAGTCAGAAAGCAGATATCCCAGAAACGGAAGCTCCTGCACAGAAAACACACATTTCTTCAATTTAGCATATAATTTATTCTCCCGAAGGATCGACAAAACCTGTCTCACGTGATCCTGATGGGTCTTCAGATCAGGAGAGTAAATTAGTATATCATCCAAGTAAATTACAATGAACCTTCCCACCAAATGAAGGAAAATGTCATTGACAAATCGCTGAAACACCGCTGGCGCGTTAGTTAACCCAAAAGGCATAACCAGATTTTCGAAATGACCCTCATGCGTGTTGAAGGCCGTTTTCCACTCATCCCCTTCCTTGATTCTGATCAGATTGTAGGCCCCTCTTAAATCAAACTTGGAGAACACCTTGGCTCCGACAATTTGATAAAAAAAAGGTCAGAAATCACATTTGACATCCATTTACCAAAGAGCTTCTACAGGTATACCTTTCCCAGCTGAAATGCAGACGGCACTTATAATTACCCTACCAAAACCAGGTTAACCTGATAATATCCCACAAAACTTCAGGCTCATATCTTTGCTTAATTTGGACATAAAAATCTTCTCCAAACTGATAACAAACCGATTAGCCCCCGTTTTACCATCACTTATTAAAACAGACCAACAGACTTATTAAAGGATTTATTAAGGGATGCCAGGCAGCAGATAATACCAGGAAAACACTAAACATTTTTAACTATGCAGAAAAAAGAAAGATCCCAATCCTTGCAGTGACCCTTGATGCCGAGAAGGCATTCGACAGACTAAGGTGGTCGTATACCTTTTCTGTGTTAAATAAGATGGGGCTTCATGGCTTAATCAGGCAGGCCATCTCTAGCTTATATGCAAATTTATCAGCTCAGGTCTACACAAATGGGGTCACCTCGGGGAGATTTAATATCACAAATGGATCATGTCAAGGATGTCCCATTTCACCATTAATTTTCATTATGGCCCTGGAGCCTTTAGCGCAACACATTAGACTAAGTGAAGAAATAAAAGGAATCGCCATTGGCAACTGTATTCATAAAATGGCGTTATATATATGCGGATGATATTATTTTAACTCTCACGAACCCGAGACAGTCCCTATACAAAGCCATAGAAGTTATATCCTCATTTGGGGCCCTGTCTTACTACAAAATCAATGGGGCCAAGTCCCATGCACTACCAATACAGATACCTCCAGGGGAATTACGTGCTCTTAAATCTACTTTCCAGCTGGATTGGCAGAAAAATAGTATCACTTATCTGGGGGTGCATTTGACGTATCCATGCTCACTCCTTTATAATCACAAATTCATACCATTATTGAACACACTGGAACAGGACTTTTTTAGTTTTGCATTAAAGGAGTTGTTGTGGGTGGGTAGGGTATCAGCATTCCAAATGATGACCCTTCCCAAACTGATATATGTATTCCGTGCCTTACCTATACATATTCTGAACGTATTCTTCAGGAGAGCCCAGACACTTCTGAATAGATGTATTTGGAATAAAAGACCATCCAGACTTGCCCACTCAATATTAATCGGAAGGAAGAAAATTGGAGGAATACGTCTACCATCAATTAGAGACTATTACAGAGCTATAGGTCTTTCATTCTTGAAAGAATGGTGGCTAGATGAACAACAGAAACCATGGGTGCAGATTTAAAATCACGCAATGGGAAAGGGCACTCTTCGGGACTGCTTGATTAGCTCCATATGGCGGAAGGACACTTCACCCAATACCTTGCTTACAACTAGTCATGCTATTACACTTTGGACTCAATTGCATAAATCACAGGAAAATTCCTCAACTTCATTGATTAAGCATATGTCTATTTCAACAATAGAAGTAGGAATTGGGGACATGAATCTTACCGCTTGGTACCAAGCGGGGGTTAGGGAGATGACTCAGTTGGTAAGTAAAATCCTTTGAATCCATTCAAAAGGTTTTTCCAATCCCACACAGGGAATTTTATAATTACCTGAGAATAAGGCATTTCTCCTCTCCTGTCACACCTTGCCCTGTGAATGTGCAGAGGTCTGTCAGACTGGCTGCACATGTCTGACTTCTCTGTTTGTTTTGGTTTGGGTTTAAGCTGGATCCACCTTCCCTCAGGTGTACTGGGTTTGATTGTTAGTGAGGCTATTTATCCCTCCTTCCCCCAGTGGCCTGTGCGGGTTATAGTTCTTTCCTGTGAGCTCTGGATGTGTGGTGGATCGTCTGCTTCAGCTCTGCTCTAGATAAGTCCTCTCTGTTATTTCCCATTGTCTCTTTTATCTAGGCCTCTAGGGAGACGCTTGCTTCCTCCGGGTTTGAAGAAGCAGGTTGCCTCTTCCCTTTTCCCTACAGCTTAGGGTTTGCCCAGAGTGTATAGGTTTAGGCACGAGGGCATGTGCATATCCACTATTAGGGTATGTACATAGGCACAGCAGTTTAGGAAAAACTTTTAGGGATTGCCTTCTCTCTAGCTTTTGGGCCTAGTCATTTGTTCTGTTTGTTTTCCTGTGTTGTGTTATTTCCCCGCTTACCTACCTATCGTGACATTATAACCTGCCCAAAAACTGTCATTTCCCTGCTGTTTGCAAAATGGAGGCTATGGATGCTTTGGTTGAACGCATGCAGGGATTATCGCTGGAGGATGCTGACCTCCGCAGTTCTGTTGCACGGTGTCAGAATGCTCTGGCGTCTGGCGCCATTGGATGAAATCAGGTCTGCTTAAAGCCTAAAGTTGCTCTCCCTGATAGGTTCTCAGGGGGTGGTGAGGACTTTATTCGGTTCAGGGAGTCCTGCAGGTTGTATTTTTGTCTGTGGCCGATTTCATCTGGTGGCGAGAACCAAAGAGGAGGGATCATTATATCTCTGCTCAAAAGGGACGCGCAATCCTGGGCTTTTTCTCTGCCGACCGATTCACCATCACTCCGGTCGGTCGATGAATTTTTCGGAGCCCGGAACATGATTTATGATGACCCAGACCGGGTCTCTATGGCTAAATCTAATTTGCGCAGTTTGTTACAGCGAGAACGTACTGCGGAGTTGTATTCTGCAGAATTTAGAAGATGGGCAAAAGACTTGGGGTGGAATGATCCTGCACTCCGGAGTCAGTTTTGTCAGGGGCTATCTGAAAGGTTGAAAGATGCCCTTACTTTTCATGAGTATCCCGATTAATTGGAGACGGCCATGTCTTTGGCAGTGCGGCTTGATAGACGTCTTAGAGAGAGGTATAAGATTCCTCTCGAGCAGGGGGTTCTGTCTGAAAGTGGATCCGTCCCACCTTTTCCACGGGGTAATATGAATTTGAATCTGGGGCAGGAGAGGAGCCTATGCAGTTGGGCCAGATTTCCTTTCGCTCAGGTGATAGGGATTTTAGGAAGCTGAATAAGCTATGTTACTTCTGTGGAAAAGAAGGTCATTTTGTTTGTGCGTGTCCTATTGTTAAACCTCAAAGCGGTAATGAAAAACTACGGAGGTATTCACATAAAGAAAAAAATAATAATTCCCTGACTCTTTGTAGTGTGAATGGGGAGTCTGAGCAAGCAAATAGGCATTCTCCCTGCAATACCCATTTCCTCCTGCCTGCCATAGTGACGCTAGACTCAGGAAATTTTGATTTTGAGGTATTTGTTGACAGTGGTGCGGGGGTAAACCTTATTGATTTTCATTTCCTCCAAAATCTTGGTTTTAGAACTAGCACACCAGATACCAGTGTTTGCTATTGATTCCTCCCCTCTCTCACAAAAGAGTCTTACTCATATCGTTCATGACATTCAGTTAAGGTTGGTATCACGATCGGCGTGACTATCACATACGTGACACAGAGGGAGGGAAAGAGGAAGGCCCTGCCCAAGTGAGAGGGAAGGTGGTGACCCCTGACTCACCTTGCGGCTGGCACCTGGCTGCCCTGACGTCCCTAGACGGGTTCCTCACCCGTACGCCGATCACGTGCCTAAAACCCTGGCTTTCCCTAAGATGAGCCCTAGATAGTGAACAGGGCGGTGGGAACACTAGTCCGCACCACTAGCTCCAAAGGAAAACACCAAGGGGAGGACAGACAATACAGACTCAACATATAATCCCAGGTGGGCGACAACAGGAGACAACAAAAAGCCCAACAGGGATCCGGAGGGTAGCACTCTGGAACAACAACCAGGATTCACAGCTCCAGTGGGTCAGTATAGAAGTCCAGGCAGGAAGCTCTATAACTGGCAACTAGAGAAGTGTGAGAGGAGAATATAAGGAGGTTGGGAGTGGCAGACAAGAAACAGCTGAGGAGGAGAAGCTACGGATCCCTGAGTGAGACAAAAAGGATTGCAAGGCAAACACAGAAAACAATCACTAAGAAACAACGTGATCTTTAGACATAGAGCGCGCAGCCACCTGCTGCGACTTCCTGACCCCGGGTATAACGGAGTCAGACGTGGCTCTTGACACCCTCGTGACAGTACCCCCCCTTTCACGAGGGGCCTCCGGACACTCAGGACCAGGTCTCTCAGGATGAGAGGCATGGAAAGCCTGAATTAACCTGTTGGCGTTTACCTCTGACGCTGGAACCCACATTCTTTCCTCGGGACCGTAACCCCTCCAATGCACCAGATACTGAAGAGAGCGCCGGACCCGACGAGAATCAACAATTCTGGATATTTGAAACTCCAGATTACCATCCACAATAACAGGAGGAGGTGGCAGCGGTGATGGTTCTAGAGGTGGAACATACCTTGAGTAACGACTTATGGAAGACGTTATGGATCTTAAAAGTCTGAGGTAGCTCCAGGCGAAAAGCCACAGGGTTAATGACGGCTACTATTTTATAAGGACCAATGAACCTAGGGCCCAGTTTCCAAGAGGGAACCTTCAACTTAATATTCCTAGTAGACAACCACACATAGTCATTCACTCCTAGGTCCGGACCTGGCGACCATTTCTTATCGGCCATGCATTTATATTTACCACTCATATTTTTCAAGTTAGCTTGCACCTTCTGCCATACCGATGAAAGAGATGAAGAAAACCGTTCCTCTTCGGGAACCCCAGAAGACCCCCCTCTTTGAAAGTACAAAATTGGGGATGAAAACCGTATGCACTAAGAAATGGTGACTTACCAGTGGATTCCTGACAGCGATTATTTATGGCAAACTCGGCTAACGGTAAATATGATGACCACACCTCTTGGTTTTCAGACACAAAACGCTCAGTCTGTCCATTCGACTGAGGATGGAAATCTGAGGAAAAGGACAAGTGTACCCCCAGACGGGAACAAAAAGCTTTCCAAAACTTAGAAATAAACTGGGTTCCCCGATCCGAAACCACATCGGAAGGGACCCCGTGAAGCTTCACGATTTCACTGATAAACACCTGAGCAAGAGTCTTAGCATTAGGAAGTGCGGGTAGCGCAATAAAGTGTACCATTTTGCTAAACCTGTCTACTACTACCAAGATAACTGTTTTACCCGCAGACAACGGTAAGTCAGTGATGAAATCCATTGACAGATGTGTCCATGGCCTATTGGGGATGAAAAGTGGCAATAAAGACCCTGCTGGACGTGTATGAGAGACTTTCGCGCGTGCACAAGTAGAACAAGTAGACACGAAATCCATTACATCCTGACGCAACCTTGGCCACCAAAAACGACGAGACAATAGTTCCAAGGTTGCTTTACTACCCGGGTGCCCAGCAAGTGCCGAATTATGATGTTCCTTTAATAATTCAAGACGCAGGTTTAACGGTACAAACAATTTCTCTGAGGGGCAAGAGGCCGGGGCGTCCCCCTGGGCCTCTAACACCTTTCCCTCTAGAACAGAGTGTACAGCAGAGACAACCACTCCTCTTTGTAAAATAGGTACCGGATCACTAACATTACCCCCTCCAGGGAAACTACGAGATAATGCGTCTGCCTTGGTATTTTTTGCCCCAGGACGATAGGTGATTACAAAGTTAAATCTGGTAAAGAATAGCGACCACCTAGCTTGTCTAGGGGTGAGACGCTTAGCCGATTCTAGGTACAGAAGGTTTTTGTGATCCGTAATCACCGTGACGGGGTGGATTGCTCCCTCTAAGAAGTGACGCCACTCTTCAAACGCCAGTTTAATCGCCAACAGTTCCCTATTTCCAATATCATAGTTCTTTTCTGCAGTAGATAACTCTTTGGAAAAGAAAGCGCAAGGACGCCATTTTTCCAGGAGACGGACCCTGAGACAATACAGCCCCCACTCCCACCTCTGACGCATCTACTTCAACAATAAAAGGCTGGGAGACATCAGGTTGAACTAGAACAGGTGCCGAGGTAAATCTCTCTTTTAGAGAGGAAAATGCAATTTTAGCGGCGTCAGACCATTTAGAAAAATCAGTCCCCTTCCTAGTCATGTCAGTAAGGGGTTTAACGATCACTGAATAATTTTTAATGAACTTTCTATAGAAATTTGCGAAACCCAAAAACCGTTGTACAGCTTTAAGGTTCTCAGGAAGATCCCAATCTAAAATTGCCTGGACCTTCCTAGGATCCATACGGAAACCTGAAGCAGATAATAGATATCCCAGGAACTGTATTTCCTGAACGGCGAAGACACATTTTTCAATTTTCGCATATAATTTATTCGTCCGTAGGACCTGCAGTACTTGCCTGACATGTACTTCATGTGTTTTCAGATCAGCCGAATAAATTAAGATATCATCTAGGTATATGACTACAAACCTGCCGATGAGATGACTAAAAATATCATTAACGAAATGTTGGAAGACAGCAGGGGCATTGGTCAGACCGAAAGGCATGACTAAATTTTCATAATGCCCCTCAGGGGTGTTAAAAGCTGTCTTCCACTCATCCCCTTCCTTGATACAAATCAGATTGTAGGCCCCCCTAAGATCAAGTTTGGAGAACCACCTAGCACCCGCAATCTGATTAAAAAGGTCAGGAATGAGAGGAAGAGGGTATGGGTCTCGGATGGTTATCCGGTTTAGCTCACGGAAATCTAGGCAAGGACGCAGGCCCCCATCTTTCTTTTTAACAAAGAAAAACCCTGCAGCCACGGGTGAAGAAGAGGGTCTGATGTGTCCCTTAGCTAGACTCTCGGAGATATAATCTTTCATGGCTTGTCTCTCGGGACCCGAAAGATTATACAACCTGGACTTGGGTAATTTTCACCGGGAATCAGGTTAACCTGGGCAATCATAAGGACGATGAGGTGGTAGCTTCTGACAACCCTTTTCAGAAAAAACGTCCTCAAAGTCCGAAATAAATGTAGGTAGGGAATCTATGGAGGCGATTAAGCAATTGTTATTTAAGCAATTCTCTCTGCAATGCTCACTCCACTCCAATATCTCCCTGGCCTGCCAATCCACCACTGGATTCTGCGCTACCAACCAGGGAAGACCCAATACCACAGGAGAGGGAAGGCCCTCCAGAACGTAACATGAAAGACACTCATTATGGTGGTCCCCTACCCGAAGGTGTAAGTTATGGACAATGTGAGTGAGGTTTCTCTGAGACAGAGGAGCAGAATCAATAGCGAATATGGGAATAGGTCTTTGCAGGGTACAGAGAGACAAACCCATAGTGCGGGCAAAATGGGCATCTATCAAATTTACCCCTGCTCCACTGTCTAGAAAAAAAGAAATAGACTCCGTCTTAACACCAAAAACAATAACCGCTGGCAACACAAATTGAGATGTTCGTATGGAGGAAACGTATACCCCCCGGCTGACATCCTCCGCACAGCCTGGGGTTAGTAGTTTTCCGACGGTCTTTTGTTTTTGAGAAAGGAGGGACAGACATTAATGAAATGACCCCTCCCCCCACAGAAAAAACAAGCCCCCCACTTACGGCGAACCTCAGGAGGACGGACCTGATGAGAAGTTCCTCCTAGCTGCATAGGCTCATCTAAGTCAGTACAGACTAACTGTTGCTTGGGAGAGGTTACCAATTGCTCAGGAATTTTCGATCTCTCCCTAAGACGTCTATCTATTCTGATAGAGAGGGACATAACAGCATCAAGGGAAAGGGGGGTCTCATACAGCGCCAGCGCATCCTTAACCCTTTCAGATAACCCAGAGCAGAACTGACTCTTGAGAGCCGGGTCGTTCCACTGAGTATCCGTAGCCCACCTACGGAACTCTGAGCAATATTCCTCTGCTGGCCGATCTCCCTGTAGGAGTCTCCGTAACTTTGACTCAGCCAGGGCGACTCTGTCAGGGTCATCATATATGAGACCCAAAGCCCCAAAAAATCCCTCCACTGACCGGAGAGCCTGGGAACCAGGGGGTAACGAGAACGCCCAGGATTGCGGGTCCCCCTGAAGCAGGGAAATAACAATCCCCACCCGCTGTTCTTCATTACCTGAGGAGTAAGGGCGCAGCTTAAAATATAATTTGCAGGCCTCACGGAACGTCACAAATTTGTCCCTTCCCCCAGAAAATCTGTCAGGAAGAACAACCTTGGGTTCTGTAACAACCTGGTTACCCATAGCAACCGTTGGGCTTGCGGTCTGCTGCATTTGCTGCTGTTGTTGGAGGACAGACGCCTTCAATCCTGCCACCTCCAAAGACAGGCCTTGAAGCTGTTTTGCCAAAGCAGCAATAGGATCCATATTGGATTCTAAGTAGAGAGAGAAAAAAAAAAAATTTTTTTTTCTTCTTCTCCCAAAAAATAAGGGCCAGTTATAATATCACGATCGGCGTGACTATCACATACGTGACACAGAGGGAGGGAAAGAGGAAGGCCCTGCCCAAGTGAGAGGGAAGGTGGTGACCCCTGACTCACCTTGCGGCTGGCACCTGGCTGCCCTGACGTCCCTAGACGGGTTCCTCACCCGTACGCCGATCACGTGCCTAAAACCCTGGCTTTCCCTAAGATGAGCCCTAGATAGTGAACAGGGCGGTGGGAACACTAGTCCGCACCACTAGCTCCAAAGGAAAACACCAAGGGGAGGACAGACAATACAGACTTAACATATAATCCCAGGTGGGCGACAACAGGAGACAACAAAAAGCCCAACAGGGATCTGGAGGGTAGCACTCTGGAACAACAACCAGGATTCACAGCTCCAGTGGGTCAGTATAGAAGTCCAGGCAGGAAGCTCTATAACTGGCAACTAGAGAAGTGTGAGAGGAGAATATAAGGAGGTTGGGAGTGGCAGACAAGAAACAGCTGAGGAGGAGAAGCTACGGATCCCTGAGTGAGACAAAAAGGATTGCAAGGCAAACACAGAAAACAATCACTAAGAAACAACGTGATCTTTAGACATAGAGCGCGCAGCCACCCGCTGCGACTTCCTGACCCCGGGTATAACGGAGTCAGACGTGGCTCTTGACACCCTCGTGACAGTTGGGTGATACACATGTTGAGTCGATTTCTTGTTTTGTTATGAAGGGCTTGCCTGCTCCGATGGTTCTAGGTTTACCGTGGTTGATAAAGCATACCCCTTCTATTGACTGGCAAACAAGACAAATCAATAGTTGGATTGAATTTTGTACGGACAACTGTCTTTGTGCTTCTATCTCAGGAGTGTCAACTACAGTCCTACCTCAGTTTCTCTCTGATTTTGCAGACGTATTCTCGGAGGGTGGAGCTCCCCCCCCCCCCACCCACTGAGAATATGATTGTCCTGTCAATCTCATCCCTGGAGCTAAACTGCCAAAATCTCGCCTATACAACCTTTCCCAACCCGAGATAGAAGCTATGCAGAAGTATATTGCCGAGAGTTTGGCAAAGGTACATATTAGGCCATCTAAGTCCCCTATGGCCGCGGCTTCTTTTTCTTGTAAAAAAAAAAAAAAGGACGGATTACTTAGACCGTGTTTAGATTTCCGGGAATTGAATCTCGTTAAGGTCCGTGATCGTATCCCCTTCCTTTAATTTCTGATCTATTTGATCAAATTGTCGAAGCCAAGGTGTTCTCCAAGTTGGATTTTAGAGGAGCTTATAATCTGATCAGAATTAAGGAAGGAGATGAGTGGAAAACGGCCTTCAATACACCAGAAAGGTCATTTCGAGAATCTTGTCATGCCCTTTGGTTTAACTAATGCGCCAGCGGTCTTTCAGCGATTTATCAATGATATTTTCCATCATTTAGTGGGAAGGTTCATTGTTATGTATTTACCTAGATGACATACTAATTTACTTGATTTGAATACCCATCAGAATCACGTGAGACAGGTGTTGTCGATCCTTCGAGAGAATAAATTGTATGCAAAATTGGAAAAATGTGTATTTGCTGTCCAGGAGCTACCGTTTTTTGGATACCTGCTTTCTGACTCTGGTTTTCGTATGGACCCTGAAAAGATCCGGGCGGTACTGGAATGGGACCGGCCTGAGAATCAGAAAGCTCTGATGCGGCTTTTGGGTTTTACCAATTACTGCAGAAAATGACTCAATTATTCCACCATTGTAAAACCTTTGACAGATATGACTAAACTATCGGCCGCTGAAAGAAATTATGATGTAGGAGATAGAGAATTACTGGCCATCAAATTGGCCTTTGAGGAATGGCGTCATTGGTTGGAAGGGGCTACTCATCCTATTACGGTATATACTGACCACAAGAATTTGGCTTACCTGCAGTCTGCTAAGCGCCTGAATCCTAGACAGGCTAGATGGTCACTGTTTTTTTACTAGGTTCAATCTTGTGGTCACCTTTCGCCCTGGGGTTAAAAACGTCAAGGCAGATGCGTTGTCACGTAGTTTTCCTGGGGAGAGTGATTCAGAGGATCCCGCTCCGATTTTGGCTGATGGGGTGGTGGTTTCCACTCTGTACCCCGAGTTGGAGATGGAGGTGTTGGGGGCCCAGGAGGAGGCTCCTGATTCTTGTCCTCCAGACAAGTTGTTTGTTCCTGCTGAATTGCGATACAAGGTGTTCAAGGAACATCATGATACGGTCCTTGCGGGACATCCTGGAAGCAAATCCACCATAGATCTTATTTCCTAGAGATTCTGGTGGTCAAGGGTGCGCAAGGGTGTGGAGGGTTATATGGCAGCTTGTGAGACCTGTGCATGTGCGAAGGTGGCTCACACTCGGCCTTCAGGATCCTTTGTCCATCCCGTCTCATCCTTGGACGCATTTGTCCATGGACTTTATTACAGATTTACGAGTTCCTCTGGGAAAACTGTGATTTTGGTGGTAGTGGACCGCTTCAGTAAGATGGCCCACTTTGTACTGTTACCTAGCTTGCCCAATGCCAAAACTCTCGATCAAGTTTTTATCAATAACATTGTGAAACTACATGGCATTCCCTCTGATGTGGTGTCTGATAGGGGGACGCAATTTGTTTCCAGGTTTTGGAGGGCGTTCTGCTCTCGTCTGGGAATTCAACTGTCTTTCTCTTCGGCTTTTCATCCCCAGTCGATTGGTCAGAAAGAGAGCACTAACCAAAACTTAGAGACGTATTTGAGGTGTTTTGTTGCCGAGAACCAGAATGACTGGTCGTTGTTCTTGTCCCTAGCCGAATTTGCCTTGAATAACCGTAGACAGGAGTCCACTGATAAGTCACAATTTTTTGGCGCATATGGTTTTCACCCACAGTTTGGTACTTTTTCTGGGACTGGATCTTCTGGGATGTCAGAAGAGGAGAGATTTTCTTCCGCCTTGTCATCTATCTGGCAGAAGATCCAAGTTAATTTGGAAAAGATGGGTGAAAGATATAAACGGATGGCTAACAGGAGACTGCATGACTGGTCCAGACCTGTGTGTGGGTGATTCGGTGTGGTTGTCCACTAAAAACATTAAGCTAAACAATATCAGCAATTATGTTCTGAGTTTGGGCTACCCTCTTCACAATTCTATAGGTACTTGCAACTCAGGCATGCATTGGATGCTCAAGCCAAAATGGCTCCGATAACATTTACATCTAATCATACATTGAGCACAGTGGTAGCTGCTGGATCAGTAAAAGGGGAGATCTCTGTGCTATATCAGGCTTTGTTGGAGGACTTTCTTAAAGGACATCCACTGAAAAGCAGGCATCACTGGGAAAGGGATCTGGGAAAGCTCACGGATGAACAATGGTCAGAGGCAGTAGCACTTACCCCCACATTATCTCTTAGTGAAGCTGCACGTCACTCCCAGTTGTACCTAGTACACAGAGTGTATAAGACCCCGGTGTTTTTACACAAAATAGGTTACAGGGATAGTCCAGATTGTCCGAAATGTGGGAGCTGCTGAAGCTGGTCTATTACATATGATGTGGTCGTGCCCCTCATTGACTTCTTACTGGAAGGCGGTATTGCATCTTATAAATAAGGTGTATAATACCAAGTTCAAGCTGGACCCGAAAATTAGCATTTTAGGATTATTGCCAGAAGATAATTTGCATTCTGCGATAGCTAATGGGATAGAGAGAATGCTATACCAGGCAAGGAAAACGATAGCGGCAAAATGGATCCAGGCACTGCCCCCAGATATCTCAGAATATGTTGCTAGATTGAATATGGTGGTTCGCCTTGAGAGGAGAGTTTATCAGAAAAGGAAATGTCTGTCCAAATTTGAGGCAATATGGGGCAGCTGGATAGATAACTCTGGATGTTGTAGCCCCTGGTTAGCGCTTACGAGAAGTCTACTGTGTGCTCGTTGAGTATGTTGACGGAAGAGATTGTATGTAATCCCGTAGTATGATTCTGAGTGTGCAAAGAGGGAGCGGTAACTCACAGTTAGTGCTGTATGTGATGGGTACATGCTGGAAGTGGCTGATGACTGCTCTACATTTGAACGAGGTATAGGTGCATGGGTTAAATGCTAAAATTATATGGAAGTATAGATGACTGGGAATTGATGCTGATTGTCAATATAAGAACTATTAGCACGATGCCGGCGCTCCAGGAATGTGGAGCTGTAGAGAAACTGCCATAATTATGTCCTGCTATTAGAGGGTCTGGGAGGGGGGTGGGCTTAGAGGGTTGCCTGTTGGTGGGTGGTTACGGGTTTATGTTAAATTTGAGTATCCTACTTGATTCTATGCATGGATATATGTCATGTCTTTTGTAGTCATGTGTGGTGTATTGTATATACTATATATGATTGATATTGTACATGCCTATTGTCTGTAAACAATGTCTTATTGATGCTTGAAAAGTCAAAAAAACGATAATAAAGAATTATCTGATTAAAAAAACATTAAGCTTAAGGTACCTTCTTAGAAATTGGGTCCAAGATTTATTGGCCCTTATAAAAATCTCTGCTATTGTCAACCTGGTGGCGTTTCGTCTGGATCTTCCGCAGACCTGGAAGATCCATAATGTGTTTCACAGGTCTTTATTGAAGTAATATGTGGAACCTGTGGAACCATCTCCATTGCCACCCCCACCCCCCTGTCCTGGTAGATGGCAATTTGGAGTTTGAGATCTCTAGGATTATCGACTCGCGTGTTCTTCGTGGTTCCCTTCAGTACCTGGTGCACTGTGGGTTCTGGCTACTGATGTTAGTGCTAGCCGCCTGGTGAGGGCCTTTCACAGGGCACACCCGGATAAAGTTGGTCCGGGGTGTCCGAAGGTCACCCGTAGAAGGGGGGGTTACTGTCACGCCTTGCCCTGTGAATGTGGGGAGGTCTGTCAGACTGGCTGCACATGTCTGACTTCTTTGTTTGTTTTGGTTTGGGTTTGAGCTGGATCCACCTTCCCTCAGGTGTACTGGGTTTGATTGTTAGTGAGGCTTTTTATCCCTCCTTCCCCCAGTGGCCTGTGCGGGTTATAGTTCTTTCCTGTGAGCTCTGGATGTGTGGTGGATCATCTGCTCCAGTTCTGCTCCAAGATAAGTCCTCTCCGTTATTTCCCATTGTGTCTTTTATCTAGGCCTCTAAGGAGACGCTTGCTTCTTCCGTGTTTGAAGAAGCAGGTTGCCTCTTACCTTTTACCGACAGCTTAGGGTTTGCCCAGGGTGTGTAGGTTTAGGCACGAGGGCATGTGCATATCCACCATTAGGGTATGCACATGGGCACAGCAGTTTAGGCAAAACTTTTAGGGATCGCTAGGAGGTGACCCTTTTCTCCCTAGCTTTTGGGCCTAGTCATTTGTTCTGTTTGTTTTCTGTGTTTGGTTATTTCCCCGCTTACCTACCTATCGTGACAACTGCATCTCAAAGGTCTGGACATTCATCATTCTGAAAAATCCTTCTATTATTCCTCCTATCACTACTCTTCATTGTTGTTGCAATTGAGCCAGGAGTCCAGCCGTACCCAGGTAGGAGACACAGTGACATTGCCACCACCTCTATCCAGAGACATTATAGGCCATCATTCCACTCTGGCATTCTTACCCTCCGGCAAGCATCATAACATCTTGAGAGGGCCCTGGGATATAACCCTGTGCACGCTGCAACTGGCGGACAGCACAGCAGACGACTGAATAGCTTCTTTTGTAAGTAAATCATTTTATTATAAATGTAGTTAAGTTTAATGTCTGTTTTTTTGTCTTTTATTATATTCTGGCTTTTGCTTAAAGGGACAGTAAAAAATGATTATTTTTTTGTTATGTATGATGCTTTTCGATAATAAATAAATGTAAATGTAGTGATGCTATAATGTGGACGCCAGGCTTCTCTGAAGTCCTGCAGGCTGGGCTGGCGCTGTGGCAGCATACGGTTGGCCAGGCAGCAGAAAGGCTCTGTGGCTGTCATTGTGTGCTCTGGAACTTTTCCCTTCACAGCCACTGCTATCTCCCTGTCTCTGCCTCCGTACAGTGCGGATTTTGGAGGAGGCAGACTTTTTCATAAGTGCACGGGATGAGCAGGCAGCACCTACTGAGGAGACAAAATGGGAAATCAGGTAGCAGGGCCAGGGGAAGGCTTGTATTCTGAGTGTTTTTTTTTTTTTAATTAAGTCCTGCGTCCATTGAGTTACAAAGTCTTGCGTCCAGTGCGTTACAGACTCTTGAAAACTCTTGAAAGCTTGTCTTTTAAGTATTAGGGCCCATTCACATGACCATATGAACGGATCCGCACCCGTTCCGCTATTGTGCAGAAGGTCTGCATATTAATTCATTTCAATGGGGCCACAAATGATGCGGACAGCACAACGTGTGCTGTCCGCATCCGTGGTTCCGTTCCGCGCAGGGAAGATAGAACATGTCCTATACTTGTCCGCAATTGCGGACAAGAATATACATTTTCTATTATGGTCGCAGCCATGTGCGGTCCACAAATTGCGGATCTGCAAGGCACTACAGTCATGGGAATGGGCCCTTAGGTCAGTACAATAAAAAGGTATCCCTGCATACCGCAATACTCTTGTATTTTGAAATCTTATTTATATATACTTATTTAGTTTTTTTTCAGTAGTATGATTAAGTGGTTAAAATTATTAGTGCCCCCCCATTTTTGACTGTAGTATCTTATGTGCCCCCCCCTCCCCTTATATATTGTTCCTAGAGTCGCCACTGTTTATATTCATTGGGTGGTCGGGAAGTGGTTAATTAGAAGCATGCAATGGTGATTTCCTCATGTCGTGTGGCCTTGAGCATCAATTACTGTTTCACAACGATGTCTCATGCTGTTCACAAGTCGACTTATTGTGTCTGCTGAGGCATGGCATCCCACTCTTCTTGAAGGGCGAACCTCAAGTCATTGAGGTTCTGGGGTACAGTTACGAGCCTCTGCACGGTGACTCAGCTGATCCCATAGGCTGATCCCCCCCCCCCCCCCAAACTGGTTACCATCCCTCTGTACCCTTACTGAAGGCTAATAGCAATTCATTCATAACTTCTAGCATGAATATTAATGGAATGGCACAACATAGAGTCATAAGAAAAGATGCCCCAGAATTGCTAATACATGGGGAATGAATGAAGCTATTAAAACAGACATGAATAACAGGTCCTCTTTAATGATGTTATTCAAGTAGTATGGGCTAGTCACGGCACCATTCACAAAGTCTAGGGCAGTTCTCTATTGACTAGACACACCAGTTTGATAAATGACCCCAATTATTCTCAATATGATAAAGATATAGACTTTTTTTAAGGGTTAAATGTGGAAGAAAAATTATATCTGGGGAAAAGAAACCTAGAAGTTTTATAGGATTCAACCAAGCTACAGCATAACCACATACTCATGCATGTTTTTTCTATGCTTATAAGCTAACACATGTTACTGGTGTCTTTCTAATCATATATTGTGCTTGTGAATAAAACAGTAATATGTAGATTAGCTTTCTCAGCAGATCTCAATGTGGTGAAGCTATAGTACATAGTATAAATGATATGTGCATGCTAGCACACAGTTCTGCCCTCAGCATGTCTAGCCTTGTCAATCAAGCGGAGGGGGGCGTGTGCAGAGCACAGGGGGTGTCACAAAGCAGTGCTCAAAGGATTCAGCCCCGCCTCTTGGGGCTCAAACTTTTCATTTACATATGAATAAAAACGCTGATTTCTCTGCCACTGTTTAGCAGATGGACAAAAGAAAGGTGTAGTTTTAATCAGCATGATGAGCCCTACCAGACAGTATGTCTCCTTTAATATGGTTGATTCTGGTGACAGAGCCACTCTAAGGAAAAGGCTAATGTGTCTACAAGAAAGTCAATGCCATCTACCAAGGAGACTGGGTATGTGGGAAGAGCAGTGGATACGGTGATGTGAAAGCCTATCCTATTGGAGAATACATCAGGGTTTATGCCGGGAACTGGATGAACAACAAGAAACATGTAAGTTGTTTCCTTACTGTATGTCCAAAGTATTTACAAATTGTAAAGGTCAGCTGAATGTGAATTGAGGTTTGTGTTTCTTTCCAGGGATATGGAACTTTCTATTACTCAAAGGTTGAACACTATATAGGTGGTTGGGAGTGCGGGAAAAGGAGCAGATGGGGCAAGATGATATACGCCAATGGTGACATCTATGAAGGAGAATGGTGCATTGAGAAGTACTGTGGATAAGGGACACTTTTCTTAGGTACGTATAGGCAAAAGTTATTGCAAGTTCCTTGTTGAATTGAAAGAGAAAGATCAAGTAATGACTTTAGAACATCAGTTCAGAATATTGAATCACAGATCTGTCACCCAAGTGGAAAATGGAATCAGACAAAACTAAAACGTACTTACCTGTTATAGCCAGTGAAAGACTTCAAGGGTCAGTTTAGTTAAATACGTTTTCTGGGATTTTAATACTGATGGCCTATCAGCAATGTGCGCCCCCCCCCCCCTCCCCCAGGGCCCTATCGTGTCCCAGTTCTAATGGAATGGCGAGTAGTGTGGTGTGGCCTATATGTGTCACGGTGCTCCTACCTGGATACAGCGGGACCCCAGGCTTAGGCTCCGAAGCATTAAAAAGGGGGAATAGTTGAGGGATGAAGAATGAATAACTTGACTCCAGACCTTGATATAAAGTTCAACAGCAGCTTTACCTGGGTAAACTGGCATCCAAACGATTTTCAGGCTTTGTCTTGGTTCCAACAGACTTTGGCATAAACTGGCAGGAAAACTTGGTAACTGTGCTTTCTCTCTATCTTTCTCTGCTGTGCTGACAGGCAAGCTTAATTACTTTGATTTCTTTCTCTCTGCACTACAAAACTCTGCTTGGGTCTGGTTACTGAACTTTAGGTCGATTATGGTCTCCTTGGATTAGGGTGCCTCGGGCTGTTATCCCCCTCCTAACACTCAGTAAATAACTGAACTTCCAGCCGAAGAACAATTTCCTCTTGCTGATATCTCTTGTGGCAACCGAAGAACAACACCTATGGCTTCCAGACATCTGACTTCCATGGTCAGCAGAGCTTAGGCTGCTCTGCCTGACATAGGCACGTCAGACTGTAAGCATGCCACACCTTACTCCTCTCCTGTCCAGACTAGAACTCTCTAGAACTGCTGCCCCTCCCTATTGGTAAGAAGAAGGACTCGCCCACTTCTGCCCCCAGAGGGGGGAGAATGGAATGGAGTTCCATTCTCTCTAAGTATAGCTCTGCCATTTACACTGCTACCTGCTGGTGAACCAGGCATATTACATGTAATAACAGTTGCATAACAATCCTATCACTGCACAATGTAAAGGACGTCGAAAGAAATACACAGGTTGGCATTTATGTTAGCCCATTAGAGACAGTAGCAGGGCGTCATAATGGTAACACCACTCCGGGGTGTTACATATCCCTAGGCCATAAGTAACCCTTTACGATCAGTACAGCCCTGTCTGCCATCATCCAACTGCTGCTACGTGTGTACTGTATACAGATTGGAGAAGGTTCTGCTTTGTCCAAGTGACATGATCATGCTGTGTCTGTGTGCCTAGGGATACGGCCACATGGCCCCCGCGCGGCCATGAAACTGGCTGTTTCACCTGGAACATTAGTGGCATATTGCTGGGATATGCCACCAATGTCAGCTAGGTGCAGCTCCCACCTCTGGGACCCACACCTATGTCTAGAACGAAGATTCCAAAGAGAAAGAGAGCGCACAGCGCATGTGCAACCGCCCTCCATTCATTTCTATTAGATAGCGAAAGTAGCAGAGTGCCATTCCATAGAAATAAATGGAAAGCTGCTACGCATGTGCGGTGCACACACCCAAACTTTGAGCAATCCGTTCAAGAGATAGGTGTGGGTCTCAGAAGTGGGACCCTCGCCTAGCGATATGCCAGCAATGTTCCAGGTGAGACAACCCCTTTAATAATGAACACCAAATAAACAATTTGTCTGTAATGAATTAATTTGATCCCGCTGCAGCTTTCATAACTGTGCAGTATTCGGCCGCCACAAGTCAGTTGTTATTTGTGGTTCATTGCCCCTTACAATAAAAATTCTGGAACTGTCCCATGCATCTGAATGGGGCTTAGAGAAATCCACGTGCTCGGTGCAAAAACATTTCCATTCAGATATAGTAAGTGCAGCCGACTTCCAGTTGCAGGAATTCCTGTAACATCTAAATATACCCTGTGGTTGTGTTCACGCAGATAAAATCCATATGAGCAAAATAAATGGCAGATCAGTAGGCTTTATTAGCAGAGATAACATCACCAAATAACGCCAGCTATTTTAATCCTTTACTATTGATTAAAGGGATTTTCCAAGTGTTCTGTACTGATGACCTATCCTCTGGTATATGAGATACCAAAAAGGAACTGCCCACAGGTGAGGGAGAGAGTGCAGGACAGTCCTCACTGCCATCTTTTAGAATAAAGTACCAAATCTGCAGGCAGAAGAGTGGTCAAAAACAAGCAACGGTCAGGGTAGGCAGCAAACAAACATAGTCCAAAAAAACAGGCCAATGTCAGGGCAGGCAGCAGGCAAAAATTGTCACCCATTAGTCAAGCCGAGGTCAAAACCGAAAAGTCAATCCAAATATCAGCTGTGTGATCAGATGCTACTCGTACGCTGCAGGGGGTGCAAACACTACCGGAAGGAGATTTTCTCATGATATTCTTTGAAGGGAAAGATGACATCATGGGTAAAAGGGTACCTGACATATTCTCCATCATCAGTCACATAGGACCTCCGATTGTCCACCAATGATCTGTTCCACATGGATCTCAAGATCTTCCGAGACTCATAACCGAGATGGAGCAGCCATGGTGGGACGTTAGTCTGCTGTCTCTCAGTGACCTTAATGCGCGGTGGTAGGGCGTAAGGCACCCTGCAGACTTTAAATGTGACTTTTGCTGCTGGTCCTCTCTGGGTTAGTATCTCACAGGCAGATGGTTTCCTGGTCAATGAGGGATGAGTCTGCTCCTCACCTGGTGTTTTGGTGGGCTTTGGTACTTGATATTTCAATATCTCTACCTCTGCCGCACTGGTGTTATCAGCAGGTGGTCGTGCCGGTGGTAGTAGTGGTCCACCCTGCAGCCTAAGGTATCGGCCAGGTTCCTGTCTAGGTGTTGCAAACAGTGTTGTAAAGTCTGGCACGATACCTTCTAATCCAGCTGTAAGGCGTCCAAAATAGCCAACGGGTCTTGGCTTCTGGCTGTACGGGGGCCTCCAGGAATGATGGAGATGTCTCCGGGGCTGGAGTTTTCCTCTGCCCGTAGCAGCCATTTTGCTGCCTTTTCTGCAACACACCAGAGACTGTGTGGGGATGGGGACAGAAAAAATGCTCTGCAAAAACTGCTCGCTGCTCCCATCTCCATGATCCTCACCTCGGTCTAACCGCTCTCACTGATTGTTCCAGGGATCAGCGGCAATGCTCCTGTAATATCATAATGCCCAGCTTGGCAACAGGGCACTGCTGCAGGGAACAGTGTTGCCCATGGCAACGAAACCCACACTAGCTGTGTAGGTTAGGAGTCAGAAATCTGTATGGATCAGCATGCACAATAGGGCGGGTGTTGAGCACCCAATGTGTGTTTCTTCCATCTTCTCCTTGCTATGAGGAGCCAGCGGAGATGTTGTGGCTTTAAATGTCTGAATCTATACATGTAACTGAATCTCTTCTGATGGTATACAGGCATGCTGGGATCTGTAGTGCACATGACCTGTGCTCCTAGTTGCAATTTAAAATGAAAATCTGTTATATTTTTTCTGTGGAGGGGGATAGTAGAGAAGTGATAGTGCCCCCTACAGCTGTTTATCACGGCCATATTCACTGTCCATAGATGATAGGAGGGATGTGCACTGTCATTTTGTATGGTAACCTAAACTAGAGCTCCAGGTGACTGACTATTGACCTGTGGCTGGTCCTCTGTATGTCCTCCTTCGACAGAGAAGGTTTTCCTACTTCCCTTTGCTGAGATTTGACACCTTAAGGCCTCTTTCACACTACAGTATGTCCATTTCAGTGTTTTGCGGTCCGTTTTTCACGGATCCGTTGTTCCGTTTTTTGCTTCCGTTGTGGTTCACTTTCCGTTCCGTTGTTCCGTTCCGTTTTTCCGTATGGCATATACATTATACAGTAATTTCATAGAAAAAATTGGGCTGGGCATAACATTTTCAATAGATGGTTCAGAAAAAACGGAACGGAAACGGAATACATACGGATGCATTTCCGTATGTGTTCAGTTTTTTTTTGCGGACCCATTGACTTGAATGGAGCCACGGACCGTGATTTGCGGGCAATAATAGGACATGTTCAATCTTTCAACGGAACGGAAAAACGGAAATACGGAAACGGAATGCATACGGAACACATTCCGTTTTTTTTGCGGAACCATTGAAATAAATGGTTCCGTATACGGACAAATGGAAAAAAAAAAACGGTAGTGTGAAAGAGGCCTAAAGAGAATGATTTAAAATGGCTGCCAGTAACCTGCCCTAGAAAGTGACCAGTACTGGTTGCCACCACTTGCAGAGCTGGCTAGGGGGGTGAAGGCAGGGCCCACTTCTTTATAATAGTTGGTAATGGTACAATCTTGCCTATGATTTGCCATCATGGCTGAGCAGCCTGACGGAAAAACTCACCAATATATAGTATATGAAAGTACCAGAGGGTAGTGTGTCATTAGACCCTGCTCCTTCCCCCTCCTAGACAGCTCTGTAAGTGGAGGCAACCAGTGCTGCTCACATTCTAGGACAGCTGGCAGCCATTTTAAATCATTCCCAGTTTAGTACCTAATGATGTGCTTTTACCTCACAGCACATATACATCTCCTGCACACTGACGTGATAGTGCGCCATATTGATGGCGTGGGTATGTGAGCTGTGCCGTGACTTGCAGGTGCTGTATTATGCGGCAAGCACCCTCTTTAACCCTTTAAGTGGTCAGAAAGAGTTTAGGGGCTCCTTCTGTACCTCCATCAGCTCCCAGTGACATAAATGTTTGGTGCTGACGGGCTATAGCAGCTGGGGGCAGGGGCGTAGCTATAGGGGGTGCAGAGGTAGCAGTCGCTACCGGGCCCAGGAGCCTGAGGGGGCCCAAAGACCCTTGTACTGCATAAGAAGACACACAAAGCACTGAGGGAAGGGGGGCCCAAGCCTAACTCTTGCACCAGGGCCCATGAGCCTTTTGCTACGCCCCTGGCTGGGGGCCAAACCACGTCCTCAAGGTCTGCCATTTTTGTAAACTAAAAAAAAGGTTCAGGCTCAAAGAATATGGCGACACAAAAATCAGTTTACAAAAGTAGTCATGATATTATCCTAATCGTACCAACCTACACAATAAAGTTATCAGTGTACACTGCACAGTAAATGTAAAAAAAAACATTTTTCAACACATCATGTGTACCTTAAATGGAGCAATCGGGATCTCGATAGGCAGGGATGAAAAATGAAAAAGAAAAAGTCGCCTTCTGAAGGCCAAAATACAGTAGACCCCAATTAATCAAGACATGGTACATAGTACAGCCTGAAATGTATAAAAGTCTAAAATCTAGTAAAAAAAAAAAGTATAAATTATTATTATTTATTATTAAAGCTTCATTGATTCCATGGTGCTGTACATATGATAAGGGGTCACATACAGAATACAGACAATTGCAATAAGCATGAACAAGACGAGTTACAGACTGGTGCGAGGGCTTACAATCTACAAGGGATGGAGGAAGGACACAGTAGGTGAATGTCCCTGTCACATACTGTACATGCTGCACACAAATAGGACACATACCGTGCATACACCACTCACACACAGGACACATGGAACATTCACCGGTCATACACAGGACTAATGCCATACACGTCACCCACACATAGAGCACACGCTACTTACACACCTCACACACATAGGGCACATGTGTGACACATATTATACATGCAAACACAATAGTGCTGCCATGTCTATCAAAACTGATGTGAAGGAAAACTGGCTTAGTTGCCCCTAGCAACCAATCAGATTCCACATTTCATTTTCCAGAGCAGCTATGAAAAATGAAAGGTGGAATCTGATTGGTTGCTAGGGGTAACTTAGTAAGCCAGTTTTCCTTTACACCAATTTTGATAAATATCCCCCATTGAGTTTGGCTCAGAAGAGTCACGGTCGGTCCAGGAAAATCGTCCTTCACAAGGAGTGTGTTTCACAGATCACACTCACCCGTCTGAAACCAGCTTGAATGTAAAAACCGTATCCATAAAGACATGGAGGGTTTCATTTAAAAAAAATTGTTGAAATGATTCTGAAGAAGAATTTATCACACGTGTTCGCATTGATCATTATTGTAAAGCCGATTGGATAATTACAAAAGTGTTGTGCAGAAAGATATAAAACATAAGAAGATAAGGCAATGGTACATAGACAGAGGCACCAGATTGTGTTTCTAGTCTTTTTTATTTTATTTTTTACTTTAGATATATAAGATGCTGGTATTTGCTCTACAAGGCACGGCTCATGTCCTCAGTTAAAGGGGTTCTCCAGACTTTTACTATTGATGACCTATGCTTGTCTATGGCAAGCAGGAAGAAAGAAAAGAGACAGCGCACACACACACTGAGCGCACCTTCACTTCATACAGCTGATCGGCAGGGGTGCCGGGTGTCGGACCCCCTCCGATCAGATATTGATGACCTATCCTGAGGAGCCCAGAGAACCCCTTTAAGATGTCGTCCAGCCAACAAGCAGGTTCACGTTTCGTTACAGCGGTCCATTACTATGCCCATGGTGTGAGGCAAAATGCTGTTCATAATTTTTTTGTGAACTACTGTATGGGGGAGATTTATCAAAACTGCTCTAAAGTAGAACTGGCTTAGTTGTCCATAGTAACCAATCAGAATCCATCTTTCATTTTCCAAAGGAGCTCTTAAAAATGAAAGGTGGAATATGATTGGTTGCTATAGGCAACCTTTACACCAGTTTACACCAATTTATTTTTTTGTATATTAATAGAAAAGTGTTTTACATTGAAACATGCCTGCTTAGTCCTCAGACTAAATTATACTTTAGGCATGGCAGACCAGTGACATCAATGAAAATGTTTTTATGTTCTTTTTTCACTTTAGGCGAGGTCCATACTATGCTGTAGCCCTTTCTATTTGGAGTTTACGTATGTATAACCGAAATTGGTATTCAAGCGTATACTACAACAGATCCGTTCACCTCAGTGAGGCCAATGGATTCATGTCTTGATTCAGTTTGACCTGATTTATGTTCGTTTCTGTCTGTTTTGATGGGCAGAATTGTATAGCCTACTGTGCAATTCTGTCCGGGAAAAAAGAACAAACCGAAAGCAGGTCAAACAAGGAAAGGAAAACTATCCTCAGGGTTCATGCACACAAACGTATTTTCTTTTCTGTCTGTTCCGTTTCTTTTGCAGACAATGCAGAACCATTTATTTCAGTAGGTTCGCAAAAAAAAAAAAACTCCGTGTGCATTCCATTTCCATATGTCTGTTCTGCAAATCTATAGAACAGGTCCTATTATGGTCCGCATTACGGACAAGGATAGGACTGTTCTATTAGGGGCCAGCTGTTCTGTTCCGCAAAATATGGAATGTGCACGGACGTCATCTTTATTTTTTGCGGATCCGTGTTTTGCAGACTGCAAATTACATACGGTCGTGTGCATGAGGCCTTAAACAGATGAGTCACTGGTATCTGCTTCACAGGCTAATCTGGTTTCCAATAAGATGTTGTTAACCCAAAAGCATGCCCTTGTCTTACAGAGGTCCAACAGCACGCCCTTGTCTTACAGAGGTCCAACAGCATGCCCTTGTCTTACAGAGGTCCAACAGCACGCCCTTGTCTTACAGAGGTCCAACAGCATGCCCTTGTCTTACAGAGGTCCAACAGCACGCCCTTGTCTTACAGAGGTCCAACAGCATGCCCTTGTCTTACAGAGGTCCAACAGCATGCCCTTGTCTTACAGAGGTCCAACAGTATGCCCTTGTCTTACAGAGGTCCAACAGCATTCCCTTGTCTTACAGAGGTCCAACAGCATGCCCTTGTCTTACAGAGGTCCAACAGCATGCCCTTGTCTTACAGAGGTCCAACAGCACGCCCTTGTCTTAAAGAGGTCCAACAGCATGCCCTTGTCTTACAGAGGTCCAACAGCATGTCCTTGTCTTAAAGAGGTCCAACAGCATGCCCTTGTCTTACCGAGGTCCAAAAGCATGCCCTTGTCTTAAGGAGGTCCAACAGCATGCCCTTGTCTTACAGAGGTCCAACAGCATGCCCTTATCTTACCGAGGTCCAACAGCATGCCCTTGTCTTAAGGAGGTCCAACAGCACGACCTTGTCTTACAGAGGTCTTTAATTCACCAATTAAATTCACCATTGTCTTTAATTCACCAATTAAAGGGGTTTTCCAAGTGTTTTTACTAATGTCCTAGCCTCTGCCTAGGTCATCAGTATCTGATCAGTGGGGTCCAACACCCAGGGACCTCCACTGATCAGCTGTTTGAGATGGCAGCAACGCTCGCAGTAGCTTTGCTGCCTTTTCTGTGCTCCCCAAGCACAGCGCTGTACATTGTATAGTGGCTGTGCTTGGTATTGCAACCGAGCCCCATTCACTTCAATGGGGCTGATCTGTACTTAGGCCATGTGACCGATGATTGTGACATCACATGGACTAGGAAAAGCTGGAGAAGTCCACGCCGCTACTACGAGCTGCCTTCTAAAACAGCTGACAGGGGTGGGTCCCGCGTGTCAGACCCCCACTGATCAGATACTGATGACCTATCCAGAGGATAGGTCATCAGTACAGAACACTTGGAAAACCTGTTTAATCAATGGAAAAGGGCTAAAATAGCTGGCGGTGTTACCGCTGCTAAAGAAGCCTACTGATCTGCCAGTGATTTTGCTCATATGGATTTTATCTGCGTGAACACCACAGAGTATATTTAGATGTTACTGAAATTCCTGCAACTGGAAGTCTGCTGCATGTGAATACTGCAATATTTGTAAGCTGTAATGAGCCCCACCTAAGGTTACGGCCACATGGCGTGACCATCCAACAACTGACTCGTGGCGGCCGAATACTGCACAGTTATGAAAGCTGCTGCGGGATCAAATGAATTCATTACAGACAAATTGTTTATTTGGTGTTCATTAGTAAAGGGGTTGTCTCACCTGGAACATTGCTGGCATATCGCTAGGTGAGGGTCCCACCTCTGAGACCCACACCTATCTCTTCAACAGAGTGCTCAAAGTTTGGTTGTGTGCACCGCGCATGCGTAGCAGCTCTCCATTTATTTCTATGGAACAGCTCTGCTACTTTCGGTGCTTCCATAAAAATGAATGGCGGACGGCTGCACATGCGCTGTGCGCTCTCTTTCTCTTTGGAAGCTTCGTTCTAGACATAGGTGTGGGTCCCAGAAGTGGGACCTGCACCTAGCTGACATTGGTGGCATATCCCAGCAATATGCCACTAATGTTCCAGGGGAAACAACCACTTTCATGGCCGCGCGGGTGCCATGTGGCCGTATCCCTAGGCACACAGACACGGCATGATCATGTCACTTGGACAAAGCAGAAATTTCTCCAATCTGTATACAGTACACGCGTAGCAGCAGTTGGATGATGGCAGACAGGGCTGTACTGATCGTACGTATTATACTACTGATCAGATATTCAGGACATATCCTGAGGATCAATAATCAATATCTGATCAGTGGAGGTTCAGGTCCTGGAACCCCCACTGATCAGCTATTTGAAGAGGCCTCTTCCTAGGCCAGTGACGTCATCATACATCGGTCACATGGCCTAAGTCAGGGATAAGCAACCTCCAGAAACTACAACCCCCACAATCCTCCTTTCACTGCTATAGGAGTTACAAGAACAGCTAAGTATGTCTGCATGCTGGGAGTTGTAGTTCCGCGTCAGCTAGAGTGTTGAAGGTTGCTGATCTCTGGCCTAGGTGCCGCTCAATTCCATTCAAGTGCAAGGGGCTGAGCTGCAATACCGAGCACAGCTGCTATACATTGGAAGGCTCTGTGCTCGGTTCCTTAGCGCAGCAGCCTCTCCAGATGATTGGTGGGGATGCCAGGAGCTGAGCCCTCGCTAATCTGATATTAATGACTTATCCTAGGAATAGGCAATCAGTATCAAAATCCTAAATAACCTCTTTAACATTTTATTTTTTACCACAAGCACCTGTATAACATAAGTTATAGCAATGTCTCCCCCATAAGTTACTTAAAAGGAGTCCGTCATGTCATTTTCACCAATGTAACAGCATTGCCCCACAGAAGATTGCAAACACCTCCCAAACATACCTGTGTGCCCTTTGTGTCTGTATTCCATGTCCAGGAAAAGCATTCTCAGGGCTCACGACCGTATGTTTGGTCTGCATCTGATTCACACTTTTTGTGGACTGGATACGGACACAAGAATGTGTATGTATGATATTACTAAATTTTACTACTTTTGTACAATAAAAACCTTTACCATAAAAAAATTAAAAATTTTGGGTCGCTGCATTCCAAGGGAATGTTTATAACTCTTACTTTTCAGTCAATGTAATTGTGTGAGGGTTTGTTTGTTGCTGGACCAGTTTGGGGTATATCTAATGTATTGATAGATCTCTAGAATGTTTTTGGAGAGGGGGAGAGGAAAAAAAACATCAAATTTACCATGTTTTTTCACACCATGCAATATAAATAAGTTAACTCTATTCTATGAATCTTTATGATTGCGGCAGTACCAAATTAGTATTTTTTTATGGTGAACTATTTAAAAAAAAATCAAATTTTAATAAAATAAAAATAAAAAAGAGGGCTTTATGTATTTTGGTTTTCATGGGGGTATACTTTTTGTTAAAATTTACTGTCTAACAACGTAATATATCTCAGCCCCGGCCTAATAGGCGATTACTAAGCGCAGACATGGGGAGTTGTTGGTAGGCTGCCATCAGCACCCTTTAACCGTGTTGTGGTGGGCTGACAGAGTGAGTCTTCCCCCCTTTGTGAAACACCTTAGATGCAGCGGTCTTTATTGACCTGAGCATCTAAGGGCTTAAATGTTGACGACTGGAGGTTTTTCTGACCTCTGCCATTAGTGTGGGGCTACGGCCGAATATTACAGTCATTGGCTCACTCCTGACTTCACTGGCACAGCTGTTGTGCCAGTGGAATAGCAGCATCACTATGCTCATTCTGATGCCTGCTGCTCAGGACATGCATACTTAGCTTACGACTAAGGCCGAATGCACACGTCTGTGGAACACGGACCGTGAGATACCGGCCTGGATTCCTGCTGAGTGCAGGAGTGCCCAGCATCATTCGTTGCTATAACGCCATGCATTTCGTGCCGCCGCTGCTGTACACTAATATACTCGTATGATCTATATGAGTGTATTAGTGTAGAGCAGCGGTGGCACGAAGCGCACGGCGTCATAGCAACCAATGATGCCGTGCGCTCCTGCACTCAGCAGGAATCCGGTTCGTGTTCCACGGACATGTGCATTCGGCCTAATTCTACAGTCATGTGTTACTCAGGCTACATTCGGGTTTAGTTTGTAGTCTGGTGGACCTTTCATGGGTCCATACTTTATTAACTAAGTAGCAGGACATGTAGGGCATACATGGGGGATCTCCCTGCACTTACTATTATTTCTAGGCACCGCTGTCATGGAACCATGAACCAGACGTACAACAAGAGATAAGTGGAAAATAAGAAGGTTTTATTGAAGAGCAAGCCGTAGCAAAGTCCGAACGGATGGCTAAACCGAAGCAGGGTCTTGCGGAGACAGAGGTCAGGAACCAGAAGGGTAGTCAGACGAAGCCAGGAACAGGAACCAACGGGGTAGTCAGACGAAGCCGGAATCAGGAACCAACGGGGTAGTCAGACGAAGCCGGAATCAGGAACCAACGGGGTAGTCAGACGAGGCCAGGATCAGGAACCAGAAGCAGCAGCAGTCTTGGAAGCATGTGAACACAGGAGGACCAAGCAAGGAACTGAAGCCACAGACCTCCTATATATATGAGCTAGGCATCCAGCTCCTCCCAGTGGGAAGGAGGAGCCGCAGGGTGGGAGGCTACAAGAAAACCCAGAAACCAAGATGGCCGCCAGCACATGTCAAACGAAGGGAACAGCAAGGAGGTAAGACCATGACAGTACCTCCCCCTCAAGGGCCCCTCCTCCGCGGAGTACGGAACGGTTTCTGAGGGAAGCGTGCGTGGAAGGCTCGGAGCAAGACAGGAGCATGGACATCTGCGGAGGGAACCCAGGAACGCTCCTCTGGACCATAACCACGCCAATGGACCAAAAACTGCACCCGGCCGCGGACCAGGCGTGAGTCCAGGATATTGCTCACCTCATACTCCTCACGATTGCCCACTTGGACCGGACGAGGCCGAGGAATCGAGGAAGTGAAACGATTACACACCAGTGGCTTCAACAGGGAGACATGAAACACGTTGGAGATCCGCATGCCAGGAGGAAGCGCAAGGGCATAGGCTACCGGGTTTACCCTGCGAAGCACTCGGAAGGGACCAACAAAGCGAGGCGCCAGCTTGGGAGTGGGCACTCGAAGGTTGAGGTTGCGGGTGGACAACCATACGCGGTCTCCGACCTGGTAGGAAGGAGCGGGCGCTCGTCTGCGATCAGCCTGGAGTCTCTGGCGCTGCGCAGAGACCTCAAGGGACCTCTGGATCTGTACCCAAGAAGCACGTAGGACGGAAAGGTGATCCTCCACAGCCGGAATATCCTGGGGAGAGAATACCTCCGGTAACACGGCAGGTTGGAACCCATAATTGGCCATGAAGGGAGACGTCCCAGAGGAAGAGTTCACCGCCGTGTTCCTGGCAAACTCAGCCCAAGGCAGGAGGTCAACCCAATTGTCTTGGTGATCGGAGACATAGCAACGAAGGAATTGCTCCAAGGCCTGATTGGATCGTTCTGCGGCCCCATTGGACTGAGGGTGGTAGGCCGAGGAGAAAGAGAGATGAATCCCCAACTGGGAGCAAAAGGCGCGCCAGAACCTGGACACAAACTGACTCCCCCGATCCGACACAATCTCCTTGGGCAAACCGTGCAACCGGAAGACCTCCCTGGCAAAAATCGAGGCCAACTCTTGTGCAGAGGGTAACTTCTTGAGAGGAACACAGTGGCACATTTTGGAAAACCGATCCACAATCATGAGAATGACCGTATGGCCTCGGGATGCAGGGAGGTCCACAATGAAATCCATCCCCAGGTGTGACCATGGACGCTCCCCGGTGGCTATGGGTTGCAAAAGGCCCAACGGAAGGTGCCGAGGGGACTTACTCTGGGCACAAACGGAGCATGCCGCTACATATGCGGCGATGTCGGAACGTAGAGAAGGCCACCAGAACAGACGTGAAACCGCCCAGGACAGCTGATTCTTTCCAGGGTGCCCCGCGGCCTTGGAGTTATGGTAGGTTCGCAACAACCGAGTGCGCAACTCCTCAGGCACAAAACATCTGCCGTTGGGTCTCGTAGAGGGAGCACCAGATTGAGCCGCCAAAATCTGCTCACCCAGAGGAGAAGTCAGGCTGGTGCGAATAGCGGCCAGGATCTGATTCGGGGGTATGACCGTAGTCGGAATCGACTCCTCCCCGGACAGCTCGGAGTACTGCCGTGATAAGGCATCCGCTCTGATGTTCTTGGAGCCGGGTAGGTAGGAGACCACGTAATTAAAACGTGACAAGAACAGAGCCCATCTGGCCTGACGTGGTGTCAATCTCTTGGCCTCAGAGAGGTAGGTCAGATTCTTGTGGTCCGTCAGGATGAGAACCGGAACCACCGAGCCCTCGAGCAAGTGCCTCCATTCTTTAAGGGCCTGCACGATGGCCAATAACTCCCTGTCACCAATCTGATAGTTGCACTCCGCGGAAGACAGTTTCCGGGAGTAAAACCCACAAGGAAGCAGAGGACCCTCTGGTGTTCTACGCTGAGACAGGAGGGCGCCTACTCCCGTCTCAGACGCGTCCACCTCGAGGACAAAAGGCAACCCAGGGTTGGGATGCGACAGAATCGGAGCCGACACAAAGGCGGACTTTAGAGCCTCAAAAGCTCGGATGGCCTCGAGCGGCCAGACCTGAGGATTACTGCCCTTCCTGGTCAGATCCGTGAGAGGCTTGGCTAGCATGGAAAAGTCCCTGATGAACTTCCGATAATAATTGGCGAAGCCCAAAAAGCGCTGCAGGGCACGAAGCCCACTGGGCTGGGGCCACTGTAAGACAGCCGAAACCTTCTCAGGATCCATGGAGAACCCCTCAGCGGAAATGATGTAACCTAAGAAGGTTACCTGGGATCGGTGAAATTCGCATTTCTCAAGCTTACCGAACAGCTTGTTCTCTCGTAAGCGTTGCAACACTCGTCTGACATCCAGAATGTGGGCCTCCATGGATGCAGAATATACCAAGATGTCATCCAAATAGACCACCACACACTGCTGCAACAGGTCACGGAAAACATCGTTGATGAATTCCTGGAAGACTGCGGGCGCATTGCACAACCCAAAGGGCATAACCAAGGATTCATAATGACCGGTCCTGGTGTTAAACGCGGTCTTCCACTCATCGCCCGCCTTGATCCTTACCAGGTTATATGCCGCCCTCAGGTCGAGTTTGGTAAAGACCGTGGCCCCTTTGAGGCGATCGAACAGCTCGGAAATCAAGGGTATCGGGTAAGCGTTCTTGATCGTGATGCGATTGAGACCCCTGTAATCGATGCAAGGCCTCAACTCGCCGCCCTTCTTTTTCACAAAGAAAAATCCAGCCCCTGCCGGGGACGAGGATTTGCGAATGTGTCCGCGTGAAAGCGCCTCCCTCACGTACTCCTCCATGGCCTCATTCTCCGCTACCGACAGTGGATAGACTTTGCCACGAGGAGGAACGGCACCGGATTGTAACTCTATGGCACAATCGTATGGTCGGTGCGGAGGTAGGGCAACCGCGCGCACCTTATCGAATACATCCCGGTACTCTTCGTATTCAGGAGGCAACAGAGAGTCCGAGGAAGTACACAGCAACTTGACAGGCCCATGGATGCAACTAGCCCCACACTGCGGTGACCACGAGAGGATCTTGACCGATCTCCAATCGAAAGTCGGATTATGCTTCTGGAGCCAGGGGTACCCCAAGACCACCGAGTAGTGTGGAGACGAAATAACCTGGAGACAGACCGACTCTCTGTGAGCGGCACCAATGGCCATCCCCACTGGAAGGGTCTCATGAGTCACGTGTGGCGGCAGAAGGGGTCTGCCGTCTATCGCCTCAAGAGCCAGTGGGGAACCTCGAGGCTGCAGAGGAATGGAATTGGCGGCAACGAACACTCTATCAATGAACAAACCACCAGCACCAGAGTCCACCAACGCCTGGGTCGTCACCGAGCCCCCGACCCAGGAGAGGACAACCGTGATCAGTGGTTTGTCAACACGGGAAACCGGGGACGAGGAGACTCCACCCAAGATCTGCCCCCGACAGGACCTCAGGTGCGAGCGTTCTCCCGGACGGTTCGGACATGCCAACCGAAAATGCCCACCGAGACCACAGTACATGCATCGGCCCTCGCGTCTCCGGAGTACCCTCTCCCCCTCAGACAGGCGAGCAAACCCCCGCTGCATGGGTTCACCCCCAGACAAGTCATCCCCAGGAGGCGTGGGAGGAGAGGGAGGCACGGGTGGGACAGCAAACGTAGGCGCCAATCTGTTAGGAGACCTCCGCAGGCTCTCCTTAAAGGAAGGTCTCTCCCTGAGTCTGGTGTCAATCAAAATCAGGAAAGAAATAAGAGACTCGAGCTCCACTGGTAGGTCCTTAGCTGCAACCTCATCCTTCAAGGCATCCGAGAGACCATGAGAGAAAGCAGCGACCAGAGCCTCATTATTCCAGCCCACCTCTGCTGCCAGGGTACGAAACTCAATGGCGTATTCAGCTACGGATCGTGAACCCTGTCTGATGGACATAAGGAGCTTCGCAGCAGAGGCAGCACGAGCCGGCACATCGAATACCTTCCGAAGAGAAGCAACAAAACCGGAAAACTCGGCAACCACCGGATTGTTGTTCTCCCATAAAGGGCTGGCCCAGGCCAAGGCCTTGTCCGAGAGCAGCGAGATCAAGAAGCCCACCCTTGATCTCTCAGTAGGAAAGGCATGTGGCAGCAACTCGAAGTAAATGCCCACCTGGTTAAGGAAACCTCGGCACTGAGTTGGCTCTCCCCCAAAGCGCTGTGGAAGGGGGGCAGAACCGGTCATACCCTGAAACACCACAGGCGCAGCAACAGGTGTCAGGGTAGACTCTGGCGCAACAACCGGAGCGGCAGTAGGAGCGGGCCCAGGAGCGACAACCGACCCATCGGCAACGGAAGCTAAATGAGCTGTGCGTTCAAGCAGGGTTTGCAACGCCACAGCGAACCGACCCAACAGGTGATCCTGCTGATCAAGTCTGGCAACCAGCGTAGGTAGCGAGGGTGGCCCTGTACCGTCAGAATTCATGGCTTGGTCCTAATGTCATGGAACCATGAACCAGACGTACAACAAGAGATAAGTGGAAAATAAGAAGGTTTTATTGAAGAGCAAGCCGTAGCAAAGTCCGAACGGATGGCTAAACCGAAGCAGGGTCTTGCGGAGACAGAGGTCAGGAACCAGAAGGGTAGTCAGACGAAGCCAGGAACAGGAACCAACGGGGTAGTCAGACGAAGCCGGAATCAGGAACCAACGGGGTAGTCAGACGAAGCCGGAATCAGGAACCAACGGGGTAGTCAGACGAGGCCAGGATCAGGAACCAGAAGCAGCAGCAGTCTTGGAAGCATGTGAACACAGGAGGACCAAGCAAGGAACTGAAGCCACAGACCTCCTATATATATGAGCTAGGCATCCAGCTCCTCCCAGTGGGAAGGAGGAGCCGCAGGGTGGGAGGCTACAAGAAAACCCAGAAACCAAGATGGCCGCCAGCACATGTCAAACGAAGGGAACAGCAAGGAGGTAAGACCATGACAACCGCTCCGTTGCGCCGCTGTGGCCTCCATTACATTCTCCCGCGCGGTATGCTAAGTAACAGCATTGGAACACCAGGGAGGAGACATCAGCTTTTCTCCATGCGCTGTCCAATAACTGCGCAGAATGTCACAGCCAGGGAGAAAAAAAAACTCACCTTCTCCCTGGCTGTGACGTTCTACACTGCGATTGGACAGCGCTTCAGCCAGGGAGAAGGAACGCCCACAGAGAAAAGCTGATGTCTCCTCCCTGGTGTTCTGATGCTGTTACTTAGCATACAACGCAGGAGAATGTAATGGGGGACACAGCGGCGCAACAGAGCAGCACCCAGAAATAATAGTAAGTGCAGGGAGATCCCCCATGTATGCCCTACATGTCCTGCTACTTAGTTAATAAAGTATGGACCCATGAATGCGGCAGCAGCACTTCTGTTCTCCCTCTTGCCCAGGGTCCAATCAATATTAAAGACGGCCCTGCATATAAGTAACTGCTGAGAATGTCCAGAAGACATGTTCATGGGATTGTCACGGCCTCGGTTGTGTGCGCTGTGACATTGTTGTCATGCATGCGGTTGCTGGTGGCAACGTGTGTACGGTATGCATGTACACTTCCCCTTTAAAGGGAACCTGTCATGTGGATATTTGATTATAATCTAACTAATTATATACAATCATTAACTAGTAAAAAGTGCTTTAGATGTATTCACTTACTGGTGTGACAGATGGTTACCTCATAATATACACAGAAAGATGCTGCATGCTAATGAGCTGATTGGAGTCCGGCGTGAGGTCATTGAGTCCAGTGTATATTTAATTCAGAGCTATAGCCACTCCCCTGCCCACCTGCTGCTGATTCATATGGAAAATAACTGTCAATCAGCAGCAGGTAGGCGGGGAGAGTCAGGAGCTCATGAATATTCAGGACTCATCATTATCAGCTGGAGCTTTTCAATACAAGATGTTGGCAGATTGACTGGATCAATTAAAGAAAGTGACCCAGCATTTTGCTAAGAGAATCAGTCACTTATTTATGTTGGCCTCAGTTAGGACACCATAAAACTGGTGACAGGTTCCCTTTAAGCTGTTTCCCTTCCCTTTCTGGTGTGCATGGGGTTAAGGTGTCTGCTAGGTGGAGCTGGGGGTGATCTCAGGTCTCTTTATATTCTGTTGCTGTGAGACTGAGATGATTGTTATGTCTGCCTGTGTGTGAGAAGGAGCTCGCTCTTTTCTGGGATGCAAACTGAGGGCCATCCTAGTTTGACACCAATGTCATCCCTTTGTCTCCTCCTTGTCCTTTCCCCACCTTATCTGTTGTTTGTTTGGTGTGGGTTTGATTTGGTGATTTGTTTATATGTCTAGTGTGTTGTTACACGTCTGGTTTGTTGTTGTCCAGCATGTATGCCTGCCCGAAGTGGGCCCTTATGATTTCCCGGAGGGGTGAATCAAAAATACATATCTGTATGCTGTTCTGCCTGCGGCCGCCATGTGTCCTGTTTGCGTGGGGGTTTCCAGGCAGTAACATCTGTGACAGGTCTCAGAGGGTCAGAAAGATTATCTACGCATTAGTGATCTGAGAGCCTCTTTTGGTTTCACTTTGTCTGTGTGTTGCTGGTATGTCCACACTTCCTGTTCAGGTGTGGATCATGTGACCTTTACCTTGCCCTATTTAGTCTGACTTTTCCCATCACTCCTTGCTTGCTTAATTTGGTCTTGGAAGAGCTGGAGTGTGGTTCGTGTTGAAGTCCTGTTCATCCTTTATCCTCTGAAGTTAAGTGTTCCGTCGTGTTTTGTATCCCCCCCCCCCCCCGGTTGTTTACAAGGCCTCAGTGAGATGCTAGTTCCTTCACCAGGGAAGGAACGGGTGGTCTCTGCCCTGTTATTATCTTTAGGGCATCTGAAGGTTACCAGGGTTTTCTAGGTTCCCGTGTATGGGTATCTCTACCATTGAGAGGTGCCCATACGGATAGGAATTAGGGCCAGGAACAGGGTTTTATAGGTGGTGACCCTTTTCCTTCCCTAGCGGTGAGGCCTAGTGTCTTTCCCCTTCCTTCTTGATTGTCTTTTGGTGTTCTCCCCTACTACATCCGTGACAATACCTTGGTGTGATGGTGTGCACTGTGTCCTGTATGGTGTGTAGGCACTTGTGCTCTTGGTCGGGTTCCAGTTGGTGTTGCTGCGGCAGGTAAGTGTGTTGTTATGGTGTGCTTACCTGCCATCCCAGTTGATGTATACAGCTTCCTCTTTCCCTGCAGCTTGGCCGGTGGAGACTCCTGCGCATCCGTGGCTTGGAAGCATGGGTCGTCTCAGCCCTGCTCCTAGTCCAGGGATTTCTTTAGGGTTAGTAGGGCCCTAAGGTGTCCGGTGCATGAGCCCTCCTACCATCTGGGTCAGAGCGAGGATTACGGACCCTGTAGGAGGTGACCCGCTCCCTGATCCAGCTTCCAGATCTTGTTGCGGTCCATCATTTACATGACATTGTACGGTGGGGGGCTTCCCCCCACTCCCCACCATGACAGGGATTTCCACTAAACTTCACCAGAAAAATCACTAGGGAAATTGACTTGTAGAGGCGCACAACGGTAGCATAAAATTCTTGTCAAGGGTCCATGCTCCTTAGCCCCTTCTGAACCAAGACATTTTTCACCTACCTGACACGGCCTAAGGCACCTTTCACACGAGCGTGACGGATTGGCTCCGGATGTGTTCAGGGTGCATTCAGTGAAACTTGCACTATTTTGCAATCAAGTTCAGTCAGTTTTGTCTGCGATTGCGTTCAGTTTTTTCCGCGTGGGTGCAATGCGTTTTGATGGGTTTTTCATGAGCGTGATAAAAATCTGAAGGTTTACAAACAACATCTCCTAGCAACCATCAGCGAAAAACGCATTGCATACGCACTTGCTACCAGATGCAATGCGTTTTTTACTGAAGCCCTTCTCATGTCTATGGGGCCATCGCTGCGTTAAAAACACAGAATATAGAACATGCTGCGTTTTTAGCGCAACGCAGAACTGATGCTTGAAAGGAGCGCTCATGTACACAGTCCCATTGAAATGAATGAGTCAGGATTCAGTGTGGGCACTATGCATTGACGTCACACATTGCACCCTCGCAGAAAACTCGCTGGTGTGAAAGGGCCAAATTTTGAAAATCTGACTTGTCACTTTGTCGTAATAACTTTAGAATGCTTTCACTTAGGCCTCATGCACACGGCCGTTGTTCGTTTCCGCGTCCGTTCGTTGTTTTTTTTTGCGGATAGGATGCAGACCCATTCATTTCAATGGGTTCACAAAAAACGCGGACAACACACCGTGTGCTGTCCTAATCAGTATGTCCCTTCCGTAGCCCTGCGAAAAAAGAATAGTGCATTGTAAGATCCTCACCTGCTTTGCACTCCAGGGGAACCAAGAGGGGTCCTCGTGGAGTTGCGGGACAGGTTATGCGTGTCTCTGATGCACCAGCGCTGACCCCTTTGCGAGCCAGTGCGGAGATGCGTTCGCGTGGACATCGGAGGGGAGGACCGTCGGAGTTCCGGGGACAGAGTGGCCAGGCGAGTGACAAGACGCCGCGGCCAGGGTTGTCTCCGGTGTCTCCTGCGACTTCCGTTTCCGCATCTGGGTCCACGCGCTCGCATACTCGCGCTGAGTCAATCATGCGTCCGTGCGTACGCACGAGGGCAGGTTTGCAAAGGGATACACGGTCGCGAGTACGCGCTTCTTATGCACTTCGTCGACCAGTGGCGCATATTATACTGACTCACAAGAGCAAAGTGGATTAGGGAGCCAGCCATGGGTTAATCAACTTGTGATTGCCTTAGGCCTTGTACTCAGGTGCAGGGCAATTTGTTCACCTATGGTAGTGGACACTTGGCACCCTGGGATTGGTCAGCAGGCATTTAAAAGGAGGTCTCTCAGGGTGATCAGTGCCCACTGTTATTTTCCCTCAACCAGGTATAGGTCACAACTCCTAGTGACTGAAGACTGCCAGGAACTTTGTCCTTTACAGCGGACCCAAGATCTGGAGTGACTCGACTGCCAAGTGCACAGCATCATTCAGCACTGGTTGGGACTATTCCTGGAATCTCCTTGCCTGGTTTTTTGTTATTATTCCTTGTTACCAGCAAGTGTCCTGGACGTTTATGTTTCTGGTGAATAAACACCTTTTTGCTTTCATCACTGGTCTGTTTGTTGGTGCCTTGCATTACATGCATATCCTATTTTTTCTAGATTGTGGACAAGGATAGGCATGGTGTCCCAATCGACAACCAACAAACCCCTTATAACTAATTCCTATAATAATGACAGACAACCAACTGTGGATAAATAAGGCCGCGGTCTTTATTAAAATCTGGGGGTTAACCAATAAATATTACCACAATAAATTAATCATACTGAGTTTTAAATTAAATAAATAACTAACAATCCCTTAAGTTAATATCCGTCCACCCAAAAGACTGGGCGACTAACCCCCCCCATATTCAAAAGACCGCGACATAAAATTGGGAGGGCGGGCGGGGGATGCTTCCTTCTTGATTGCAGATTCTAACAGCCCGGACCCAGGTGAGTGACCGACCTTAAATACTGATTCCCTTCCCGCCACAGCACCTCCTGGCCAATCCTTGCTTCAGGCTAAAAATAGCCTAAGCCCAGCAACCGGACAGCAACGCTCCTGAGCCAATCACCTGCCGTCCAGTTGCCAGCTTACCTGAGGAGAAAAAAAAGGAGAGAGGAGAGAAAAGAGAAGGGGGGGGGGGGGGGGAAGAAAAACATGGCCATAACATAAAACGTGTCTCAGTGCCACCATGAGGGGCAAGCGCCAATTTCCGCCTTGCCCCTATCATGGTGTCCCAATCGACAACCAACAAACCCCTTATAACTAATTCCTATAATAATGACAGACAACCAACTGTGGATAAATAAGGCCGCGGTCTTTATTAAAATCTGGGGGTTAACCAATAAATATTACCACAATAAATTAATCATACTGAGTTTTAAATTAAATAAATAACTAACAATCCCTTAAGTTAATATCCGTCCACCCAAAAGACTGGGCGACTAACCCCACCAGCCAAGACCAGCATTACCTGGACTTGGCCCCCCCCAACAAAAACGCGGCCTTTTCAATTATTGACTGCAAACCTGTATTAAAAATATCCAGACCAATGTCCAATAAATGCACCAGATCATTCCTATAAAGGCCAGCAACAGAACCATCCAGCTCCATATGCCGGAAGGTCCAACCATTCACAGCGGGAAGGAACTTTTCCAAACCCCTGTTAACCCTTTTACAAATTTTATCAAGAAAACGAAGTTGTGAGTTTTTCCATAACAAACGGGGAATGATCTCAGAAAAAACTAAAATAACTCCCGGCAGTAACTGACTAATATAAGCTAAATCACTTTTTATATCTGCTAATAAATCCAATGTTTTCGCCTTCCCCAAATCGTTACCCCCTACATGAAAAATAATCACCTGGGGAGGGGGGCGAGACTGTAACTCACCTTTAATAATAGGAACTACCTGCTTCCACCTTAACCCTCTAAAACCCAACCAGTAAATAAATGGCAGATCGAAAAACAATTGCTGAGCATAGTTACGCATACAGGCCCTCTTCTCAGCCCAGAAAATAAAGGAATGCCCGCAAATCCACACATTGATCTGCTCAGAACCTGAAAAAGAAAATAGTTATAACAAAACTAAATTAGGTCTAATATAAAGTTTATATCTATCAGAACTCCACCTTCCAATTTCTTTAATCAAAGCATTATCCAATCCCATTCTAGCCGCTTCAGTAGCGGCACCAATCCGAAAGGAATGAGATAAATAAGGCTCAGATGCTAAACCAAGGCTGCACAAACATCTTTTAAAAACCGCATTAAACTGATATTTGGACAAAACAGAACTATCAGCATGCATTAAAAAGGAACCAAGCCCAGGGGGCCTAACCTCAAGAAAATCCCTCACCGCCATGACTGGACAAATGTCAGAACCGGGCAACTGCCCTAGACTAATAACAGAACCTCGTCCAAACTGATCCGTCTTAGACTTGCGTACTGTAATATAAATGCCCGCAGGCAATAACTGAATATCAGACAACAATAAAGGAGAAACAGACCAAACATTAGGAGCCACCAACTCACTAACTCTAAACGCTCCAAAGAAGGCCAACACGAATGCACACCTAAATAATTTAAACTTGTAACCTGAAGCAGCAAACAAACGTAAGGATGACAACAATCTGCCTAACAGATCTAAGGAAATCGGACAACGACTATCCGGAAAAACTCTACCCTTCTTAAAACCCTTCAAAAACTGTCTAACCGCAAAAGAACTATTTACAGGAGGAAAACCAGCCAATTTAAAAAAGAAGGATACCCCCGCTAATGTCTTCTGAACTGCAGACCCACCCAATCCTGATCTAACTAAACTACAAATAAAATTCAAGACATGACCAGCCTTACCTTCAAAAACATTAACTCCATTACCTTTACAAAAAACTTCCCATTTATTTCATGCTAGCGCATAACCATTCCATGTATTTGGAGCCACCGAATTACAAATCTGTTCGCCTATTAGTGCCAAATCAGACTCCAGAGGTAAGGTGGACACGGGATGCCTTCTTTTGCTGCATTGGGAACCAAGGCGAATAATTTCTCCCACTGTGCACGAGAGAGAGAGTCTGCTATTACATTCGACTTACTATTAATATAAGTAGCCTTAAGCCAAATATTCCTAGACAAGCAACAACGAACCAAAAAACGCAACAGCTTTACCACAAATTCATTATTAGATGACAAGCAATTCACGGCAAATAAAACTCCCTTATTATCAGTATATACCAAAACCCTTTTATCTGCTAACTCCTGCCCCCAAATTACTAAAGCCACCACTAGGGGAAAAAGCTCCAATAACACTAAATTCTTCAAAACTGCATCAACTTTCCAGGATTCATGCAACTTCTCTGCTGACCACTGACCCCGAAAATAAGCCCCATAACCACAAGACCCAGCTGCATCCGTGACTAGGCCTAACGCCTCCGACTCAACAAATTCCCTCTGCCACAAGCTACGCCCGTTGAAGTGCACTAAAAACTCCTCCCAAACCCTCAAATCATCTTTCAAAGACTTTGATAACCTAATATGTGCAGATGGAGACTTAAGACCCCTAGTTGCCATGTACAGTCTCCTAGAGAATACCCTCCCAATTGGAATTACCTTAGACGCAAAGACAAACAAACCCAAAACACTCTGTAACTCATGCAATGTCGTCTTCTTTACCGCTAACATTTTCCTAATTGACTCCAACAATTTATTCACCTTATCCATAAAAAGCCTGAATTCCATAGCTACTGAGTCAATTGTTATACCCAAGAATTCAATTTCACAACAAGGGAGGACCGTTTTCTCTTCCGCTAACGGAATGCTAAAAAACCGACAAACATCGTAAAAACGTTTCAATAAATCCAAACAGACCTCAGAATCAGGGGGGCCAACAAACAAAAAATCATCTAAATAATGCAAACAACCGCCAACATTAACAGAATACATAGTAACCCAATGAACAACAGATGAAAACGACTCAAAATACGAACACGATAAAGAAAAACCCATAGGCAGACACCTATCAAAATAAAAATTCCCCTCAAATTGAAAACCCAAAGAATTGAAACCACTTGGGCAAACCGGCAATAAGCGAAAAGCTGACTTTATATCAGCCTTAGACAATAAACAACCCCTACCAAAAGAACCTAGCAAACTAACATCTTCATCAAACGAACTGTAAGACACTGAACACGCCCCCTTATCCAATTCATCATTGAGCGACTGTTTTTTCGGAAAGGATAGGTGATGAATTAACCTAAATTCATTGGCCGCTTTCTTAGGGACCAAACCCAAGGGGGATAAACGAAAGTCCTGAAAAGGGGGGAAGCAAAAGGCCCAGCCACTCTCCCTGCATCTATCTCTTTCTGAATTTTTCCCCTTACTATATCCATATTCAAACTAACTGAACTCAAATTTTCCAACCAAACACACCCTGGCCCTTTAAACTGTGGAACGAAAAAACCTTCACTAAAACCCTTCCTAATTAGCTCCGCCTTCTCCTGATTTGGATATATGTTTAACCAAGGAACCATGCTTTGCAACTTCACCGATGTCAGTGCTTTTCTGAAAATCTCAGCTACTAACGGTTTGCTGGGCCCCTGAAACTCTTTTAAAACAGCGAAACATCGGGTGCGGGCCCAAACAAACCGAGCACTCATGCCTATAGTTACAGGAATTTAACCATTTACAAGCTGACTCGTTAAAGGCAAAACATAGGCCCTTCCGCAAAACATTCTGACTGGTGCTCTGCTGTCTTGGAAGCCCCCCAGATCTCTGCGGAAGCATCAAAGACAGCCATAAACCTACATCTTTATTACCCCACTGCAAACCTGGGTGGACAGCCAATTTTTGACGAAATGTTTCATCATAATGAAACCACGAGAAACCTCTGAAATTACGGTAGGCCTCTAAAATGATATCAATATGCTGAAACAAACCACAGCATAATTGCGGATACTTAGATCCCAAAATAGAAGAATAAATACAAAAGGCTTGAAGCCAATTGTTAAAAGACTTTGGAGCCATCCGTTTCCTATCCTCCTCTGATTTCTCATCCACCCTCTTTTCCGCCTTAATAATCTCTCTGGAAGAAGGGAGCAATGATAATATATCAATATACTCCCTCCTCCAGATTTTTTCTTTCACCGCATTAGGCAGATGAAAACCCAGCGGAGACACTTCACAGGACATTGCCTCTTTTAAACATGACTCCGTCACACCAGCCGCATTGGCCAGCACTGGTCCCCCCGCACCAGAAGCATTCACAGCAACAGATGCAGGACGATCAGTCCAAGCCGCAGCAGGTGACGGACAGGCAATGCCAGAACTAGCAGCAACGCCTTGAGCCAGATCAGAAAAAACCCTGGCTAAACCCTGCAAAAAAGAAAAACCTTGATTATCATTAACCGGAAAACAATCAGGCAGAGTGAACTGCCTATCATTAATCTCACCAAGACTTGCATCCATGGTGTCTTCAGCAGGCTGCCTAGCTATCTCCTCAGAACCAGGCTGCGAGACCGCCGACCTCGGAGGAGACCGCTGGCGCCCAGCCGCTTCTTGACTTCTGGACGGGGAGTAGGTGATCCTGGGCCTCTTCTTCCGGCTTGAAGACCGCACGGGAACACCAGCCGCCATGGACCCTCCAGGGACAGAAGATCTAGACGACGGGCCAGGAGAAACCATCCTGCCTTGACGGGCACTGCTTCTGCTGCTGCGGGGCTCCACATCATTGGTCCTCTGGCTGGACTTCTTTGAAAGAGGCCGCAATACCTCACTACCTGCTGCAGGATCTGGGCAAAAGGAAGGCACACTGCTCAGCAGACTCCGGCTCTCTCTGCAAACCAGCTCCTCCCCCAAGCCCATGTGACCTCCGCTGCTTTCCTCATTCACCAGCGCAGCAGGCCCGCTCACAGATGACACCGGCGCTACCTCAGCCAGACACCTGAGCAGCCATTCCTCGCCGCCACAGGTGAGAGCTCTTTTGTGAATCTGGCTGAGGAGCGCATTGAGCGGGCCGAACTCCATACTGCCGCGCCGGTCACTTCGTTTGCAGAAGGGGATGATGACTTCTGGCGCCGCTGGCTTCAGATCCCTCAGCAGGCTGACAACTTGACACGCAGATCGCCGCTTCACGCTGCCAGATGCCGCTCTTGACACGCCGCTCCGGCCGCTTCTTAAAACTCCACTCCGCCGCCGACCTTGAAATCTTCAGGCAGCTTCAGCTCCTCTGCCGCTGCCGTCGCCGCCGCCGTCACCGCCGCCGCCGATATCTTCACACAGGATGCTTCCTTCTTGATTGCAGATTCTAACAGCCCGGACCCAGGTGAGTGACCGACTTTAAATACCGATTCCCTTCCCGCCACAGCACCTCCTGGCCAATCCTTGCTTCAGGCTAAAAATAGCCTAAGCCCAGCAACCGGACAGCAACCCTCCTGAGCCAATCACCTGCCGTCCAGTTGCCAGCTTACCTGAGGAGAAAAAACAAGGAGAGAAAAGAGAAGGGAGGGGGGGGGGGAGAAAAACATGGCCATAACATAAAACGTGTCTCAGTGCCACCATGAGGGGCAAGCGCCAATTTCCGCCTTGCCCCTATCATTATTTACAATGGATCCGCAAAAAAAACTCTGTTTTTTGGGGGGGGCGGATCCGCAATTTGCGGACCGCAATACACATACGGTCATGTGCATGTAGCCTTACCCAAACGATTCTAATATTTATTTAGATTTTTCCATGACACACTACTTCATGTTACTGGTAAATTTTGGTTGATAGGAAAAAATAAAATCTAAAATATACAAGAAATTTGGAAAAACAATTACAATTTTGGAAACTTGAATCTCTCGGCACTTAAAGGGGTTCTCCGGCTTAACCTTTTTTTGACTATTAAAAGCTAACCTGTGGAGCAAACATTATTGCTCACATACTTACCCTACACAGTGCAGCCATTCCTGAGATCTGCCTCCTGGTCACGTGGTCCCTCCAGAGGGCTTTTCTGTGCTTCCGGGGAAAGTCTGTCTTCTTCTCTTCCTTTCTCCAGCAGAAGATGGATCGTCACGAGTGAAGTCACCGCCTCCTGCAAGTGGAAGCGCCGGTGTTCTGCCAAATCGCTATACCTTGCGAAAAGTCTATACCGGAAGTGACACAGCCGCACCGGAAGTGACGAGGCCGCCAAGGAATCAGCTGGAGGAGGGTGTGCGCGGCTCTGCGCAAGCGCACATCCACTGGCTTAGCAAAGAATTATTGCAGCGCCGCGATAAAAGTACTTTGTGCACCGCGCGTGCGCACTTAGGGGTTATGGAGATTTTGCAGCGCAAAATGTTTCATCAGATCTCCCTACCCCTGAGTGCGCAGGTGCCCACAAATCATCAGTTGCAGTGATGAACTGCAACTGATGATTTGTGGGCGCGTGTGCACTCAGGGGTAGGGAGATCTGATGAAACATTTTGCGGGGGCATACGCCTTTTTGATCACTTGCTTTTTTTTACACATTTTTTTTTTATGGTGTTCATCTGAGTGGTTATGTCATGTTATATTTTTATAGAGCTGTTTGTTACGGACGTGGCGATACCTAGTATGTATACTTCACTTTAGCACAATAATAGCAGTTTTGATGTTTTAGTGTCTCCATGTTCTGAGAGCTATAGTTTTTTTTTATTTTTTGGGCGATTGTCTTAGGTAGGGGCTAATTTTTGGTGGGATGAGGTGACGGTTTTATTGATACCATTGTGGGGGGCATACGCCTTTTTGATCGATTGGTGTTGCACTTTTTGTGATGTAAGGTGACAAAAATTGATTTTTTTGCACAGTTTTTTTTCCAGTTTTTTTAATGGTGTTTATCGGACAGGGTGGATCATGTACTTTATTTATATAGCCGGTCATTACGGACGCGGCAATACCTAATATGTCTGGGTTTTGTTTTGTTTTTTTCCGTTTTTTTATTATAAAATTATTATAAAATAAGGGGAAAGGGGCGTTTTTTTTTTCTTTTTTACTTTATTAATTTTATTACTTTATACATTTTATTAAAAACGTATTTTTTTACTTTACTTTATTTATGACATTCACTTTTGGGGGTCTGATCCACTCTGCAATGCATTACAATACATCTGTATTGTAATGTATTGCCTATTAGTTTATGACACTGAGTCATACAGTAACAGGTTGCCTAGGAGACCTAGCCTGAGGCTGGATCTCCTCGGCTCCTGAAGAAGGCAGTTCCTGATGCCGTGCAAGGCATTGGGCAGCCTCTGCATGGCATCGGGCTGCCTTGTGTCGCATCGGGTCCCCGCCACAGCAGTGCAGGGACTCGATGCTCTCGACACAAACCTCTTCTATGTCGCGGTCAGCGCGGACCGCGGCATAGAAGGGGTTAATCCGCCGGCATCGGCTTTTACAGCGACTGCCGGGCCCCTGCAGTGATCGTGCGCGCACCGCTCCGGTGCCCGTGCGATTACTATGACGTACTATTACATCAAATTGCGGGAACTCAGTGGTTCCCATGACGTAACAGTACGTCAAAGGTCGGGAGGGGTTATTACATTTAATGCTTACATTTCCCATACGTCTACTTTATGTTGGCATCATTTTGTAAATAACATTTTCTATTTTTTGGGACATTAGAAAGTTTTTAGAATTTTAGAAGCAATTTTTCAAATTTTCAAGAAAATTTCCAAAATCAACTTTACGGACCAATCACTCATCAGGATCGGTATGCCGGCCGCTGGAATCCCAGCAGGCAAGTCCGCCATTTCCTCTTTACTCTATACTGCTATTTATGTTCATACCACCACGGAGGAGCCACTGTAAACCTACACAGGGCTCCGACCACCACCCAACATGAAGATGGCATGCTCTACCCCATCCTGTAGACCCGAAAGAAAAATGTAAAGTCCAATATCAGACAAATGGACACCATTCGGGCGCAGTAAAGCCCTGTTGTCTCCTTCCAATTGGTGGTGGTGAACCACTATACTCGATCGGGATCTAATAAAACAAGATATACCGGCATTTACCGTTCTACAACACTTTTCCATAGCATCAGAGTCCCGAGCTCCATGCCAGAAACCCATGGGACTATTTCTGCCCAAATTAGGACCATTTCGGGAAAGGGAAGATAAACGCTCCATGTCTGCCCACATAAGGGTAATGAGCTCCGCCAGCCTCAAGGTGCAAAGGTCATTAACCCCAGCATGAATCACCAAAATGACAGGGCCGGCTAAGGACCTGCTTATATCTACCACTTCGGGAAGGACTTGGGGCCAACGGAGACCACAGATTCCACGCCAGAACCTCCAGGCCTGCAGTCCGTTCTCTGCGCCGCCAAAAATACATAAGAATGGACAATAATCCAGACAGCCGGACGAAGAGCACCTATGAAAGACAATTAGAACAATCCAACCGCAACCAATATAAGGCAACAAAACAGGTTGTGAAATTATTTTTATTTTATTTTTTTGTAATGGTAATGACATTTTTTATTTATTTATTATTATTTTTATAAATTTTTTTGTTTTACAGCAAGTCAGGGCAAATCTAAGTAGCAAAACAGGAGGAACGCCATCTGCCAATTCGCATAACCTCAGACTCGGGTAGGCCAGCCCTAGCAGCCTCAGTCGCAGCGCCAATCCGAAAAGAATAAGTCCCAAACGAACTAGGGTTGTAGCCCAACATACGTAAACATCTTTTAAACAGAGAAGTAAAGTGAAACTTGGTAAGGGGGGAAAGGTCCTGGTGGACCAAGAAGTGACCACCAGTAGGGTGCAACTTACTGTATTCTGCGACTAAAGGTACAGGACACACCGGGCCCGGGACCTGATGAAGGGGAATCCAGGCACCCCTATCAAAACGATCAGTTTTAGAATGGCGTATGTGGACCTGTACCGACATATTCCTCAGCACTGCGTCATTGGGGAGTAGCCCACCCAACTTAAAACGGGAAGGGGGTAACAGTTCACCAATTCTAAGGGCGGCAAAAGGATAGACTAAAACTGGTTGCTAACAGGGCACCCTCAAAGGGGGAGATACAAACGGCAGAGCATGCAGAAATTAAACCGCAAAGCAACTGATAGGAGATCGGGCAACGACATTCCGTTCTAACATATTCCTTGTGCCAACCTCTTAGGCCTCGTTCACACTTCAGTGTTTGGTCAGTGATTTCCATCAGTGATTTGTGAGCCAAAACCAGGTGCAACTCTAAACACAGAACAGGAGCAGATCTTTCCCTTTTACCTCATGTCTGTGGAGGCTCCACTTCTGGTTTTGGCTCACAAATCACTGATGGAAATCACTGACCAAACACTGAAGTGTGAATGAGGCCTTAGGGCTTGCGTAATCAAAAAAGCTTTCGTGACATCGGGCCAACCCAGGATCCGGGAGTGGAAGGCCACACCCACTAGCCGGCGCTGGGCCACCGAGGCTGATAAGCCAGGGGGATGCAAGCGCAGTAAGAATTCCACCACCACCTGTAAGCGAACCTCATCCCTGCTCAGATCACGATCCCCACCTATGGAAAGAAATTCACCCACGCCTTACCGTGAGCTCTCCAGGTAGCCGGAGTCACAGAAGACAATATTAAAGACATCAGCTGTTGTCCACCAGCTGCCAGAGGTGCTGTGGACACGTCTCACCAACTGGACTCGCTCCTGGCAAGAGGGATCTGAATTCCAGTAAGGCCGGACTATAGGTTTACCATAAGGGTAGGCCTTCATGAGGAATTTGGTGCCTGGGGCCTGGTAGAGGTAGGGTTAATGTATGGCGGGAAGCGGAGGGGCGGGTTAGCGAAGGTGGAGTTAGGGGGTAGATTATTTAAGGGGCGGTAGCTAGGGGGCCATTTTAGAGTTAGTGAAAAAAGCGGACGAGAGCGCACTTACCATGCAGGCTGTGGAGGAATTGCTGGAGCGGTTGCGGGCGGCAGGGGAGGCCCATGGAACGGAGTGGTTGAGGGAGCAGCTGGCTGGTGTGCTGCAGGGGGAGGCGGCGGGTATAGCAGGCCCGCCGCCATCGGCGCAACGGCCGCGGCGGGTCCGGCCGCCGGCGCGCCTTAGCCCCAGTGAGACCCCCCGGGCTCGGCGCAGGCGCAGGAGCCCCTCTAGGGACCCTTCACGGTCAGGGGTTGGTGGGAGCATATTAGCCCCAGCCCCTGGGAGTGGGAGGAATCCGGGTGCGCAGCGGAGCCCTGAAGGAGGCAGGGCCCCATCACCCCTGCCTTCACCTGCGGCCAGCGTGGGATCCGGAGCTGGGTCGGCGGGTTCCTTGCTCCCCCTAGTGTCAGGAACGTCCGCTCGTCGTGGGAGAGTGTGCAGCAGGAGGACGGAGCCTGTGCCAGTAGTGGCCACTAGAGGGCGCAGGGCTCCTAGGGATCACGGGCAGGTGTCTTCTGGCCTGGGTCTGCAGGAAGAGTCTATGAGGGAGGAAGAAGTTGAAAGCGCACCCAGCTTGGACCTGGTTGGGGTGCAGTCGTCGGGAGGATCCAGCACAGCAGGAGCATCCGTGGAGTCGGCGGTGAGGTCGGTTCGTCTGGAGTCCGGATCAGCGGCTGATGGGTTCACAGCGCCCAGGCAGCCAGGTGAGAACATGTGGGGCGTATTGCAGAATTTGATGGGTAGCCCAGGGGGTGTGGGGGCTGGGGGTAGTCACGAGGAAATTGTGGGGGGTTTGGGGCAGTTTTTGGCGAGTTTGGCGGGTTTGGTTTCCGGTTTGGGGGTGGCAGGTGCGTCTCCGTTGTCGGCATGGGGGGTCGGTGGGGGTTTAGGGGGGGCGTCTGGGGGCGGGCAGTCGCGGAGTGTGGGTTCGGTGTCGGTTCAGACGCAGGTGGGAGGCGAGGAGGAGAGGCCTAAGGTTAGCGACGCGGCGAAGGGTGAGGTATATGTATGTTTTGAGGGGCCGTTGGGGGCGCACTTAAAGCAGGACGTTCGGGAACGGATATGGCGGGGGGGGGGGTATGTTGAAATTTTTTCGCTTCTCCCCCTGGAGCGGTTTAATCTGGATAGGGAAAGAGTGGGTGGGGGAAAAAGGAGGACGACGAAAAGCGTCGGCATAGACTCATACCGCGTACGTTTGCCAATTGGTTACAAGCGTTTGCGATCTTGGCAAGCGTAATTGGGGAAAAGGCGCCGGAGTGTTGCTCGGCCTTGTTTTGCTATCTGGATGCGATTGGGGAGGCATACCGGGTGTATGGTGGTACTGGGTGGCTCAGGTATGACGAGCAATTCAGGCAGAGGAAGGCGGTGCGGCCTGATATTCGGTGGGACCATAAAGACATCAGTCTATGGTTGCGGGTGACTGCGCCGTCGCTGCAGGGGCAGTCCTTTCGGGGGGACGCGGGAGGGGCGCCAAGTCAGTCTACGGTGTCTGCAGCGTCAGCAAGAGGTTTGTGTTTCCTCTTTAATGAGGGGAGCTGCAGGTTTGGTGCCAAATGCAAGTTCAAGCATGAGTGCACGACTTGCGGGGGTGCCCACGGGGCTAACCGGTGTTTCAGGGGCGGTAAGCACAGGGGGTCAGACTCGGCTGCAAAAGGGGCTGACTCCGGTTCAGGTGGAAAGGATGGAGGGGTACCTAAATAGGTATCCTAAGCAGGAAGCGGCGGAATTGTTGAAACGGGGGTTTTCGGAGGGATTTCGGATTCCGTCGAACACATTGCCTGTGGTCGTACCGCAAAGAAATTTGCGGTCGGCTTTGGAGTTTCCGGAGGTGGTCTCTGAAAAGTTGGCAAAGGAGGTTGCCTTGGGCAGGATGGATGGGCCATTTGAGGGAGTGCCGTTAGCTGGCTTGAGGGTGCCTCCGCTGGGGTTGGTGCCCAAAAAGGAGCCGAACAAGTTTCGGCTTATACATCATCTGTCTTTCCCAAAGGGTGCGTCGGTCAATGATGGTATCGATCCTGACATTTTTGTGCTTGGGACCGGCGGGCTCGCGGGTTTGTTCCCTTTTGTTGGCTACGTTGCAGTCAGTTTTTGCGCATTTTGGGGTGCCATTAGCGGGGGAGAAGACGGTGGGCCCGGCGAAGGAATTACGTTTTTTGGGCATTGTAATTGATACGGAGCGGATGGAATGTCGGCTTCCGGAGGAGAAAGTGGTTGATTTGCGGGCGGGTGTCGAGCGGGTGAGGCAGTCAGCGAAGGTTCGGTTGTGGGATCTGCAGTCTCTTTTGGGGAAGTTGAACTTCGCGTGTAGGATCATGCCTATGGGCCGAGTGTTTTGTCGGCGGTTGGCGGCGGCTACGGCGGGGGTGGTCACGCCGCATCACTTTATTAGGTTGGGGCGGGAGTTAAAAAGGGATTTGGAGGTTTGGTCTGGGTTTTTGAGGGATTTTAATGGTAGAACGTTGATGATGGGCGAGGTGGTGGATAGTTTTGATTTTGAATTGTTTACAGATGCGGCTGGCGGGGTGGGGTTTGGGGCTTATTGTCATGGCCAGTGGTGTGCAGCTCGGTGGCCGCAGTCTTGGGTTGAGCGGGGGTGGGTCAGGAATTTGTGTCTTCTTGAGCTTTTTCCCATTGTTCTTGCAGTAGTGTTGTGGGGGGATAGTTTCAGGGACAAGAAGGTGAGGTTTCATTGCGATAACATGGGGGTGGTGCAGGCGATCAATGGTTTGACGGCCTCGTCGCCGCCCGTGGTTCGCTTGTTGCAGCATCTTGTGTTGCTTTGTTTATCGTTTAATGCATGGGTGGTAGCAGTCCATGTGCCCGGGGCTTCTAACAACATTGCGGATGCTCTTTCTCGTTTGCAGTGGGAGCGATTTCGTCAGTTGGCTCCGGAGGCGGACGCGGAAGGTCTGGAGTGCCCGGGGTCGCTGTGGGGTCTGTTGGAGGTACTGTAGCGGGATTGTTGCGGGCGTCATTGAGTGCGGGCCCGTGGGCTGTGTATGGGAAGGCTTGGAGGGAATGGGAGCAGTGGTGTTCAGGGTTAGGGATGGGGGTAGATGAGGGGGAGATACCTCTATTGTTGTTCTTGGGGCAGGGCAAGGAACAGGGTTGGTCGGTGGCGCAGCTGAACAAGTGTGTAGCTGGTCTGGCATTTGGTTTCAAGTTGAGGGGCATGGTTGATGTTACAAAGACCTTTTTGGTGAGGCAGGTATTGAAGGGTTGGAGGAGGGGGCAGCGGACAGAGGATCATAGGAGGCCAGTGTCGTTCTCTTTGCTGTTGAGGTTGGGTGGACAGGTTGGGTTGGTTTGTACTTCTGCGGGGGAGGTTAGCCTGTTTCGGTTGGCGTTTTCGTTGGCCTTTTTTGGGGCTTTCCGGTTGGGGGAATTGGTGTCTAGGAGCATTAGGGTCGCGGGGGGTTTATGCGGGGAGGATGTGCATTTGTTTCTGGACAGGGTGGTGGTCAGGTTGCGGTCGTCTAAAACGGATAAGGAGGGAAAAGGGCGGTATGTTACTCTTTTTTCAGTCCCGGAGTGTTTTTTGTGTCCAGTTAGATGTTTGCGGGTGTATAGGGAGGGGGTGTGCTTTGAGGATGGCCCGCTGCTGAGGCACTGTGATGGTTCTTTTCTGTCCAGATTTCAGTTTGTGGCAGTGTTTAAAAAATGTTTGGTAGGGGTGGGGGTGGACCCAGCAGACTTCACGGGTCACTCCTTCAGAATTGGGGCGGCAACTGAGGCGGCTAGGTTGGGGTTAAGTGACGAGGTTATTAAACGGATAGGGCGTTGGGAATCTGTTAGGTTCCGGTCATATGTGCGTTTGGGTGGTTTGTAAGTAGTGTTGGTGACCGTGATAGTGATGTGTTTTCTTTTGTTTGCGTTTTATTGCAGGCTCCGGTCCGGCGCTAGTGTGGATTATTGGACATTCGTTCGTTTTCTGGGGGGCGTTGCGGGCCGATGTTCGAGAGAACGGTCGTCAGTTGGGGTTTGGCAGGGATGTCGCGGTGGTAAAGTGGCTGGGTTCTAGAGGTATATTGTGGGGCGGTGTGTTGAGGGAGGTTCATCGTTTTGTGCGGTTAGACAGGGCTCCGGAAATTTTAGTGCTTCATGTCGGGGGCAATGATTTGGGGGTTAGGCCGGCGAGAGAACTGATCAGGGATATCAAATTTGATCTCTTACGGCTGTGGTCATTGTTCCCGAAAATGATAACTGTGTGGTCGGATATTGTGCCTAGGAAGACGTGGAGGGAGGCGAGGTCTGTTGAAGCAGTGAACAGGGCTCGCATTAAGGTGAACAGGGCAGTTGGACGGTTTGTGGCTAAGAGTGGGGCGGTGGTGGTTAGGCATGTGGATCTTGAGTCGGGTCTTGGGGGGTTTTGGAGAGCGGATGGGGTTCACCTTAATGCGGTCGGGATTGATCTGTGGTCCTTGGGAATACAGGGTGGAATTGAGAGGGCATTGGAGATGTGGAGGAACGGGCAGTCTTGAGGTTGGAGTGGTCAGGTTGCGCGTTGTTGGCGGGGGGAGGTCCTCGGAGCTGGTGGAATGGGTTGCTGCTTGAGAATGAGAGGGCCTCAATGGTGGGGCTGGACTCTCAGGATTGGGCACTCGGTTAATCAGTGAGGGCATCCATCAGTTTGGTGGCTCCGAGCTGGGTGTTTACGGCTGGAGGCAAGGTGGATGGTCCACTTAGTGGTTGTGCTGGATGTATACATGTTGGGGCTTCTAGGACCTCCCTCGGCTGGGGGAATTCATTGTTAAATTATTTGTATTTTTGTTTAATAAATAACGGCTGCTGTGGCCGATTTAAATCCGACTCAAGTCTCTGTGTCTTATTGGTAAGGGGGAAGTGAAAGGGTTAATGAGGGAAGTATTACGGGGAGGAATGGTTGGTAGGCCCCGGTGGGGTCACCAATAATTCGCTCATGCCAACTAAACCAAGAAAGAGCATCAGCAGTAAGGTTAGAGGTGCCCAGAACATGGCGGGCCCTAAAGTATATGTACTCCAAACAGCGCAACACTAAATGACGCAAAAGGCTGAGAACAGGCAAGGACGATAGACTGTTAATACAATGAACCACACTCAAATTATCCGTCCAAAAACAGACATGCTGATTAGCCAACCTGGAGCTTCAGAGCTCTACCGCAACGATAATTGGAAGCGCACGAGAAGCAGAAGGATGAGGAAGGGGCAGGGCCTTCAAACAACTCTGCAATGGCCATTCCTCATAAACTATGTTATTACTGTGGAAAAAGTAGTCATTTTATTTTTGCTTGTCCTTTTGTTAAACCGCATGTTGATGAGAAAGAATCACAAAGAGGTTTACTTAAAGAAAAAAACTCCCTGACTCTTGGTAGTGTGAATAGGGTGGTGGAGCAAGCAGGTATGCAAGCTCCCTGTAATACTTGTTTTCTCCTTTCAGCTATGGTGGCTGAAGTATTCATTGACTGTGGTTCTGGGGTAAACCATATTGATTTTCTTTTTCTTCAAAATCTGGGTTTAAGTACTTGCACTTTAGAAAGAGATATTCCGGTTTTCGCAATTGATTCTTCCCCTCTTTCTCAAAGGAGTCTCACTCATATTGCTCATGGTATTCAGTTAAGGGTGGGTGATTCACATGTTGAGATCATGTCTTGTTTTGTCATGAAGGACTTGCCCCCTCCTATAGTCTTAGGTTTACCGTGGTTGACAAAACATAACCCAATTATAGATTGGCAAGCAAGACAGATCATTGGTTGGAGTGAGTTTTGTTCAGACAATTGTCTTGGCACATCTATCTCTGGTGTGTCTACTACGGCTTTACCTCAGTATCTCTCAGATTTTGTGGATGTCTTTTCGGAGGGTGGGGCTCAGGAATGGCCCCCTCATCGTGACTATGATTGTCCAGTTAATCTCATCCCAGGGGCTAAGTTGCCAAAGTCTCGGCTTTACAATCTTTCTCAACCTGAAAGAGAGGTCATGTGGAAGTATATTGCCGAGAGTTTGGCAAAAGGTCATATTAGACCATCGAAGGCCTCCTGCACACGACCGTTGTGTGCACCCGTGGCCGTTGTGCCGTTTTCCGTTTTTTTTGCGGACCCATTGACTTTCAATGGGTCCGTGGAAAAATCGGAAACTGCACCGTTTGGCAGCCGCATCCGTGAGCCGTGTTTCCTGGCCGTGAAAAAAATATGACCTGTCCTATTTTTTTCACGGCCAACGGTTCACGGGCCCATTCAAGTCAATGGGTCCGTGAAAATCACGGATGCACACAAGATTGTCATCCGTGTCCGTGATCCGTGTCCGTGATCCGTGTCCGTTTTTTCCTATCATTTCAATGGCAAACTTGACTTAGATTTTTTTTTCATTTTTCATGTCCGTGGATCCTCCAAAAATCACGGAAGACCCACGGAAGAAAAAACGGGCACGGATCACGGACCTACGGACCCCGTTTTTGCGGACCGTGTAAAAAAACGTTTGTGTGCAGGAGGCCGAAGTCTCCGGTTGCAGTTGGTTTATTCTTTGTAAAGAAAAAGGATGGATCGCTGAGACCTTGTTTGGATTTCCGGGAATTGAACCGTATTACGGTCTGTGATCCGTATCCCCTTCCTTTGATCTCCGATCTTTTTGATCAAATTGTTGGAGCCAAGGTGTTCTCCAAGTTGGATTTAAGAGGGGCCTACAATCTGATCAGAATCAAGGAAGGAGATGAGTGGAAAACGACCTTCAACACACACGAGGGTCATTTCGAGAATCTGGTTATGCCTTTTGGGTTAACTAACGCGCCCACGATATTTCAGCGATTTGTCAATTACATTTTCCATCATTTTGTGGGGAGGTTCGTGGTAGTTTACTTGGATGACATTCTAATTTACTCCCCTGATCTGAGGACCCATCAGGATCACGTGAGACAGGTTATGTCGATCCTTCAGGAGAATAAATTATAGGCCAAATTGGAGAAATGTGTGTTTTCTGTGCAGGAGCTTCCGTTTCTGGGATATCTGCTTTCTGACTCTGGTTTTCGTATGGACCCCGAAAAGGTCCGGACGGTTCTGGAATGGGACCCGGGGGTTAAAAACGTCAAGGCAGATGCGTTGTCTCGCAGTTTTCCTGGGGGATGTGATTCAGAGGATCCTGATCTGATTTTGGCTGATGGGGTGGTGGTCTCCGCTCTGTACCCCGAATTGGAGATGGATGTGTTGGGAGCTCAGGAGGGGGCTCCTGGTTCTTGTCCCCCATGGAGGTTGTTTGTTCCTGATGGACTGCGATACAAGGTATTCAAGGAACATCGCAATACTTGCTGGACATCCTGGTGGTAAGGATTACGTAGCAGCTTGTGAAACCTGTGCACAGTCAAAGGTTGCTCACACTCGACCTTCTGGTTCACTTCTTCCTTTGTCTATTCCATCTCGTCCTTGGATGCACTTGTCTATGGACTTTATTACAGATCTGCCGAGCTCCTCCGGGAAAACTGTAATTTTGGTGATTGTTGACCGTTTTAGTAAAATGGCTCACTTTGTATCGTTAGCTAGTCTACCCAATGCCAAGACTCTTGCTCAGATTTTTGTTGATAATATCGTTAAATTACATGGCATTCCCTCGGATGTGGTTTCTGATAGGGGCACGCAGTTTGTCTCCAGGTTTTAGAGGGCGTTCTGCTCTCTTCGGCTTTTCATTCACTTGCGACTTTCACAAACACACAGCTTGGGACCTTTTGAAGCCATTTTCTGGTGCAAGGGAGATGGAATTAAGGCCCCTTTTACACGAGCGTGACGGAGTAGGTCCAGATGCGTTCAAGGTGCATTCAGTGAAACTCACACTATTTTGCAAGCAAGTTCAGTCAGTTTTGTCTGCGATTGCGTTCAGTTGTTCTGTTTTTTCCACGCGGGTGCAATGCGTTTTGATGCGTTTTTCACGCGCGTAATAAAAAACTGAAGGTTTACAAACAACATCTCTTAGCAACCATCAGTAAAAAATGCATCGCACCCCCACTTGTTTGCGGATGCAATGCGTTTTTCATGCAGCCCCATTCACTTCTATGGGGCCAATGCGATTTTCACGCAACGCACAAGTGATGCTTGAAAAACAAAGCTCATGTACACAGACCCATTGAAATGAGTGGGTCAGGATTCAGTGCGGGTGCTATGCATTCACGCCACGCATTGCACCTGCGCTGAAAACTCGCCTGTGTGAAAGGGGCCTAAGGCCTCATGCACACGACCGTTGTGTGCATCCGTGGCCGTTGTGCCGTTTTCCGTTTTTTTTCGCGGACCCATTGACTTTCAATGGGTCCGTGGAAAAATCGGAAAATGCACCGTTTTGCAGCCGAGGCCGTGATCCGTGTATCCTGTCCGTCCAAAAAATATGACCTGTCCTATTTTTTTGACGGACAACGGTTCACGGACCCATTCAAGTCAAGGGGTCCGTGAAAGAACACGGATGCACACAAGATTGGCATCCGTGTCCGTGATCCGTGGCCGTAGGTTGCTTTCATACAGACGGATCCGAAGATCCGTCTGCATAAAAGCTTTTTCTGATCTAAGTTTTCACTTCGTGAAAACTCATTTCCGACAGTATATTCTAACACAGAAGCGTTCCCATGGTGATGGGGACGCTTCTAGTTAGAATACACTGCAAACTTTGTACAAGACTGCCCCCTGCTGCCTGGCAGCACCCGATCTCTTACAGGGGGATATGATAGCACAATTAACCCCTTCAGGTGCGGCACCTAAAGGGGTTAATTGTACTATCATATTCCCCTGTAAGAGATCAGGGCTGCCAGGCAGCAGGGGGCAGACCCCCCCCCTCCCCAGTTTGAATATCGTTGGTGGCACAGTGTGCGCCCACCATCGCCCCCCCCCCTCCCTCCCTCTATTGTAATAAATCGTTGGTGGCACAGTGTGCCCCCACCATCGCCCCCCCTCCCTCTATTGTATTAAATCGTTGGTGGCACAGTGTGCCAACCACCATCGCCCCCCCCCCCTCTATAGCAGTAACATTGGTGGCAGTGTGCGGTCTCCCATTCCTCCCCCCCCCCATCATTGGTGGCAGCGGAGTTCCGATCGGAGTCCCAGTTTAATCGCTGGGGCTCCGATCGGTAACCATGGCAACCAGGAAGCTACTGCAGCCCTGGTTGCCATGGTTACTTAGCAATAGTACAACAGTAGAAGATTCATACTTAACTGCTTGCTGCTGCGATGTCTGTGAACGGCCGGGAGCTCCTCCTACTGGTAAGTGACAGTTCTTTAGCAATGCGCCGCACAGACCTTTCACTTACCAGTAGGAGGAGCTCCCGGCCGGACACAGACATCGCAGCAGCAAGCAGGTAAGTATGAATCTTCTACAATTGTACTATTGCTAAGTAACCATAGCAACCAGGGCTGCAGTAGCGTCCTGGTTGCCATGGTTACCGATCGGAGCCCCAGCGATTAAACTGGGACTCCGATCGGAACTCCGCTGCCACCAATGATGGGGGGGGGGAATGGGAGACCGCACACTGCCACCAATGTTACTGCTATAGAGGGAGGGGGGCGATGGTGGTTGGCACACTGTGCCACCAACGATTTAATACAATAGAGGGAGGGAGGGGGGGCGATGGTGGGGGCACACTGTGCCACCAACGATTTATTACAATAGAGGGAGGGAGGGGGCGATGGTGGGCGCACACTGTGCCACCAACGATATTCAAACTGGGGAGGGGGGGGGTCTGCCCCCTGCTGCCTGGCAGCCCTGATCTCTTACAGGGGAATATGATAGTACAATTAACCCCTTTAGGTGCCGCACCTGAAGGGGTTAATTGTGCTATCATATCCCCCTGTAAGAGATCGGGTGATGGGGACGCTTCAAGTTAAAATATACCATTGGATTGGAGAAAACTCCAATCCGATGGTATAAAAGAACTCCAGACTTTACATTGAAAGTCAATGGGGACGGATCCGTTTGAAATGGCACCATATTGTGTCAACGTCAAACGGATCCGTCCCCATTGACTTGCATTGTAATTCAGGACGGATCCGTTTGGCTCCGCACGGCCAGGCGGACACAAAAACGACTTTTTTTTCATGTCCGTGGATCCTCCAAAAATCAAGGAAGACCCACGGACGAAAAAACGGTCACGGATCATGGACCCACGGACCCCGTTTTTGCGGACCGTGAAAAAAAACTGTCGTGTGCATGAGGCCTAACAGTCCCTTTTGCATCAAGAAGAGCAGAATGGCCCTCATCAGGCCTAGGGGATGTAGTATTTGGGTTGATACTAGGGCTGGGTGATATGGCCTAAAATCTACATTGCAATATAATCTGACGCATGTGTGATAACGATATATATCGCAATATATTTTCTTCAGTTTTTATACAAAATATCGATTTAGCCCCATGCCATCATCATCCATGTCCCCCAGCCAGCGCCATCAGCCTCATGCCATAGCCATCCACCTCCCCCTTCTCCAGTAGATTCGGGCCCCTGCTAATATACTTACCTTTCCTGCAGGGTGCGTGGCTGGCTGATGGAGTCCGCAGAAGACGGACCGTGTCTTCTTCCCAGCATGCACTGGGAGAGACCTGACGTCACACACAGCGCCAGCCAGTGCGCTGACGATGCGTGCATGCAAGGCCCTGGCCAGTACTGCGCGGTGCTGAGTTGGGAGGCAATGGAGCGGTGAGTGAGAAGCTTCTTCATTTCACTACCGAACCATTGTCATCTATCGCGATATGGCGATATAAACAAAATCTATATCGTTGCCCAAATTTATTAATCAATAATATCAGATTGGCAGGGTTCTGACACCCGACACCCCAGCCGATGAGCTGTATGATGAGAAGGCACGCGCCCTCTCCCGTCTCTCTTCCTGTTTGCTATAGACTTAGCAGCAGCGAGCAGGAAGAGAGACAGGAGACAGCGCGTGCCTTCTCTGTCTGACCCCCGCCGATCTGATATTGATGACATACCGTGAAGATAGGTCAGCAATATTAAAAGCCTGGAAAACCTCTTTAAACTGTGGAAAAGTTGAAGAGATCATCTAGTTGGATTCCAACATGCCCGATCCTTTATTCAGATGGGAGATCTGCAGCCGCTGGAGAAATCTGCCAGCGACTTCTGCCCCTCACCCTATTATTAGGTAAGTATGCATGTCTATGGGAAGTCAGGAGGAATAGTGGTCCGGTCATCCCCTTTAGGCTCTGTTCACATCTGCTTTTACAGCTCGGATTTTGTCATATTTGACAGGAAAAACAGCAGTTTATGCAGCGGTATTTATCCCATTAAAATGTCACTTTGTCGCCAGTGGTATCTGTCATACCACAGATCAGAGTATGTGATGAGGACTCCCCAGTCCCACCTATCCCATCCAGGGCAACAAAGAACAGAGCGGAGGCCGTGCATGCTCCGAGCTCAGCCGTTTCTCCCATAGACGTGAATGGCGGGAGCTGCGCACAAGTTCCTGACTGGACTCAGTGGCGAGGAGCTGCCTTACCATGTGTGAGGGGGGCATCAAGGGACCCACATTCTGGAGGCAGGACCCGCATCCATCAGACATTTAGATCATGTCTTGTGTATATGCCACAAATTTCAGAGACTGGAGTACCCCTTTAATGGAACTGCACATTACGGCCCCCTAGATCTTGAATGTGGCCGGACCCTTTGTTCTGACGAGGTTCAGCTTAGTCTGGAGATTTCTGTCCTTATTAGAACTTTTATCATCAATAGTAGTGTAATAAACATGTCAAGCATGGTGCACTACAACTCTCAGCTTTCTTTCTGTAGAAATAGTCTAATAATCACGCCAACTTTGTTACCTATCTCTGCCCAATTTACACTGAAACCAGCCCTCAACAAGTTTAACAAAGATGAACATAAAAGTTGCATGATGGTACAATTCACAACAGCCTGCGACGGTGGGGGTTCAAATGTCTGGTGTCAGTGTAAGTGGATAAGATGTGATAATGACCCGTCCATTATGATCCACCGGGTACTGTCCAGCACCTTAAGCACCATTCACATTACATTAAGGTCTCCCGTTAGATGTATACATGGGGGGTATTTCCTGACGTATACCTCCAATGAATGCCACAGTATAGATTTAAATGGGCACAGATCACCTATAGAGTCTCATTATGTGGTCCACCACATTAACCCATACAGCTAACGCAGGGCCTTGTTTTGGCCTTACTGGGGCCTATGAATATTTATATATGGCGAGTATATTTAAAGGGCATCTGTCAGCAGTTTTGTACCTATGACACTGGCTGACCAGTTATATGTGCGCTTGGCAGCTGAAGACATCTGTGTTGGTCCCATGTTCATATGTGTCCGCATTGCTGAGAAAAATGATGATGTTTTAATATATGCCAATAAGCCTCTAGGAGCAACAGGGGAGTTACTGTTACACCTAGAGGCTCTGCTCTCTCTGCACTCAGATTGAGAGGACCAAGCAGTGAAATCATCATCACACTTTGCCCTATGAATCAAAGTGGAGAGGGTGTGGCAGCTGCAGAGAGAGCAGAGCCTCTAGGTCAGGGTCCTCGGGACCCACCTACCGGTCATGTTTTCAGGATTTCCCTAGTACTGAGCAGGTGATATAATTAGTGTCCATGCATCAGGATAGTTATTTATTCTGTGGGATATTCTCAAATTCTGACCAGTAGGTGGGTCCCAAGGACCGGAGTTGAGAAACCCTGCTCTAGGTGTAATAGTAACGCCCCGTTGCTCCTAGAGGCCCATTTGCATATAAGAAAACATCATTATTCTCAGCAATGCAGACACATATGTACATGGGACCAACACAGATGCCTTCAGCTGCCAAGTGCACATACAACAGGTCAGCCGGTGCCATAGGTACAAAACTGCTGACAGATGCCCTTTACATGTGAGGGGAATGCCCCTTGGAAATCCAGCCTTATTACATGTTCTCCACTGCTCCTATGACCACAGTCACAGCTCTGGCGGCCATACTGTATTGGTAATGGCTAAATACTATACTCGGCAAGGACCGACATTACGTGGCAATCCCAGTTCATGTGGATCGGAAACAAGAGAGCAGAGCGCTTTTTTACCTGGATCATGGAGCTCATGTCAGCAGTGGGAGAAGTATGTGGAACCTACTCATGTAGTAACTTATTTTGTACTGAGATGTGGGGGTCTGTACATTGAGATGTGGGGGGGACTGTACACTGATGTGAGGGGAAAGTACACTGAGATGTGGGGTCTGTACATTGAGATGTGGGGGGGGGGGGGGGCTGTACACAGATGTACCCACGTCTGTGTACAGTGCCCCCCACATCTCAGTGTACTGTCCCCCACATCTCAGTGTACAGTCCCCCCACATCAGTGTACAGTCCCCCCACATCTCAGTGTACAGTCCCCCCACATCTGTGTACAGTCCCCCCGACTGTACACAGATGTGGGGGGACTGTACACTGAGATGTGGGGGGACTGTACACTGATGTGGGGGGACTGTACACTGAGATGTGGGGGGACAGTACACTGAGATGTGGGGGGCACTGTACACAGATGTGGGGGGACTGTACACTGAGATGTGGGGAGACAGGACACTGAGTTGTGGGGAGACAGGACACTGAGATGTGGGGGGACTGCACGCTGAGACGTGGGGGGACAGTACCCTGAGACGTGGGGGGGGTTTGTACGCTAAGACGTGGGGGGGTCTGTAAGCTGAGACTTGGGGGAACTGTATGCTGAGACGTGGGGGCACTGTACACTGATGTGGGGGGACTGCATGCTGAGATGTGGGGGGACAGTACGCTGAGACGGGGGGTCTGTACGCTGAGACTTAAGGGGTTCTTTACGCTGAGACGTGTGTGGGGGGGGTCTGTACACTAAGATGGGGGGGCTGTACGCTGAGATGGGGACAGCTGTGTGTTTGCAGTGGGGGGGACTGTAAGCTGAGACGTGGAGGGTCTGTACGCTGAGACGTGGGGGACTGTACGCTGAGATGTGGGGGGTCTGTACACTAAGATGTGGGGGGGACTGTACGCTGAGATGTGGGGGTCTGCATGCTGAGATGTGGGGGGGACTGTACACAGATGTGGGGGGACTGTACGCTGAGCTGTGGGGGGACTGTATGCTGAGACGTGGGGGGACTGTATGCTGAGACGTGGGGGGACTGTATGCTGAGACGTGGGGGCACTGTACACTGATGTGGGGGGACTGCATGCTGAGATGTGGGGGGACTGCATGCTGAGACATGGGGGGGTCTGTACGCTGAGACGTGGTGGAGGTCTGTATCTTCATCCCTTCAAAAATATACACAACTCTGATCCGGCTTTCATGCAGGATACAGCCAGCAGAGTACATCCAGGGTACGGCTTGCACAGTCCACTGTCAAAATCAGGAAAGCAGCAATAGAGATGAACCTTGAAGGCAACAAGGAAGACACCGGGTGATCGGAGAGGTATAACAGGGAGCGGAAGGGAAGATGGTTCGACATACAATCAGGGAAGGACACAAGGCAGAGGCTGTTTAAACCTTAATCCAGGAGCCAACAGAGAACTGGGAGCGAGGAAGCGGAGGAGTCAGGGGGAACAGCCGGGAACAGCCGGGAACTGAGACAGAGACCTCCACGGAACACCATGCGAAGACAGGATAATAACGAGACGGCAGCATGGGAGACATGTAGGACGTTCAAAGAAAGAACCAGGCGTATAGACGGCTCATGCACGTGAAGGGTTTAGCAGCATGTGAATCTCTCGGATCGGTCGGAGCAGAGCATATCTTTCACAGAATGGTGAAGTGGATCGAGAGGCGGGAGGAGCAACGTAGTGTGTCTATGTCATCGCATCATCAGACTTGGTTTTTAAAGGGTTTTCTACCACATCGTTTTGACAAATTTAGCTGTCAGACACTAGCGATCCGCTAGTGTCTGCTCTACCAAACAATGCTATTAGAATAGCTTTTTGTGCAGCCGTTTCCATAAAAAACTAACTTTTATTGATATGCTAATGAGCCTCTAGGTGCTATGGGGGTGTCTTTTCAGGACCTAGAGGCTCGGTCTACCTTCACAAAATGCCGCCCAGCTCCTCTGGAATGCGATCCTACCTCTGAGTCAGCGGACAAATTCTCACGCCTGCGCCGTGCATGTCTGTCTTCGGCGCAGGCGCAGTGAATGTCTGACCGCTGCCTGCACAGACATCTCTGTCATCGGCGCAGGCGCAGTGGAGATGTCTGACACAGACATCTCCACTGCGCCTGGGCCGATAACCGAGATGTCTGTGCAGGCAGCTGTCAGACATGCACGGCGCAGGCGTGAGAATTCGTCCGCTGACTCAGAGGCGGGATCGCATTCCAGAGGAGATGGGCGGGCTGGAGGGACGCGATGGGCGGCATTTTGTGGGCTCACTAGCATAACAATAAAAGTTTTTTTTTTAATGGAAACGGCTGCACAAAAAGCTATTCTAATAGCATTATTTGGTAGAGCAGACAATAGCGGATCGCTAGTGTCTGACAGCTAAATTTGTCAAAACTATGTGGTAGAAACCCTTTAACATTTGGATTGCAGGCTGTGGGTCAGCTGAATGACTTTCTGGATGACAAGATCCCACACCGCATGGTGACTTCCCTCCTCCACACCTGCAGAGAGCGCTATTTTGGGGTCAGAAGGGACAGGTTGCCAGATATCAGAATTCTCCAATCATCTATTCATACCCAGGGCTGTATCTATAACAAGGGGACATCCTCTATATCTAGAGGAAAGGAGGTTTCTACATCATAGAAGAGGATTCTTTACTGTAACAGCAGTGAGACTATGGAGCTCTCTGCCAGATGAGGATGTGATGGCGAACTCAGGAAAAGAACTTCAAAAATGCAGCACCGTGTGTTGTTCGCATCCATGGTTCCGTTCTGCGGCTCAGCGGAAAGGTAGAGCATGTTCTATTCCCTCCTTTCCAGAGCCAAACCTTTTTATGTTTCTGTTCACATAGCCTTATGAGGGCGTGTTTTTATTTTTCTGCCAATTATCATGTGTAGGAGCTCTTTTCTGTGGGTAGAGTTGATGTTTTTATTGGTACCATTTTTGGGTACATATGATATTTTAATCAGTCAATATTCCACTTTTTTAAGCAAATTGACCAAACAATGATTGTTTTGGCACAGTTTTTGATTTATTTATTTTACAGCATTCACCTTAATGGGTAGATCATGTAATATTTATGGATGCAGCAATACCTAATTTGTCTATTTTTTATGTTTATTTTTCAAGCATTTTTAAAAGAAAAACAATCATGATTTTGTGTCTCTATTTTCTGAAAGCCATATTTATTTTATTTTTTGGGTGATTATCTTATATAGGGGCTCATTTTTGTGGCATGAGGTCACAGTTTGATAAGTACTACATTGGGTACATATACTTTTTGATCACTTGGTATTACACTCTTTGTGATGTAAGGCTCATTTGGCACAGTTTTTATTTATTACTTTTTAACGGTGTTCACCTGACGGGGTAGATCATGGGATATTTTTATACAGCAGGTTGTTACAGATGCGGTGATACCTAGATTCAAATCTTTTTTATATTTATTTTGGTTTTACACAATAAAAGCATTTTTGAAAACACAAAATCATGTTTCTGTGCTTCCATTTTCTTAAACCATATTTTTTATATTTTGCTGCCGATTGTTTTATGTAGGGGCTCATTTTTTTTCAGAATGAGGAATTAGTATGCTTTCGGGGTACACATGATTTTATCTTTTTTTTTTATGGTGTTCACTTCACGGGGTGGACCATGTGATATTTTTATAGACCCGGTTTGTTTTGTTTATGTTTTTTTTCTATTTTTTACATCTTTATATGTCTTTTTTTAATGGAAAAGGGGCATTTTATTAATTTTTTTAATTGAAACTTTTTTTATTGTTAAAAGACACTTTTATTTCACTTTTTTATTTTTGTCCCTGAGGTAAGAATTTAAACATCCCCCCATGCCAAATTCTCAACCTAAGCCATTCCATTAAACCTCCAGACCTTCAATCAGACCCCCATCAGACTTCCAGACTCCCAATGAGACCTCCAGACCCCCCATATCAGACCTCAGATCAGACTTAAAAATAAATAAAGTAACTTACCTCTCCTCCTCCGCTGCCACTCTCCAGGTCCGGCAGTTTCCCGACTCTCTTCTCAGGGCCCTCCTGTAGCGTCAGGTCAGAGTGCACTCTGTATGTCCTGACACTGCCGGCAGCTAGGACACAGCAGCGCAAGCCCTGAGAAGAGCAAGCAGAAAGAGGGGGTAAAAACTGTACAGCGCTTCACTCACCTGCCTCCTGCATACTAGTGAGCGCTTCCATTATGGAAGCGCTCACTATTATTCCCTTATAATATGCACTGTGCAGCGGACTACTGGTAACATGGGCCAGGGGTCTCTTCTACAGGTGTTATGTGAGGTTTTTAAAGTTTTTTTCATGACTCCAGTTGCATTTCAGCAACGAGGAACTAGGTCCCCCTATGTAGAAGTGGTATAAGAGTTGCCTATGGTGTCCCTTGAGGTGCGGCTTTGCACTTGTCACGGTGCTCCTACCTGGATATCTGAAACCCCAAGCATGGTCGCCGCAGCAGAGATAATAGGGTGAATAGTTGAGGGATTTGCAGAATGAATTGAGTCCAGACTTTTATTGGAGTTAAAACAGCTTTACTTGAATAAACGTGCATCAGAGAACAATCTTCAAACTTAATCTTGGTTATCAGCTGATTTTGGTATAAGTTCCGACAGGCAAACACATTCAGCTCTGCCACATCTGTACTCTTTCAGCTCTGCTATGCTGGCTGGATTAAATAGGAACTTTTCCTCTCTACTTTCTGCTGTAGGCAGAGATCCCTGGGCGCCACTCTACAAGTCCAGATAGTTAGCTTACAGTGTTCGGATCCATGAAAGGTCCTCTTTAAGGCTGCACGCTAGGCCTTAGGATCCAAATAACCTTGGCGCAACACAAGGTTCTGAAACATATACACATTAGGAGGACAAAGCAAAGCACTCCAATCTCTCCAAACCCAAAATAGGAGCGGGTCACCCTTGACGGTCTTAGATCTCCTTGTGACGTAACCACTTGGTTCCCCCTGTGTCGCACTAGACCTAAGCTTTGCTCTGAAAGAGAATACACAAAGGGCAATAGCTGTAAATTCAAAAGGTTAGTGCAAATTAAAGTGCACCGAACCTTAACCCTAAGTGCAACCAAAGTTCTTTGCAATCCATTGTAATTGTTTGTAATCCAAATGAGGTAATAACGGTATTTGTAATTCACATAAGGCACAAAGTCATTTGTAATCCACGTGGGTAAGAAAGTAGCAGCACAGGTCATGAGAATCATTTGCAAAGGGCTCCCCAAATAACCTGAAAAGAGGGGAAAAATAAAGGAAAATGGGCGCAATCCATGCGCAACTGGGATAAGAATGCTGATGATGGGGGGAGTCCTAACTGAGCATGATCATCCAGGTGAGGGCAGAACCAGGGCTAAAATCAAGAAACACATTAAAAAACAAGCCAACAGGCCCTCACCCTTCAGATGCTGTCCATGGAGTGGCTCCCGAAGTCAGTAGTCCTTTCAATTGGACATGTAGAGAAGGTCCAGCTCTTTAGAGGAGGGACTTGATGTCCTCATCGCTGCTGGAGCTGCTGCTAAGCTGGATGAGAGGTTTATCCTGCCTCTGGTAGCTCATTCTTACTTCAACAGTGGTGCTTTGGCGACACCTACTGTCACTTCTTGGTAAGGTGGTGGTGCTCTTTATAGCTGCCATGACCTTCTGCTTAATTGGAGCGGATGCTCTAGCCAGAGCATGATCAGTCAGAACCTCCGGCTGCAATGGGACCAGTACCTGGACCTCCTCTCACTATGACCTGATGGATAGCTCCAGCTGTACACATTTCACAAATTGTGGACGAGATTGCCAGGGCAGCTGGTAGGTTACTTGAGTCGGGCTATAAACCAGGGTGGATGGTGATCCACTTCCTATCCACTGGTAAATGGTTGGAGGTTCGGGCAGTCCAGGTATTAGGAGCTCTGGTTCTCGTGTTTCCCGATACCCCAGCATGTCACTCTCCTTTTCTTGCAAATGACCAGGACGTCCCCAGGCAGCTGGATCCTACTGCCAGGGCTCTGGAGCGGACACGGGGACCATTGGCTTCATTAACAGGCTCACCCCAGTGGCGAAGAGGCCTTTAGGGGACAGCATAGGGGTGTACTCCACCTGCTCTCCCTTATATAAGTTATGGCGGGCCTGTGGCAGGTACGGCCTATTGACTGAACGGCAGATTACAAAAAGCTCCATTCCCCAACGGTCATCCTGGATAAACCCCTTGGTCGATGTTAAACCACAACACGTTCCGGTCATCTTCTCCCGCAGTGGGTCATGGGAAAGAGGTCAATCTAATACTCTGAGGACCCAGTCCTTGACGGCCTTCCGGTAATTCCAGGCACTGGTGGCATGGGCCATCATTTTCCGAGGAACCATCAAATTAAAAGCATCGCCATCCACGTTCCTTCTGGGTGGCTCATTTCTGCTGGGCGGCTCACTTCTCGCTGGGCGGTGGAGTGGAGTCTCCGGCCACCTTCTCCGCGCCAGCAGGTGAGGGGACTTTCGGGCTTCTCTGTCCCAGCTCCCCGAACAAGTAGCTGAAGACGAATCTCTGCATCAATTTTGGTGTCACAAACAGGATTCGGACAGTGCCGAAGGTGAAGGTGGAACCCAGTTGTAGGAATGCCAGAGTGGTGTAAGGGTTGCCTATGGTGTCCCTTTAGGTGTGGATTTGCACTTTTCATGGTGCTCCTACCTGGATATCCGGAACCCCAAGCGTGGTCGTCCATGGCAGGGATAATAGTTGAGGGATTTGCAGAATGAATTGAGTCCAGACGTTTATTGGAGTTGAAACAACTCTACTTGAATAAACTTGCATCAGAGAACAATCTTCCAACTTTTTCTTATCAGCAGATTTTGGCATAAGTTCCGGCAGGCAAACATATTCAGCTCTGCTACATCTGCACTCTTTCAGCTCTGATATGCTGGATGGATTAAATAGGAACTTTTTCTCTCTACTTTCTGCTGTAGGCTGCAACTTAGCTTTATGTAGTCTGACTCTGTCTTTGTCTGGATCTGTATCTTTGTATTTATCTCTGTCTTTATTCAGGGAATCTTTCTTCCTGACTCTGGAGGCACTCAGCTTAGGCCTCTGGACCAAGCAGAGAGGCTCTGCTGGCTGGCACACAGCCTTCCTCTTACAGGGGGCACTCTAAACTGAACTACTGCAGGCTCGTCCAACAGAGGCGAGGGCCTGCTGCTTCCCCAAAAAGGGGGTAAGCTAGACTGACTCTCACTAACTAAAACTCCTCCCTCTCTAGAGAGGACCAGAATGGATAGACAAGTTCCACTCTAGAAAAACTAGCTCTGCCAAGATTGCCGCCATCTGCTGGTGAACCAGGCACATTGCACTTTAACATAACATTTTCATAGAATCTCAATACACATTATGCAGGACATGGTAATAAATGCATATGATGAAACAGGATCAACCATAGGATGAAAAAAGGTGGTAATGCCCCCTAGTGGGGTGTTACACACTGCATCTTATAAAGTTAAATATTCAGCGCCATTGGCAAGTGAGGCCCCCTGGGCTCCCTTGGCCTATGGGCCCGGTCGCAACCGCGACTGCTGCGACCGCTATAGCTACGGCAGTGGTCTGATCCCTGCTTCAATGCAGTAGAATACATCTCTATTGTACTGCATTGACTATCAGTGTATTACACAGTGTTGGTCACCGATGCTGCTGATGAAGACACCATGTGTGGGGCAGGGGAAGAACCGCAGGACAAGAATGCCCATCCTGGAGCGCCAAGTGCCTGCAGTTTAGGGCAAGTATTCTCATCCTAGTTCCTTAAGGTGTGAAAGGGATTCTGTCACCTCGTTTTAGCCTATAGAGATGCGGACATGCACGGCTAGATCGCCGATAGCATGTCCGCAATACACCTGTCCCATAGCACTGTGTCCTTTTATTGTGTTTAAAAAATGATTTTAGAGATGTGTAAATTAGCCTGGTAAGGATCCCAGCACCGCCTGCGTCCTCCGAATCTCCTCCTTGCTCACAGTTAGATCGCCGTAATCTCGCGATGCGCGAGCTCGCGCATGCGCAGTGCCGGTATAGTGTTCCTTCCCTGTGCTGGCATCAGCCTCAGGGAAGGAACTGCGCATACGCGAGCTCCCGCATTGCGAGATTACGGCGATCTAACTGTGAGCAAGGAGGAGATTCGGAGGACGCAGGCGGTGCTGGGCTCCTTCACAGGGGGGCGTGGCTGGGCACGAAGAAGGTTAGTGCAGCCCCTTGGGATCCTTACCAGGCTCATTTACATATCTCTAAAATAATTTTTTAAACACAATAAAAAAGGCACAGCGCTATGGGACAGGTATATTGCGGGCATGCTAGCGACGATCTAGCCGTGCATGTCCGCAGCTCTATAGGCTAAAACGAGGTGACAGAATCCCTTGAATGTGACTCCGAATACACAAGATGTAAATAAAAAGCTCAGTGGATACCCATGTGGAGGTAAATTGCACGCCATGCAAGTAGAGCCTCATGTGTATAACACAACACAAGTTGCGGTATCCTCTGGGGATAATGCCATATAGTCACCACTTACATACCTTAATAAGAATTCATTAGACATTAGCATGTGCTTACTTCATGACACAGTATTGGGACCTGCATGAAACAAACCATGATGGCCACGGGAAGTGACGCAAGACACTTTAGACATGAATTTAAATAATAAGTGACTGAAATACAAATAAATTAATAATAAAAATAATTCTGAAAATTGTCAAAACTAGAGAAGACCAAACTTTTTGAGATTCGCAATTATGACTAATTTGGCAGATTTTTCAAAAAACTGTCTTTGTTTCCCATAGCAACCAATCACAATGCAGCTTTCATTTTTCAGGAACACTATGAGGAATGAAAGCTGTGCTGTGATTGGGCAAGACACTTTCTTTTGAACAGTTTTCATAAATCTCCTCCTCTGTGTCCATAGAGACAAGCTATGACATCACAAGTATAACGTGTAATGTCACTGGTTCTGGTTCCAAATGCTCCGGTTTAGCAGAAAGCTGTTAGTTCTCTGCTTACTGAGCGCGTGCACACTGCTGACATTTACTGTCCGTGTGACTGTGGAGATTGGATTTTTTTCTTAGGTAAGATAATTTCATATAACAATATAATTATAGTAATGTATACAGTGTGTATATAGCAGTGGACTGTATAGACAGACGTTGTGTTTGTGACCCCAGGACCTGCTGACATGCCGCTACTAAAGACCATCAGGAGCGCCGAACCCCCATGGAGGGTCTGGGATAGAAAAGCCCAGAAATCAGGCCTGAGAAGCACCGTGTACAGCGTCAATGGAGACGAGTACACCGGAGAATGGATGAATAACCTGAGGCATGGTAAGACTGGAAATACACATCACTGTATAGCGGACAGACGGATACAGGCGAATGTCATCTCTTAAAGGAGAACTCCCCATTGGGTTGTACTAGGAAAGGTACCTGGTGCTGACCAAGTATGAAGTGTTGGTCTATCTGTCTATTTTATTTTTAACTTCCTAAATACCTAACGGCTAAACTGGTGGGAGATGGAGACATAAGACGGAGCCTGGTGGTAAACAACATGGGCGGTTTTATTGCCAGGTGCACAGACATGAAGATTTCTACCGGATCCAACTCTGAAGCAGACAACATACAACTGTCCATGCGAGATACATGTAGAGTCCAGATTTATGCCGCCACCTGCAGTGATTGGCCTTGGGCCTTAATTATCGTCATTGCAAATGACAGCTTCACTGTAAACTGTAATGTCAAAAGGATCCCACTCAAGTCAGGAAGATCCACTGGCCGATGCCTCCCCTCTTCAAGAATTAGGACTGAAAACTTTAATATGACCCCAAAAAAGTATAAGATGTAATGGGGATGATTTATCTAAACTGGTGCAAAAGAGAGGCAGTTGCCCATAGCAACCAATCAGATTAGGACTTTTATTTTTGAAAAGGAAAGTAGAAATCTGATTGGTTGCTATAGGCAACCTCTGACCTGAACCTTCTCATCTAGCATTATCTAGTAATGTGCAAAAAATATAAAAAATAAAAACTGTCAAATTAGAAGCATTAGATAATGGAGATTGGTACGGTCTCCATTATCTAAAGCAGGCATCCTCAAACTGCGTCCCTCCAGCTGTTGCAAAACTACAACTCCCAGCATGCCCGAACAGTCTACAGGTATCAGCCTACACCAAGGCATTGTGGGAGTTGTAGTTTTACAACAGCTGGAGGGCCGCAGTTTGAGGATGCCTGATCTAAAGCTTTGATTATTACAAAATTTTAGGTCATTCAACCCGCGGTCAGTCCATATTAAACACATGTGAAACAGGTATAATAGAGCAATAGAAAAGGCCCCCACTAAAGTCAGGAAGATCCGCGGGCAGGTGCCTTCCCTCTTCAAGATTTATGGTTGGAAACTTTACAGGGATTCTGTCACCAGGATTATCCCTATAGATCCAATTACATGTTATTGGAGGTCTTCTACGGCATGTCAGAAATATGGAATTATGCAAATTATGACTGCTGTAGCTTTGCAGAAAAAATAGGTCCACATCCATCCCCAAAAAATGCAGATCAGATGTGGACAGAAACTACAGCCGTGTGCATGAGCCCTAACCAGGGTATCAGTTATTCGCCCTGTGTCTGGCTGTTCAAGGAACTCATGAGTCCCAAGACTGATGATGGCTACTGTGTCAGGGACTGCTTCCAGACTGCAGCTGTTTTGGACACCAGGCTCCCTCAGGTCGCAGCTGCTGCGGTGTGTTCCTCACTCCCACATTCCTCATGGGTTGTCCCACTGCCTACAGGCCACACCCCTTACTCTCTACATCGCTGACTGCTCTCCCCCATCATGTCTCCCCAATGCTGTAGCATCATGCACTGAAAGGGACTGACTCAGGACCAATGGGGCGGCTTTGATTTGTTCTGCTGTTGGTCCCTTATTCAGATACTTACCTGTATCTGTTCCAGCACTTTCAGGTGCAGTTCACAGGAAGGTCCTTTAAAATCATACTTGCCAACTTTCCAAAAACACATGGAAGGTTCCTGAAACTTTAACCATATGGCAGAGCATCATCAGTTTTAGCCCTGGCATCCAAATTACATTGAGAGGATGGAGCAATGGACCAGAGCGCTCCATGGCAGAGGGTGCTGTTACGTTTTGGGGGCCTGATTTTGGTGACAAGTGATGTGCCCTAATAAAGGGCCTAATAAATGGGGTCTGGGAAATTTTAAACAATGCGCTGTGTGTCCGTCTATCTCCCGAATCCCTAACTTCAGATGTTACAAAACATATTAGAACAGCCCTGGAATCATTCCCACTCCTCACACAGACTTTATACAGCAGCTGATAGAAGTTACAGATCTTGTGATTTTCAGGTTGGAGGTTGGTCTCCATGGTCGGTCATGCTGCTCTTCAATGTTTTGTAATGATGTTGCAGATAAGTCTAGGTTCACGGTCAATCTGTGGTCACCGAGGTCTGTTGGAGGCCGTTGGCATCTGTCATGTACCAACGGCAAAATGTAAAACCTAGCCCTAACATCATATCATACAAGGGTGTAACTGGTGTCTCTGGGTCTGCTGGACATAAGAATTTTTTCTGCACTATGATTTCTTGGTATATATCCTCTGCTCTGATTGTATTCTTAGAACTGTGTGGTTAGGTTCACACTGAGGTTTTGGAGCAGGTTTTGAGGTACATTTTCCTGCTGGTTTTTCAGTCAAAGGCCGAAGTGGATTTGAAACGAGTGGTAAATGTAAAGGAAGGATTTAGACTTCTCCTTCCTGATGGAGCCACTTCTGGCTTTGGATGAAAAACCTGCAGGAAAATTTGCCTCAAAACCTCCATCCAAGAACTCAGTGTGAACATATCCTAACACACTGTATGATCAGTACAGTCCTGTTTCGCATCATCCATCTGATCCTAGGTGTATATGTATATATGATATGGTCCCGCATTGTTCCTGTAATATCTTTATGCTGTGGTCTCTATGTCTATGTGGATCCCTTTGTGCCTATTAACAGCAAACAAGAATCGTTATGAAGGATCCTGGAAAGATGGAAGAAAGCATGGAGCTGGGATATTCTACTACCTGGACAAGGGCAGAATCTATGATGGATATTGGGTGAAAGATATCCCCAAGTGTGGGACTATGGAGGACATTGACT